>NC_092142.1:82616328-83221828 GCF_043159975.1 Macaca nemestrina | reverse complement strand
GGGTTTTTTTGTTTGTTTGCTAGTTTGTTTGTTTGAGATGGAGTTGCACTCTTCTTGCCCAGGCTGGAGTCCAATGGCACGATCTCGGCTCACTGCAACCTCTGCCTCCCAGGTTCAAGCTATTTTCCTACCTTAGCCTCTCGAGTAGCTGGGATTACAGGCATGAGCCACTGTGCCTGGCCGGGAATGGGTTTTTAAATCTGTCCGTAGTACACATCTAGGGAATGCAGTTCTGTGCCAGGCAGGGAACCATAGGCTCCATGGCCTTTTTACTGAACCCTGCAAAGAAGGCACAGCTGTGTCCCATGCTGCAGATGAAGAAACTGAGGCTCAGATAGGAGAAGGAACCTCCGGAAGGTCTTAGAGAGAGAAGGTGGGAGACCCAGCACTTCTCATTAGAAGCCTCCCCTAAGGGCCTCCCATGGGAATGGAAGGCAAGAGACTCTCACCCCTCCTCAATGCCTCCCCTCTGGCCAGGTCTGGTCTCCCAAGCAGCTCTCAGATGCACCACTTCTGCCTGTGAGCTGAGCCTCGGCTCCTGCTGAGCCTTCTTCCAGGAATGGCCTTCCTCCTCCTAATTCCTAATCCTTCCCCAAGCTCCAGTCAGGGTCTCTTCCTCCCACGGGAATGGAAGGCAAGCGTGCTCGTCTCTGGCACTGTCTCTGCATGCTTAGACCAACACGCATAAACAGCACTCAGGACATTAACCGACCCCACTCTAAGAGTCCAGTCCCCTACACAAAAGTCACTCTGCTGGGGGACGAGGCTTTGACAAAGCAGAGCAGGCTACCTGCAGCCATGTGCTTGCTCAGGACTGAGCCACCAGCTCTCCGTACGCAGCCTTGGCCAGTTTCCAAGGTGTACTCACAGCATGGTTGATTTCAGGCAAGCCACGTGAGGCCACTGAATGGGAGTAGGAAGAGATGTGGAGTACCTTCTCTCCTAGTCATACCACACGGATGCAAGAGACATAAAACCCCAGGAGCAGAGAGAATAGCAAAATGGAGCAATACAATTGGAAAGTGACACATTTCTAATAAGAAGTATTTCCTGGCCGGGCGCGGTGGCTCAAGCCTGTAATCCCAGCACTTTGGGAGGCCGAGACGGGCGGATCACTAGGTCAGGAGATCGAGACCATCCTGGCTAACACGGTGAAACCCCGTCTCTACTAAAAAATACAAAAAACTAGCCGGGCGAGGTGGCGGGCGCCTGTAGTCCCAGCTACTCAGGAGGCTGAGACAGGAGAATGGCCCGAACCCGGGAGGCGGAGCTTGCAGTGAGCTGAGATCTGGCCACTGCACTCCAGCCTGGGCGACAGAGCGAGACTCCGTCTCAAAAAAAAAAAAAAAAAAAAAAAAAAGAAGTATTTCCTGGCTGGGTGCGGAGGCTCACGCCTGGAATCCCAGCACTTTGGGAGGCCGAGGCGGGTGGATCAGCCGAGCCCAGGAGTTTGAGACCAGCAAAATTCCATCTCTACTAAAAATACAAAAAATTAGCCGGGCGTGGTGGTGCATGCCTGTAATCCCAGCTACTCAGGAGGCCTAGGCACAAGAATCACTTGAGCCGGGGAGGTGGAGGTTGCAGTGAACTAAGATCGCATCAAGAGACTCTGTCTTAAAAAAAAAAATTCTTTCCTTTCTTTTTAATATAAATGATTTAGTTGTAAGTTTATATAACTTAATTTGTGATCATGGCTGTGCAGAGCAAAAGTGGCTCTCCAGAGGGGGTGCAAGCCAGCTTCAGCCCACACCCAGCGTCTCCTCACCCTGACCAGCCCATAGCCCTTGAGGGACAGAGCCCAGGCTGAAGGTCTGACTCAGCGTAGGGTCAGAAAGTAGTGCCTCATGGGGAAGTCTCGACTTTGAGCATGTGAGGGCTGCTTCCTATCACCCCTAAGTCCCTGTCGCGTGTTTTGGTGGAAATTAGAATCACAATGAAAAGGCCATGAAAGTTGTAAGTTCTCCATCTTCATTTCGCAGGTGAGGACTGAGGACCAGAGAAGGGCAGTGAGTGGTCCAAGATTGCACAGCACATTAGAGATGTTGCTGTGATGAGTTCTAGGCCAGGCGCTCTTCCCAGCCCTCCCTGTCCTCTGAGCCACAGCCAACAGCCTGTCTTTGCCCAGGGCTTTCTGTGAGGCACAGTTGTTCTTTTTTTTGAGACAGTTTCACTCTTGTTGACCAGGCTGGAGTGCAATGGCGCGATCTCAGTTCACTGCAACCTCCGCCTCCTGAGTTCAAGCAGTTCTTCCACCTCAGCCTTCCGAGTAGCTGAGATTACAGGCATGTGCCACCATGCCCAGCTAATTTTGTATTTTTAGTAGAGAAGGGGTTTCACCATGTTGGTCAGGCTAGTCTTGAACTCCTGACCTCAGGTGATCCACCTGCCTCGGCCTCCCAAAGTGCTGGGATTACAGGCGTGAGCCACCGCGCCCTGCCGGCACAGTTGTTCTGCGTAAACCTTGCCTGTGTCTAGGCGCTAAGGAAGGAGGCCAATATCTGTTGATAACCAGGGAGTTTCAGTTCAGCGCGGGGCCAGTTCAAAGCACTTGCATCCTGACCAGTGGTGGCTACAAGAGAATCAGCTCCTGTAGCCCACCCAGGCCTGTGTTTCAGAGACTCCCCCGAATCCCACGTGCACATCAACCCCGACCGTCCTATGTGGATGTCACAGTGCTGGCTCCTATGACATCTTGGGACGTGGTGGAGATAAAATCAGATGACATATTGGGAATCTCTCTGTGGTTGTAGAACCAAAGCACTACAGGTGAGGGTTAAATCATCCTGTTGCACCAGAGAAGAGCACAGAGGAGTCAATACAATCTGAGAAGAGACTCTCACCTTCCTCATTGCCTCCCCTCTGGCCAGATCTGGTCTCCCAAGCAGCTCTCAAATGCACCACTTCTGCCTGTGAGCCTCGGCTCATGCTGAGCCTTCTTCCGGGAATGTCCTTCCTCCTCCTAATTCCTAATCCTTCCCCAAGCTCCAGTCAGGGTCTCCACCTCCTCCAGGAAGCCTTAGGTGACTACACCCTCTCACATGAGCTTTCCCTTCTCCAAGCGCCTCATCATTTCACTCTACTACTCTCTCCACCTCTTGGAGGCCTCCTGTCTCCCACCACGAGCACGTGGCCAACATGGAGACTATGAGCGCTGGAGGCCCAGATTTGCCTCAGTACAGTTTCAGACACCCCACCGTGCCTGGGGTCATTAATCATTCTCCCTTCCCTCTTCTCCAGCTGGCAAACTCCTATTTATCCTTTAAAGCCCTAGGTCCAATGTCCCCAACCCTGAAAACCCTGTCCGACTCTCCTGGGGAAGAGCTGCACACACATCCCCTGCTACCACTGCATCTGCTCATAATTCACCCACAAGAATGTACCAGGTGCCAACTTAATGGCAGGCACCAGGGGCACACGCTAGTGAAACAGAATCCCGCCCTACCCCAAGGAACCTACATGCTACCCTGTTAGGCAACACCAACCAAAGTCACAATTATTTGATTGAAAGCTGCCAAGATGCACTGCCAGCTTGCTCTGTTGCAAAGACGTTCTGCCTACTGAGTCATTTAATCCTCACGCAGGTGCTGTGGGTGCCAGCATTACCTTCTCGATCCCTCTGTGTGCTGACAGTGTCCTGGCTCACTCTGTCCCTGCGGATCTGTGATCTCTGGGGAGTGGGAGGAAGCAAAAATGATAGGCTCCTCCACCCCATTCTCTCTCCTAGTTCCCTTCCCGCTTTATTGCTTCCTCAGCACTCGCAAACTGCACACACTAATAAATGAGATCTCTCTCATTTATTCTCTGCTGCCCCCAGCCCCCCAGTGAGTTCTCCAGGCAGAGATCTGAGGTCTGTATCCCCACAGCCTAGGACAGTGCCTGGTAAACGGTGGCGACCCAGACATAGTTGTGAGAAGGAGTGCATCCCTCTCTCTTTTGCAGATGAGATCGCTGGGGTTCAGAGATGTCAAGCAGCTTGCCTGAGAGAAGTCACGCAGCTAATGAGCAGCAGAGCCCGATTCACACCAAGACAGCTGGCCCCAGGGCGTGTGTTTCTTGCCACTCGCTGCCTCGTGCCTTCTCTTTGTACTGCCGTCGTTTGTCACCCAACTGCCTCTGCACCTCGGTCACGCCACCCTTGAGGATGGGGGCTGGTACCTCCTTCATCTTACACCCATAGGACCCCAGACAGTGCCTTCCCCAGAGCGGTTTCTGCTAAATTCTGTTTAGCAGAATGTATTCACTCTGTTTGCAGAATGAATAAACAACCACATGAATGTGTAAGTATATTTCACAAACATTTGGTACTGATCATGGAGACGGAATGCTCCGTTTAAGTCCTGGGGCTCTGAAATTAGATGCTGTCTTTCAGGAGCGTGTATACTTTTGTAATAAGGCAAAAGCGAGGCACGATTCTTTTGCACACATGTGATGTGTCTTTTGCCTCTTGACTCACAGGCAAGGGTCCTTTTCGGGGGGTGAACCCCATCTGCCCACCACACAACTCAGACACACACGGATAGGAAGACGCCTGCCCTGCCAGGTTTTGGGACAGCACTTACAGGAGAAGGCAGTGTCCAGGGATCACCTCTCCTCAAGGCTGCCTCCCACCCACAGAGGCTGCCCCAGTCTCCCCATCCCAGGCACTTACACGGGATTTCTCGGCCAGCCTCGCAGGCAATGCCCGTTTCCAGATATTCTTGGCAGAGCTGGCGTGGAGCAGAAGTAGCGAGAGGCACAGAGCCTGGATGATCTGCCTCCTGCAGCTGCCCGGCCCCACGCTGGTTAAAGGCATTTCCTCACTGGGCAGCAACCTTCCAGACGCACACAGAAGAGGGGCCCCCTCACCGCGTGGGCCTGCGAGTGGGGACAGGAGCGTGCACAGCCTGCTGGACTTCCTTAGTTCCACCCAGCAGAGTCCCTCGGATCATGTGTCTGCATCCAGCACATGCCCCTTCCTCGATGGTGGCTGGCCTGCCCGGTTATTTTTAGCTTGCCCTATAACATCTGGCCCCAGAGGCTCCGACCAGGGCGTCTGCAGTCCAGGCAGCTCAGTGGGCGGTGGCAGCAGGAGGAGGGGGCACCGGCTTGCTTGGAGACGTGGCCGGGAGTGGCCTGTCACTCTCCACTCTCCATAATGAGCACTTCCTTGCAGGCTGGGGCGGTCTCCTCCCGAGGAGGTGTGCTTGATGCAGGGCTTGGGGCTGGACATGCAGGGGAGTGCAGCAGGATGGATGGGGGCTCGGCTGTTACCTTGTTCACATTTCAAGCTGGGCTGACAAACTATCTGCCCATAAAAGCTCCTTTGGAAGAGGCTGCTGGACGGGGACTGGCTGAGGGTGTGGCTGTGAGGAGACGACTCCCACCCTTGCACCCCCCAGGGTCCTCCTCTCTGATGTGGGCCTGTGGGTAGTTCCTCATAGCGTGTGTTTCTTGTGAGATTTAAATGAAATTGAGCACAAGAAGTGTGCTGTCACTGTCAGCCTGTGTATCTGCACATGTGTGCATATGTGTGTGCACGTGTGTGTGCATGTGCACGTGTGTGCTTTACAGGAATGTAGCACAGTGGGCTCAACATTTCACAAACTTTATATTCCCTTGTCTATTCTCAGCACCTCCAAGACAGATACTGGTTCTTTGTTTTGTTTTGTTTTTTGAGATGGATCTCGTTCTGTCGCCCAGGCTGGAGTGCAGTAGCATGATCACAGCTCACTACAACCTCTGCCTCCCGGGTTCAAGCGATTCTCCTGCGTCGGCCTTCCAAGTATCTGGGATTACAGGCATATGCCACCACGCCTGACTAATTTTTGTATTTTTAGTAGAGACTGGGTTTCACCATGCTGGCCAGGCTGGTCTCAAACTCCTGACCTTAAGTGATCTGCCCGCCTCGGCCTCTCAAAGTGCTGAGATTGCAGGCGTGAGCCACTGCACCTGGCCCCAAAACAGATACTGTTTTGATGCCCACTTTACAGATGAGGAAACAGAGGGGGCTGCCTGAGGTCATGCAACAGCAGCAGAGAGGAGGCTGGAACCCAGGTAGGTCAGACGCTGTGGCACCCCCTAGGTGAAGCAGAAGGGACCCAAGCACTAGGCTTGACGCAGCTGCCTGATCCCAGCTCAGCCTCTGTGAGACGCTGGAAAGCCTCTTGCTCACGGTCCTCAGTTCTTTCATCTGTAAAAGGGGCACGTGAAAGCACCTGCCTCATGAGGTTGATGTGGGGCTACAGGAGAGGGTGCCAGCCGTGCCCAACACTTGCACAGAGTGAGTGCTCGAGAAAGGTCGGTTCCTCCCTCCCTAGAGACCCTCACCCCCCACCCCCTGGCCAGCACAGCCTTTAGAATGCCCTGGGCAGGCCGGGCGCGGTGGCTCAAGGCTGTAATCCCAGCACTTTGGGAGGCCGAGGCGGGTGGATCACGAGGTCAGGAGATCGAGACCATCCTGGCTAACACGGTGAAACCCCGTCTCTACTAAAAAATACAAAAAACTAGCCGGGCGAGGTGGCAGGCGCCTGTAGTCCCAGCTACTCGGGAGGCTGAGGCAGGAGAATGGCATAAACCCGGGAGGCAGAGCTTGCAGTGAGCTGAGATCCGGCCACTGTACTCCAGTCTGGGCGACAGAGCGAGACTCCGTCTCAAAAAAAAAAAAAAAAGAATGCCCTGGGCAGGTACCATCAACCCCTCTCAGCCTTTTGGTGAATGACAATAGTAGCAAACACATATAGTCCATGTAGGTCAGGTGCGGTGGCTCACACTTGTAATCCTAGCACTTAGGGAGGCAGAGGATCCCTTGAGCCCAGGAGTTCAATACCAGTCTGGGCAACATAGTGAGACCCCATCTCTACAAAAAATACAAAATAAAAAACAGTAGCCAGCCGTGGTGATGCACACCTGTAGTCCCAGCTACTTGGGAGACTGAGACGGGAGGATCACCTGAGCTTGGGAGGTTGAGGCTGCAGTGAGCCGTGATCACTTTGGGAGGCCAAGGCGGGCAGAACACTTAAGATCAGGAGTTGGGGACCAGCCTGCCCAGCATGCTGAAACCCTGTCTCTACTAAAAATACAAAAATTAGCCAGGCATGGTGGCACATGCCTGTAATCCCAGCTACTTCTTAGGCTGAGGCAGGAGAATCACTTGAACCTGGGAGGCAGAGATTGCAGTGAGCCGTACCACTGTACTCTAGCCTGGGTCACAGAGCAAGACCCTATATCAAAACAAAACAAAACAAAACAAAACAAACAAACAACTTAAAAACCATCTAGTCTGTGGGTTAGACAATGTTTGAAGCACTTCCTGCATTTTAATGCATTTAGGTCTCCTATTAGCCTTATAAGCAGGTGCTGTCTAGGGCCCCATGCACAGAGTGGTTAAGACACTTGCCCAGTGAGCAATGCAAAATTTAAGTTCACCATCAGAGTCCTGTAAATGCAGGAACCCAAGAGTGAGAGTCTTTTTACATTTTAGACCCTAGATGCCTCCTTTGCCTCCCACTGGGGCCAGCCCTGGTCGTTACCTTACCCTAGATTCTAGAATATTCGTTCATTTCTTCATCGGGAAACTACTGGCTGAGCCCTTATGGGGGCCTTGTCCAGGGTGCTGTACTGCCTCTTCTTTCAGCTTTTTGGGACACAGTCTCAATGCCCCTCCCTGCAGGGTGAGGCTGTTTATTTAGAAGCCAGGAGTCACCCACATAGGTGATTTGGAGCTGCCACCCCTACCAGGACGACCTGGAACAGGTCCTGCCCCATCTCTGTGCCTCTGTTTTCTCATCTGTGAAACAGGGATAAGGAGCCAGAACCTACCCGCAGGTTTGCCACGAGGTCCAGCTGCACTTACGCGACTCTAGGCTTAGCCCATGCTTGCTGTTAGGAGATGTGCGTTCTGCGCCACCACCTCTTGGGCCTCCTCTACCCTCACCCTGTTGCCCAGGCAGAGTGCCACCCTTGGCCCAGGTTCCATTTGAGAAACTTCCTGCTCCTTGGAACCTGGGGTCTCGCACTCTCCTAAGGCAGCCAACGCCTCCCAAGTGGTTTTTGCTCATCCTCCATCTCCTCCACCTTCCCCTTAAAAGGTAGGCGTTTCCGGTTGATGTTACAGTCTTGGCCCATTTCCTGCCTTTCTCTCTCTCTCTCAATCCCTGGGTGGCCCCATTTCTGCCAAGAGTATGACTCCCCTCCCTCTGGGTAGATGAGGTTCTAAATGCCCTCTCTCAGCCTCCTTGCTGGGCAAGGCGCCAGCCCTGTGCCCCTGCAGCGCCCTCCACCTGGAATGGTTTTCCACCCAGCTGCGGCGTTCCTCACCCATCACCTCCTCCAGACTTTTGCTCACGTGTCATTTTCTTGCTGTGGTCCTCTCTGACCCCGGGATTGAAAACCACCATTTCCATACCACTGGGACTCACACTGCCCCTCTTGGTTTTATGCTTCTTCACGCTCATCTCCACCTGACAGATTCTGTATTTTACTGACTTTGCTTTCTGTATTTGTTGTCTATGTCTCCACACTAGGATGTCAGCTCCAAGGGGGCAGCTTTTGGGGATCTGTTTGTTCGCTTTGGAATCGCCGATGCCTAAGCAGTGCCTGGTACAAAGCAGACACTCAATAAAGACTGTGGAATGAAGAGTCATGCATAACACATTTCATCTGCCTGCTTGATGGCTCGATGTGGCTGTTGCTCTCTGACTGTACTTCCCTGTGAAACACGGTTGGTCCGAATTGAGATCTGTCATAAGAATAAAATGCAGACCAGATTTGGAAGACGTAGGAGCGCATGTGTCTTTATGACAGAATGAATTACTGTCCTTTGGGCATGTTCCCAGTCGTGGGATTGCTGGGTTGAATGGTAGTTCTACTTTAAGTTCTTCGAGAAATCTCCAAACTGCATTCCACAGTGGCTGAGCTAGTTTGCCTTCCCACCCACAGTGGATCTCGCTCTGTCGCCCAGGCTGGAGTGCAGTGGCGTAATCACAGCTCACTACAACCTCTGCCACCCGGGTTCAAGCAATTCTCCTGCCTTGGCGTTCCCTTTTCTCCACAGCCTTGCTAACATCTATTGTTGGCTGGAGACAGGAAAAAAAATGCCAACATTTCATTAGGAGTTTTTATGTTGGTTGTGCATTCAACTGTTAATGTTTATGCTATATTGGGTTAAATATAGTATGGTATTAAATTAACTGTACCTGTTTCTTTTTTGAGATGGGGTCTCACTATGTTGCCCAGGCTGATCTTGAACTCCTGGGCTCAAGCCATACACCCACCTCAGCCTCCCAAAGTGCTGGGATTACAGGTATGAGCCACTGCACCCAGCTTCATACCTGTTTCACATGGCTACTAGAAAATTTACAATTACACATGTGGCTTGCCTTAAGTTTCTACTAAGTGGTGCTGGTCTGAGATATCAAACTCCCTCTCTAAGATTCAATCCCCAAAGGACAGTAATTCATTCTATCATAAAGACAAGTGCACTCATATGTTTGTTACACAGTGCTATTCACAATGGCAAGGACGTGGAATCAACCTGAGTGCTCATCAGCAGCGGACTGGATAAAGAAAACGTGGTATCTGTACACCATGGAATACTGTGTAGCCATAACAAACAGCAAAATCATGCCCTTTGCAGCAAGGGCTCCAATGGATGGAGGTAGAGGCCATTATCCTAAGTGGCCCAATGCAGGAACAGAAAACCAAACACCACACGTTCTCACTTGTAAGCAGGAGCGAAACATTGCATACATATGAACATAAAGATGGAAACAACAGACACTGGGGTCCAGTAGATGGGAGAGGGGGGAAAGTGGACATGGGCTGAAGAGTCACCCGTTGGGCACTGGGACCCCAAGGCTCAGCAGCATGTAATTTACCCATGTCACAAATCTGCACATATATACCCTTTAATCTGTAATAAAAGTTGAAATTTTAAAAAAGAAGAACACAGACTCTGGAGCCAGCCTGCTTGGGTGTAGATACCTGCTCTGACACCTCCCAGCTGTATGACCTTGGGCAAGTGACCTGCCCTCTCTGTTCTTTGGGTGACTCATCTGTAACATGGGAGTAGCATACCTGTCTCACAGGGTTGTCGTGAGTGTTGAATGAATAGTATGTAGAAGACGGTTGTACATGTTCCTCTGTCCTCACTTGACCATAAACTTTTGAGGACAGGGCTGAGTGTTGTCCATCTCCGAAGCTTTCTTGGGGACATGGACAGGAACCTCTTTTAGTGAGCATTTCCTATATGCCTGGCACAGTGCTGGGCTCTTTAGATCACCATCTCCACTTCTCTTCATCATGCTCGCTCTGCTATAGCTTCTTCCTTGACAGCTTCCACCCCAGGGCCTTCGCACAGCCCCCCAGTTGCTCTCTCCCCAGACACCTGCTTAGCTGGTCCCTCAATTCCTTCCAGCCTGTGCTCCAATTTTGCTTTCTCAATGAGGCTTACCCCAACTGAACTTTTAAAATCACCATCTGTCTCTTTTACACCACTGTAAATTCCCAACCCCTTTTGTCCTGCTTTCTTTTTCCGTAATGTACTTATTATGTTTATCACTGATTGTCTCTTTCCCCGTGGTAGTCAGAATCATGGGCCCTTAAAAGATGTCCACATCCGAATCCCTAGGATCTGTGACCATATGGCCTTGCCTGGCAAAAGGGACTTTGCAGAAGGGATTAAATCAAAGATCTTGAGATGGGGAGAACATCCTGGATTATCTGGGTGGGACCAATGTAATCACGAGGGTCGTTATAAGAGGGAAGTAGAGAGTGAGAGTCAGAGAAGGAGATGAATGGTGGAAGTCGGGTGGGGGTGGAAGTCAAGGGAAAGTTGATTTGACACGGATGCTGTGGCTTTGGAGATGGAGGAAGGGACCAAGAGCCAAGGAATGCAGGCGGCCTCTGGAAGCTGGAAAAGTCAAGGGAAGTGATCCCCTAGAACCTCAGAGGGAGCACAGCCCTGCAAACCCCCAGAGTTTACCCCAGCAGGACTCAGATAGGACTTCTAATCAACAGAACTGTGAAATCATAGACTTGTGAACTTGTTGAGTTCACAATTGGTAAATTACATGATGCTGAGGCTTCAGATCCCAATGATCCCATCACCCAGGCCATAAGCAGAGCACCCAATGGGTGGTTCTTCAGCCCATCCCCCCTTTTCCTCCCTTCCCCATCTAGTGGTCCCCAGTGTCTATTATTCCCATCTTTACAATCACTTTTAGTCAATGTTTAGCTTCCACTTGGAAGTGAGAACATGTGATCTTTGGTTTTCTCTTCCTGCGTTAGGTCACTTAAGATCATAGCCTCCAGCTCCATCCATGTCACTAAGTTTATGGTCATTTGTTACAGCATCAAGAGGAAGGTCGTACTTTGGGAGGCTGAGGTGGGCAGATCACTTGAAGTCAGGAGTTCAAGACCAGCCTGGCCAACATGGGGAAACCCCATCTGTATGAAAAATACAAAAATTAGCTGGGTGTGGTGGTGGGAACCTGCAGTCCCAGTTACTCGGCAGGCTGAGGCAGAAGAATTGCTTGAACCTGGGAGGTAGAGTTGCAGTGAGCCAAGATGGCGCCACTGCACTCCAGCCTGGGCGACAGAGCCAGACTCTGTTAAAAATAAATAAATAATTAATTAAAAATTTTAAAAAAGAGGAAGGTCCTACATCCACAAGCGGGATATAGGCTCTGCAAGGTCAAGTATCTGCATCTCTTACTGCCTGCAACCCAGCGCCTTGCACAGGGACTGGGTGGCATCAGCCCTCAGTAAGTCCCAGACCAATGGACAGAATCAATGTCATCATCCTGGCCCCGTCAGGAATGATCCCTGTTCTATAAAGAAATGGAAGGCCACAGAATTTAGGTGCATTTTCCAAAGTCCGAGCTAGTGACTGAACTCCAAAGTGCTTTCCTCAATATACACAGGGCTTGGCACACATGAGGCACTCAATAAATGTCCTTCAATTGAGCTATCCACTCCGCAGCGGTGTTCAGACGACAGGGACCCAGGATGCCGAGCAGTGACTCTTCAGTTAATTTCTTGCAAACATTAACTTATAAAACCACCTCCTGAAGCCTTTGACACAAGAAAGGTAACTACTACTCGGAGAACACAGCAGTACTGCAGGTCTTGTGTGCGAGGAGAAAAGCTCCAAGAGGAGAAATAAACACAGAACAAATCTGCCAGGGAAACCAACTGCTTTCCTTTGATCAGCGACAAGGCAGGACTGCAGCCTGACAGCTGGGCTGGATGCTCCCAGCTGGGGCCTGAGGTTGCTCCCCAGGGCTTGCGTGCCATCATGATTTCAGGGCCACCACCCCTTCCCGGCTTCCCGCCAGGCTCAGAACTTTATGTCCCAAGTGGCAGAGGCCCTTCTAGTTTATCTGAGCTCTGGCAGCCTGAACTTGATCCCAACTTAGCGGGCAGTCCTCCTGGGGACTTACCAACTCATTACTGCAACTTCCTGCGGATCTGTGGGCGAGGTTTCCTCTGGGAAGGCCTTGGAACTGGCTGGGCCTCTCGTCTCCTCTGAGCTGGGGTTTGACCTGTGCTGCCGGCCAAAGGCTTCTGTCCCTCAGAAAAAGGAGGAAAATGTTATATTTATTTATTTATTTGTTTTATTTTATTTTTATTATTATGATTTTTGAGACAGAATCTCACTCTGTTGCCCAGGCTAGAGTGCAATGGCATGATCTCAGCTTACCACAACCTCCGCCTACTGGGTTCAAGCGATTCTCCTGCCTCAGTCTCCCAAGTAGCAGGGATTACAGGCAAGTGCCACCAAGCCTGGCTAATTTTGTATTTTTAGTAGAGATAGGATTTCTCCATGTTGGTCAGGCTGGTCTCGAACTCCCGACCTCAGGTGATCCGCCCACCTTGGCCTCCCAAAGGGCTGGGATTACAGGTGTGAGCCACCGTGCCTGGTTGTTATCTTTAAAAATATAAAGGGCACAAGTGCTTCGATGCCTTGCTTTAAGGAGGCAGAGGACATGCTCCTAGGTGTAGAGTCCAGGAAAACATCCTTACTGCCGATAAAATGCCCCGACCTGGTCACTGAGGCCTCACATTCCTTTCCCAGGGAGATAGAACCTTTTTTCCATAGTGATCAGATCATGCAAAGGGGACAGGCAGCATTAATTCACACTTCACACTAAAATGTGAATGACTTCCAGCAGAGAGAAACATACTGGCACGAGGAGGCGGAGCAGAGTACACCCATTCATTCATTCAAGTATATGAGTACTTACTATGTGTCATGCCTGAGGACACCAAGGAGAGTAAAACCAGGCCCAGCCACAGCCCCTCTAAGGCTCACTGCCACACGGAGGGGCCAGATATTAATCAGTATTTTTAATAATCACTCAGATGGTACCATTTCGTGCCACACATGGTTTTGAGGGCTTTAAAAATAATCACTCTAGCCGGGCATGGTGGCTCATGCCTGTAATCCCAGCACTTTAGGAGGCTGAGGGGAGCAGAACACATGAGGCCAGGAGTTCAAGACCAGCCTGACCAGCATGGTGAAACCCCCTCTCTACTAAAAATACAAAAATTAGCCAGGTGTGGTGGTGTGCGCCTGTAGTCCTAGCTACTCAGGAGGCTGAGGCAGGAGAATCACTTGAACCCAGGAGGCAGAGGTTGCAGTGAGCCAAGATTGTGCCACCGCACTCCAGTCTGGGCAACAAAGCAAGACTCTGTCTCAAGAAATAAATAAATATAACAAAATAAGAACATTCACTCATTTAACCTATTACAACTCTTCTAGGTGAGCACTATCATCACCCCCATTATACAGATAAGGAAACTGAGTCTTAGATTAACAATCAAGTGGTTTTAAAACATTCACCATTCATCCATCAAAACTCTGATAAGTAGGTTCTCCTACCATCCGCACTTTACAGACAAGGGATGAGAGTCAGAGAGATTAAGAATTTGTCAACTGAGCACAGTTCATCAGTGGCAGAGCTGGATTCGAACCCAGACACTGGTGTTCAGAACCTGTGCTTGAAACCCTTACATGATACGCGTATTATAGGAAGGTCAGGTGCAGTACGGGCACAGAGTAAGGGATTTGACCTAGCTGGAGGGATCATGGAGCTGAAGGCAAGAGAAGGGCTAGAGCCCGCTGGCCATGGGGAGGAGAGGAAGGAAGAGGCCGGCAGACCCTAGGTTTGGGCCTTGCTTGAGTGGTAGGATGGCACCATCCAAACAGAGGCACATTAGGTGACCAGCCCTAGCGCTTCTGCCTTTGCAGGCCCCTTTCTCTACTGAAAAAAGATGATTGATTCACAATCATCTTTTACAGGTGCATTGATTTAAAAGATGAATAATACAAGCTGGATTATATTCTTTTTTTCCACCCTATTTTAGAAAAATTAAAACACCTTCCCGGGCCCCTCCAAGTCTCACGGACCCTGGACACTGTGCCTGCTGTGTCTCTGAGAGGAATCAGCCCTGGATCCAACCACTGTGCTGTGTGACTTGAGGCCAGCCTTCACACTCTCTGAGCCAGGAAGTCAGGAAAATTAAAGGGGACAGTGTAGATCAGCCCAAAGGCCCTCAGCACTTAGGAGGTGCCTAATTCACAGCGGTTCCCTCCTCACTGTGGCCTTCGCAAAGAGCAGGGAGCAGGGATATGGGAAAGGCCCCTCCCATTGCACAACTGGCCTTTAGGCGGGCCCCGCCCAGCCCCGCTCCCGGCTGTGAATGGAAACAGATGTTCCCTGGGGCTGCCTTCTTAGAGAGCCAGACCTCGACCCCACTTCATCCCTGCTGCCCTGTTACTGACCTTCACTTATGGTCCTCTCCCCCTTCCCACACAGTCCTCCCAGGCAGGGGACTCGGAGTCGCTTCCTCACACTCCAAAGAGCCTGCTCTTCTCCCTCTCCCGCCCCCACAGGGTGCCCCACCCAGAGCCAGGCCACCCAGAAACTGAGCCCTGGGCTCGGGTCAGCACGGCCTCCCATGCTTCATTCTGCCATGTGGGGTTGCTGCAGGAAAACACGGTCGTCCTTCAAGCAGTAGGACGCCGGGAAACCAGGAGTGCGTGAGTCCAAAAGCCCAGCTGGCCTTGCCACCCTTCCCCCGACCAAACCCAGGCCCAGAACTTCAGCAGACGCAGCCCGTTCCAGCTGCAGGGGCTGGGCCTCTGCTGCTCTTCTATTGATTTTAAGCTCAGGACCTGGACGACCCCTAAAGTAGGGTTTGTGGCTCAGTCATTTGTTTTCATTTTTCCTCCAAAAGCAAATCTGATTGCGAGACCCGCCCCCACTCTCCCACCTCCCACGATGAAAACCTTGCCCCTGCCTTCTTAGGACAAAGGCCTTGAAAGACGCAGCCTTTTTCAGCCCAGCTGCACACTGACATCACCTGCAGCAGGTGCGTTTCAACAACACCCACAGCCGGGTTCACCCCACACCGAGTGAATCAGAATCCGACTCAGTTACATCCCAACCAGTTAGTTCCAAAGCTCACCCATGATTCTACTAAGCAGCCAGGGCCAGGAGGCCCAACAAATCTGGCCTCTCCCCAACCTGCCCCCACCCACTCGGTGCTCCCTCTCGCTCCTCCCAGCCCAGCACAATGACCCTCTCCGTGTGCCTACTCACCATGCACTCTTCGCCACACAGCCTTTGTGTATACCATTCTCACTCCCCAGGGCACTCTTCCCTGTTTTCTTTGCTGAAAAAATTGTTAAAACTTTTACATATCTCAGCCCTTAGCAAGACAGTTGGTCCCTTTCTCCTAGAAATGTTCCCTGATCTCCAGGCCAGCTCAGTTCCCCTAGAAAATACTTTCCTAGCCCCTTGTCCCACTGCTTGACAGCACCTGTGCAACCCCGAAGGTGGAAGTGACATTTTTTTCTGTCAGTGCCTGACTCTGCCACGGGACGGTAGGCACCCTAAGGACAGGGACTGAGTCTTTTTTTTCTTGTTTTTGTTTTCCTTCTCATCTACCGTGCACCTAGCACACACAGTAGCTCAGAGAATGTTCACCGAATGCATGCGTGGGTGCTCCTGCCCTGACTTTGCAGGGACCTCCTCAGACACCCAGCAACCTGAGGGTCATCCACTTCCCAGACCTGGTTGGCCTGGCCCCCGCATCTGCAGCAGCACAACGTTGCAAATGTACTAAATGCCATTGAATTTTACACTTTCCAACAGCGAACTTTTTGTTTTGGAGACGGAGTCTCGCTCTGTCTCGCCAAGGCTGGAGTGCAGTGCTATGATCTCGGCTTACTGCAGCTTCCCCATCCCGGTCGCAAGCGATTCTCCTACCTCAGCCTCCTGAGTATAGTAGCTGGGATTACAGGCACGCGCCACCACACCTGGCTAATTTTTGTATTTTTAGTAGAGATGGGGTTTTGCCATGTTGGCCAGGCTGGTCTCAAACTCCTGGCCTCCAGTGATCCGCCCGCCTTGGCTTCCCAAAGTGCTGGGATTACAGGTGGGAACCATGGTGCCCAGCTTACAATGAGTAACTTTTTGAGTTTTACTTCAATGAAAAATAAGGTAGAAAGTAAAAGGACCTGGCTAGCAGAAACTGATTTGAGGACTCCACGCCCCACACCCCAAGTCAGGGCAGGAAAACTAAGTGTCAGCCCCCCAATGTCATCACTTCTGTCAGTCCATCGCTAATCCTCCCCACCCCGCTGTGGTGGGCTGGTTGGGGGCTCAAGGTCCTCTGCTGTGGGTCAAAGTCAGACAATCCAGGAAGATGTTAGTGTTGGCTTCATAAAAGCTGATCCAGACAGAACCATTCAAAGCTGTCACTTGCCAGGAACGTCATTAACAAATAACCAACTCTAAGTCCAGAAAAGCTGGATGTCAGACCATCCCCCTGTGCTGATGCGTCTCCCAGGAGGTGGGCTTGCAATTTCACAAGCTCTTCCCAGAGGACACCAACTTTCCAGAAAAGTAACTGCTTCCCACCTTCCTACACACCAGCTCCACCTGTGTTTCTGGGGATGCCCCACGGCGGGCCCTGGTGATGAGGGGTAGGGGTCCTGGTAGGCGAGGTGACCTGGACAAAATGTGAGTGGGATCCCTCCGTCATGAAGGGGGCCATCAGTCGGAAGGCAAAGATCATGAAGACCGATGCTGTAAGGACACAAAAGCCTAAGAAAGCCTAGGAAAGTGACTTGAGACATGTTAGGGAATTGGAAAACCCCCTTAAGACAGGGCGTGAAGGAGCGGTGTCCAGGGGGTGACTTCTAAACCCACAGAGGAGAGGAAGCTGGCCAGTCACGTAAGTGGAGGCCGTGGTGGAAGGAATTTCCCAGACACCTGCCCCTGGTCCTAATACCTGCTGGACTGGAAACTCATGAGGGTCTTGAGGGGCAGGAAGGCTCTTCCTGGATCCAGAGATGAGTGGAGAAATTGAAGGGCAATGGCAGCAGGGTTTCAAAGCCAGTCCCTCCTTAGTGGTGATGGCAGCTGATATCCCAACAGCCAACCAGGTATTCCTTCCCCCTCTTATTGGTGATTGGTTCAGGAATCAGTCTGTCGTCCGATTTGGACCAATGAGGTGGGAGGGATGTCAGGTTAGCAGCTTCTGGGAAAGTGGTCCTCATATCTCAGAGATGCAGGAAAGTGATGGTTCAGGTGCACATCTGGACTTTACTCAGTAGGGATACGATGCCCAGATCTGCAGCAGCCACTCTGTGACTGTGAGGAAAGCCAGAGTGTGAGACCAACACTGAAATGATGGTGTTTGGCAGTGGGAGGACAAGCCGGGGGGCGGGGGGACGACCCTGAGTCCTTGGTGACATCGCTGAGCTGTTGAATTTAGTCAGTCTCGGAGCCAGCCTACCTCTGGACTTCTTGCTACATGGGACAAACTAATCTTCTTTAGGGTTAAGCTAGTTGAGTTGAGCTTTTTGTTGCCGACCACCAAATACATCCTGACTGATACACACCACGTTCTCATCCAGCCGGACTGATGAGCAGCTGTGAAAGCAGAAGGGAAAAGGGAAAAGGGAGTGAAGTGACTCATATTTCATGAGCAACTACTGTGTGCCCTACCCTGTAGGTCTCTCCTTAATCCTCTTTCCAGCCCTTTGAGGTACATATTACTATTGTGTCCCCACTTAACAGAAGAGAAAACCGAGGCTGAGAGGTGAAGACACTGCCTGATTCCACCCAGTGGGACTGGGATGTGAACCCAGGTCCACTTATGCACCTGGCCAACCTGCTTTCCGGAGAACAGTGACAGAGCTGCCCTGGCAGGGAAGGGAAGCCTCAGCTTGAGCTGAGCCATCTTTTTCTGGGAATATCCCTTGTTACCTAAGAGCTGAGGACACTGACCTGCCTGATGATCCACAGCCATCCAGAGCCAGGAGCCCACCCAAGAGAGATCAGGAGCTCAACTTGATGCCATTCAACCATGGACCGCACTGTCACGACCTGCATGGAGACTCCTCATGGAACCCCTCCTTCTTCCTTCCTGGAGGTCAGTGACAGCTTGGAGTGATCCATGGGACAGCAGAGCACACTGAGCTCTCTGATGCCCTTCCTGGCAGGGACCTTGGGGAACACGTTAGCATGGCAGGAGTTTAAAAAAATAAGAGAGAAAGAAAGAGTCCTTGATCCTTATTATGCAGCTCCTGGTGCAAATAAATCTATTGCTTGCAAAAACAAGCTGTCCGATAATAAATCACAGTGTGATGGGCGCATAAATCTGGAACTCAAGCTCCCAGCCGCTGCCCGGCCAGGCATGCAGGGCTCACACACAGCAGGCCTGTGGGAAAGGTGACAGCCCCCGCCCAGGCCCACGCACCTGCTCAGCCTCTCCCCTTCCTCAAGAACCGGCTTCCCGTGGTTTCTCTAATGCTTATTTTTTATTTTATTTATTTATTTTTCAGATGGAGTTTTGCTCTTGTCACCTAGGCTGGAGTGCAGTGGCACGATATCAGCCCACTGCAACCTCCACCTCCCGGGTTCAAGCGATTCTCCTGCCTCACCCTCCCAAGTAGCTGGGATTACAGGCTCCCACCACCATGCCCGGCTAATTTTTATATTTTTAGGAGAGACAGGGTTTCACTGTGTTGGCCAGGCTGGTCTCGAACTCCTGACCTCAGATGATCCACCCCCCGCTTGACCTCCCAAAGTGCTGGGATTATGGGTATGAGCCACTGCACCTGGCCTATATTTTCATTCTTCTAATAACAAAGGCACAGGTTTTTTATTAATCAGTGGGAAAACGGAAACAACCTTGGATATTGAAAACAGAGGAGATGCAGAGAATTGGCTATACAAGGAAGAGAAGGGCCAAGAAACCACAAAAGGGGTGACAAGGCAACCCAGAGATGAATGGCAAGAAGTGCTACCCCATCTGCAGGGTGAGCAACAAACAGAGGAGGGGGCATTTCTACCAGCCAGGATCTAGGGCTACAGGAGGAAGCTGGCAGCCTGCCCGGTAAAGCTGGGGCCATGGAGGGTACATGGCCCCTGGGAAACCCCATCCAAGGAGAGACCTGTCCAGAGAGGTGGGGAGAAATGCCCTGGCTTCCCTCTTCCTCCCCTTCAGCCTCCCCACAATGCTGCCTATTGGCTGAGCCTAGTGACAGAAGGAGAGCCAGGGACACACTGCTTGCAAGAGGCAGTCCCTTTGTGATGTCCTGCAGAGCAGGAGTGGGGGAAGGGAAGGGAAGGGACAGCAGACTCAGGAGCAGCACATGTATTCACTGCAAAATACATGCCCTCCCTGCTCAAAAAGGTTACCATCTTTATTTTCTCTCTCCCTTTCTTCTTCTTCCCACCCACCCCGCCTCCCCGCCTGCCTCAACTGGATCAAAAGCTGATAGCTTCCAAAGTGATGGCAGAAATTTTCCATTCATTTAGTAAGTAAATAGTTACTGAGCATCTGCCATGTGCTGGGTACTGAGACTCAGAGAGGTCAAAGACAAGGTCGCTGCTCCCTTGGACTTTGCATTCTAAGGGGGAGTGGGGATGTGACACAATAAACAGGAAAGAAATGAACAAACAAGATAACCCCCACACAGTGGTGAGTGCTATGAAGAAAATAAAAGCAAGTGGTGAGTGATGAGAACGGCTTGTGTAGAGTGGGGGGCAGGGAGGCCCTCCCTGAGCAGCTGACATCCTAGTCAAGACTGGAAGGATGAAAAGGAGTTCTCTTGCAGAGAGAAGTAAAGGCATATCCAGGCAGGGGGCATGGCAGGTGCAAAGACCCTGAGGTGCATGGCCCTGTGTTCAAGCCCCAGCCCTGCTGCTTCCCATAAATGAGACTTGAGGCAAGTGTGTGAGTTCTCCAAGCCTCAGTTCCCTCCCCATCAAATGGGATAATAGCCATACCTGCTGCACAGGAGTGCTATGCAAATTAAAAATGACTACCCATGAAAAGAAAAACAGCCCAGTGAAAACTAAGACATTGATCACTATCATCTCCATCCACAAATCACATCGGTCCTTCCCACAAAGCAAGCTCCTGTTGACTCTGATGTTTGTTGCCAGCATTTTAAGCAAACCATGTCTCTAAATCAGGAGAGCAGAAAAGAATTAAGATCTACAAAATTAACAGATCCCAATACTGAGAGGCATTACCAGAACCAATATCTTTCTCGAACACTGGACACATTTCTGTTTGGTATATCCACACCTCTCATGGCCACAGGACAGCCACCTGTATATCATTAGTGTGGCTAACACTGTACTCCCTAGATGAAAGGAGGCTTCAAAGGAAAATCTTAAATGCTAAAAACTTTAAAATGGTGACACTTTTAAAAGGTATTAGGATAATTGCCACAATAGCACTCTAGCTTTTGCTACCTTGATAAGTGTATTTAGCAGAATCTGGGAGAACTGGTCCAGGGTAGATGTAAGTGAGCATAATTGAATTAACAGAAAGAAAAAGAGAAGAGAGAGAGAGAAAGCAAAAGAAAGAAAGAGTCCAGGCACGTCACGCCTGTAATCCCAGCACTTTGGGAGGCCAAGGAAGGCAGATCGCTTGAGCCCAGGAGTTCAAGACCAGCCTGGCAACACAGGGAAACCCCATCTCTACTATAAATTTAAAAAATTAGAGGGACACAGTGGCACATGCCTGCAATCGCAGCTACTCAGGAGGCTGAGGTGGGAGGATTGCTTAAGCCCAGGAGGTTGAGGCTGCAGTGAGCTGACATTACACCATCACACTCTAGCCTGGGCGACAGAGCCAGACTGTGTCTCAAATAATAACAATAATAATAAGGAAATAAAGAAGGAACTTGAGTTGCCAACAGACAGTGAGACAGGTAGGGCCCCAGGTAGGGGACGGGAACCCACCATGCAATTAGGCACCTGCAGAGTGTCCACACCTGATGAGGCTCTGGCTCACAACGCCCCCTGCTGGAAGCAGCCAGATGCTACTAAGGGCAGAAGTGAGGCATTTAAACTATAGTATAACATTGCCTGATTCCAACCTAACTGTCCTCATTAATCTCCTCCCTTTATAAAATGAAATTTGTCATGATTTGAACAGAGCTGGTTTGAGTTTTATCTGTCATCTCCACCGATTAGCTAAGTGAAATAACAATAAAGACAACTACAGAAGAAGGTGACGCTCATGGATGCCCATCGGGGACATACCTTATGATCATAAAATGTTGGAGTAGTGGGGTGGGGCAAATGTTCAAGCTTAAGGAATTGGTTATGGAATTATATAGATTTATGCAATGGAATTCTATGCCCCTATTGAAATGGTACATAATTATTGATTTGGAAAAATGCTCACAATGTATTGCTAACTGATAAAAATGAATTATACAACATAATGTATTCTATATTTCAGTTTTTGCAAAAAAACATTTTTGTTTGTTTGTTTTTTGGGACAGAGTTTCGCTCTTGTTGCCCAAGCTGGAGTGCAATGGTGCAATCTCAACTCACAACAACCTCCACCTCCCGGGTTCAAGCAATTCTCCTGCCTCAGCCTCCCGAGTAGCTGGGATTACAGGCACACGCCACCATACCTGGCTAATTTTTTTTTTTTTTTAGTACAGATGGGGTTTCACCATGTTAGCCAGGCTGGTCTCTAACTCCTGACCTCAGGTGATCCCCACACCTAAGCCTCCCAAAGTGTTGGGATTACAGGCGTGAGCCACTGGCATAAAACACATATTTTTATGTACATACGTGCGTTGAAAAATGTGAAGAAATACACACCAATACATTAGCATTGGTTATTTCTAGGGGGTGGCATCAGGAATCCTCCCTTTTTTACTTGCCTCTGCTCTCCCATTTTTCTATAAATGACAGCTCACATAGATAACATGATAAAGTAACTCTCTGGCATTGAAATGGGATTACAGGAGAAGTGTTTGACCTACCAAAAGGAATGGAACTGTTTTCCAAGATTTTGCAAAATCATTTGTTTTAGGTCAGTTCAATTAATCACATTTATTTAGCTTCAGAGAGGCCAAGGACTAGAATCTGACCCCCACGGGTACTAGGCATCTTGACCTAGGTTCATATGCAACTTACTGCCTCAGCAACACACAGCTTCCCCTAAAGCAGAAGAAACCAAGGAACAGTGAGTGTGGGCCCGCACAGCCCCTCCCCATCCTAGGAAAGCAGCATGCATGTGCCCAACACACACATGCACACACACACACACACACACACACACACACACACCCTTGAGCAGGTAAACCAGGTGCCACCTGCTGCCCTAAAATCCAGCGGATGCAACCTCACAACAGTCTAGAACTAAGCCCTGGTGCCTGGCACGCCACTGGCACATAGAATGGAATATGCGGCTTTCATTCAATAACAAGGTAGAGTGGAATAAATACCTGAATAAGTGGAATACAGGGAATGAAGGAAATGAAAAGGAATGAAGTGGATAAAATGGAGTGAAATGGACTATCATGAATGAATAGAATGATAAAATCAGAGACATGGCCTAGAGTGAATAAATACCATAGAACTGCCTGAATCACAAGATATAGTGAATGCATGGGATGAATGAGTGGGAGGAGGTGAAATGGAATGAATGAGTGAATTGAATGAATAAGACAAGACATAGTTGCTGACCTCAAGGGGTTCATGCTGTAGGGGGAAGAAGATCAGTAAGCCATGAATTATAGGAGCTTTGCCCCATGCCCCGAGCTAACAGGCCAGCTGTGGAACACAGAGCAGTTGATCTCGGGGTGTCTTACACATGGTCCTGTTGACCCTCACAGTGGACAGACAGCTATGTAATGCAGCTTCCTACATTAGTTCCTATTTGCAAATGAAGAAACGGAGACGGGGGCAGCTTTCGTCTATTCCCTGGAAACAGTATTTCCAGATTGGGTTCCCAGGAAGCAGATCCTGACACAGATCTGCGGGCAGGAGGTTGATCAGGTTATGCTCTTGGGGCCACGTCCGTGGAAAGGGAGCAGGAGGTGAGGGAAGAAGTTGGCTGGGACACAGTCTCAAGGAGAGCCTCAGCCAACCTCATGGTGGGTTCTGAAGCTGGAAGAGCCTTCAGAGGTGCCCTGGGGTTGGGCGAGGGGGCTGGGCCTTACGCCCAGCCACATACCTCCCCACACTGGCCAGTCATGGGATACAGGCCACTTTCGGAGAGGGCAGCATGAAATTTATGAGTTCTTCCCACATTTCCTTCCTGGGACTGTCATAACCAGGTATCACAGAACGAGTGGCTTTAAGCAACAGAAATGTATCTTTCACCACTCTGGAGTCCAGACAGGAACTCAAGGCATCGGCAGTTTTGGTTCCCTCTGTGGACTCTGAGGAAGGACCTTCTCCCGACCCCAGGAACAGCCAGCCACCCTTGGTGTTCCTGGGCTCATGGACACATCCCTCAGATCTCCACATCTGCCTGCACGCAGCATTTCCCCCAAGTGCCTGGCTTCACACACTTTCTTCTTATAAGGACATCACCCCACTCCAGTACGACCACATCTTAATTTAACAAATCACTTCTGCAACAACCCAATTTCCCAACAGGGTCCCATTCTTTGGTTCTGGGGGTCAGAAATCAGCATATTTTTCTTGGGGGAACACACATCAATCCACAATGCCAGCCAAGGAATTCTCCAAAGCAGGCTGGTGGCCAAGCGCCGGGGACTGCCAGCACCACTCAAGTAGTTGACGGGCTGAGGCCTTCAGTCCTGAAGGGCCTCTGGTCTCAGAGCACCTACTACAGAAACTGAGACTCGAGGGGGTTAAATCACTTCCTCAGGGTCACAGACGTAGCAAAAAATCAAGCAAGGGCTTGAACCCTGTGCTCAAGCACGTGCTAAAGAGCTGGAACTTGATCCTGTGGCCAAGGGGACGCCGTCAAAGGAATTTAAGCCGGAAATCGATCACATTTATTTTCCAGAAAGGCAACTCTGAAAACTGGGTGAAGAATGGGAAGGCGGGCTCAGCAGCAGAAGCCAGGAGGGCTGGCAGGGGTCGGGGGCTGCTGCAGGAATCCAGGCTGTGGGATAGGACCCAGGCTGCAATGGGCAGAATGACCCCCAAAGATGTCCCCATCCTTATTTCCAGAGCCTGGGTCCATCTGGCTATTGTGGTTACCTTACATGGCAGATGTGTGGTGTAGACTTTGCAGATGTGATTAAGTCAAAGATCTCAAGGTGAGGAGATGATCCCGCACGATCCAGGTAGGCCCAATGTCATGACCAAGGTCCTTATAAGAAGGAGGGCAATGGTCAGGCGTGGGCGGCTCATGCCTGTAATCCTAGCACTTTGGGAGGCCAAGGCAGGTGGGTCACCTGAGGCCAGGAGTTCAAGACCAACCTGGCCAACATGGCAAAACCCGTCTCTACTAAAAATACAAAAATTAGCTGGGCATGGTGGTGGATGCCTGTAATCCCAGCTACTTGGGAGGCTGAGGCAGAAGAATTGCTTGAACCCTGGAGGCAGAGGTTGCAGTGAGCTGAGATCGTGCCACTGGACTCCAGCCTGGGTGACAGAGCGAGACGCCGTCTCAGAAGAAAAAAAAAAGGAGGAGGGCAAGAGGGTCTGAGTTTTCTTGTCTCACCTTGATGTACAAGGCTCAAAATCCAGCTCCATCCTCTAACTCACTCCTGTCCACTCTTCCCCACAATCTCCCTTCCCAGCTCCACTCACCTTCCTTCTGTCCCTCAAACACACCCAGGCTCATGCCTAAACCAAGTCCTTTCACTTGCTGTATGAAGTGAATGCTCCATCCAGAACACTGTCTTCCCCTATTCAAAAAAAAAAAAAATGTTTGTATATCTGTCCTCCTATCATTGAAGTTTCAGCCTAAATGTCACCTCTTTGGAGAGAGAGAGGCCTTCCCTATTGTCCCAGCTAATGGTAGGGTGAACCCGTCACTCTCACTGCCCCATTATGATTCTCTCTGCAGCCACTTATCACTCTTGTATCTTCCTGTCTGCTTTGCTTATTGCCTGTCTCCTGCTCAAGGTCAACTTCAAGAGAGTAGAGACCTCACCTACCTTGTACACTAGTGATTCCTCAGTGCCTAGAGCTGAACACGCAGTAGAGTAGGTATTCAAATATCAGATGGATAATGGATGTATGGAAGACTGGTGAATGGATGGGAAGATAAAAGCTTGTTTGGATAGAAAAATGGAGGGAAAGATGGAGGTATGGAAAGAAATATGGAACCACGGGTAGATGGTTGGATGGAAGGATGGATAAATGGAAAACTGGTGGATGGAAGGAAAATTGATTAATGGATTAAAGGGTTAATGGATGGCAAAACAGGTTGTCGGAAGGATGAGTAAAATAAGAAGATGGATGGATGGATGGATGGATGGATGGATGGATGGATGGATGGATGGACAGATGAGTAAAGAATAGGCAGATGGAAGGATGTTTGAGTGGATTAAAGGATGGGTGGTGGGGGATAGAAAGTTGGATTGATGGAATGATAGAAGGATAGAATAACAGAACAATGAATGGATGGTGAATGAATGCATATGTGGATTAAAAAAATAAGACATGAATCAATAGAATGATGGACAAATGGAAGAATGAGTAGACGGATAATGGATGGGAGGATGGTTAAATGGAAAGATGGAAGGTTGAATGAATGAAAGAGAAAATGGGTAGATGGAAGGATGGGTGGGTGGAAATACATGGATGGAAGGAAAGACAGAAGAGAAGGGATAGAATAAAGCGTGACTAAATGGAGGATATATGGAAAGAAATGGAAGTAAATGGATGGAAGGAAGGATAGATATAAAATTCCTCAAAAGGTGGCTACCAGACTGAGCTGGATAAATATTTTCTATCTGTATTTGAAGAGGTTGCTCTATACCTTCCTGACAGACATTTGTTACGAAGTGACAGAGGTCAACAGGCTTTTTGCACCTCTAATCCTCTGAACCAGATTCTGTAATCATCTTAACTCATCAGCAAATATCTATATTTAATAAACTCCCCCACCTGATGCCTGGGCCCCCACACACAGCTATTGACTTAGCAGCTTGATCACGAGGGCTTGGTAATCCCAGTTCAAAGCATTAGCACTAAATTCTCCCACCACGAGTGGGGCCCCTCTGTGCTCTGGTCCCCTTCAAAAAAAAAATGACTTCCTCACATTACTTCCCTGTTTAAAACTCTTAAAAGTCTCAGGGGGCAATCTCTGGCTCACAGGACTGGTACAGATTCCAGGGTGCTCAAGGTCCTTTACACCCTGGTGCCAGCTTCACTCACCAGCTTCATCTTTCATCCCTCTCCAGCTCCTCACACAAACCCCATGTGCTGCCACCATGTGAAATCCGTCTCTATTGTGAGAACAGATCCTGCCCCCACCAGCCTCCAGGCATGCACCTAGGCTGTTTTGTTGACCCAGAACACTGCTCTCCTTTGCTCCATCTAGGGAATGGCCTTCATTCTTGTCTCAATTGTCCCCTCATGGAAGACCCACTGGTCCCTCAAACACAACGTCTTCCCAATCTCCAGCCCAAAGCTGGTCCTTTTGTATTGTCCATGTTCTTGAAGGATCTACTCCATCCCCTAGACCTGAAACCCAGGAGGAATTCAGGATCCTACCTTTATCCCCACCCCCATCAAATGCTGAGCTTCTCCTGTAGCTCTCACGCTCTCCCAAGCTACCCCACTCTCTCTGCCACCAACAAGTCCCAGCCCTCTTCCCTCTCACTCCCATGCTGGCTGCCCCATCCCCATCCTTGCTCCCTCCAAGCCCTTCCACTGTGGCTAGCAATGGGGCATTAACCTGGTCCCTAGCCTATCTTTCCAGACTGTGACCACCATTCTCCAAACTCTGCCCTTCTACTCGATGGGATTCTTTTCCATTCCTTCCATGCAACAGGTTCTCTCAGCTCCTGGCTTGAGCAGAGACTGTTCCCTGTGCTCAGAACACTCTTCCCTATCCCTCTCAGCCTAGACAATCCTCCTCTTCCTCATCAACATCATCATGATCATCATTAATTGTGATAATGGCCACAACGGTGAACATTTGAGAACTTACCATGTGCTAGACACAGTGCTAAATGTTTCACAGGCAAATGACATTGGATCCTTATGATCTATGAAGTAGGATTTATTGTTATGCCCATTTTACAGATAAGGAAACTGAGGTAGGGAGCTCCCATAACTGGCCCAAGTGCTTGGCAATTGAAATAGAGATTTGAACCCAGGCAGTCTGACTCCAGAATCCTCCTCTTACCACTACACTCTAGAGACACCCTAGATGAGGCCACACTTCCTCAAGAAAGCTCTCCACTCCCAGGCAAGGTTTGCTGCCTCCCCCTCTGAGCTCCCACATGGCCTGTGCTCTGATCATAGCATCTAACATCTGCATCATAATCTCCTGCCTTTAAGATTGTCTCCAAATAGGGTCACTGAAAATTCCCCCTAATCCTGTATGCACCTGCCAGTGCTGACACCAAGAATCGGTGCTCTTCTCTCCTCCCCTTGGGCTGGCCTTGTGACTTGCCATGAGCAACAGAATTCAGGGAGCCCAGGCCTTAGAACACAGCAGCTCTCATCTCCTCTCTCAGACCCTGGCCGCCATGCTGTGAGGAAGTCCAGGACTACTAAACCATGAGATGCTCTGTGGAGACGCCTCACAGGCAAGGCCACCCTGACGTTCCAGACCCAGTGAAGTTGCTGACAAACTTCCAGCTGTGTGACTGGGCCCAGGTGACATCAGCAGATGACCCAGCTGAGCCCCAGCCAACCCACAGGATCATGAGACCATCACAAACCATTGTTGTGCTTGGTTCATCTTTCAGCCGTCATTTCCCCATCTGAAAAGGAGGGACAGTGATTCCTAGGTACCAGATTTGTTGTGAGGATTAAATAAAAGTACCTCACAAAAGAAGATGGTCAATCATTGGCTGCCAGTTTTTAACTCTGGATCAGCCAAGAGGACAATCGTTCCTTTTTTTTTTTTTTTTTTTTTTTTTTTGAGACAGTCTCGCTCTGTCGCCCAGGCTGGAGTGCAGTGGCGCTATCTCAGCTCACTGCAAGCTCTGCCTCCCGGATTTACGCCATTCTCCTGCCTCAGCCTCCCGAGTAGCTGGGACTACAGGCGCCCGCCACCTCGCCCGGCTAGTTTTTTTGTATTTTTTAGTAGAGATGGGGTTTCACTGGGTTAGCCAGGATGGTCTCGATCTCCTGACCTTGTGATCCGCCCGTCTCGGCCTCCCAAAGTGCTGGGATTACAGGCTTGAGCCACCGCGCCCGGCCCAATCGTTCCTTTTGACTTTCCTCCCCCATCAACCAGCCCCAAGTCCAGGCCATGCTTGCATCTCCACACTGTCCAGAGGCACAACTCTCTGCACCTCCCAGTCTCATTCTTCTGTGTCTGTGGCCCATCTGGTGTTGCTCCCTAGTCCTACTGGCTGGGGAACATGGGGGTGGGGCATGCTGATGTCTTCCACTCCTCTGGAGCAGCCGGCCCTGGAGTCCTGGGGGCAGATGAAGGAGTCCAGAGAAGTGGCTCCGTCCAGATGTGTGTACACCATCCTGGGTGGGCTATGGCTGGGACACCGCAGGGAAATGACCCACTTCAACAAATGGCTGTAAACTGCATCTCCACTGTGTGGGCTAAAGTCGTGAATGATTTGACCTGGACCTGTACTCAGGCAGCAGAAACAAGAAACAAAGGATATTCCAGTTAGGGAACACGCTCTCAAGATCATCTACTCCAGAAGCCACAGATGTGCGTGTCTGAGGGGCCAGGCCAGACAGAATGTACAAGACAGGCGAGTGTAATACAGGGCACAGTGTAACACTGACCAGGTGCACTGTGGTGACTTCAAGAATTTTTTAAATGAAAATAGAACCTACATATACATGTAGAGGGTGTATAACTTCAAGGCCGGTGGATTGCTTGAGTCAGGAGTTCGAGACCAGCCTGGGCAACACGGTGAAACTCTCATCTCTATAAAAAGTACAAAAATTAGCCAGGCATGGTAGCACACCAGCTAATTTTTGCGTTTTTAGTAGGGACAGGTTTTCACCTTAGTGACAGGGCTGATCTCAAACTCCTGACCTCAAGAGATCAGCCCACCTCGGCCTCTCAAAATGCTGGGATTACAAGCGTGAGCCACCACTCCTGGCCTTTAGAAACTTTTTTTCTTTGAGACAGAATCTCACTCTGTGACCTAGGCTGGAGTGCAGGGGTGTGATCTTGGCTAACTACAACCTCCGACTCCTGGGTTCAAGCGATTCTTGTGCCTCAGCCTCCTGAGTAGCTGAGATTACAGGCGCATGCCACCACGCCCAGCTAATTTTTGTATCTTTAGTGGAGAAAGGGTTTTGCCACGTTGGCCAGGCTAGTCTCGAACTCCTGACCTCAGGAGATCCACCTGCCTCGGCCTCCCAGAGTGCTGGGATTACAGGCATGGGCCATTACATCTGGCCTCTGGAAACTCTTTGAATCACATATTAGTCATATTGTTTTATCTTCTGGTTTTCCAATTTTATTAAAGTTTATGATAAAGGTAAATATATATATATTTACAATGTATATTAAAAGTTAAAAAGGTTCCAGTTTTATTAAAGTCAAGCTTATATTAGAAGTAAAAACAAAAGCATTCACTTTACAAGCTCCCAGGACCTGAAAAGCCCCAAATCGAGTCAGTAGTGTCCTTCTGTAGAAGGTTAATGTTTGAAAACAAGGCATTCTAGTTACATTTTGAAATGGCTTCATGGTCCATTAGCCACTTTGTGGAGGCATGAATTTTCTCAGGGCACCGTTTTAGCCAAGGGGACCGATGGCCTGAGAAGGAAAATGGGAGGCTGGAGGGCGAAATGTCCCATAAAACCCAGATTTCAAGCCACTAAGGAGATTAAGCTGCTGTGTGCCACACTGTTCATTTCAAGTGGTCTTGGGGAACACCCTTTAATCTCCAGGTGAAAGCTGATGATTCAGAGGGTGATAATACGCAAACACGTTCCAAAGAGTCGAGAGAGAAAACCCAGCCTGGTCCCAATTTCTTACCTTTTTTTCTTTAAAAAAAAAAAAAAAATCTCTCGTTTGAGGCATCTGATGAGGACTTAGTGTGATTAAAGTGGTGGCAGGAGCTGAAAGATAAAACAGCTATTTGAGGGAGGGAATTTTTCCAGCTGAGCTAGGAGATCAATTAAATCCCTGGCTGAAATATCAAATCATTAGCACCTCCATAATCCGGGGCTGGCTTAACCCTGCCTGACACGTCCGGATGGCGGGGGAGAGTGGGGGCACAAAGACCCCAAGGATGGTGCTGACACAGGGCGCCGGCCTGGGAGTACAGACAAGGCGGGCAGGTCCCCTGGGGTAAAGGTGAAGAAGGTGGCAGGAAATAGAAATACCAGGTGTCTGCCTCTGCCCTGGAGCAATTTGTGTGCTGAGGCCAGATGAGTGACCTTGGCAAGCCAAACGCACTCTGAGGCCAGGTCTTTGTCCAGGTGTTTTTTTTTTGGTTTTGTGTGTGTGTGTGTGTGTGTGTGTGTGTGTGTGTGTGTTTTGTTTTTTTCTGGGTGTTAGGGGTTGCCTAACCGCATAAATCTAGGATGGCCTCAGGCCCCTAAATCCCACCCACCTGCCTTCTAATGGGTGGTTGTAAATTAACTCCTGAGTTCACCCACCAGCTGCAAAATCCGGACAGTGAAATTAAGTCTCTCTGTGTCTCAGTTTCCTCATCTGGAGAATGGAGGCAAATGGCAATGCACCTTCCACAGAGTCGTGGGAGCAGAGTCTTCTAGTGAAACTCCAGGTCTAAGATGGGTCATGCCCAGCAGGCACCACCTCTCACCCTTCATCTCTGTAGATAGCTCATCTGAATTGTGGATGTGTTTTAATTTATTTAAACCCAAAGTGAGCTGGACACACTGAAAGTTGAAGGAGAGACTGGCTCTTCAGATTCCTTATTCCAAATGAGGCCAGGTTCCCTCCCTGACCTCAGCAATTTCTACTTCTCTCTACCCATGCCGACATGTGGCTGATGTGTGCCAGAATGGCCATGTAGCCAAAACTAGTGAAAGCACCCTTCCGTACCAATTAGCAAACAGCCTCTCCCACTGCATCCCAAGTGCCCAGCTTCCCTGCACCCCACCCCCGACTGCCCATGGTCTGACAACCAAAGGGTTAACCCTGGACAGCAGGGGGCTCTGAGCCCTACAGCCCAGTGAGTGTCATACCGTAGAGGCGCTGCATTGGACCCACCAATACTCTCCACGGGGATGTGGCTTCCTCACCCCCTATTTGTAGAGCAGAAGAAACTGTGGCTCCAAGAGGGAATGTGACCAGCTCAAGGTCAATCATCCACGGAGTGGCACAGTCAGGACCTCTAGAAGCTGTCAGACTCCTCTGGATAAGGTGGGAGCATGCAAAATGTTGGGGACATATTGAAGGCAACCCATGCCTTGCCTCCTGGTGCACATCAACCCTCACCTCTGAACAAAGACTGCCTGGGTCTAAATCCCAATCTGCCACCTACAAGTCTTGTCACCACAGGCAAGTGACTTCAGCCTTTTGTAAGATCAAACTAATTTCCTTAGTTTTAAACAAAACGAGAAAACAGAGTTTTTCAACTCCACCACTGTGGACCTGAGGAAACAGATTCTTCTTTGTTGTGGGTGCTGTTCGAACATAATAGAATGTTTAACAGCATCCCAGCTTCTACCCTCCGGCTATGGGTAGCACCTCCTCTCCAGTCAGGATGATCCAAATGTCTCCAGGCATTGCCTGCTGTCCCCTGGGGGGCAAATCCATCTGAGCAGGAGAGCCCTGCTTTACAGGGTTGTTTCGAGGGTTAACAAGTTTAGAGAGAGAACCAGACATATAGTTAGTCACTGTCATTACCTGGTTCCTCAGTTAGGACTGGGGTTGCCTGTAAGGAATGGTGACCCTAAAATAAGTGACCTAAACTGGACAGTAGTTTGGTTTACTTGGACAGAAATGGACAAACATTAGCAGTTTGGGGCTAGATGGCAGTTTGGCTCCACTTCTCTAACGTTTGAACTCATCCTCTGGGTCCAAGAGGACAGCTACAGACACCACGGAGAGGGGAGGGGCAGAGAGCACTTGCCGGCCAACCAATAAGATCCCCAGATGCCACCACCATGACCTTCCACTAACATCCCATTGGCCAGAATGTGGTCATATGGTCACACCTAGCTGCAAGGGAGGCTGGGAAATGTAGTCTTTATTCTAGGGGTGGGGAGTAGACAGTTAATGTTATATTACAGTGGAAGAAGAGAGAATTGGCTCAATGGGTCATGAAATCTCTTGGGCCTGCTGCAGTCAGGAAGCTGATGAAAGCCAGAGGCTGTCAGAGCCACGAGGACAGAGAGCGAGATAATCCTGGGAGCATCTGGTACATTTTGCTTAATAAACCATTGGACAAGAAATATTAGCAGAGCACATGAGAAATAAACACATCGGAAACTTGCCTCTAAACAGAAATCCTCCAGAACTGACACCCATTATAATCAACTCCCTCCTCCATGCCAGGACTATGTGCCCTCCATGTTCTGTGTGAATTTGTGGCAGGAGGATGGAAACATTGGAACTGGACCAGAAATCCAGGGCACTCTGCTTTCCTCTCGAGTCTACCACCCGGAAGTTGCATGACTGAGGTGAAGTCCCCATGCCCTCCAGGCCTCAGCTTTCTCAGCTGTACACAGGGCCAGTATTGGATTCTCAAACAGCAAAACAAGGCGGCCACGGTGGCTCACACCTGTAATCACAGCACTTTGGGAGGTCAAGGTCGGAGGATCACCTGAGGCCAGGAGTCTGAGATCAGCTTGGGCAACATAGGGAGACCTTGTCTCTACAAAAAATAAAAAATAAATAAAACCTAGCTAGGTCTACATGCCTGTAGTCCCAGCTACTCAGGAGGTTGATGTGGGAGGATGGCTTGAGCCAGGGAGTTCAAGGCTGCAGTGAGCCATGATCATGCCAGTACACTCCAGCCTGGCCAACATGGTGAAACCCCATCTCTATTAAAAATACAAAAATTAGCCTGGTGTGGTGACATGTGCCTGTAGTCTCAGCTACCGTGGAGGCTGAGGCAGGAGAATCACTTGAACCTGGGAGGCAGAGGTTGCAGTGTGCCAAGATTGCCTCACTGCACTCCAACCTTACTTCTCTAAAGAGAGCCTGAGAAAAAACCTGCCAAGAAAACAAGGGGCAGAGCTCTTGCCAAGTTGGGCTTAGCTTTACCCCTTCCATTAACAGGCCATGGTATAGAAACAGGGCTGATTATGCTTGGGGGCTTGACCCCCAAACCGGCATCTGCCTTTGAGGAGGCAGCAGAGGGGAAGACCCTTGAGCTTGCGGAGACAGTGGTGACTCCATCTTGGATGCTAGTCTGCCATGTTGATTTCTGATTGTCTCCAGTCCTGGGAATGCCTCTTGCTGCTTACTTTATTTACTATCCCTAGTGTAAGAACATGACAACCTTGATATTATTGGACAAATTCTAAGCTATGGCACACATGACATTCTTGCCTGTTAGGAGAGTTGCCTTTGTCTTACTGGAATATGTACCCCCTTCCCCTGTGATAGATATGATTTTGCTCTGTGTCCCCACCCAAATCCCAGCTTGAACTGTAATAACCCCCACAGGTCAAGGGTGGCGCCAGGTGGAGATAAGTGAATCATGGGGCTGTTTCCCCCATACTGTTCTCATGGTAGTGAATAAGTCTCACAAGATCTGATAGTTTTATAAATGGGAGTTTCCCTGCACAAGCTCTCTTGCCTGCTGCCATGTAAGACGTACTTCGCTTCTCATTTGCCTTCCACCATGATTGTGAGGCCTTCCCAGCCATGTGGAACCGTGAGTCCATTAAACCTCTTTCCTTTATAAATTATCCAGTCTTGGGTATGTCTTTATTAGCAGCATGAGAACAGACTAATACAGCAGATAAGCCTTGGGTCTGGGGTAACAGGTACAGAGATCTACCTGTCCCGCTGCCTCCAAGACTGTGCTTCTGTCTGCAAGCTCCCCCCATAAAACACGCTTTACCCACAAACTCAATTTGTCTGTCTTGCTCTTTTGTTTCTCAACTCCTTTGGCTTTTTTTTTTTTTTTTTTTTTTTTGATGCGGAGTCTCACTCTGTTGCCCAGGCTGGAGTGCAGTGGCGGGATCTCCGTTCACTGCAACCTCCGCCTCCTAGGTTCAAGGGATTCTCCTGCCACAGCCTTCCAAGTAGCTGGGATTACAGGCACCCGCCACTACACCTGGCTAATTTTTCTATTTGTAGTAAAGACGGGGTTTCACCACATTTACCAGGCTGGTCTGGAACTCCTGACCTCAGGTGATCTGCCCACCTCAGCTTCCCAAAGTGCTGGGATTACAGGCATGAGCCACCATGCCTGGCCTCCTTTGGTTTTGGGAGGCCACATTGCATACACGGCCTTTTCATGGAACAAGCCTCCTCGAAGGCTCCCACGACCCACAGGCACCACACTCAGTGCTCACCAGCGCATGAAACCCTCACAAGCCCATTCCACAGAGAGGAAAGCTGAGGCTCAAGAGGTTAAAAAGGCCTCTCAGTTGTGTGACACACAAGGCCACACAGCAACTTGTGTGCAAACAGAGCTTACAATCAAACCCACTGACCTCCAGGACCCCAGCCTCGTCTTGGTGCTGTCTTCGGACCGATTTCCCAGACGGAAGCTCAACTTCTTCTGGGGTCTCCCTGTCACTGTCAGTCTCCTGCATTGTGGTCATGTTAAGGTGACATCACAGGAAGCCCAGACTTGGCGCTCTGCTTCTGCATGGCTTACCCAGGGGCCTGGAGGCCCAGCTTCTCTCTGTGTGTCTCATGCCATTGCAATCCCAGACCACGGCAAGAGCCCGGAATACACACAAGCAGAAACACAAAGGGCTCCTCAGGTGAGTCCCAGGGATGAGGACCCTCAGACGGCCCTTAGCAACCAGATGCACACTCACCCTCAAACCCCTTCTGCAGCATCTGCAGATCACTAGGCACTCACCATCCACACATAGCTAGTTTGGTTTAGTCTTCTTGAGACAGGATCTCACTCTGTTGCCTGTGCAGTGGCATGACCACAGCTCACTGCAGCCTCGACCTCCCCACGCTCAAAGCAATCCTCCCGCCTCAGCCTGCCGAGTAGCTGGAACTACAGGCATGCACCAACACGCCTGGCAAATTTTTGTATTTTTTGTAGAGATGAGGTTTCACTGTGTTGCCCAGGCGCGTCTCCAACTCCTGAGCTCAGGGGATTCTCCTACCTCAGCCTCCCAAAGTGCTGGGATTGCAGGCGTGAGCCACGACACCTGGTTTATTTTGCTTTAGATTTTAATATAAATGGGACTGCACCAGAGACACTGATCTGCATCCTGCTTCCTCCCCTTAACAACATGCTTGAGATCCCTCCATGTCTGTTATACAGAACGCTATCATGCTATTTTTAATAGCTGTGTAGTATTCTACAGTGTGATGGTTAATTTTATGTGTTAACTTGACTGGGCCACAAGGTACCCAGACATTTGGCCAAACATGATTCCAGGCGTGTCTGTGAGAGTGCTTCTGGGCGAGATGAACATTCCATCAGTACACTGAGCAAAGCTGATCATCCTCCCTCATGTGGGTGGGCCTTGACCAATCAGTTGTAGGCCCAGCGAGAACAAAAAGGCTGAGAAAGAGGGAATCCCTTCTGTCTGACTGCTCAAGCTGGAACACTGGGGTTTTTGGGGTTTTTTTCCCCTACCTTTGGACTCAAACTATATCAGCTCTCCTGGCTCCCCAAGAAAAGCCTCCCATTCTGGCCTATGGCCATACCACCCTGAACGTGCCCAATCTCATCTGATCTCGGAAGCTAAGCAAGGTTGGGCCTGGTTAGTACTTGGATGGAAAACCTCACATTCTGGCATTCTAGGTGGACACATGTTTTGAGGGTCACCCTTCGACTCCACCTTTGGCAACAATAATGGAGGTCAGCGTTTACTGATCCGCTTGCTACAAACCTAGTAAGCCCCCTGTAGACCCCCCGCACAACAGTGCAATGGAGGAGGCGCTACTGTTGCCCATTTGGATGGTGAGAAGATGCAGGCTTAGCTGGAGGATGAAGCTTCCCACTGAGGTCATGCCGCTAGGAGGGGGCAGACCTGGGCTTCTGCCTGGGTCTGTGCAATCACCCAGGGCTTAACCACAGTTGCAAATTCTACCCCATTAAGTGACAGTTACCATCTCACCCTCTAAAAATTACCTCAACCCCAGGCATACAATAACAGCAAGCCAAGAAAATTATTGGATTTGATGATATTGAGCTGAAATGGAAATGTGGATTCTCCACGTACATAAGCATGAGAATGAGACTGTGGGAGCCCATTACATTTCCTCATTAGACTGCTATTGTCATCACTCGATTCCCTAACTAATAGCCCATGTCCTGCCTGAAGCAATAGTGAGTCTTCCATGTAATTTCTGATGGCTTAAATGTCCCCATTGACATCACAGGACTTATTTTTCTTTCTAAATATATTTGCAAATGGTTGTTTCTCAGCCTCAAATCAATACATCATGAATAGAGTAAACCAAAGTCACAGAGAGCCTCACTGAGCACTTTCTACAGGAACAAACACCATTCTATTAAACAGGCCCAGAGGAACCTTGGACTTAAAAGCCACAGACAGGCCGGGCATGTTGGCTCACGCCTGGAATCCCAGCACTTTGGGAGGCCGAGGTGGGCGGATCACTTGAGGTCGGGAGTTGGAGACCAGCCTGGCCAACATGGTGAAACCTCGTCTCTATTAAAAATAATAATAATAAAAATAAAATTTAAAAAAAGGCCAGGCACAGAGGCTCACACCTGTAATCCAAGCACTTTGGGAGGCTGAGGCAGGCAGATCACCTGAGGTCAGGAGTTCAAGACCAGCCTGGCCAACATGGTGAAACCCCGTCTCTACTAAAAATACAAAAATTAGCTGGGTGTGGTGGTGCACCCCTGTAATCCCAGCTACTTGGGAGGCTGAGGCAGGATAATTGCTTGAACCCTGGAGGCGGAGGTTGTAGTGAGCTGAGATTACACCATTGCACTCTAGCCTGGGCAACAAAAGCAAAACTTCATCTCAAAAAAATTAAAATTAAAATTAAAACTTTTTTAAAAAAATGGCATAGAGACTTGGGTTCAAATTTCTGCTCTAGTCCTTTGAAATCATGTGGCCTTGGGCCAGGCACTCAACCTCTCTGCAGCTTGGCATCCTTGTGTGTGACGCTGCAGTTAGGCACTCATGTCAGAGAGCTACCAAATCAAGTAAGACTCAATCACAGGCCGCAAGTTTGTCGATTATGACACGTTATGCAGATGTCAGCCGCTATTCATCTTTTGTCAAGCAGAGGAGCCCACTGCCAAGATATGACCATTTGAACCTCCATGTTTTTAATCTAGGTTTAGTTTGTCTCAAGTTCAAATGCATGTCCTTAAATAATTAATTTCTCTTCATATTCTTTTTTTTTTAAGATGGAGTCTCGCTCTTTTGCCCAGGCTGGAGTGCAGTAGCGCGATCTTGGCTCACTGCAACCTCTGCCTCCCGGGTTCAAGCAATTCTCCTGTCTCAGCCTCCTGAGTAGCTGGGATTACAGGCGCCCGCCACCATGCCAAGCTAATTTTTGTATTTTTAGTAGAGATGGGGTTTCACCATGTTGGCCAGGCTGGTCTTGAACCCCTGACCTCGTGATCCACCCACCTCGGCCTCCCAAAATGCTGGGATTACAGGCGTGAGCCACCGCGCCCGGCCATTTCTCTTCATATTCTAATCTTCAAAGCCTCAGTGGCTGTAGTCTTAGTGAGGCGGTGCCACCAAAAGCAATGAAATTCCTGTGACAACCAAACGGGCTGGTGGTTATGCGCTCACAGCTTGGAAAATAGAATCGGAAGGTGTCAAATGGGCTGTTGCCTCTCTGAAAAGGAGTTCTGCATGACACAGAGAGGACAGGCTAGACGCTGGGGGTCCTGGAGTCGAGGGATGCGGTGTGGCCCCTTTGTATTATGAGCTGCTGGAACCGGAGCTCAGACCTTGCTTGGGCGAGGTCTGCAAGGGGCTGGGCATGGGACTGAATGGCGTCTCTTCCTCCCACACAGCAGAGCCACAGCACATGCACACCTTACCAGCAAAGCTCCCGTCTTCACCACTCACATTCCTGGCCACCAGAGAGGGTCCTGCCAAAGGGTGTCCTGCGACATCATCATGCTTCGTCTTTGCAAGGACCACAAGATGCATCAGGGCTGAGATGGCAACCATGAGCAAAGGAAGACCTGGCGAGATGTACTCTGACATGGACACAAAGGTGACAAAAGACAGCCTGGTATGCCAGAGGGAGCAGGATCCCTGGAAGAGATGGCCATCTGGACTTCCCAGGCCCATGGATATGTTTATTTCCATACTTGGAGCATACACTGAGCATAGGGGTCTTTTGAATCCACCAGAGCTGTGTTTTCCGCCATGATTGTAAAAGACCAGTTCCCAGGATGTACCAGAAAACTCCCCGGGACAGGTGGTGTCACTTCTGCCACCTTCTTAGTTACATGGTATAAGCCAGTTAGGAAACGTCAGTCATCAGGCACCTCTGCACCCGTCAGCAGGCCATCGTCCTCTCCTTTCCTTATAAAAAAATAAATAAATTTGGCCGGGTGCAGTGACTTATGCCTGTAATCCCAGCACTTTGGGAGGCCAAGGCGGGCAGATCACTTGAGGTCAGGAGTTCAAGACCATCCTGGGCAACATGGTGAAACGCTGTCTCTACTAAAAATTTAAAAATTAGCTGAGTGGGGTGGCAGGCGCCTGTAATCCCAGCTACTCAAGAGGCTGAGGCAGGAGAATCGCTTGAACTGCTGAGGCAGAGGTTGCAGTGAGCCGACATCACACCACTGCACTACAGCCTGTGTGACAGAGTGAGGCTGCATCTCAAAAAAAAAAAAAGAAAGAAAAATTCACATACAAAAAATGAAAAAAAAAAACCCACAAATAATAAATTCACCTTTAAATCACAAAAAATATACTTGCAAATTAATTTTGCTAGGTTTATAAAGATGGGGCAGTCCAGTAGAGTATTTAAGAGCATGAACTTAGAATGCCTGCATTCAAATCTCACCCACATTCTCCTCACTGCTGTGTGACCTTGGACAAATTGCTTGACCTCTCTGAGCTTCCATTTTCTCATCTGTAAAAAGATAATATAAAGCGTCTCTATCTCAAAGTTGCTGGGAGGCTCATTGAGGTCATGACGGAAAGGATGGCATCAGCTCTCAACCATTTACTACTCTATGGGTCTGGAAATATGCATGACAAGATGGAAACAGTGATTGTTTGAGATAAGCGTGTGTATTCGAATATCTTCTGTAGACATAAATTTTGTACAAATATACAAACCAATGGTTATGGACTGAATGCTTGTATTTCTCCCCACCTTCATTTATATGTTATAATCCTAACCCCCAGTTGGGTGGTAGTAGGAGGAAGGGCTTTGGGGAGGTAATGAGGTCAGGGGGATGGAGTCCTCATGAAAGGGATTAGTGCCGTTATAAAAGGGACCCCAGAAACTCTCTTGCCCTCTTCCCTGTTGGCAGTCTGTTGCCTGAAAGCTTGCCTTCACCAGAACCCAACTATGTGGGCGGGCTCCCTAATCTGACTTCCAGTCTCTCCAAAACCATGAGAAATACGTTTCTGCTGTTTATAAGCCACCCAGTCTATGGTACTCTGTTACAGCAGCTCAAATTATCTAAGACAACACCACATGCTCATGCAGTGGGTGCAGAGACCAGAGGAGGGAAGATGGGGCAGTAGAGAAAAACACTCGGCTCAGTTTTCTCCAGAGAACTCATTGTCATAGTATTTTTGGAGAGTCAGCATTCGGATTTACACATATACATATAACATTGAGAAAATATGGAAAGTTATCTGGAAGAAAAATAAACCTTGTTTTCTATAACCTACCATCCTATTCCCAAAAGAGAGATAGTAGGTCAGTAACAAGGAGATGGTGGGTCAGTAATAAATGCTCTCATTTTTAGCTAGGCAAGTCCTACTTGGAATGGGAAAAAAAAATAAAAAGTGTCCTTTCTTTTGGATTTTAGTCACAGCCTCCAATCTAGTGCCCAGGGGATTTGGAGGGCGTGGGGGTCTAGAAAGTTGCATCATTCAACTCCTCTGAAACTATCAAGGTCCTTCCCCCGATCGCTCTCAGTTCTGTGTCACAGGGCACCATGACTTCTCCCTTTCAGATCCCCTCTCCCTTCTCCTCTTCAAGGACCCTTGACCTCCTTCCCTACCCCAAGGGTTCTCCATTTCTCAGTGCTTCTCGGTCTGCGTGGACCAAAGGGTGGGGCTTCCCATCTGTAGGTGTGTCCGAGTTGGTTCCTTCCGGTGGATTCGTGGTCTCACTGACTTCAAGAATGAAACCACGGACCTTTGCAGTGAGTGTTATAGCTCTTAAAGGTGGCACAGACCCAAAGAGTGAACATCAGCGAGATGTACCGTGAAGAGGGAAAGATCGGAGCTTCCACAGCCTGGAAGAAGACCCAACCTGGTTGCCGCTGCTGGCTGGGGTGGCCGGCTTTTATTCCCTTATTTGTCCCTGCCCATGTCCTGCTGATTGGCCCATTTTACAGAGTGCTGACTGGTCCATTTTACAGGGTGCTGATTGGTCCATTTTACAAACCTCTAGCTAGCTACAGAGCACTGATTGGTGCGTTTTTACAGAGCACTGATTGGTGCATTTTACAAACCTCTTGTAAGACAGAAAAGTTCTCCAAGTCCCTACTGGACCCAGGAAGTCCAAGTGGCTTCCCCTCTCATAGGGAGTTCACCAACACCACCTTCCAGCCGCATTACTGCTAAATAGGGCTCCTCTTAACCCAGCTCTTGGTATTACTTTGCTGAAAGAATTTCTATCTCTTCCAGGCCAAGCACAGTGGCTCATGCATATAATCCCAGAACTTTGGAAGACTAAGGTGGGTGGATCACTTGCGACCAGGAGTCCGAGACCAGCCTGGCCAACATGGTGAAACCCCATCTCTACCAAAAAATACAAAAATTAGCCAGGCGTGGTGGTGGGCACCTGTAGTCCCAGCTACTGAGGAGGGTGAGGCATGACAATCTCTTGAACTCGGGAGGCAGAGGGCGCAGTGAGCCAAGATCGCATCACTGCACTCCAGCCTGGGTGACAGAGTGAGACACTGTCTCAAAAAAAAAAAAAAAAAGAATTTCTGTATCTTCCAGCATTTTGTCAAATTAGCAAAATTCTCTTTTTGGAACATGCCAGGATCCTGTGGAAGGAAGGAGGAAAAATAACACATTCCATAACATTTCTGTCTACATAATTAACCTAGAAATACGTTTCTGAATGCCTACTGTACACATTCAGGGAATGTGTTGTGTTGTGCTAGCTACAAACATTTTCAAACATTTAAAAAATTACGGTAAGTGTTGGAAAGAAAATAATGAGAGCCAAGAGCGTGCATATGGCTTTCTAACCTGGAGTGCGGGGGAGGCTCCCTGAGGGAGAGACGGTGAAGCTGCACACGGAAGGAAGAGTAGGAACTGGGGAAGGTGGAGGGTGGGAAGGAAAGGACTTTCCAAGCAGTGGGAACAGCATAAGCAGAGATCCACAGTGGGGAAAAGGGTGATGCAGTCTAGCGGAACACTCCGCTTTGTCTTCTCCAGAGCTCATTTTGATAGTGTTTTGGGAGAGCCAGCATTTGGATTTATACATATACGTAGTTTTTCAAACCAAACAAGATTACACAACATTCTGTGCACGCTTTTTTTGGTCGATAAATTTCACCTTCTCATTCCAGTAAGATTTCACCTCATCTAATACCCAGACCAAATTCAAATGATCTCAATTTACTCAAAAATGTCTCTCATGGCCAATTTGTCTCAACTGGTATTTAACTATTGAGCAAGAACTTGATAGTTCACAAGATCCGAGTCGAGACCTTCAGGCAGCCTAGGAGAGTGGAAAGAAATCTACCCATTCTAATGTCTGTTCATTCATCCATCCATCATCCATCCATCCATCATCCATCCATCCATTCATCATCTGTCTATTCATTCATCAATCCATTCACCACCCATCCATCTGTCTGTTCATCATCCATCTTTCTTCCACGTTAGCTCTTACGCCAGGTGCCTAACTGACAAACTTCCAGCTCTGGCTCAACTCTGACTTCTTAAATCCAGGCCAGCCCTGTTCCCACAGCATAACACTACTGGAGGGTCTCAGTCTCCTAGTTTTACTGGGACAAGGAGACCATAACCCCCGCTTCTCCACCACTTTTTGCTCATTCAGACTAAATATACAGTGGATAGTCCTGTCTGTCCTTTCTATTTACTTAGCTAGCAAAAGTGTTATGTGCAAAAGCCTAAATTTTTGCTGACAGCAAAACAAATTTTTAAAAATCCTTTTAGGATAAGAAATATGTTTGTGTCCAGGCAAAGAACAAAACTTCTGCACTTAAAAAAAAATCAGGTCAATTATTCTATTGCTTTTAGCCTCTCAATCTTGCCTGATTAAATACTTACTCTAGAAAATTGAGGATCCAGGGGAGGACAGCAGACTTTCCTGGTGACCTTCTTGCTCCCCTCTAAGGAAAATCACTGCCCTAGATTTTCAAAATCTTCATAAAAGCACAGTATGTCTGGAGCAAATAGCTCTTAAAAGGTGTGAAAGCAAATTATGAGATATTTCCAGCAATAAAACTGGGTTTGTGTTTCTGGTAAAACATACAGATTCATTCATACAAAGAGCCATTGTCAAGATATTAGAAACAAGACTCATTTATCTCTTTTAAAACTCATTAATAAAACCACTAAAAATAATCCCTAACCTTTACTGCTTATTTTATGCCAAAAATTATGCAAAGCATTTACATACATAATCTTATTTAATCCTTAAAACAGCCCTTTGAGTAGAAACTATTGATCTATCATTAGCCCCATTTTAGAGATGAGGAAACTGAGTTTTAGAAAATCCAAGTAACTTGCCCAAGGTTAGAAAGCTGGAAATTGAAGGAATGGAAATTTAAACCCAAGGGGTCTGATTTCAGAGCCTACATGCTTAATTTCCACGAGATAGTTGGGCTTTGTATAAAAAGAAAAATACATATATGCGAAAACAAAATAGAAATTATGTCTAAATCTTCCATTCAGAGATAACCACTTAGCACCTTGATCTATATTCTTCCACTTGATTTTTCCTTTACTTTCTTCACTTACTAAATGTAGCATGAACATTCCCTCGGCCAACAGGCATATTTTCAGCTGTATTTTGAGCTCTCTGGAAACACAAATACATTACTGGAAGCTCCACCCCTAAGACTGGAAGAACCAAGAGAAAGAAGATACCACGAGTGGATAAAATCTCCAGGGACTCCTGTGGGAACCGGGAACAAAGGTGGAATTTGGAGGGCTGCTCTTTCCTTGGCTTCTGGCAAAGTCTTGTGGTTTATGATGAGATGTGGGTTGTTAGGAGTCATCAGAAAGGACCAAAGAGGATGGAAATTGTAGAAGCGGCAGCAGCAACATTAACATGACCACAGGTTCTTTGACATTCCTCCCACTGAGAGGTGGAGCCTGGGTCCCCTCCCTTTGAGAGTGGGCAGGCTTCTGACTGCTTAGACACAGGAGACATGACACTATGTGACTTTTCAGGCTGGGCCACAAAAGGCCATATAGCAACTACCTTACTCACAAGGCACTGACCCGCCATTTTAGAAGTCTCACTACCCATGGAGGCTGCCATGCTGAAGTGGCCACAGAGAGGTGCTCTGAGCAACCGTCCCCACTGAGCCCAGCCTTCCAGCCATCGCTGCCAGCATGTCAGACACAGCACTAAAAAGGATACCTTAGAAGTGGATCCTCTAGCGCCCCCCTCAGATACTAGAGTCACCCTCAGCTGTGGGGCTCTGGCTGAGACTCTAGACATCATGAAGTAGAAAGAAGCCGTTCTTGCTGTGCCTTGCCCAAAGTCCTGACCCACAGAAGCCAGCATTCTCTTTTTTTTAATTTGTAATAAATAATCATTATTTTATGCCAATATGTTCAAGATGGCTTATTGCAGAGCAAAAGATCACTGGGACAGAATTTGGCACCTGGAAATGGGGACTGACCTATATGAACTTGGAGCAGGGCTCAGAGGTTGCTATACTTGCATCTGAGGCACCACCACGTGCCATGAGACCAAAAATCTCTCAACGATCCCAATGATCCCAGTCTCCACCTTCCCTTCCTGGGCCTCCAGGAGATGTGTTCTACTAGGAAAGGGCATTAAAATATAATTTTCAAAAAGTTTTTAAAAATGAGGCCCAGCACGATCACTCACACCTGTAATCCCCTCACTTTGGGAGGCCGAGGCAAGTGGACTTCTTGAGTCCAGGAGTTTGAGACTGGCCTGGGCAACACGGTGAAACCCTGTCTCTACTAAAAAAACAAAAACAAAAACAACAACAACAAAAAAAACTTGTCCCACGAATATAGAATGAAGGAATATGTGTCAAAAATCCCTCATTCTCATGAGTGAAGGGACCAAGAACACTAAAGCTGGTGACCATCCTGAGTATTTACAGGCATGGGAGAAGAATGCTGGGACAGGGATCCTGGGTGACACACAAAACTGGAGAACATTCTTTAGGACAATAAAACCGTGACCTTGGGGTTTCTTCACTAACAGACAGCAATCAGACTCATTTCTACCACACAAAAATTTGCAAGTTAACATGTTAACCTCAGACTCCAGGGGCCCTACTCAACAGTACAAAGAGAGTCAAACAAAGCCACAATTCCCCCAGATAATTAAATATAAATAACTCCCGAGCTGGCCTGTTCACAGAAGCTACAGCATGACATTGAAAGGACGCACATGTCTGCCTTGCTCCCAAGTTTTACATCTTTTTTCCTCAGGAGAGTCCTGGTAGCAGAAACTCTCTCTTGCCCAGGCACATCAGGTACACAAGGGACCCCAACACCCCTCCGCCAACACTGCTGCAATTCCAACATCCTGAACGTAGATGCCAATGTCTGCCTACAATCTCCTTTCTCTCCACCTCACCTCTGTCTTCCTGGAGACCTCAGGCTCCCACCCCTCCTGGCTTTCCAAGACCCCCAGACCTCTCTTGACCCCACTAGGCACCCCTAGCCCCCAAGATCCAGGACCGTCAAGCTTCCCAAAGACCTACCAAAAGATGGATGATTCTGAAAACATACAAAGTTTCCAAATCATGAGGAAGAAAAATCTCTTATTAATATAGACTTTGATATTTAATACATCCATTTGTTCATTAGTCAATTTTGCATCCAAAATATTTCATTACATTGAAAAGCACATGTCGGCTTCCCTGTCACATTTGAAGTGACCTCTCTGAAGCAGGTACAATGTCTGCTGAGGAGTCAGTGCCAATCATCCATTAAACAAGGTCCTCATAGCCAAAAGATTTGCAAAGCAAAACAATAAATATGTACCCACATCTTTGCAGAGCAAAACAGTTTCTGGATGTGAAAAGCGGGTGCACATAAGAAGGTTGATAGGCTGTGAGGTGAGGCCTCCAGGAGTAAGACCCCCTGAAATGGGCCAGCTGCTCCCCATCACTGTGCCCTACCCCCAAGCCTCCTATTCCCATCTCCTGCCATTTGGCCTTCTTGTCCCATCATTGTCACCCCTGAGTAGACTCCACTCCTGTGAACAAGGCTGGTGCAAAACGTCCTGCGCCATGCCGAAGATTCCACTGCAACCCCAGTGTTGCCCTTTTCCATCAACTTCTCAAAGGAGCTGAGCAGTTCTGCAAGAAGGGAACCTGCTTGGCCCTCCTTTCCCCAAACTTACTGGAACAATACTCTTTTCCTTGGACAGCTGGTATCACTCATACTCAGGAATGGCTCAGCAGATGGCAGGCCATTGAGGACAGACGCACAGCACAAATGTTTCCCAGGAGGTCACCAGGGAGTAGGGAGAGAGGAGAAAGGGGAAGGAGGTGAGGAGGAAGAAACTAACACCCCTACCCCGCCACACACACACACACACACACACACACACACACACACACACACACACACACACACACTCTTCTGCAGGAAATAATTAGCAACTGACAAAGAATAGTTGGAGGCAGTCTACGGCTCTCAAGGCTGCCCCAGTGGGGTCTTCGTGTGCTGGCTACACAGACTCACCCAGGCTGTTCTTTGGAAACCCTGGGAAACTTTAAAAGGGTCCCTACCCATCAGAGTCTAGGACACGCCAGGGACCAGCCCATTTCCACATCCAACGAACCCCAGATCCTGGCTCCTTCCCTGCCTGTCAGCCAGGACCTGGCCTACTGTGGGAAGTTCTCTTTCCAGGGTTCCCTCCAGGCCTCCCATCTCACAGAGCCAAGGGGAAATTCATTGCTTTCCCCCCATAGTTTTGCCTTCTGGATTGCCCCTCATTTGCCTGTGTCTCCCTCTTCCCTCACTCCCTCTCCACTGGATCCTAACTTCCCTACCTCCTGGCCTCCACCCTGTCCCCCTCACCTCTCACCCCACCTTCCTTTTCATTCATTCACTCCCAAACTTCCAGCTTCCTGGGCTCCCCTCCCCTCGGCACTGCAACGTCCCTCTGTTGCCATAGAAACCACCCTGAAAGGTGACCACTGACCTTCTAATTGCCCAGAGTCCTGTGCCAGCTGTGCCTCCCTGTCCATTCTTGTATGACCCCCATTCTGCACACACCCCCACCTCTCTCCTTCTCACTGCACCCCTCTGAAGGTGAGTTCTGATCCAGGGACAAAGGTGCTGGGGAGACGTGCCTTTGAACTCCAGCACTGTACAATTCTGTGTGCTCCGGACTCAAAATCCCCACATCCCCAGTGATGCCCTGAACCCAGCATGCGCAAGGCCGACATCCTCTGGCCCAACCTCTCCTCCCCCACAGCTTTCTGTGTGAGTGGCTGCCCGCTTCATCCACTCTGCCACACAGACTGGAAATCTTGGGGCCACAATAGCCTCCTCTGGCCCTTCATTCCCTCCAATCACCCAGTCCCAAGCCCTGTCAACGTTTATTCTCCCTGAAACATCCCTGCATTCTTTCCACTGCCTCCTTTGTTCAGGTTCTTATCTCACTCACACACTCTTTTTGTGGTCTCTTAACTGGGGCCGCTGTCTTGTCTCTGCCTTCACCGGGTCTTCAAGTCCCACCCTAGATGAATCCTCCCCAAGCGCATGTCAGATCTGGCCAAGTACTTCTTGAATCCCTTCCACGATTCTGCGATGCCTTTGGAATAAGATCCAAGTGCCCAACCCAGGATTCAGCGTCATCTTTGCTCTAACCCCATTTTCCTTTCTAACCTAATCCCGGGCTGTCCTGTGCCAGCCACACAGGCATGCCCCACCCTGTACACCTCAACCCTCACTCCTGCACTCCCCTCAGCCCAAATGCCTTCATCAGTGCTACTGTCCAACCTCCTACCCATATGTCCATACCCAGCTCAATGCCCCTTCCTCCAAAAATCTTCCTTGGATTCTCCCAGTGCAAACAAATCTGTTTTTCCCTGTCTTCCCCAGACTCAATGGTTACACTCCATTCTTATTACTCTAAATTCATCTTTGTTATGATGGGCTCAGTTATGAGTCTTCCTCCCCATGTGAAGTCCTAAGGCCAGGGCTGTGTCTTCTTCCTTTTTTCTTTTTTGAAATAAGATCTCACTCTGTCACCCAGGCTGGAGTGCAGTGTTGCAATCATGGCTCACTGCAGCCTCAACCTTCTGGACTCAAGTGATCCTCCCACCTCAGCCTCCTGAGTAGCTAGGATCACAGGTGTGCACCACCAAGCTTGGTTAATTTTTGCTTTTTTGTAGAGACAGGGTTTCGCTATGTTGCCCAGGCTGGTCTTAAACTCCTGGCCTCAAGCGATCTGCCCACCTTAGCGTCCCAAAGTATTGGGATTATAAGTGTGAGCTACTGCATCCAACAGGGCCGTGTCTTTTTCACTCTGAACACTCCTTGGGCTCCACAGTCATGCTCTGTCCATGGCAGAACTCAGCAGGAAGTAGATATCCCGCAGGAGACAGTACCTCCAACATGACTGTGGTCATCTTTGCAACAGACCTAATAAACTAGCCAACTCTCCCAGCCATCAAAAACTATTTAAAAAGCTATAACTTTATTATAGTTGCCAATATGTCCTATTAAATCATTATGACCGTAAGCGGGTTTCAAAATGACACACGAAGATTAAAAACAGGTTAAAAGTAAAATTCAGGATCTTACTAACCTTAAGGTTACCAGTCGCAGCTCAGTCTATACGCCATCTTGTCTCATGCTTCTTACTCAGCCACGAACCCTTTTCCTGGCCTCTGCTGCCTCCTGAGGCAGGGACACAGCCCCAGAAATGCAGTCTTAGTGGAAGTTAAAATATTGGCGACGTGCAGAAGAATGGTTGGGAGCAGACCACCTGGTTTTGAATCCTGGGTGTCGTGGGCAAGTTCCTTACCTTCTCCAAGCCTCAGTGTCTCCATCTCTAAACCGGGAGAATAATCAGATTGACCTGAAAGGCTGCTGGAAGGGTTAATTAAGATGAATACGAAGAAGTCAGGCATGGTGGCTCACGCCTGTAACCCCAGCACTTTGGGAGGCTGAGGTGGGCAGATGGCTTGAGGTCAGGAGTTTGAGACCAACCTGGCCAACATGGCGAAACCCCATCTCTACTAAAGATACAAAAATTGGCCGGGCGTGGTGGCTCAAGCCTGTAATCCCAGCACTTTGGGAGGCCGAGACGGGTGGATCACAAGGTCAGGAGATCGAGACCATCCTGGCTAACACGGTGAAACCCCATCTCTACTAAAAAAATACAAAAAAATCTAGCCGGGCAAGGTGGCGGCGCCTGTAGTGCCAGCTACTCGAGAGGCTGAGGCAGGAGAATGGCGTAAACCCAGGAGGCGGAACTTGCAGTGAGCAGAGATCCAGCCACTGCACTCCAACCTGGGCGACAGAGCGAGACTCTGTCTCAAAAAAAAAGATACAAAAATTAACCTGGCGTCATGGTACACACCTGTAATTCCATCTATTTCGGAGGCTGAGGCAGGAGAATCGCTTGAACCCAGGAGGCGGAAGTTGCAGTGAGCCGAGATCACACCACTGCACTCCAGCCTGGGCAACAGAGTGAGACGCCATCTCAAGAAAAAAAAAAAAAGATGAGTACGCAGAAAGAAGCCATAAGAAGTGATCGTGATGCTGCACTGGCCATTCTTGATACCCCAACCTAGCAAAGGAGAAACAAAGTGATGTGTTGTCTCTTGACTGTGAGCGCTGGGAGCCAGCCTCCTGTGGAGGGCACATTAGCACTCCTAATCTGTGTGCAAAACCCCTGAGTTCCTGTACCTTCTCCTCCACAGGACCAAAGAATCACAAGATTTAGGGCCAAATATCACCCCCAGAATACTTGTTCATGGCAAAGAGAAAGCATTCCCTTGTAGTGGTGACATCTGCTGTGACCACCTTAACCCAGCCAGGCACCCAGCCTCACCCAGGGCAGACAGCCAGGCACACTGAGCTCCCAGCGTCTCCACCTAGGGAACGTTCTTGCCAAAACTGCTGAAATCAAGTGCGGGCAACACTTTAGACCTCATTTCCAGACACAGAGGGGAGAGAGGGACAGCTGGCAATAATCGGATAAATCCAGAAGGAGAAACAGTCTACCAGACAACTGGCTTGATCTCTTTAAAAAGTCAGTGTCATAGGGGAGACAAAGGAAGGTGCTGGAAAGAACAGAGGAGCATTTGAGATTAAATGAGCAAAGAAATATAACCCTCAATTAATCCTTAATTGGATCTTTGTTCGTTTGTTTGTTTTAAATAAAAACAACCATAAGAGACCTTTTGGAGACAAGGAAATTTGGAAACGGGGTGGATATAAGATGGTATTAGGGAATTATTGTTCATTGTGTTCAACTTGATGAGGATTTTGTGGTTATGTAGAAAGTTATCCTTATTTTTCTGAATGTCCATGAGGAAGAATTCAAGAGTAAAATATCAGAGTCTGTAACTTACTTTGAAGCACCTTGAGAAGAAAAAAAATTATATGTATCTCTATATATATATGCATGTATAAAGTCAATATGGCAAAGCGCTAATAACGATAAGTCTGGGTACTGAATAGAGATATTCATTGCACTCGTTTTGTAATTTTTCCACTTGCTTGAAAACATTTCATAATAAATAGATAATAGGATCTGGGGGGCCGAGACCCCCAGTCCTTGGTCTGCTTGGTAACCCTCCAATCAGAATCTAAGAATGTCAGATCTCCTTAGAGAGTCGCCTTGCTCCAAAAAGGACTCTGCCACGGCCAGAGCTTCAGCTGCCTGGCATTCACAGTTTTAACTCAACTACATGTCCCTTTGTAGCAGTGGCTGTCCCTGACAACCCGCAACTGCCTGAGGACAGACTCACTCTCAGAAAAGAGCTTGCACCTTTCAATGGGGATAATTACATCCTGAGCAATATTTTTAAACAGGAAGTTTAAGCGGCTGTAAATGGTTCAACCAGATTCCTCTTCCTTCCCAGAAAAGGAAGACAGAACATGGGCAGAAAGTATCAGGGCTAACCTTGATCTCTGCCTTTCTTCCATCCTCAGGACCTCAGCATTCCACCAGGAAGGGAGGCGGAGGAGGAGGAAGGGCAGTCACAGGGGAAGAGTTGGACACAGAGCTGGGTATAGTTGCAGTGGTGACTGATTAAAAAAATGGGGCTTTTGGGGCTCAAGCAGCTTCAAAGGCCCAGCTGCTTAGAAGTCACTCACTGTGATACCTGATCCTAACCTGCAGCCAAGGCTGAATCAGCCCACTGATATGTCTTATTCGACCCTCCACAGCTGTGCTTGTTTTGAATTGAAATATAACATACATACTAAAGTGCACAAATCAGTTGTACAAATTGAACACTGTGTCATCAGCCCCCAAAAACAACAGGCCCAGCCCCCTGACCCCGCTCCTGTGTCCTTCCCAGTCATTATGCCCTCCCAAAGGGAATCATCTTCCTGACTTGTATCACTGTGGAGTAGTGTTGCCTGGTTCTGAACTTCCCATACATGGAATCACAGGCTGTCTGTGTCCTTTTTGGGTCTGGTGTCTTCCATTAGCACGCTGACTGGGAGATGCTTCTGCATTGCTGCAAATGGCTGTAGTGCACACATTCTCATTGCCATGTGATATTCCGTGGTGTGGCTCTGCTATGATTGATTTGCCCATTCTCCTGTTAGTGGGCATTCCAATTTGCAGCGGTCATGAAACAGCAGCGTGACAAATCACCTAACTGGTGAGCAAAAGTGCACGGCTCTCATGGGCATCCACCTAGGAGCGGAATTGTTGGGTCATCAGAAACACACATGTTCAGCTCCATGGTGCCTTGTGAATTTCGGAGTTGGTCAGTAACATTTAGAATTTGAGAGATTTAGGCAGGGCATGGTAGCTCGTGCCTGTAATCCCAGCACTTTGGGAGGTCGAGGTGGGTGGATCACTTGAGCCCAGGAGTTTGAGACCAGCCTGGGCAACATGGTGAAACCCCATCTCTACTAAAAATACAAAAAAAGTTAGCCTGGCATGGTGGTGTGAACCTTTAGTCTCAGCTTCTTAGGTGGCTGAGGTGGGAGGATTGCTTGAGCCTGGGGGGTGGAATTTGCAGTAAGCCAAGATCATACCACTGCTCCAGCCTGAGTGACAGAGTGAGCCCCTGTCTCAAAAAGAATTTGAGATTTAGCATAAAAATCAGGCAAATGGAAAAACATTGCAACACTAGACCCACATTCCACCGTCATGAGTTGGGTGTTTGGGCTCCCTCTTTTGCCAAGCCCAACCCAGCCTGCCTTGTGTCATTTTCCCAGCTCCTGGAGGCATCGTGACTTTGGGACTCTCCATGGTAAATGATCTGAGTGTGCTTTTACTTCAAGTGCATAATGAAAATTACTGAGCTTAGTTTCCCCAATGAGTCCATTCTGAATGATCCTGGGGGCCTGAGGACTGCGCTCATGTTACTCCAGTGGAGTCTGAGGCCTTGAGCAGGAATCAATTGCCCCTGATGTATGCCAGGCATGGTGGCTCATGCCTGTAATCCCAACACTCTGGGAGGCTGAGGCGGGTGGATCACCTGAGGTCAGGAGTTCGAGACCAGACTGACCAACATGGTGAAACCCCATCTCTACTAAAAATACAAAAATTAGCCAAGCATGGTGGCACACGCTTGTAATCCCAGCTACTTGGGAGACTGAGACAGGAGAATCACTTGAACCCGGGAGGCAGAGGTTGTGGTGAGCCAATATTTCGCCACTGTACTCCAGCATAATTTCCCCTGATGTGGTGTAACTAAAGCTGAAACAGCTGAGGGCAGGTCAGGGCCCCCCCCAGCTGCTGCTATCTACTTGGCACGTTCTCTACCTTCCTCCTGTTTATTCCAGTTCCCCTCCCACCCTCCCAACCCTCTAGCCACACAGATGGGCCCTTATTTACACTCACATCACCTCCAGGCTGTCCTGATACATAATCTCTTTCTTCCAGGCTATCTCCTTCTCAGGATGACTTTTAATTTCACTTAAGCCACATAAAATGATATATAGAGAGAAAAGGAAATTTCCCTTTCACCTCCTCTCCCAAGCTCCTCAGTTTCCCTCCCCAGAGGCAACCACCATTTCTAGTTTCTTAACCATTTTTTCAGAAATCAAATAAACTCACTCACTACCCTTGTCTATTTTGATGCAGGCTGGTGCATGCAGTGAGGTCTGTGCTGCGGCTTGCTCTGTGTGTCTTGCTGGGCCTTGACGGCGGTGTGTATATAGATTCTCCTGATTCTTTTGAACAGCTGCAGAGTTTTCTCTTGCCTTTATGACCATCATTTATTTAGCCAGTCCCTTAATGAGGGACATTTTGGTCATTTCCAACCCACCACAATCACAAACAACACCGTAATGTTATACACGTCTTTGCACACATGAGCAAGTATAGCTGCAAAATAAATCCCTAGACCTGTGACTGCAGGTCAGAGGAGGTCTGCATTTCTTATTTTGATCAACCGCACCAAATTGCCCTTTAAAAGGACTGCACCCATTTACACTGCCTCCAGCAATATCTGAGCAGCTCAAATGAGCTCTTGAAAATGCCTATCTGATCACCATCCTCCTAATTTAAAGCCACCTGTCCCCAATGCTGGCTGCACGGCAGAATCCCAAAGAGACTTCAAAGCAACCGTGTAAGTGAGGCCTTAACCCCTGAGGTTCTGACTGAGTTAATTAACATGTGGCCCAGTCATTGGAGATTTTTTTTAAGCTCCCCAGGTGATTCTAGAACGTTCCAGCGTAGAGAACCACAGCTATAAATTCACTAGTGGTTCCCCATGCCTATTCCCACCACATAAAGTCCAGCCTCCTCAGCAAAATAGAGAAGGCCCTTCATTTTCTGATGCCCTCCTGCCTCTCTGCCCTCCTTCTTGGTACTTGCCACTTCATGTCCAACTCTCTGTTCCTGCTGAATCCGTTTCAGACTTCCAGAAGCATGGTGTTCTCCAGCCCATCTGTCTTGACCCAACCTGCCCCTTCTGCCAGTACCCGCTTCTCCACCTTGCTAGCTGCTACTCACTCCTCAAGGTTTGATTAACCAGGGGTTCTACCTTTAGGAGCCTTCCCTGACCTTCCTGGGGAGCAACAGTCACAGTGATGTACTGGGGGCCACAGGCACAGGCTTGCAAGAGCCGATCCTTAGCTTCTCTTCCCAACTCCCTCTTCAATGATGCTGTTGTTAGCTTGACACTGGCCATGGCAGGGGTACTTATGCCACAGCAACTGGCAACCACCACATATCAGAAACTTTTTTCCCCAGAAAGCCAGCTATTATCAATTAACATCACGCAGGTGTTACAAAGCTCCTCTGCATGCTCATGGCAGCCAGGGATTTCATTGACTCCAGCTCCTCTCATGCTGTTATCAGGAGACTTTCAGCCCCTGTAATAATAGATAGCAGTGAAGATGATGAAAATAATAATGGCTAACTCTTACTGAGCATGTGCGTGTGCCAGACACTGAAATGAAAGCCTTACGTGTGTGCGTTCATTTGCTCCTCACAATAACCCTGAGAGGCGAGGACTGTGGTGACCTCCACTGTCCTGAGGCACAGAGGAGAAAAGTGACTTGCCTGAGGTCATACAGCCAGTGAGCAACACAGCCGTGACAGTAGATGCTCAGTCAATGTTTGTCCCGTGGAGGGAGGGATCCTAACTTCTGCAAGCAGGTGCTGGGCGGCCTGGCTAGATAGACAAGGTAGGGCCTTGTCCTCAGCAAATTGCAAATATCCCCGATGGTTTGTGACTGGCCTATCCCCTCCTTCAGGCAGGGCAGTATTAATTAGCTATGGCTGCTATAACAAAAGCCATACACTTAGTGGCTTAAAATAATGCAAATTTAATATCTTACAGTTCTGGAGGCCAGAAGTCTAAAGTGAGTCTTATGGCGCTAAAATCCAGGTATCTGCAGGGCCATGTTCTTTCCTGGAGGCTCCACGGGAGAATTTATTCATTGTCTTTTCCAGCTTTTAGAGGTCACCTGCATTCCCTGGCTCACGGCCCCTTCCTCCATCTTCAAAGCCAGCAGTATCTGATTGAGTGCTTCCTCACATCACTCTCTCACCCTCTTCTCTTTTCTGCCTCCCTCTTCCACATTTAAGGACCCATGAAAACATTGGGCCCACCTGGTGAATTCAGGATACTCTCACTACTTCAGATCAGCTGATGAGCACCCTTAATTCCAACTGCAACCTTAATTCCCCTTCGCCATATCAAGTAACACACGTGCAACTTCAGGAACTGGGACATAGGCATCTTTTGGAGGTCAATATTCTGCCTCTCACAGGGCTGCCCCTTTTCTTGCTCCATTTTGTGGGACAAAGACAACTCCCTCTTCTGAAGGACACTTCTAGAAAGAGCCAGGCCTTGGTGACATCTAAGAAAGTAAAAGCTAGATGTGATCACATCCACCAGTTTGGGGACTTGGGGTCCTCCTTCTACCAAAACAGTACAGAGAGATGTGCTCAGTCTAATTTTGATGATGATGATGATGATGACGGTTGATGTATTAGGTAGAGCAGGGCCGAGTTCTATGGGCTTTACAGAAACTAACTCTGGGTCAATAGGAACTCTTCTTCCTGTGGCTTCCTCTGCTACTCCTCCTCACCCATAGCCCAGTGCAGCCACCAGCCCCACTGCTAGATGATCTTACGGGGCCAGCACCCACTACCCATGCCAAAGTCTCCATGTCTTTGGGTCCAAATTCTCAGGAAAGAGAGAGAGCAAATTTGATTGGTTCATCTCAGCCTATGGGTGAAGCACTCTTAGGGTAGGTGTCCTTCCTTTGTCTGATTGGACAAAAAAATATTGGTCCTATCTGACTGGCTGGGGCCAGGAGGAGGTGTACAGGATATAAATACCATCTGTGATAGGCAGACTAATGCCGCCTACCTCCAATCCTGCAAAGAGGCCCATGCAACCTGTAAATATGGAAATAAGTTCCTTTGCATGGCAAAAGGGACTTTGTAGTTGTGATTTAAAATCTTAAGGCTGGAAGACAATCCCAAATTATCCACGGGGCTCAATGTAATCACAAGTGTCCTTACAAGGGAAAGAGGAGGAGGAGAGTCAGAAATGGAGATGACAGCACAGAAGCAGAGGTCATAGTGGTGTAACTGCAGGCTTTGAAGATGGAGAAGGGGCCACAAGCCAAGGGATGCAAGAGGCCTCTAGGAGCTGGAGAGGGTATGGCAACACATTCTCCTCTAGAACCTCCAGAAAAATCTCAGTCCTACCAACACCTTGACTTAATCACTGTAAGACCCCTTTTAGACTTCTGGTCTCCAGAACTGTAATTTTTTTTTTTTTTTTTTGAGAGAGAGTCTAACTCTGTCACCAGGCTGGAATGCAGTGGCATGTTCTCAGCTCACTGCAGCATCCACCTCCTAGATTCATGCAATTCTCCTGCCTCAGCCTCCCAAGTAGCTGGGATTACAGGCACGCACCGCCACACCCAGCTAATTTTTGTATTTTTGGTAGAGATGGGGTTTCACCATGTTGGCCAGGATGGTCTCGATCTCCTGACCTCGTGATCTACCTACCTCGGCCTCCCTAAGTGCTGGGATTACAGGCAGAAACCACTGCACCCAGCCAAATTTGCATTATTTAAAGCTTCTACATCGGGGTTGTTACCGCAGCCATAAGAAATTCACGTGTGGTCACTGTGACTCATCCCTTGATCAGAAAAATGTGGCAGAAGACATCTGGGTTGGGCATTTCTATGTATGCCTCGAGTTCCAGACTTCCAGGATGCCAAGAGGATGGGAGATGTGTTACTGGCCCTGATTAGCTGAGGTCAAGTGTCCATACTGGGGAGGGACACTAGGGACAAGAAGACAGTAGCACTAAGCCAAAAGGTGACTGGGACTTCACAGAGACCTGAAGAAAGGCTGAGTGGATGCCCTGGGGAAGGGGCTGACGGGGCTGAACACCAGGCTGAGGGAAAGGTCCCACAACCTGGGAAAAGTGACCATATTGACAGAAGGCGCCAAAGTGTGGAAAGAGCAATGGACTGCAAGTCCACACTGAGCCTGGCAGTGCCATCCACTGACTTGGAGGGTTCAAAATGAGGGACCTGCACTAGGTCAGTAAATCAAGCCTTCTTTTAGAAAAGTTTTTGAACAGCAGACTGCTGTATTTACACTAAATCTTTCTTGCGTAATTTTGGAAAGAAATTGCTAAGATGATAATCATGGCCGGGCGCGGTGGCTCACACCTGTAATCCCAGCATTTTGGGAGGCAGAGGCGGGTGGATCACTTGAGGCCAGGAAATCAAGACCAGCCTGGCCAACATGGGGAAACCCTGTTTCTACTACAAACACAAAAAGTAGCTGGGTATGGTGGCGGGTGCCTGTAATCCCAGCTACTCAGGAGGCTGAGGATCAAGAATTGCTCGAACCCAGAGACGGTGGCTCCAGTGAACGAAGATCTCGCCACTGCACTCCAGCCTGGGCAATACAGTGAGACTCCATCTCAAAACAAACAAACAAACAAACCAAAAAGATGATAATCATAATAATAGCAAGCATTTGAATAGGACTCACTTTTGTGACAGGCCGTCTTCTAAGAGCCTTGTCAATGTAAATTGATTTGTTCAAAAATCACAGCAAATTGATAGGTGCCATCATCTTCAGGTCACAGACAAAAAAAAAATTAAGGCATAGAGAGGTTAAGAAATTTGCTCAAGGTCACCAGCAGGGAATTGATAAATTCTTGATTTGAACCCGTATACTCAGGATCCAGAGAGAACTGAGAGGAAGGGGGTAAGTTAGGGGAGATTTAACCAGACAGGCTAAATCCAGACAAATAAGACACAGCTGAGAGAGGTGGGGAGACAGCTGGGGTAGGAGGAGGACCATGAGCTGGAAAGACAATTCTTTTTTTTTTTTTTTTTTTTTTTTGAGACGGAGTCTCGCTCTGTCGCCCGGGCTGGAGTGCAGTGGCCGGATCTCAGCTCACTGCAAGCTCCGCCTCCCGGGTTCACACCATTCTCCTGCCTCAGCCTCCCGAGTAGCTGGGACTACAGGCGCCCGCCACCTCGCCCGGCTAATTTTTTGTATTTTTAGTAGAGACGGGGTTTCACCGTGTTCGCCAGGATGGTCTCGATCTCCTGACCTTGTGATCCGCCCGTCTCGGCCTCCCAAAGTGCTGGGATTACAGGCTTGAGCCACCGCGCCCGGCCATGGAAAGACAATTCCGAAGTCTCTTCTAAGAACACCATTGGAGCAGCTGTGGGGTCTGAGGAACAGGGGAGTCCGAAGAAGGAGGGAAGCTTCTCCGCTACTGGCAGGTGCCCCGGGATCTCTCTGAGTGGCTCTGTGTGGACGCTGGACCACGCTGGGTCACAGCCTTTATTGGGGTTACATTTACAGTTTTATGGAAACAGATCAGTGCAGCTGCCATGGTTGAGGTAGCAGGCCAGGGGTTCATCCTTTTGTCTTCCCCGTCGTCACTGCCCCAGGCCAGGCCCCTCAATCATTTCTGCAGAGTCCTTAGGATTCAAGCAATACCATTTGAAAACCACAGCACCAGACAGACCTCCATTCAGTCAGTTCTCTGCTCTGCCTGGATTTGTTCCCATTGCCAAGTCCACAGAGAGCCCACCTAGGCCAGCAGCACCTGTCATCCCCTTGCAGGCAGCTGTGGAAGGCTCACCCTCTAATCTCTCTCACTCCTGGATCCTCACATCAAAACTCAAGGGTCTGTTAAGTGATCGTTTTTATTTTTGTTTTTTTGAGACAGAGTCTCACTTTGTCACCCAGGCTGGAGTGCAATGGTGCGACCTCCGCTCACTGCAAGCTCTGCCTCCTGGGTTCAAGCAGTTCTCCTGCCTCACCCTCCCTAGTAGCTGGGATTACAGGCACCCACCACCATGCCCAACTAATTTTTGTATTTTTAGTACAGACAGGGTTTCACTAGTTGGCCAGGCTGGTCTCGAACGCCTGACATTGTGATCTGCCCGCCTCTGCCTCCAAAGTGCTGGAATTACAGCTGTTAGCCACCACACCCGGCCTAAGTGATGGTTCTAACCAGCAAGATGACCTTGAGCAAACCTCTTCTCAGACCTTCAGGGCCTCAACTATCAAATGCAGTGAAGATAACTTACATTCAGAAGCCAAGAGCCTGGGCTTCAGAACCTCTCAAGAAAATGAAGAACAGTCAACGTACAGTGAGCACCTACAAGATGCTGGTTTTGCAATTGCAGCCATCACTGGTTTCACTGTCCTCATTTGACTGAGAAACCCAAGGCCCAGAGAGGTGAAGTGACTGACCGAGGACACACAGCCAGGCAGTGCAGAGTCCAAGTCCACACCCAGGCCCTGGACCGATGCCTCTTCCTTTTCACCCAGCCAACCAGTCAACCAGCACAGGAGCTTGCACTTACAGTTCTGATCTTCCCTGAACCCTCTCTCATTCCTGTGTTTTAAAGACAAGACATTTGAGGCTCAGAAGCAGTAACTCACCTGCCCAAGGTCACCCAGCCTTTCACATAGGAGCCAGGATCCAGGCGTGTGCGTGAATTCCAAGCTCACACCTCTTCCTATCCCTGTTCTCTAACACGGCCCCCTTGACTCCCACCCAGGGCTCAGAGCCTGGGCTTCTGTCTGAACCTGTCCCAGGCCTGGGCTGGTTAAAAGCAGCAAAAAGTTCCTTCTGCAGCTTCAGCTTGAGCCTGTCACCATCATCAGCATACCCCAAGAGCCTCTGGGGTGGCTGGAGACAGGTAGCTGCAGATGCCTCCGGCCCCAAGTTGCCCTCTGCCCCTCCTGAGTTGTGCTCCTCCATGCCAGGGGAGGGAGGACAGCTCCCCTTGCCTCCTAGGCGGTTGGCAGAGTGGCAGCGGCTGCTGCTCCTTCCTGCTGCTGGCTGATGGAGAGATTATTTCTAAGCCCTTCCCATTCCACCCCCCCCCCCCACACACACACACACACTGGCTTCTCTTGCAGGACCACACTGGCTGTCCCTGTGGGACTTGAAGTGCAGAGTCCGCTGCTCAACCAGAACAGCTGCCCTGGCTCCCTCCCAGCAAGAACCCCCAGACTCTCATCTCTCATAAGGAAAAGGACTTCTGGGTCCTTTAAAACAATCCCACCTCAATCCCCCAGGGCTCTCCTGCAGCTGCTGGAGAGAGATGCAGAATGAATGAACTTCTGGTTTCTGGAGGCGGCACGGGAAGAAAGACTGGAAACTAACTCTGCCAGAAACTGCTGTTTTGGGAATTATTTTTCTTCCCCTTCATCTCCACTACAAACCTGTCCCTTCCCTGGGCACCAAGACATGGGCTCCCCTTGCTTGGCAGAGAAACAGCTGGAAACTGGCTCCCTGAGACAAGAGGGTGAGTGAAACTTGATGGGAAGAGTTAATGCTTGCTGCAGAGCGGGCGGGGGCCGGGGGGAGGTTGATGCTGTTAAACATCCTTGGCAAAAGTGCTGTTTTCAGTGAATTCCTTTCCCGTGCTCCGGAAGGAGCTGCTTGCCAGCTGTTTGGAAAGCCGTAGATTGCAAAATTGGGTTTATTCAGTGAATGCAGAAAGGGCAGTTTGCAGGTTCTGGAAGGAGCCCCAGGCTGGGGGACAGAGTGCTGGGTTGGATTTGGATTTGCTGTGTGACCTTGGACAAGTTACTTCCCCTCGCTGGGTCTTGGTTTTTGCACTGGGAAAATGAGGAAGCTGGCAAAGGGCTCCCCGGATTTCAAAATACTCTTCTCTCTGCAGGCTCCTCATCCTCCTCTGGCGGTCCCCTGTGAGCAAAGTAATGCACTCAGAACAACAGAATGTTGTGTGGGGAGCAAGAGTGTGAAATAGGCTGCAATTCACTCTCCACTATCCACCAGAATCCAACTGGCTCTGAAATTGAGAGGAACTTTGATTTCCTTTCAGCTGCCGAGTTTCTCTCTTGATTGGAGTGGAGTGCATCTGAAAATGTAAGCTTATAGATGCTTTGGAAATGGCTCTGGCTAGAATGAATGGCATAAGAAATGGTTGCAGGATCTGAAGGTTAGAAATATTATGGAAAGGCCTTTTTAAATATGTGAATTGGCTAAATCTAAAACACTCACATTAAGTCAAGCATCTCATATAGGTCTGAAATGGAGAGAGCATTAGAGGCCCCTTCTTTTTTTTTTTTTTCTTTTTGAGACAGAGTATCGCTCTGTTGCCCAGGCTGGAGTGCAATGGCGCAATCTCGGCTTACTGCAGCCTCCGCCTTCCAGGTTCAAGCCTTTCTCTTGCCTCAGCCTCCCAAGTAGCTGGGACTATAGGCACATGCCACCATGCTTGGCTAATTTTTGTGTTTTTAGTAGAGACGGGGTTTCATTGGCCAGGCTGGTCTCAAACTCCTGACCTCAGATGACCCACCTGCCTCGGCCTCCCAAAGTGCTGGGATTACAGGCATGAACCACTGTGCCCGGAGGCCTCCTTCATTCTGCAGATAAAAGACCATGGCCCTAGAGAGGGGGAGTAACTGGCTGGAGGTCACACAGCAAGGATGGCTAAGGCAAGCGCACAATGAACATGGAGGAGTACTGTGATTACAAGTATGCCATGCTCCTCTGTCCCCTTAGCAAAGGCCTCCCCAAATGAGGAAGCAACCAAGAGTGATTAAGTGAGACTGGTGGAGTTCCTCCTGAGACCTAGATGCTTAGATGCTGTGCTAAGGACAGTCACATTCCTGGTCTGTTCCAACTTTTAATAACAGACCCTCACTGAACTTCCTGATGTCAGGTGCTTGCTAAACCGTAGGCAAGACACGCAAGACTTCTGTGCGTCAACCTCCTTATCTATAAAGTGGAGATCTTATGTCTACTTCATGAGGTTGTTGAGGTGAGTTAGGGGAAGCCAGGCATGTCAGAAGCATCTAGAAGTGTTATTAATACACACTTTCTTGTATGTTACTGCATATAACCCTTGCCATGCCCTACAGTGTGGGTACTCAAACTGCCCCCATCACACAGATAAAGCAAAGGACTCAGAGACACTGAGTAACCCACCTGTGCTGGCAGTCCGTAAGGGATTCGGCCCTGCCAGTGAACTTGAGAGCCTACATTCTTAAGCTCTATTTTTACCAACTGTACCTTGCAAGATTAGTACAAGTCTTGTCATTTGAATGAATGATGCTGAGATCAGAGAGGTATAGCCACATACCTGAGACCACAGAGCCCAGAAGTGGCACCGCTCTGATTTGTCCAGCTCAGGACTGAATTACTCATCCATGCAGTTCAGTCCCCATCCATGCAACGTCTGTTCTGGAGACATTCTTCTTCGATACCAGTAGATGTTCCACCAGGGAAGGGCTTTGTTCACTGATGTATCCCAAGCACACAGTAGGTGCCCAATAAATATGTGTTGAGCTAAAGGTTAAAAGAACAAGCCATGCAGATGCGGTTGCAGGAAAGCACATGTAAGAACATCTGTAGTCGCGACATCCAGGACTCTTTGCCCCAAGGCTGATTTCCCTTCCTTTTTCTTGCTCTTTGTCCCTTGGGTGTCAGACTGGTAAACCCAGCACTTCCTTGCCTTGCGATCTTCGGCAATGCCCATGCCTTCCGGAGACCGGGGCCTGCATCCCAGACACCACCACTATGGTTCCCACAGCCCTTGGAGTCAGCTCCTGTCCAGCCCGGTGAAGATGCCGTCCATCAAGGGCCTTTACTACCGCAGGGTGCGGAAGGTGGGCGCCCTGGACGCCTCCCCGGTGGACCTGAAGAAGGAGATCCTGATCAACGTGGGGGGCAGGAGGTATCGCCTTCCCTGGAGCACGCTAGACCAGTTCCCGCTGAGCCGCCTGAGCAAACTCAGGCTCTGTCGGAGCTACGAGGAGATCGCGCAGCTCTGCGATGATTACGACGAGGACAACCGGGAGTTCTTCTTTGACAGGAGCCCCAGCGCCTTCGGGGTGATCGTGAGCTTCCTGGCGGCCGGGAAGCTGGTGCTGCTGCAGGAGATGTGCGCGCTGTCCTTCCAGGAGGAGCTGGCCTACTGGGGCATCGAGGAGGCCCACCTGGAGAGGTGCTGCCTGCGGAAGCTGCTGAGGAAGCTGGAGGAGCTGGAGGAGCTGGCCAAGCTGCACAGGGAGGAGGTTCTGCGGCAGCAGAGGGAGACACGCCGCCCTGCCTCGCACTCCTCGCGCTGGGGCCTCTGCATGAACCGACTGCGCGAGATGGTGGAAAACCCGCAGTCCGGGCTGCCTGGGAAGGTCTTCGCTTGCCTCTCCATCCTCTTCGTGGCCACCACCGCCGTCAGCCTGTGCGTCAGCACCATGCCGGACCTCAGGGCGGAGGAGGACCAGGTGAGTGGCCTCTGATGGGGCCCATGGCTCCATCCCGCAGGGTGCCCGGGCAGAGGTGTCTTTTAGGGGCCCACGAAAATGTCTTCAGGTCTTAAAATAAGAAGAAAAAACATGAATATTATCCAACGTGGATTATATTCATTATTAGACCATCAGTGATAAAAGACAATTTTTCATCTTTTTTTTTTTTTTTTTTTTTTTGGAGTCCTACAAAGGCAAAAGTGCCTACGACTCACCGTGAAAGTCATTCAGTGGCCCTCAGTCACGCACGGACTCAGTGGGCCACACAGACCCAGCGTCACCTCTCCAGGCTCTCCCCACTCTGTGACTACAGGCGAATCACTCCACCTCCTCTCTGAGCCTGTCTCCCCCTCTGTGAAATGGGTAATGTCACCACCAAGGTTTACTCACCCAGTGAACTCAACATGTGTTTACTGAGCAGCACTCTGTGCTAAGCCCTAGACCAGGTCAAAAACATGAAATCCCTGCCTTCTTGAGCTAACATTCTCCTGGGCATCCCCACTCCGTTTTCAGATGAGGAAACTGAGGCACGGGCCATTTATTTTCCTCGGAGCTCCACAGTAAGGACACCAAGGATGCAAAGGTCCCCAGGCCTCAGTTTCCCTGCAGTGCTCAGTGTCTGGGCCAGTCTCACTGGATGGGAAACTCACAGGTGAGCTGATATGTAAGTCACCCCGCCCCAGGAGGCCAGAGCAAAAAGTGCTGCTTGCCCATACCTTCATCCCCTTTCCAGGGAGTTACAGGAGACCCCAAGATACCCTCCCTCCAACCGGGAGCCAGATGGTCTGAGAAGCAAAATAAGAACCTAGCATTTGGTTGAGAGGGTTATTGGAAAGCTTCAGAGAACTAGATTGTTTCCTGATGTAAAAGATCACTCCTCCCGGCACCGAGCTCCCCAGGGCTGCCCATCATCCTGACGTTTGGAGCTTACCTTGTAATCAACAGAGAGAGAAACTAAACACATACGTAAGATGGTGCTTGCTCTATTTGGCTCATAACAGTTGCCAGCTCACCTAAGTTCTCTTCGCTTAAAGATATGTCCCAGGGCAAGACACCGGGATCAGAGAACTTGCCAGATAGAAAGGACTTAAATGGAGAACCAGCCCATGCCTCACACACAGTAGGATCCCAGTAAATATGGGTTGAATAAAATGTGTCTTGTCCAACCTACAAAAGTTTGACCCTAAAAAAACCCCACGAAATACTTGGGCCTCTAAACAGCTTATTTTCCCATGGAGAAGACGATAATGCCAATCATAGGCATTTTTTCATTCTACAGCATGAAAGCATGTGATTTCAGCGCCTGCCTGTTCACAGAAATATTTATGTGTGGACTCCGCAGTACAGAGATTAAGATAAAACAAGTGACCTCCCTACCCCATTTCTTAAGGGTGCCCTGATTGCAATTAATAAAGAAAGGCCCCTGGATGCCCACAAACCTGTTCCCTCTTAGAGATTTCCAGAGAGGGGAGAAATTGTGTAGGAGCCAGGATTTCGGTTGTGCAGACGGCCAAGATCTTTTCAAAATCCAATGCTTTGAAAATGACGAAGGGCATGAGCCCAGGCCCAGCTTAACAGTGACTAGGGAAATCAAATTAGAGGGGAGAGGTGGGCCTGCAGACCTGCGCAGTCCAAAGTTTCAGCCGAGGATCAGGCAGCCACGTCTCCTCCTGGGACAAGAGAGATTTATGCCCGGGCCCAGCCACAGTATCTTTATGCTTTCTCCTGAGTGAAAGCGCCTTTGTGTGTGTGCCCAGAGACAGGCTGAGGTGCTGCCCGGAGAGTGTCTGTGTTCCTGTTTAGATAATAATTCAGAGAGCAGGGAGGCTGAGGACGACGCAGTCTTTGTTCTCCCAAGACGGTGACCTTACATTTACGTAAAAGGACGATGGCCACACGTGCTTTGTGTTCCTTATTTGCCCTCAGGGAATGTCACTCTGAGAGGGACCGGCTGCTTCTGGGTCAGGCAGTGCCCGTTGGGTGTGGGGCCAGTGTCCTGCAAATTGACCCTGATGGCATCCACGCACATGAAATGTCACAATGGCAGGGTGGGGGAACAGACCCAGGGCTATAACCCACAGAACTCCTCCATCAGAAACAGAAACAATGGACGGACATTTGCTGTAAACAGTTTTCCATTTTTCTACCTTCTCATAGCAACATCCCTTGGAGTAAACCTGATAGTGGGGTAAAGGTCTGTGCCAGGGATTGCAAATTACAATGGAGTCTGGGTGCAGCGGCTCACGCCTGTAAGCCCAGCAGTCTGGGTGGCCGAGGTGGGTGGATCACCTGAGGTCAGGAGTTCGAGACCAGCCTGGCCAACATGATGAAACTCCATCTCTACTAAAAAACACAAAAAACATTAGCCGGGTGTGGTGACGTGCACCTGTAATCCCAGCTACTTGGGAGGCTGAGGCAAGAAAATCGCTTGAACCCTCAGGCAGAGGTTGCAGTGAGCCAAGACTGTGCTACTGCACTCCAGCCTGGGCAACAAGAGAAAACCTCCATCTCAAAAAAAATTACACTGGAGAAGGGAAGAGGCAGTGTAGACAGGAAGGACCAAGCCAGCGCCTGAGCTCTTCTAAGGGGCACCAGATTTTAAAGTTCTGGATTTCCCTGGGGGATTTTTCCCCAAAAGGATCAAAGAACCAATGTTTCCTAAGTGCCATTCATGAGGTTGGCATTTCACACCGTGGACTGATTTCATCCCTGTGGCAGCATGGGGAAGTGAATACCACTTCCACCCCCATTTTACAGATGGGAAACTGAGGCTCAGAGAGGTTTTATCACTTTCTGAAGCTCCCAGTAAGTGGCAGCACTAAGATTTGAACTCACCTCTGATTGGCTCTAAAATCCAACCCCCTATGACTACACAACACTGATACCATCTTTCTTTCCTTTCCTTTCCTTTGTTTTCTTTCTTCCTTCCTTCCTTTTCTTTTTCTTTCCTTCTTTCCTTCTCTTTCTCTCTTTCTTTTTTTAAATTTGAGACAGGGTCTAACTTTGTCACCCAGGCTAGTGTGCAGTTGCACGATCTTGGTAGCTAACTGCAGCCTCCATCTCCTGGGCTCAAGTGATCCTCCCACCTCAGTCCCCCAAGTAGCTGGGACTACAGGTGTGCGTCACCACACCCAGCTAATTTTTTGTATTTTTTGTAAAGACAGGATTTCCCCATGTTGCCCAGGCTGGTCTCAAACTCCTGAGTTCAAGCGATCTGCCTGCCTTGGCCTCTCAAAGTGCCAGGATTATAGGCATGAGCCACCGTGCCCAGTCCTAACTTTCAATTCTGGGCCACTTCACCTGTAGTCTAGAACTTCAGCCTCAGGGGCATTTTGTGCTTCTGAGGCAGCCAGACTTTGTGAAACAGCTCTCAGGCCAGCAAGATGGTGCAAAGGCCAGACGCCCTGGGTTTCAACCTTGGCCTCACCCGTGACTAACCCAGTGATCTTGGGAAAGTCGCTTAATCTCCTTGAGCCTCAGTTTCCTCCTCTGTGAAATGAGGGTGCTCTAAGCGCTTCCCTCAAGGGATCATGTGGTGCATAAAGCAGCTGGGACAGTGCCAACACTCAGAGGTGCTCAGCGAACATCCGTCATACTGATCATCATTCATTCATTCATTCATTCAGTAGTAGTTAACAGGAGACCAAACATTCATCCTTTACCTTCCTTCAGCAACAGTCATTGACTGCCTACTAAAGCCCATTCTTCTGGGTGCTGGAGAGAAGACAAATTTCTTACTTCCTTGGAGCTTAGATTCTGAGCAGCCCTGCTCATACCTTTTTTTTTTTTTTTTTTTTGGACAGGGTTTCACTCTGTCACCCAGGCTGGAGTACAGTGGCACAATCTCAGCTCACTGCAGCCTCTGCCTCGCGGGTTCAAGCGATCGTCCCGCCTCAGCCTCCTGAGTAGCTGGAACCACAGGCAGGCATCATCACGCCTGGCTAATTTTTGTATATTTTGTAGAGATGGGTTTCACCACGTTGGCCAGGCTGGTCTCAAACTCCTGAGCTCCAATGATTCTCCCACCTCGGCCTCCCAAAGTGTTGGGATTACAGGCATGAGCCACTGCACCCCAGCCCCCTGCTCCATTTTTCTGCGTTGACATTTACAAAACATGAAATCGAGCACCTTAAAGGAAACAATTTAGTGGCATTTAGTACAATCACGATCTTCTGCAGCCACCACCACCTCTATCTAGTTCCAAAACTTGTTCTCAGCACTCCAGAAGAAAACCCTGTCCCAGCTAAGCAGTCCCTCCTCCTCCCTCTCCCGCCAGCCCCTGGCAGCCACCCATCTGCTTTCTGTCTCCATGAATTAGCCTATTCTGGACATTTCATAGAAATGGAACCATGCCAGGTGTGGTCTTCTGTGACTGGCTTCCTGCTCCAGCATCATGTCTTCAAGGTCCATGCACACTGTGCCATGTGTCAGACCTTCGTTCCTCTTCATGGCCGAATACTATTCCACTGTATGTATATGCCACTATTGGTTTATCCATCCAGCACTGACGGCCTACTCCACGTTGACAGCTGAAGATAGAGAGACACACTCCAAAGACCGACCCCCACCTCCAAGGAACAAGATGAGTTTGAGACATGAAGCCAGGATTCTGTCCCCACGGCTGCCACACAGACCCCTTTCAATAGGCAGGATTCAAGATCTAGTCCTGACCCTCGTTTTTTTGTTTTTGTTTTTGTTTTTTTTTGAGATGGAGTTTTGCTCTTGTCACCCAGGCTGGAGTGCAGTGGTGCGATCTCAGCTCACTGCAACCTCCACCTCCCAGGTTCAAGCGATTCTCCTGCCTCAGCCTCCCAAGTAGCTGGGATTACAGGCACGCAACACCATCCCCAGCTAATTTTTGTATTTTTAGTAGAGATGGGTTTTCACCATGTTGCCCCGTCTGGTCTCGAACTCCTGGCCTCAGGTGATCCACCTGCCTCTGCCTCCCAAAGTGCTGAGATTACAAGCTTGAGCCACCCCGCCTGACCCTGACTCTCGTTTGAATGCACTGGGAGATCCAGGGCAGGTCACATCTGCCCCTGGACCTCAAACTCCTGCTGGTAAAATGATGGTCTGGACTTGTCATTTTACAGCTGACTGGTCCCTAGCGTCCTTCCAGCCCTGGGCACCTGCAGCCTCATGTCCTTGTGTGTTTGCTGCAGTTTTCCAGGTTCTTTCTTTCCCTCTGCCTTCATTGTCCTCCCTGCCATTCATCTCACGCGCCCTCTCTACGTGACCTCAGACCTGGCGGGGCAGCTCTGCCTTTTACCTCCCTCCGGGGCAGCCTGAACACCACTGGCCAGGACCATTTTTCTTCCTCTTTACTGCTACTAAGACATCCCAACCACTGCAGATAGTATCAGGTCATGGAAAGGACCAGCATCTTCAGTTTGCTCGTCCCGGGTTGAGTCCCAGCTCTCCTACTCCCTGGCTCTGCCCTCAGACAAGTCCTTTTCTTTCTCTGTGCCTCTATTTCCTCACCCATCAAAGAGGACAATCATAACACTATTCAGAGGGCGGTGCTGAGGACTGAATGAAAACCTGTATATCAGGCACCAGCACAGAGTGGACGCTTGTTGTTTTGCTCCCCCTTGGGGCTGGGCTCATACCTCTGCACCTGCTCTGCTGCTCTGCTCACCAGCCTCCGTCCCTGGCTCCCTCCAACCTGAATCGCAATGGCCAAGTCAGGGGCCGGTGACTCAAATGTCCTCTCCATCCCCTTCCAGTGCCTGCCCTCATTCCTCCTCTGCTCTGGCTTTCAGCGTGTCTTTTCTGAGGGCTTGCTCTGGCTGGAGACTCGGTAGGAGAAGTAGGGAACTCACCACGCTCAAGACCATCCCTGCCGGCCTTCCCACGGTTCTCCTCCCACCTTGGGTGCTACTCCTGCCCCACAACATTGCCTGGGGCTTTCAGGGATATTGTCAAAGGGACATGTACACCCTATGGCAACCGAGTAAAGCGCCCTTGGTGATATCTCTGCAGAACCATGGTGGGGTTAGGGAGCAGAACCACGTGGGCTCTTCGGTTCTCGCCTTCCTTCTCATCCTAGACTGTAGACATTTCAGCGTCTTACTAAGGTGGAGGGCTGGGGGAGGAAGGCACAGAGAGTGGTTTGTTTGTTTATTTGTTTGTTAGTTTTGAGACGGAGTCTCGCTCTGTCACCCAGGCTGGAGTGCAGAGGTGCGATCTCAGTTCACTGCAAGCTCTGCCTCCCATGTTCACACCACTCTCCTGCCTCCTCAGCCTCCCAAGTAGCTGGGGCTACAGACACCCGCCACCACGCCCGGCTTTTTTTTTTTTTTTTTTTTTTTCAGACGGGAGTGCAGGTTGCTTACCACAACCTCCGCCTCCTGAGTTCAAGTGATTCTCTTGCCTCAGCCTCCAGAGTAGCTGGAACTACAGGCGCCCGCCACCATGCCCAGCTAATTTTTGTACTTTTAGTAGAGACGGGGTTTTGCCATTTTGGCCAGGCTGGTCTCGAACTCCTGACCTCAGGTGATCCACTAGCCTCAGCCTCCCAAAGTGCTGGGATTACAGGTATGAGCCACTGCGACCAGCCCACAGAGAAAGATTCTTAAAAGACCAGCTGGGACTCTTGGGCCCCCCTCCCCAGGATGCAGCTCACCTTTTGGGCTGCCATGTCCACCTCCCTGCCTCCTCACCCTTTAGTAAGAGGCCCTGCGCAAGATCCAGCTCCTGCCTCCTCCTCTGTCCCTTTCTCGGACCATGAATCAGCTTCCTAAAGAACTGGCCTGCTCTCTGGAGCTTCTCTGTGCTCGGTGGCATTTAGTAATTGCTCTAGCAAATGCTTCTTATCCTAGTTTTGTTGCTTTTGGTTGTTTTTTTCCTGCAGCTGTGTCTCTCCCTGTGTCCCGGCCAAGAATCAATATTCCCTGTTTCCTGGCCTGGGGCCTCCCCGATGCTCTGCAGGTGACAGTTTCCTCTGCCTCCTCACACTCCCCCCGCCTCCGCGTGTCCAACTCCCAGCCCCCTGCAAATGCCCCGCGCAGACACCGCCACCCACACTCATTCATGAGTCGTTGAGGAAGGGCCCCTGCAGGCTGGACCTGTGCTGGACACTGGGAGGGTCCCTAGGTCTCTCCTTCAGTGACTGCTGAAGGGATATTAGTACAGAGACGATGGGATGGCGGCCTGTCATCTCTGCACAGGGAGAACCACTGTGAGACTCACAGTCAGTGGATACTTCTTAGACCCTTGCTGGGCTCCTGGCCCTGTGCTAGTCATTTCCCTGTTTCCTAATTTAATCCTCACCGCAATCCCATTCTACAGATCAGAAAACGGCCTCAAGAAGTTACGTAACTTGCCTGATAGCCGCTAAGCTAGTAATGCTCCCTCAGCAGCAGTTCCTTTTTCTTTTTTCAAGACAGGGTCTTGCTCTGTTGCCCAGGCTGGAATGCAGTGGTGCAGTCTCGACTCTCCTCCAACCTCCTGGGTTCAAGTGATTGTCGTGCCTCAGCCTCCTGAGTAACTGGGATTACAGGCATGCACCACCAGGCCCAGCTAATTTTTGTGTTTTTAGTAGAGACAGGGTTTCCCCCACATTGTCCAGGCTGGTCTCAAACTCTCTTGCCTCAAGTGATCCGCCCACTTCAGCCTCCCGAAGTGCTGGGATTACAGGCGTGACTCACCATGCCCAGCCCAGTGGCAGCTGCTTTCTAATAAGAATTTGCTGGAAGCTCTAGAAGAGAAGTCAGCCATCCAACCTGCCCAAGGTGAAGGCCAGGGAGAGCCCATGGTGGATCAGCTGCAGGGCCTGAACCGGACAGCAGTGCGGGGAGAGGATTGAGGAGGAAGACAAGCAACGTAGATTTGAGGAGCTCCTACACTACAGCGTCCCTGAGCAGGTCTCCCCGGTGCCCACAATTGCCCTGCGGGATGAGAATCACCTCCCCCATTTCACAGAAGGGAAGACGCCTTCAGTTAGATGACTCATGGGCCAGGTCCCATGATGGGGCTGACCCCGTCCAATTGGTTCCAACACTTTCAGAGTCCCTGTGTCCCAGTGTTGGGAAGAGGGGACAGCTGCTGGGAGTGGGCGGGAGGGGAGACCTGGGGAGGAGGGATTGCGGCTCATGGTGAGGAGGGGCTTGGGGGAGGCCCATGGGAGCAGAGTAAAGGAGGGGAGGGTGGCAGAGGGCACGGGCAGGAGAGAAAAGTGGCTAAAGGAGTGGGAGGAGTGAGTCAGCACATCCAGGCCCCAGGAGAGCCTCAGAGGAAACAGCTCAGGGCCTCAGGCCAGGGCCAGAGGCACAAATGGTGAACTCACCGCAGGAGGGAGGGGAGGAAGGGATGCCGAGCTGAGGAATGGACCAGCCCTGACTAAGGAGCTGCAGCAAAAGTGAGAGGTGGCCACGTTCCAAAGTGGGACTGGCAGGACTTGCTGGGAGGGACAGAGAGGGCGAGGAAGCCTCCAAGGTCATGTGGACCCTGAGCCCCTCCCAGATGGAGCTTCCAGAACTGGCCCTCGCTGCACCTGCAGGGCCCCCAGGGCAGCAGCTTTGCCCTCAGGAAACCCGCCGTGCTGCTGCGTGAAACAGGTGCGGGCCAGGCTCTGGGACCCCCACTACTCCCACTTGCTGCCTCCCCCAGGAGTACGCAGCCAGCTCAAACTGACTGTAACTCCCATACCACAATATTCGCCCTTTTAAAGTGCGCAGTTCGGTGGTCTTTAGTATCATCATGGAGCTGCGAAGCCATCATTCCCTTCCTCCTCCATCCAGCCCCGGACACCCACCCCTCTGCTTTCTGTCTCTGTGGATTTGCCTGCTCTGGACATCTCACTTAAATGGAATCATCCAACATAGGGTGTCTGTGTCTGGCTTCTTTCACTCAGCATCGTGTTTTCAAGGTGCATTCATGTTGTAGCATGATTTAGCCCTTCATTCCTTTTCATGGCTGCCTACTATTCCATTGTGTGAATAGGCCGCATATTATATATTCACTCATCAGTTTGTGGATGTTTAAGTTGTCTCTACTTTGGGGCTATTATGAATAATACTACCATGGACTTTGTGTACCAGTTTTTTGTTTTTGTTTTGTTTTTTTGAGACAGAATCTCAGGCTGTCACCCAGACTGCAGTGCAGTGGCACAGTCTTGGCTCGCTGCAACCTCCACCTCCTGAGTTCAAGTGATTCTCCTGCCTCAGCCTCCTGAGTAGCTGGGATTACAGGCGCCCACCACCATGCCTGGCTAATTTTTGTATTTTTAGTAGAGACGGGGTTTTACCATGTTGGCCAGGCTGCTTTTAAACTCCTGACCCCAGGTGATCCACCCGCCTCAGCCTCCCAAAGTGCTGGGATTACAGGCATGAGCCACCAGACCCGGCCTGCGTACAAGTTTTTGTGTGGACATATGTTTTCATTTGTCTGAGCTATACACCTAGGGGTGGAACAGCTGGGTTGCATGTTAACTCTGTTTAACCTTTTGAGGACCTGCCAAACTGTTTCCACTGCCACTGCCCCATTTTACATCTGCACCAGCAGTGATTCTCCACAATCTCACCAACACTTGGCTATTGTCTGTCTTTATGATTCTAGCCATCCTAGTGGATGTCAAATTGTGTCTTACTGTGGTTTTGATTATCCTTTATTTTTGTTTTTTAACTTTTCATTATGGAGAATTTCAGACATTTACAAAGTCAATAGAATAATATAGGGAACCCCTGGGAAACCATGACTCAGCTACACGCAATGGTCAATATTCTGCCACTTTTTTTTTTTTTTTTTTTTTTTGAGATGGAGTCTCGCTCTATCACCTATCACGCAGGCTGCAGTGCAGTGGTGCGATCTCGGCTCACTGCACCCTCCACCTCTCAGGTTCAAGCGATTCTCCTGCCTCAGCCTCCCAAGTAGCTGGGATTACAGGCATGTGTCACCACACCTGGCTAATTTGTGTATTTTTAGTAGAGACAAGGTTTCACCACATTGGTCAGGCTGGTCTCGAACTCCTGGCCTTAGGTGATCCACCCGCCTTGCCCTCCCAAAGTGCTGGGATTGCAGGCGTGAGCCATCGTGCCCAGCCAATATTCTGCCATTCTTGTTTCCTCTCTCTTTCTATCCCCTCTCCACCTCAAATCACGTATCATTTGTTACTATTTTTCTTTTACAGCTTTACAGGTAAAATGTACATACACTGAAATGCACAAATCTTAGGTGCAGAATTTAATAAGCGGATGCACCCATGTCAGCCTCTCCCCTGTGAGTACAGAATATTTCCGTGACCCTAGAAAGCTCCCTTGTGGCCCTTCACAGGCCATCCTTACACTACCCAGAGGCAGCCTCTGTTCTGATCACTTTGTGTACCCTAGATGAGGCTGTCTGATCTCGAGCTTCCTGCAAATGGAAACACACACCCAGCTTGCTTTGCTCCACACCAGGCCCGTGGGATTCATCCGTATTGTTTCATCATTCACGCCCTGGGCCTTCTCCGGGCCGACACTTGTTCTTCCTCATTACAGGAAGGAGCCAGAACACACCTCGCTGTGCCTGTGACAAGGGCCAGGAATAGAGTGACCAACCATCCCGGTATGCCCAGGGACCAGGGGGCTCCTAGGACCTGGAACTTTCTGGGTTTAAGCACAGAACTTCCACAAAGGGAGAAAGGATAACTTTTTTCTTTCCTTCTTTCCCCCTTTTCTCTTTTCTTCGAATATTTGCTAAGCTGGGAATTATTTCCTCTGCCCAGGCTCCATAAACACCCCCTGCCCAATGCCGGCATTTCTGAGGGACCAGTGCTGGGAGGCTGGATTTAGGATGCAGAGCAGAGCCTGATGCAGGTGCAGTGACGCGGCAGAGCAGAGCCCTTGCTGCAGTCCAGAGAGGTGGCCAGAGGGCCAGGCCGTGGGAGGGGAGCAGTCAGTGTGCATGGCTTGAATGTCCAAATGCCAGCCCCACAGGCAGGAGGACCCGGCAGAGCCTTCTCGGCCTCTCAGGAGTCACCTTCCTGAGCTATTGGGTCATCAGTGTGGAAGTTATTCCCAGGCTGTGAGTATTTTGAGCCTAGGGAGAAACTCCCAGGATGTCTGCAAAGAAAGAGGCCTTGTAGACAGAACCTAGCTCGGAGCCTGAAAACCTTCCAGGTGCCTCAGAGTGAATGGGGGCAGTTGCCAAATGTAGATTTCTGGGCGCCACCCTAAGGTCTGGATTTTGTGATGAGGGCCCAAGAATCTGCATTTACAACAAGCACCCTGGGGACTTCTGGTGCCGGGGTTTCCAAATCCGCTTTGAGAAATGCCAATTCTGTTCCAAACTCTGTATTAGAAACTGAAGCACAGAGAGGGCCAGTGGCCGCTGCAAAGTCACACAGCAAGTTTGTAGCAGGGCTGGGGAATGGGAACCCAAATCTTCCGAGCCCTTCAGGATCCTGAAGCAAACCCTGGGTAGTCGTGGCGAAGACCTCTCAGTGGGCTGGAGAATCCCCTCACCTTCCTGTAATATCTAGCCATAGGAAGAAGGCATTGCTACCCTTACACTGACCAAGCAGACTGTGGTCCATGACCAATGTATGATTGTGTTAAAATGGCTACAGTGCATCCTGTGCCTGCGAGGTGCACGGTCCTGTTCATGGCTTTATATGCGTAATTTCTATTCATCACGACAGCTCTTCAGAGCTTAGACAACTGAAAGTCCAGAAGGGACAAGTGATTTGCCCAAGTAAGTGGAAGAGGTGGGATTTGAAACTGTGCTAGGCTCTGGGAGTATTGTAACTAGACAAGCAGACATGCTTTCTGGAGGGCTTGAAAGCTGGCAGGGCACAGAAAGTTCCTGATTCTCCAATCTTGCTAAAAAACTTGCTGTGTGGCTTCGCAGTGACCCCTGCCCCTCTCTGAGCTTCAGTTTCCAAAGAAGAGGCTGAAACACTCTGGATTCCACCCCTTGGCAGTGCTGCCTCTGACTCCCACCCCTGCAATAGTCCACACAGAAGTCCAGCCAGAAAGGTACCCTGCCCTGGACAGGCAAATAGAGACTGGCATGGTTCAGCCTGTTTCTCTTCCTCCAGCAGCCAGGCATAAAGAACATTTCCGCTTATGATTTCTGTGGGCACTGGAAATAATTTCTTTTTCCACTTCAGAGCACTTTAATCCAAAGAAAACTGTGGTTGTCAACATCTTGCCTTTAACACAGACAAGTTGCTTTGGCCATTCATCCATTCATCCATCAAGTATATGTATCGTGTGTGTGTGTGTGTGTGTGTGTGTGTGTGTGTGTGTGTGTAAAATATTTATAGCTACGTTTTCTACCCTGGCTCCACATTTGAATTATCCATGGGGGTTCTGGAAAATTCTACTGCTCAGCTCAAACCTAGGTTAATTAAATTAGAATCTTGGGAGGACCTGGCCCAGGCAACAGAATGTTTCAAGGAACCCCCAGGTGATTCTAATCTGCAGCCAAGGTTGAGAACCACACATTAGAACAGTGCCTGTCAAACTTCAATTTGCATGAGTCACCTGGAGATCTTGTTAACTGCAGAATATGATTCCGTGGGATGGGGTGGGGCCTGAGATGCTCTGTTTCTAACAAGCTCCTCAGGGAGGCTGATGGTTTTGGCTCAAGGTCCACACTCTGAGTGGCAGAAGGGCTGGTGGAACTACCCTGAACTATTCGGGAGGAAGAACAAAATACAGAAACCAGAATGGCGCCCACGTGGCTGGAACTGCCCAGCTGGAATCCCGCGTGTCAAGGGCAGCAATTACACATCCCAAGGGCTGTCCTGGGGATTTGGGAGCCCTCTCTGCCCCACCAGCCTTCAAACCATCAGAAATGATATCTGTTTGTCTAGTCACAGTATGCCCAGGGGTTAGCACCATGCCTGGCACAAAGTGGGCCCTCCATACATTTCTGTTGGCTAAATGAATGAGGGGTGGTAAACAACAAAGTTACAAAATAGCCAACAGCAGCTAAGAGTCCTGGTACCACCTCTTAGATATGTGAGCTCAGGCGAGTCACTTCACTGCTGTGACCAACTTCCTGGGCCGTCAAATGGGGTCATGCTGCCTGCTCACGATAGTGCTATGTGGCTCGAGTAACAGCAGCAGAGCATTGCATGGTCCCCCGAGGTACTGATGTCATTAAGGTAGAGGCTGGCAGCTATAACAAAGAGACCGCACACTAGAATAGTTTTAAACCAAATTTCTCTCTTGTGCAATAGTCCCAAGGTGAGGGATGTGGGTGAGTATAGACAACTCTTATTCCAGATTCTCCCGCCTTGATGTTCCCTCCTGGCCTGCAGCACTGGTCCAGTCCTCTCTTCTTAGCTGGGTTGCAGGCCCATCTGTGCTGTCCCGGCTCACACGAAGGATGAAAAGAGTGTGCGCGAGTTAGATCCAGAAGTGGTTTGCATCACTTCTGTTTCCAGTCCAGAGGTGAGGACTTAGTCATTTGGCCACACCTAGTGGCAAGGGAAGCCAGAAAGAACGGTCTCTGACCTAGCCGATCTGCTGTATACCCAGCCACAACTGGAAAACTGTGTAAAAGGAGGTTCTGGTGGACAACTAAGTTTACAGCACAAAGCTCATGGGCATGAAGTCGTCCCCCAATTTCCAGCGCTGTTGCGGGTCCACTCTCTACCCCGCATTGTTGCCTCTTCTCCCCGCAGGGCGAATGCTCTCGGAAGTGCTACTATATTTTCATCGTGGAGACCGTCTGCGTGGCCTGGTTCTCTCTGGAGTTCTGCCTGCGGTTTGTCCAGGCCCAAGACAAGTGTCAGTTCTTCCAGGGGCCCCTGAACATCATCGACATCCTGGCCATCTCCCCATACTACGTGTCACTGGCGGTGTCTGAGGAGTCCCCGGAGGATGGCGAGAGGCCGAGTGGGAGCTCCTACCTGGAGAAGGTGGGGCTGGTCCTGCGTGTGCTGCGGGCACTGCGCATCCTCTACGTGATGCGCCTGGCCCGCCACTCGCTGGGGCTGCAGACGCTGGGGCTCACTGTGCGCCGTTGCACACGTGAGTTCGGCCTGCTCCTTCTCTTCCTGGCCGTGGCCGTCACCCTATTCTCCCCTTTGGTCTACGTGGCCGAGAAGGAGTCAGGGCGGGTGCTGGAGTTCACCAGCATCCCCGCCTCCTATTGGTGGGCCATCATCTCCATGACAACGGTGGGCTACGGGGACATGGTGCCCCGCAGTGTGCCAGGCCAGATGGTGGCCCTCAGCAGCATCCTGAGCGGGATCCTCATCATGGCCTTCCCGGCCACGTCTATCTTCCACACCTTCTCCCACTCCTACCTGGAGCTCAAGAAGGAGCAGGAGCAGCTTCAGGCCCGTCTCCGCCACCTCCAAAGCACTGGTCCAGCCAGTGAATGTGAACTCCTGGACCCCCACATGGCCAGTGAACATGAGCTCATGAACGATGTCAATGACCTCATCCTGGAGGGCCCAGCCTTGCCTATCATGCACATGTAACTCAGCACTCCCTGTGACTACATAGTAACCTCAACCCATCGCCCTGCCTGAAACACACTCAAGGGTACTCCACATAGACCACCTAGTGATGTTCTAGAGCCCAGGGAGGACTCCCAAAGCGGGAGGGGCATAAGACCACAGAGGCTGTGTGTCTGTGATCCTTGTCCCTGGGGGCCCGATGTCCCAGGCTGACTGTGTCCAGCCTGCTTGCCTTTTCCTCTCTCTGGCCATCTACTGAGCACGTCCAATCTTGCTGGAGTAGCTCAGTCTTCTTTCATTCTCTTTTCCTTCCCAGCAGAGGCTTTAACATCCCAGGCTGGGTTCTGGATGCCCACAGAACTAGTAACCATTGGTATTTGCATACTGAGCCTACAGAATTTCATGATTTCCCTAAGACCATCTTTCCTGGGCCATGCCACCATTGGAAATCAAAGGTCCAGTCACTGCAAACCCCACTGATCAAACTCTCCCACCCAACTTTTCCACGGGTTCCAGAGGGATCAGTATGTTCTCCTTCCGCTTACCACCACCAGTGGTATTTCCCTAATGCTGCTGCCTCCTGCCAGCTCTGAACACTTGTAGCTAAGAAGGAAGAATCAGCTGTTTTGCAGTAAATCCCATGTTGAGGCTGATGCCCACAAGCCTGCCATCCCCCACCTGGAGCTCAAGAAGGAGCAGGCATCCCCAGGCATGCCTGGAATCTGGGACCTGGGAACTGGGACCTGGGACCTGGGACCTGGGACCTGAGACCTGGGCAGAAACTCCACTTGCCAGCACAGCCAGGCCCTCCTTGGCCGCCTGGACTCTTGGTGTGGTGTTCTCCAGTTATCCAGTCCTTAGCCTTACAGAGACAAACTCTTTCAGGGTCCACGTTGTCCCTTGAGAAGATCGTTCCTGCTGCTGCTTCCTCCCACACTGCAGGGGACCTTGGCTTTTCATCCACAGCTGAGCCCCCATGGACTCAGTGTAGCTTTGGCACAGACACAAGGGGAATCGTAGGCGCTGCTCCTTGCTGGCTTCCCAGACTAGTCTTCTCCATGCTGGAGATAGACATTCTTAGCTCACATTTCAATGTATTTATTTATTTGTCCATTCATCTGTGAATAGAGTCTGTCCTTTGCATCCAGGGGAGGAGGCAGATGGAGGCCTGAGTCACTGGAGATAAAGCAGCATATTCTGAGAGCAGGCAGGAAGGAGCAATGAATTCCAAGCAGTGGGCTCCCAAAGACTTCACAGAGACATGGGCAGGGCTGGAGAGTAGAGGGGTATTTTGGGAGATGAAGCTGAACAGGTGGGTTGGGATGAGAAGGCGTGGGCCTTGCATGCTCTATGGAGGGCAGAGTGATGTGCACAGGCTGTGGGTTAGGGAGATGACGAGGCTGGATTGGGCGTCAGAAGCCCAGTTTGGGATGAGGAGCCATTGAGCCATTCAGGCAAGACAGCGCTGCCTCCTTCCTAGGATTAATCGTACAAGGTTCTGTCAAATCCTGGCTTCTCCCAGAAGAGCACACCTGGGAGACATCCTGAGGGCACTTCCCCAGAGTGGCTTGGCCCGCACAGGAGTTTGCGGTTGGCTCTAAGACCCCTGGAGAAAGTGCACGAGATCCAAACGGATGACAGAGAAGTGGTTTAGGCCCTGCCAATCTGATGTAGTGTACATATGAGAGTAGTCAGCATTTTACCACTGCTAACAAGTCCCTTGCTGTTCATTCATTCTGTTAGTTTTTCACAATGTCCTGCTATGTGTCAGGCACAGTCCTCCACTGATGGCAATGCCAGGCAGCAGCATGGCAGAGGGCTCTGGCCCAGGAAGCGCCCTGCACCAGCATCTAGTGTCCAGGGAGCCTTGGCCTCCTGGGGAGCCCACCTTTCCTTGGAGACCTCCGGGTATCCCCCCAGCTGATGCGGGCACATGTCCCTATTCTTTTAGACCCCAATCTTTCCCAAGCTGACATGTCACCAGGTGACAGAGTAGTCCAGTGGCCATGACACAAGGAAAGCCCCTGCACCCTCTAAAATCCCCAGCCTGGACGGCCACTCCATTCCACAAAGTGACAGGCAGATTCCCATAAACCTTGGATAGAAATTCCATGTGACAGGCACCTTGGACAGTAGCCATAGAAGTATTTCTGTTCCGGACTAACATTTTATTTATGTATTTATGTATGCATGTATGTATGTATTTATTTATTTATTGACAGAGTCTCTCTCTGTCCACCAGGCTAGAGTGCAGTGGCTTGATCTCAGCTCATTGCAACCTCTGCCTCCCGGGTTCAAGCAATTCTCCTGCCTCAGCCTCCCAAATAGCTGGGATTATAGTGCCTACTACCATGCTCAGCTAATTTGGTATTTTTAGTAGAGACAAGGTTTCATCATATGGCCAGGCTGGTCTCGAACTCCTGACCTCAGGTGATCTACCCGCCTTGGCCTCCCAAAGTGCTGGAATTACAGGCACGAGCCACCGCGCCCGGCCCAGACTGACATTTTAATAACTACTCTTAGGCAAAATAGTAAAAGGGCAAAGGCTCCCACTTTCTCTCTGGGAGCTGGCTGGCTTGGGCGCTGGCTGGAACCCAGTGTCTCCACTGTCCGTGTGACCTCGGGCAGGCCCCTTCCCCCTCAGGCAGCTGCAGGCAGGTGTTGGGCTAGACCTGTGGGATTCTGACCTGGGTTCCACAAAGCAAGCTCAAGGACTGTCCTGTGGATGAAGACGACCCGCAGCGAAGCAGGCAGGGCTCTGCCTCCTGGGGCAAAACATTTGCAAGTAATAATGCTGAAAAGAATGTACGAGTTCCCAGTCCCCTCTCCTTCCAGTCAGTGTCCAGCCCAGCCCTTTGAACTGGGTGGTAAGCTCACTCTGGAACCAGAGACAAAGCCTAAACAGCCACTGGAAGGTCTGGGACCCACATCAGCCCCCACATCCACCCTGCCTTCTCACCGAAGACATTTTTCGTGCTGCATGCCTGGTGCAAAACGTATTAATGACAGCTCTGCCTATCCCTGTAACTGGCTTCTTCTACCCAGGCATCTCCCTTCTCCTCTACTTCACCTAGCAGGCATCTTCACCAAAGTGTGCCAGCGCTAAAAGAAACATTTAAAATCAAAATTAGGTGAAGCACCACCACCGTTATGAGATTCTATAGAGTCTTACTGTTCACCCAGTTGAGATGCTCTGCTAAAATAGACATGGAAAATTGGAATTGATTGCTCGCATGTGGGGCTTAATTAAATGCTCTATTTTTTCTGCCTGGTAATGTCCCAGGAGACGGGTCTACATTGTTTTAGTCTAGCCTTGCCGAACCGCCTTTCCTTTGTGCTGATTGAATAGGGGGGAAGTGACAAGCAAGTTACCAGGCAGTTTCTTCACCCCTGTTGGCTGAAAGGCCCCTTATGTTACCCAGAAGCGCTTGTGTTCTCTGAGGCCAGTGGGCACGACTGTAGCCAAAGGTGGACATCTTCCAGCCGAAGGCAAAGAGAAAACAGCCCTTCACGGCAAGCCATTTTGTGTTGTATTGTGGACGTGGTTGCCAGCGGTAACTGGGAAACTTTGACTCAGCATGTTCTAGCCAGACAGAGTTGAGCCCAAGTAGTGAGCTGGGAAAGGGTGAATTAATTCTTCAATGGCATGAGAGGGATGCAAGACTGTACTGGGGACCACTGACTCTATTTCAATGGCTTTAGGACTTTAGAATATGGTAAAACTGGAAGTCCCACTGGAAGACCGTCGATCTGAGCAGGGAGTTTCCACGAGGGACGCATGCACCTCTGCGGATGACGTGCATTTCACAGTGCAAAGTGTCCAGTGATTCCATCGGATTCTCAAGGGAATCAATGACCCCTCCAGAAAGATAACAAATTCTTAAGTAAATCAACTCCCTCATTTTAAAATGGAGAGATTAAGCCCGGCGCAGTGGCTCATGCCTGTAATTGCAACACTGTGTGAGGCCAAGGTGGACAGATCACTTGAGCCAAGGAGCACAAGACCAGCCTGGGCAACATGGCAAAACCAAGTCTCCACAAAAAATACAAACATTAGTGGGGTGTGGTGGCGCATGCCTGTAGTCCCAGCTACTCAGGAGGCTGAGGTGGGAGGATCACCTGAGCCTGGGAGGTCGAGGCTGCAGTGAGTTATGATGGCACCACTGCACTCCAGCCTGGGCGATGGAGTAAGACCCTGTCAAAAAAAAAAAAAAAATGGAGCGATTAAGGCTCAGAGAGGGAGGGTCACCAACCCAAGGCCACATAGCCAGGTCATCTAGTTAGATCCAAGTATCCCAGTTTCCAGCAGATCACTCTGTCATGCTGCTGCTGTTGGGCTCATCTGAAACAGCATCCAAGCCCTCAAAGAAAAGATTCAAGATGAGATTGTAATAACACTTTGCCATGCTGTCCTGACCAGATGTCTCAGGGTGTCCCAGGTACTTTGTGTAACAAAGTTACACAGATCAGTTTCACCAGACTTTAGTTTTCTCATTTATCCCAGGGAGAGTTTAGACGAGAGGATTGAAGTCCTTCCCGGTTTGGACAGTCTGTGACTCTGGATAGGAAAGCTCATTGCCACAGTTGATACCATGGAGAGGGGCAGATAAGAACACAGAGAGAGACGAGAAAGGAAAACAGACTCTGTCCCTTGACGATCCACAAAATTGCCCCCTTGGCAAAAATCAGCAAGTAGTCCAAGTCTGAATGTAAGTTCACTGAGCTCTCTTTCCACCACCCGCCCACTGCATCAGGGCACCCCGCCCACCATGAGGCCTCATTCTGGAAGCGCCTGGCTATCTGGCTGCACACACTCAGCAGCCTGCCTTTCTCCAGCAGCATATTAAACTCCCTGCCTCCTCTTCCTCACAGTGACGTGTTAATCCTGGGGATCACCTAATGAAAGATTACTCGTCACCAAGCAACTGATATTTTTAACATTTTACTTGGAAAATATGTCAAACCCACAAAAAAGTTGCAAGAACAAAAATAGTGCATAAAACACCTGAATGCCACTTTTTTTTTTTTTTTTGCATTTTGTCCATCTGCTTTCTCCTTTGCTCCATCTATATTTTTGTCATATCTACATGGTATTGTTAATAATGGGTTTATTGAACCATTTGAAATTAAGTTCCCCACATCATGGCCCTCTGCTTTCTACGTGCACCTTTATTTTTGATTAATTGATTGACTGATTTTTTTTTTTGAGACAGGATCTTGCTCTGTTGCCCAGGCTGGAGTGCAGTGGCGCAATCATAACTCACTGCAGACTTGACCTCCTGGGCTCAAGCAATCCTTCTGCCTCAGCCTTCCGAGTAGCTGGCACCACAGGTATGCACCACCGTGCCTGGCTGATGTTTTTTATTTTTTGTAGAAATGGGGTCTCACTATGTTGCCCAGGCTGATCTCAAACAATCCTCCTGCCTCAACCTCCCAAAGTGTTGAGATTACAGGTGTGAGCCCACCATGACCAGCCTCGTTGTCACTTTAGAATGTGGTGACCAGAAGGCTCAGCAGAAGACTCTCAGCCCAAGGAGTCTTAGCTGGGAGTTTCCACGAGGTTCCAGAGGTCTATGAACCTCTAGGGGTAGGTGCACTTTAAAATGTTAAGTGTTCAACAATTTCATCAGATTCTCAAAGGAATCCTTGACTCCTCTCCCTGCCCCTGCAAAAGGATAGGAAGCTCTAAAGTAAACCAGTTGCCTTATTTTAGGATGGAAAGCCCAAGGAGACCCTAAATACATCAGCGTATAGATCCTTAGAATAAGGAGATTCTCACAGAACCACAGTGCATTTCTCAACTTCAGCACAATTAACTTCCATGCGCTACTTTAATCTACTGTCAGTTCCAATTTTGTCAGCTGACCTAATAATATCCTTTATAGCGTTTTTTCCTCCAGTACAGGGTCCAGCCTAGGATGGAATATACCAGATATTATATGCGTGGATCCTATCTTTTTCGTCTCCTGTAATCTGGACCATTTCCCCAGCTTTTGACTTAGATGGCATTGAAATTGTGAGTCAAATATAGCACGTAAACAAGGCGCTCATTTTGTGTTCGTCCACTGTCTCCTGGTGCTTTGAGGCCATGCATTCCTGGCCAGGACATTACATAAGTGAGGCTGTGTCCCTCTCAGGGCATTGTGTCTGGGAGTGCCATGTCCTATGAGTTGTTTATTCAGGTGAGCCCAGGAGTACTGGGGAAGTGACCCCAGGACATGCTCGCAGGGGAGTGGAGATTGACAGAGGGGAGGAAACAGGGACTGGGGGAGTGCCAGCCTGGCCTAACGACATTCAACTAAAAAATGAAATTAATGTTGTGCCTGCTCCCGCTCCAGCAGGCAGATAGAATGTACAGCAGGCCGGGTATGTGCCAGCCACCCAGACCACCTCTGAGGACAGCATCTCCCCCTTACAGACAAACAAGTCCCCAAGGCTCAGAGCACGTCATCTCTCTCCAGCTGTGACAAGGAGGGGACCCTCCGCTGTCCCTCCGGACCCTGTCCAGCTTAGGCATGACCTGTCTCACACATTCTTTGAGCTAAAAGGACCTTAATGGTCACTGGCTCCATCCTGCCCATTTTACAGGTGTGGGTGTGGAGGCCCAGGGAGGAGGCATAATTTGGCAAGCCACACAGCCAAGGGTGGCCATGCCAAGACTCAAAACCCAGGCTCTGAACTCCTAGCCTGGTGTTCTTAACTCTGTGCCACCCAACCCCCGCCCAGCACCAGCCTCTATCCAGTGCTGAGGTCTGTACGTGATGTCTAACCAAGGGGCACCTCCAGGAATCTAATGTCGGTTAAAAATAAAACAAAGGGAAGCCACTGTCCCCCCGGGCCCTATGGCCTCCTTGTCGTCCGCAGCTGTCTGGTCTGAGGTGGACTTTGCTGAGTTGAACAGAGCCCAGCCCTGCCTCTGCGGCAGCCTACTTCCAGATGACACGTGGAGAGCCGTGGAGCCAGTGGCTCAGCTGCTGTGCGGTTTTCATAACTCACCTTTGCTGTAAGGGGAACAAAGTCGAGGGGAACGCTGGGGTCCATGTGATGTGACTTGGAATGAATTCAGATGCCCTGAGCTAAAATTAGCCTATCTTACTACTTCCAAAGGTTTCCATTGTACTTGGCCAATGACCAGCCTGAAATAAGATCCCCTTTGGTAAGTTCAGCAGCTTCGCCTTGCACCTTCCTAACGAAGCATTCAGGGCCCCCACCTCCCTGCAAACCTCAGAGAAACATTAAACGATATTAAGAAGTGATGCTGTGGCATCCTTGGTATATTGGGGTGGGGCCACTCATGAGGCCAGCTGGGGTTGACCTTGAGGATGTGAGAGATTCTCCCTGGAAAGGGGGTGGCAGGGGCCAGATATCACTCACCTCAGCCCACCACCAAGACTTGAGTCAAAAGTTACCTATAGGCCGAGCACAGTGGCTCACACCTGTAATTCCAGCACTTTGGGAGGCCGAAGCGGGCAGATCACGAGGTCAGGAGATAGAGACCATCCTGGCCAACACGGTGAAACTCTGTCTCTACTAAAAATACAAAAAAATTAGCTGAGCGAGGTGGTGCATGCTTGTAGTCCCAGCTACTCAGGAGGCTGAGGCAGGAGAATTACTTGAACCCAGGAGGCGGAGGTTGCAGTGAGCCAAGATTGCGCCACTGCACTACAGCCTGGTGACAGAGCAAGACCCTGTCTCAAAAAAAAAAAAAAAAAAAAAAAAGTTGGGCCTATAATCCTAGCACTTTAGGAGGCCAAGGCAGGAGGATCACCTGGGCCCACAAGTTCAAGACCAGCCTGGGAACACAGCAAGACTCCCTCCCTAAGAAAAAAGAAAACAAAGTTATTTCTAATTAGCTGGGCATAGTGGTGCCCAGCTGTACCTGCAGGCCCTGTGGCCTCTTTGTCACAGTCCTAGCTACCTGAGAGACTGAGGTAGAAGGATCACTTGAGCCCAGGAGTTTGAAGCTATAGTGAGCCGGGATCATGTCACTGCACTCCAATCTGGACGACAGAAAGAGACCTTGTCTCAAACAAAAAATAAGGTTGGTGGGGCAATGTTTGATTTCTGGGGTAGCATCTCTTAAGTACCCACCATGCACCAGATATTCTCACACTTTGGAGACCGTAATGAGCAAGACAGATGCCTGTGTGGACCTAGGATGGCAGATGGAGGGGAAGTAGGAAGGCAGGGCACGAATACATGAAGAAGGCAATGGCTGCATACGGTAACTCATACCTGTAAGACTTTGGGAGGCCAAGGCAGGAGGATCACTTTAGCCCAGGAGTTGGAGACCCACCTGGGCAACATAGCAAGACTCATCTCTATTTTTAAAACTCTTCTTTATTTTAAAAAAGACAATAAACAAGACAAGCAGCCAGGCACAGTGGTTCACGCCTATAATCCCAGCACTTTGGAAGGTCGAGGATGGATCACAGGTCAGGAAGTCAAGACCAGCCTGGCCAACATGGTGAAATCCCGTCTCTACTAAAGATGCAAAAATTAGCTGGGCATAGTGGTGTGCACCTGTAATCCCAGCTACTCAGGAGGCTGAGGCAGGAGAATCACTTCTTGAGCCCAGAAGGTGGAGGTTGCAGTAAGCCAAGATCACACCATTGTACTCTAGCCTGGGTGACAGGGCGAGACTCCGTCTCAAAAAAAAAAAAAAGACAAGCATGGCTTGTGACAAGTCCCAGGAAGAAAGGAGGCCAAGTGATTACTCAGAGTCATCATATGTGGGGGTTGCCACCTTTGCACAGGCTCCTGAGGAGGTGCTTCTTGGTTCTCCCAGATCTTGGGGTTCCCCAAGAGGCAGACCCTGGAGCAAGGATTTGAGTGCAGGCATTTCACCTGAAGATGATCCCAGGAGACACTAGTAGGGGAGAGGGAGCTGAGCCAGGTATGTCAGTCTGTTCTCACACTGCCAATGGAGACATACCTGAGACCGGGTAATTTATAAAGGAAGGAGGTTTAATTGACTCACAGTTCAGCATGACTGGGGAAGCCTCAAGAAACTTACAATCATAGCAGAAGGGGAAGCAAACACATTGTTCTTCACATGGAGGCAGCAAGGAGAAGTGCCAACCAAAAGGAGGAAAAGCCCCTTATAAAACCATCGGATCTCCTGAGAACTCACTCACTCTCATGAGAATGGCATTAGGGTAACTGCCCCCATGATTCAATTACCTCCCACCAGGTCCCTCCCACAACACATAGGGATGATGAGGACCATAATTCAAGACACGACTTGGGTGGGAACATAGCCACACCGTATCAACAGGGAAAGGAAGGCAGTCAGTACACAAGAGGTGTGATCAACCCCGTAGACCACATGGGCAACTACAGTTGGAGCTCCTGTGGGGACTCAGGGAGACAGAATACACAGGGGAAATGCCAAGGGCTTGTTGCACCAAAGTAAATTTCACTCTCATACAAGACTCCCATTCCAATGTCCAAGGGTAATAGCTCTAAGAACTTTCTTTCTAAAACATACCTGTAAATATCACTTAGGAATGATTTGTTTCCAAGTTGAAGAAACTCTATTCAGACTTCATTAAACAAATGAACAAACAAACAAAAGAAGTATTGACTCTTGTAACTGAACATCCATATGGGAGTTCAGGTGTGGTTTAATCCAGGAGTTCAGCCAATGTCATCAATGTCAAACAAGCAAGCTTAGATTTGCATCTTTCTCCTGCCTCCCTGGGTGTGTCAGCTTCACCCCCAGGTTCTCCTCATGGCCACGAGATCACTGCACAAGCTCCAAGTTTCACACTGTCACTCCACAAAGTCTCTTTTTCCAAGAATTCCAAGCGTGTGATTTTGGCCTTATTGGTTCTGCAGTGGGTTACAAACATCTCCTTAAACCAACCACTGTTGCTATACTGATCGATTTCTGGGAGTCAGGGTTCACCCTGGAGCAGGAAACAGGTTCAATCCCACCTAAACACTGTGGGTAAGAATGGAGAGGGTGAGGCTGGGCGCGGTGGCTCATGCCTGTAATCCCAGCACTTTGGGAGGCTGCGGCTGGTGGATCCCCTGAGGTCAGGAGTTTGAAACCAGCCTGGCCAACATGGTAAAACTCCATCTGTGCTAAAAATACAAAAATTAGTCAGACTTGGTAATTCACACCTGTAACCCCAGCTACTTGGGAGGCTGAGGTGGGAGAATCGCTTAAATCTGGGAGGCGAAAGTTGCAGTGAGCCTAGATTGCACCACTGCACTCCAGCCTGGGTGACAGAGCGAGACTCCATCTCAAAAAAAATAAAAAATAAAAAATAAAAAATGGAGAGGGTGAAGTTTCCCAGTGGAAAATCGGGACATTGTCCCAAGAGAGAGGGAAACGCGCAGGGCAGCAACTCAAGGCAATGATCACAGAATCTGTGGAGTGTTGGCGGCATGTCAGCTCCCCTCTCATGGCTTCACAAGCGTCACTTAATCCTACCAGCAACCGTCTGAGGAGGGTACTATTATCCCCACTTTACAGATGATGAAAGAGACACAGGCAGTTTAGGTAACTATCCCAAGGTCACCTGGCTCTCAGTGATGGATTCAGGATTCAAACCCAGCCTGTCTGGCCCCACACTCCACGCTCTTAACCTCTACTTCCTACTCCCTCTCGGAACCCCCCACCTCATCCACCTATATTACCCAGTGGGCTCTTTGGGGTTCTGTCTCTCACTACAAAAATGATGTTAAGATTGACCGGGCACAGTGGCTCATGCCTAATCCCAGCAGGCAGGTGGATCACCTGAGGTCAGGCGTTCAAGACCAGCCTGGCTAACATGGTGAAACCCTGTCTCCACTACAAATAGAAAAATTAGCCCGGCGTGATAGTGCACACCTGTAATCCCAGCTCAGGAGGCTGAGGCAGGAGAATCGCTTGAATCTGGGAGACGGAGGTTGCCGTGAGCCGAGATTCTGCCACTGTACCCCAGCCTGGGTGAGAGACTGATACTCTCTCAAAAAAAAAAAAAAAAAAAAGCCACCAGCCCAAAGGCATTGAAAACTTCTATCCACACTAAAGGTTGCACGCAGATGTTTATAGCAGCTTTCTACATAACTGCCAAACTGGGGAACAACCAGGATGTCCTTCGGTCGGTGATGGATCTAAAACCTATAGCACATCCAGACAGCGGAATATCACCCAGCAACAAAAAGAAATAAGCTATCAAGCCTGAGAAGACATGGAGGGAACATAAACGTGTTAAAAGATAAACTCGGGCACGTTAAAATTGTCATGCGTATATTTGAGCAGACGATTCAGGAATCAGGCAGTTCCAGACCCCCGGTGGCTCAGGGCTCTCCCCAGGAGGCGTTGTTGTGGGTAGGACACTTTTTTAGAGATGTTCACAGAAGCGAAACAAAGAAAATATTTGATTGGCTAAAATGGCAAGTCCTTAGTTAGAGGTTACTTGGAGGCATCTGATTGGTGAAATCTCCAGTGAGAGGTTAATTGGTGGTTTCTGGTTAGGTGGGCCTAAGTTTCATTTTACTGTTTCTGTTGAGTCAGGGTTTGGTTCGCTTATGTAGGAACCCCAAGCACTGGAACTGACTTGGCCTGATGGCCTCACAATTAATTATTTTGACAAACGTGTTTTACCAAGTGAAAGAAGCTCTGAAAAGGCTACCTACTGTATGATTCCAACTCTAGGCCATTCTGGAAAAGGTAAAACTATGGCAACAGTAAAAAGGTCAGTGTTGGGCCGGGCACAGTGGCTCACATCGATACTCCCAGCACCTTGGGAGGCCCAGGCAGGTGGATCACCTGAGGTCAGGAGTTTAAGCCCAGTCTGGCCAACATAGTGAAACCCTGTCTCTACTAAAAATATGAAAATTAGCCAGGCATAGTGTGTGCCCATAATCCCAGCTACTCAGGAGGCTGAGGCAGGAGAATTGCTTGAACCTGGGAGGCGGAGGATGCAGTGAGCCAGACTCTGTCTCAGAAAAACAAAAGGTCAGCGTTGCCAGGGGTTGGTAGGAGGAAGGATACATAGGCAGGGCACGGAGGGTTTTAGGCAGCGGAACTGCTCTGCAGGTCACTATAATGGTGGGTCCATGTCTGTATGTATTTATCCAAACTCATAGCAGGTACACCACCGGGAGCGAACCCAATCTCTGGGTAACAATGATGTGTCAATGTAGGTTCATGGATTGTGACAAATATACCGCCATGGTATGTGGGTATATGGGAATCTCTATACCTGCCTGTCCATTTCGCTGTGGACCTAACACTGCTCCTATAAAGTCTTTTTTTTAAATGACCAATCTGAGAGTCTCCCATGCATAAAGCCCCAACACAAGACTTTTCACACCTTATTTCATTTCATCCACAGAGCAGCTCTTCAAGGGAGGCCCTCAGTTTACAAATGAGAAAATCAAGGCACAAAATGTTCCACTGATAGTAAGAGAAAAGTCAGGATTCGAACTCACGTTTGCTGGTTCCAGGGCCTGTCCCCTTGTCATCAAACTGCACTGGTGTATTAGTCCGTTTTCATGTTGTCGATAAAGACAGACCTGAGACTGGGCAATGTATAAAGAAAAAGAGGCTTAATGGACTCACAGTTCCACGTGACTGGGGAGGCCTCACTATCACGGCGGAAGACAAAGGGTACGTCTTACCCAGCAGCAGGCAAGAGAGAGACTAAAAACCAAGCAAAAGGGGAAACCCCGTATCAAACCATCAGATCTCGTGAGACTTATTCACTACCACGAGAACAGTATGGGGGAAACCGCCCCCATGATTCAATTATCTCCCACCGGGGCCCTCCCACAACCCCTGGCAATTATGGAAGCTATAATTCAAGATGAGATTTGGGTGGGGACACAGCCAAACTGTATCAGCTGCTATACACTGTGAGGCTGTTCTCTTCCCTTCCTGGTGGCAGAGAGTGCAATGGGTTTGCCAATACCTGGTTCTTCTTCCTCTGTGCCACCACTGGCCCACGGTTCCATCCTCCCTGCAGGTAGGGGTTCTGGTCAGTGGGGTGTGCAGAAAGGGTACAGGGCACTGCCAGGACTGGCTGCAAACATCTCTTGCATGACCCTCTGCCCTCCTCCTCCCCTCCACGTGCCTCAGCCCAATGTAGAGGATCCTTCCAAATGCTCCAAAGCCCTAATGCAGAGGTCAGCAAACTGCCTCCCATCTGCAACCTGTTTTTATAAATACATCTTTCTTGAAACACAGCCGGCTCTTCATTTGGGTATCGTCTTTGGCTATGTTTGCGCTCCATTGGCAGAGCTGAGCAGTCACGACTTAGAGTCTATGGCCTACACTGCAAGCTGAAAAAGTTTACTCTCTGGTCCTTTACAGAAACGTCTGTAGGCCTGCCCTAAGGGAGGAGGGCTGCAAGAGGGAGGCGGCAGCCTGGCTGCTGATCCCCTGCGCTGGTGGGTGGCCTGAGCAAGATGACGCCTGTAGTAAGTCCCTGAAACTGTGGGCTGTCTGTTGCAGCAGCTGGTCCACCCTGACTAGCGTGACCCTGCATGTCATGGATAAAGGGCTCACATCCCACAGAGGCTCCAAGTGCTCCCAAACCAAACCACGCGTTGGGCTGATTATTTCTCATGGCCCAATAACAAGATGCAGATGAACTGGAGAGAAGGGAATTTTTATTTCTGTCACCAGTTACAGAGAGAAAGCCTGGAAATTATCGCCAGACCAACTCAAAACTACAGAGTTATCCAGACCTTATACACCTTCTCAGCTATAGGTCTACGTGTAAGTGTGCATTCATCTAAAGACATAAGTGATTAACTTCTTTTAATGTATAACTAAGATCTGAGTCTTGAAGCTCTTCCTCTGGAGCCTCAGTAAATGTACTTAATCTACATGGGTCCAGGTGCTGGGGTGATTACCCTCATCTTTCCTGCTAAATCATGGAGGTTTGGGGAGTTCCTTTAGTCCCCAATAAGGCTTGTTTGTGGAGGCCTGGGGAGCTTCTTCAGACCCTCAGTAACACTTGTTTAAATCTAAACGGGTCCCGTTAAGAATTCCTTCATTATCCTGTCATGCTTCAAGGCCCAGGAAAAGCCCAGGCAAAGCTCTCGGGGGGCTTTTGTGACAGTCCAGCCTTTGCAGAAGGGCACGGGCTCTCTCAGCTTCCAATATTTCACGGAACCACTCGGTCAGTGCCGAAACCGTTGTTATGGAGGCCTGCGTTAGTGACACCTGGCCTGCCACACAGAGCCATCCAGACCAGCACTGGCTTCCGGCCCTGGGGGGGTGAGGAGCTTGGGCTTTCCAGCCGCCTTGGCCCGCCCTGCTGGTCTGCCATCCTGGGAGGAAGAATCTGCACCCAAAGTGCATTAGCAAATACTCACAGAGAGAAACACACACTCAGACCCAGTCGCCACCTCACCCTGACATCCACACTTGATGTCTTGTCAGCCAACACCTCCTCTATAATGCAGTGAAACATCTCCTTTTCGTAGTGACCTTGGGAATCATTGTTCAACCCTATGTATGTGTCCTAAAGCCTTCTCCCCTCAGGGCCCAACGCGCAGGAGGTGTGCTGTGAACGTACGTGCCCATCCTTTCCCTGGAGAGGTACTTGCTTCCCTCATCTTGCCAAGTGCCACTGTGCACCAGCCCCGTGGTCAGCACCAGGGACAAGGCAGTGAACAGGGGGATGGACACGGTCTCGCTCACAAGGAGTGTTTGGCCCCTGCCTTCCTACCCACCTGCCTAGGAAGCCTCATACACGCTCTTGCGTGCTAGGTGCCTGTGTTTGAGTTGGAGACCCTGGGATCTTTGGAAAATAAATGAGCCTGCTCCGGGGTCCCTGGAAGAGTGTCAGGACTAGCTGGCAAGAGGACTCCAGATTGGGAAGAGGATACTGGGTATGGGTGAGGCTGCAGAAAGTGGCTGGGGTGTAAGGCTGTGGCCACTGGGCTGCGGCATTCCCGGCACTGCTGGCTGGTGGTGTTCCCAAATGTATTCTGCATTCGTTCACCCAGAGTCTTCACTGTGCCAGACATGGTTCCAGGTCCTGGGTGGTCTGGCCAGGAACAGAAGAGACAAATAACCATGAGGAAGAAAGCAGGGGCACGTGGGGGTTGCTAAGGAGAGGTTGCAATTTTGCAGAGGGTGACCCTGGAAAGCCTCACTGAGCCATGACATTCGAGAATTCCTGGAGGAGGGAGGGGCAGTGAGGTGTGAGGGCCTCTGGAGGACACACTTTGGAGAAGGAGGAACAGCACATGCAAAGGTTCAGAGGTAGGAACGTACTTGATCATGGCGGCCATTATGTCTGGAGCAGAGAAAGTGACAGAGCAGAGTAAGGAGATGTGGTCAGGGCAGGAGGGGATAGAGGGTGGAACTCCCCAGGGTGATGCTGGGCATGTGGCCTGGGTCCATGCAGCCAGAAGGCTCCCTTGCCATGGCCAGGCCTTTCTCGGGGGTACAGCGGGGTGGGGCCTGGCGGTCCTGCCCAGCACCCTGTGAAAAAGGCCACTGACCCTGACACCACCATTCCCCACCACCCCGCACCGACCTGTTAGTAAAGAAACAGGGAGCTGCAGCCAGACTCATTTCCCAGCCACCTCTGCTGTGAGGTGTGGCCTGTGACTAAGTCTGGACCAAAAGGAAAGTGAGCAGAGGGGATGAGGAACTTGTGGGTCAGTTACAAGAGGAGGCCACCTCCCCTCGAGGTGAGGGCGGCAGACACCCGTCCAGTCCCGGGCCATCTACGCCAGACTGCCTTGTGGGGAGTAAACTCCTATGAGAGCCGCAGCACCTGGCTTTTGTTGCCATAGCGTCTGAGCATGCAGCCAAGGCGGGCACAAGGACATCAGGAAGATCAGGTCTTTTTTCAATTTGAGACAGAGTCTCACTCACTCTTTTGCCCAGGCTGGAGTGCAGTGGTGTGATCCTGGTTCACTGCAACCTCCGTCTCTCAAGTTCAAGTGATTCTCCTGCCCCAGCCCCCAAGTAGCTGGGACTAAAGGGATGTGCCACCACACCCAGCTAATTTTTGTATTTTTAGTAGAGATGGGGTTTCACCATGTTGGCCAGGCTGGTCTCAGGTGATCTGCCCACCTCAGCCTCCCAAAGAGCTAGGATTACAGGCATGAGACACCACGCCCGGCCCAGATCAGGTCTTTCAACATAGCAATGCGTGGTAATAGAAACCCTGACTTTCAAGAAAATGGAATTTTAAGATGTTTCACACAACCACTTTACTGAGATATAATTCATATACCATTCACCCAAGTGTACAAGCTAATGGTTTTTGTTGTTGTTGTTGTTGTTGTTGTTGTTGTTGTTGTTTGAGATGGAGTCTTGCTCTGTTGCCCAGGTTGGAGTGCAGTGGCATGATCTCAGTTCACTGCAACCTCCACCTCCCAGGTTCAAGTGATTCTCCTGCCTCAGCTTCCCAAGTAGCTGGGATTATAGGCACCTGCCACCACACCTAGCTAATTTTTGTTTTCGTTTGTTTGTTTTGTTTTGTTTTGTTTTGAGATGGAGTCTTGTTCTGTCACCAGGTTGAAGTGCAGTGGCACAATCTCAGCTCACTGCAACCTCCACCTCCTGGGTTCAAGTGATTCTCCTGCCTCAGCCTCCCAAGTAGCTGGGATTACAGGTGCGTGCCACAATACCCAGCTAATTTTTGTATTTTTAGTAGAGATGGGGTTTCACCATGTTGGCCAAGATGATCTTGATCTCTTGACCTCGTGGTCTGCTCGCCTTGGCCTCCCAAAGTGCTGGGATTACAGGCGTGAGCCACCGCCTTGTTTGTTTTTTGAGACAGAGTCTTTCTTTGTCACCCAGGCTGGAATGCAGTGGCACGATCTCGGCTCACTGCAACCTCTGCCTCAGGTTCCAGCAATTCTTCTGCCTCAGCCTCCTGAGTAGCTCGGACTGCAGGCATGCACCACCACACCCAGCTAGTTTTTTTGTATTTTTAGCAGAGATGGGGGTTTCACCATATTGGCCAGGCTGGTCTCGAACTCCTGACCTCGTGGTCCGTCGACCTTGGCCTCCCAAAGTGCTGGGATTACAGATGTGAGCCATTGTGCCAGGCTAATTTTTGTATTTTTTAGTAGAGACAGGGTTTCTCCATGTTGGTCAGGCTGGTCTTGAACTCCAGGTCAATGGTTTTCAGCATATTCAGAGTTGTGCAGCCACCACCATGTTCAATTTTAGAACATTTTTCATCACTCTAAAAAGAAATCCCACATCCATTAGCAGACACACACACACACACACCATTCCTGCATTCTCCCCAGACCTAGGCCATCACAAATCTGTCTATCTACTCTGAATATTGTATGTAAATGAAATCATCTAATACATCGCCTTTTGTATCTGGCTTTCTTCACTCAGCATGAAGTTTCCAAGGTTTAATCATGTTGTAGCATGTGTCACTATTTCACTCCTTTTATGACTGGATAATTTCCATGATATGGATGAACCGCATCTCCTTTATCCATTCATCAGCTGATGGCGCTTGAATTGTTTCCATTTGAGGGCTATTATGAATAGTGCTTCTGTGAACTCTGGTGTGCAGATCTGTGAGTGGACATATATTTTATTCTATTGGGTTTACACCTAAGGGCGGAATGGCTGGGTCACATATTAACCATGTTTGATCAGTTGAAAAGCTGCCTAAGTGCTCCACAGAGGCTGCAGCATTTTCCATTCCCACTAGCAGTGCACGAAGATTCTAATGTCTCCACATCTTTACCAACACTTGCTATTATCTGCCTTTTTTATTATAGCCATCCTAGTGGGGGTAAAGTGATACTGCATTTTTTTAAAGACAGGATGTCACTTTGTCACCCAGGCTGGAGTGCAAGGTGACACAATCATAGCTCACCGCAGCCTCAACCCCCTGGGCTCAAGTGATCCTCCTGCCTCAGCCTCTCGTGTAGCTGGGACCACATGTGCACACCAACACCTCCAGCTGTCATTAGCATGGTGATGTGCATTTCCCTGATAGCTAATGGTGCTGAGTGTCTTTGCATGTGTTTATTGCCATTGGAGTATCTTCTTTGTTAATACTATTTGTTTTTGAGATGGAATTTTGCTCTTGTCACCCAGGCTGGAGTGCAGTGGCACGATCTCGGCTCACTGCAACCTCTGCCTTCCAGGTTCAAGTGATTCTCCTGCCTCAGCCTCCTGAGTAGCTGGGATTACAGGCACCTGCCACCACGCCAGGCTAATTTTTTCTTTCTTTCTTTCTTTTTTTTTTTTTTTTTTTTGAGACAGAGTCTCGCTCTGTCGCCCAGGCTGGAGTGCAGTGGTGTGATCTCGGCTCACTGCAAGCTCCGCCTCCCGGGTTTACACCATTCTCCTGCCTCAGCTTCCCAAGTAGCTGGGACTACAGGAGCCCACCACCACGCCTGGCTAATTTTTTGTATTTTTTAGTAGAGATGGGGTTTCACCGTGTTAACCAGGATGGTCTCGATCTCCTGACCTCATGATCTGCCCGTCTTGGCCTCCCAAAGTGCTGGGATTACAGGCTTGAGCCACCGCGCCTGGCCCTAATTTTTTCTTATATCTTTAGTAGAGATGGGGTTTCACCAAGTTGGCCAGGCTGGTCTCGAACTCCTGGCCTCAAGTGATCCACCTGCCTTGGCCTCCCAAAGTGCTGGGGTTACAAACCTGAGCCACCGTGCCTGGCCTGAGTATCTTCTTTGGAGAAATGTCCATTCATATCCTTTGCCCGTTCATTGGGTTGAATTTATTACTGAGCTGTAAGAGTTCTTTATATACTGTAGACATACGTCCCTTATCAGATACATGATTTGCAAGAATATCCTCCTATTCCGTGAGTTTTCTTTTCACTTTCTTGATGATGCCCTTTGAAACACAAAGGTTTTTATTTTGATGGAGTCCCAATTTTTCTATTTTTTCTTTTGTCATGATGCTTTTGATGACATATCTAAGAAAGTTTTGCCTAACTCAAGGTCATAAAGTTGTACTATTGTGTTTTCTTCTGAGAGTTTTGCAGTTTGGGCTCTTGCATCAGGTGTGCGATCCAATTTGAGTTAATATTTCTGCATGGCACAGAGGGAAGGGTACTTCATCCTGCTGCCTCTGGAGACCCAGGAAAATCGATTTAAAAAATATCTTTTAGGCCAGGCATGGTGGCTCATGCCTGTACTCCCAGCACTTTAGGAGGCCAAGACTGGTGGATCACTTGAGGCCGGGAGTTTGACACCAGCCTGGCCTACATGGTGAAAACCCATCTCTACTAAAAATACAAAAATTAGTCAGATATGGTGGTGGGCACCTGTAGTCCCAGCTACTCAGGAGGCTGAGGTAGGAGAATCACTTGAACCTGAGAGGCTGAAGTTGCAGTGAGATGAGATCATTCCATTGCACTCCAGCCTGGGTGACAGAAAATATATATGTATCTTTAAAACTGTAATTTTTAAAAGGTAATTTCACCACTAAACCATGAGGCAAGGTAACAATTTACTTTCTTCTAGACACTCACTAATTTTTCTCTAGGTCCTCACTGACTGCTCCAGGGCAGAGGAAAAGGGCTCAGAGCACAACTGAAATTTTCAAATTGTCTTCTAAAGGGTTTTGAGGACAGGGCTTCTGGTCTCTCTCTATATAGGGGTGGGTTACACTCCTGCAACTGATCCTCTAGTTAACTAATTTTCCATTCAGTGCTTGCTTGTTGGGCACCTTCTATGTGGGAGGCCCCACAGGAGGAGATGGAGAGAAATGGACAAGGCCCCATGCTAGGAGCTAATGGCAGACAGGACTGATGACAGTCACTGCTGAGGGCTGCCGAGACAGCCATGAACAGTGCAGCGTGCACTTCCCACCTCATCTCACCATGGCCTTGCAGGCTGCATGTCTGTGACCCCGTCTCAGTTGGCAAGTGGGGAAACTGAGGATTGGGGAGACAGAGCGGCGCCCTGGCCTCCCAGAGACTTTCCAGGTCCACACTTCCACTTGGCACACTCTGTCCCGGAGTGAAGACAACGCACGGGTCAGCACGGAACAGAGGGTGCCCTGGGCTGCAGGAGGAAGGATGGAGTGACAGGATGGCACTCGGAGGTAATTTGACTTGTGCCAAGTGAAATTACATCACTTCCCAATTTGAATATGCTGCTGTTGGCAAAACTTCACCCAGAGGAGATACGGCCAACTAGGCATTAACAGATCTGCATTTCAAAAGTAGCTTTCATCATCACCCCGCAGTAACGAACAAGCTGAGTCAAAAGAACCGAGCGACTCTGGTGTCGTGAAAAGACTGTCTTGGGAGGAAAGGATTGGACAAGCAGATTTATGCAATGTGGGGACAAATATTATTTATTTGGCGGAACACAACAGAGTTAATGCCAATTTGAATAACTGATTTACCCAGTGATTATGTGATTAATGAACACCAAAAGGCTCATTGCATCCAACTGAAGTTTGAAATGGCTGGTATATTTCCAGATCTGGTTGTAGTTACTACTGCAGTACAGAAAGAAAATCAATTTAAATTATTTCCTGGGGAAAACAATGTGTAATACACAGGCTAATTAATAGGTTTGGGTGTTTTTAAACCCCCTGCTCCATCCCTGAAAAAAAAGAGTGAGAAATAATTATTTCAATGTTGGCCTGAGAAGTGGTTTTTTTGTTTGTTTGTTTGTTTTTTGTTTTTTTAAAAAAGCAAAACCTAAGGTAAAAATCTTTGTTTTCTCAAACAAGAAATTGGTGCTTTCCTGGCCTTCCAGGCCCTGCGGACCTTTCCTGCTGGTGCAAACACCTCTCTGTAGTCCTCCTCCCTCGGCAAGGGCTCACCTCCTGTCCTTTGCACATGTGAACTGCAGCTCCTCCTGCCTCAGCTCCCCTCTCCGGCCCTCCCTGCTGCCATTTTCGAAACCTGATGCTCCCAGCTCCAGCCTCGCCCCCCTGCAGCCTGCCAGCCTGCAGCTCTGGGCATCCTCCTGACCTCCTGCAGCAGTCGGGAAAGAGCAGAGCAGAGAACACGAGGGAACGTTAGGAAGGATATCACCTAGTCCTTGTTTTATAAATGAGCAAACTGGGGCTCAGAGTTTCATCCAAGGTCATGTAAGGAAATCCAGCTTCAGCTGTGGGTGGTGACTGCAATTGAACGGCTTGGAAGGCCGTTGGCCTGCACATTACCACAGCTCCAGCCCACCTCAGGTGCTGGGTGCTCTTCCAGAAGTTACCTAACTGCACCTTGCCAGTTTCCTCACCTGTACACTGAGGCAATGATTGCATCTATCATGGCGAGCTGTGGGAGGTTAAAACAGCACAGATACACCACGCTTCTGGCTGAGGCCTGCTGGAGCTATCTGATCTGTCCACTGGTGCTGTTTCCTCCACCCCACCTCTCTCAGATTCTCCCATGTCATCATCACTGTGGGAAAAGAAGACAGCATGAGCCCAGTGAAAGCAGAGGGAAAGCCTAGGCCTGCAGACGGGCAGGCTGGCCAGGAACACACCCCTGGGACCAGCCCTCTGATTATTTCTCTAGAAGAGTCGACGCACATGCACGGAGGTTAAGTGGCTGGCCATGGCCATGGCCATGGCCACACATGCCCAGTGGCAGAGACAAGAGAGGTTGGAGGGAGAGGACCCAATCTCACGACTTCAACATCAGGCCTGGCCCTGAGTGACAGCTCTGGAGGGGGCTGTCTGCACTGGTCAGGGTTCTCTAGAGAAAGAGAACCAACAGGATATATAGAGTTGTACTGTGAGGCATTGACTCACACGATATGGAGTCTAAGCAGCCCCACCAATTGCTGTGAGTGCTGGGGGCCCGGGTGATGGTGTTCTAGCCCACACTCAAAGGCCTGAGAACTGGGAAAACCAATGGTGAGTCCTGGTCCAAGTCTGAAGGCCACAGACCCAGGAGTTGTGATGTCCCAGCTCCAGCGGAGAGAGTGAATTCACCTTCCTCTGCTTGCTTGTTCTTTTCAGACCCTCAATGGATTGGATGGTGCCTGCCTGCACTGGGGAGAGCAATCTCCTTACTCAGCCCAATGATCAGGTGTCAATCCCTCCTAGAGACACCCCACAGACACCTAGAAATAATGCATTACCAGCCATCTGGGCATCCCTTAGCCCAGTTAACACAAAATTAACCATCACACCATCTTTGACCAGTGTCCCAAGGCCCACAGGGGAGAGCAGCCTGTGGTTCTGAACCCTGCAACTGCTGGAGATGCAGGGAGGGAGTCACGGGGTGGGGGTCACAGGGCTGGCCATGGTCCTCTACCATCCCTGGCCCCAGGTCCCTGGACTTCAAAGCTGCTGTGCTCCTCGCTCAACGGATATAATGCCCATGCCGGCGAAGCTCCAGGGGTGTGTGTGTATGTGTACGCACACGCGCATGCTTTTAGTGTTACCATCTTCTCTCCCCATCCAGAGTCAACAGAGTGCCTGACTGCCATGTGGGCTTACTATGCTACCCTGGGGGAAAAGGAGAGAGAACTGCCGAGCCCACACCGGGCAGGAGCACTGTCCCTCTCCACAGTGGAAGACACAGGATCTAGCAGTCCAATGACTTGCCCAGGTCAAACAGTCAGGCAGTCCAGGGAAAGGACTGATTCTGCTCATGCCCTCCCCACATCCTTCAGCACGGGGCTGCCCCGACACCCACAGCACCATCGAGGGCCACGGCAGCTGAAGCTCTGACCAGGGAAGGGTGTTCTCTGCCACTCCCCCCAATCCTAGGGGCCCAGAAAGGCAAGGATTTGGAGCCCCAGTCGTGGCGAGAGGACAAAATGCTCACATATCCAAGCAGCCTGCCCTCCTCCCGCCCTTTACAACCCCCACAACCCATGGCCTCAGTGGCCTCCCCCAGCACACAGGCTGGAAAACAGGAGGAACCAGGGGAGGTCACCTCCCCTCCTAAACCTGCCTCCAGCCCTGTGAACAGGGGCTGGGGTGACAATTCAGTGGCTCAGTGAGAGGATCCAGGTGGGAGCCCAGTGAACACAGGGCTTCCCAAAGGAGGCGTGAGGGGCTCTACCCACAAACAAAAGGCCCCTGGCCACCCCAAAACACACACAGCCAACTACACAGTCACCAGAAATACTTCTTTATTCAAGCCCAAATGTGCAGCAGCAGCGTCCCAACCACAGCAGGCTCCTCCTTCCCTCCAGCCCCAGTTTCACCCTGCACAACCCACGTTCTCCCCCACAACCCTCCTCAGACAGGGCACTCCCCCAACAGGGGTACAGCTTGGCTCCGGGACCTTGGGCCCGCCGAGGCCGGCTTCAGTTTCTGAATTTGCCCACCAGTGGCTTCGAGGGCCAAGCCCCCAGGCCCTGCTGGTCCAGGAGGAGAGAGAGCTGCCTGCGAGCCTCCTGGTAGGGCCCAGCCTAGGGCAGGAGATGAGAGGTGGGTGAGAGAAGGTGCCTGCAGGGGGCAGGGATTGCAGGGCTGGAGAGGGACCAGGACTGATGGGGACCGACCTTGGCAGCCTCGTAGGTCTTCAAGGCCAGGAGGTAGGGCTTCCCCACAGCCCTGGCCACCTGGTGAAACGCCCGGAGAAAGGATGCCTTGCAGAGACGGGAGGGAGGCCCCAGGGCAGCACTGGATGAAGAGAGGATGCCACTGAGATAAGAGAGATACAAGCTGGACCAGCAGGCCTGCCACACACCTCACACTACCTCCTCTCACACTGTGACGTTGTCACAGGAGTCACAGGACAGGCAGTGGTGTCACCACCACTACGGAGCTAGTAAGGGGTTGAGCCAAGAGGCTGAGCTAAGGGGTTGAGCTGGGGTTAGACCTGAGGTGAGGAAGTTCATGCATGGAGCCCTCCATCACCAGGACCCCTTCTCAGCCCGGCCCCACGGAGCCCTTCTCACTTGGCCTTCACGCGCCCAGTGGCCACATCTACAACCTCGATGCCAGGGTCCCCCAGGCTCCAGTTGAGGCTCAGGCCATGACAGGTGTCAGGGGTAGGTTCAGAGGGGGCCACTGGGGGCCCTGAAAACAGGTGCAGGGCGGTCCGGACGTAGGGAGGTGGCAGGCATGGCCCCAGGACACTGTCCAGGCAGGGCCGGGTGTGGATGGCCCTGCTCAGAGTCGGAGGGTCATGGCATGAGTCAGCTGTAGGGCAGAAGGGACAGGACAAGGTGAGTGACCTCCCTGCCCTCCCCTCCCACCCTCCAGCCCTCGCCACGTGCTCACCCAGGATGAGGCTGGTGCTGTAGAGTGGAGACACCAGGTGGGCCAGCAGGGCACCACCCAGCCCCAGCACGGCCCAGCGTGCCAGCTTGTCACTGGCTGAGAGGCAGCCCACATGGGTGTCACACAGTGAGGGCGCCACGTAGCACACAGGCTTCAGCTGCCCGAGCACGTGGGCCTGCAGGCGCATGGGCGGGCTGTGAGGGAGGCCGCCTTCTGAGGTGGGGGGCAGGCTGCAGGCCGGGAGGGGACAGACACCAGCATCAGGGCCACTCTTCTGACCCTGGCCCCCACCCAGCAGCCCAACCGAGGGCACCCCATCCCCCACCTGCCCCAGGGGCCCTGCATACTAGATGTCACGGGCCGCGCCCTTGGGGGTGTTGCTGATGTAGAGGTGCAGGAAGACGCGGGGCTTGAGGGTGAATGGGGGTCCGGGCCCCGGCTGGGGGGCCAGCACGGACTGCTCCTTGCCCTTGGTGCCCCCCTGTGTGGCCAGCAGGAGCTGCCGGAACAAGAACCTAGGAGTGACAGGTAGAGGGTGGTTGGGGACGACCTTGTCCTGGCAAAGGCTGCTGTCAGGCGCCCACTCCACAGCCCCTCACCTCAGCAGAGCCCTGCGGGCTATGACCAGGCCATGGCAGTCATGGAGCTGCTGGCCCGAGAACTCCAGCCAGCCGGCACAGCAGCTGCTGCCGGTGCCCAGGGCCACCAGCTTGTAGATCTCCTTCACATGGCCCCTGGCACCCGGGATCTCTGTGCAGGGAGGGCAGAGAGGGCCCAGCCTAAGGCAAGCAGCTCAAGGGGGCCCTTCCCAGGAGACCAGGGCTGGGGCTGGGGCGATCCCTACCCCTCTCCAGGATGACTCCAGCCACAGTCCCCTTACAGGCCCAGTATGGCGAGCGCTCGTCCAACAGGAGGTCAAAGCCGGCGCTCACCAAGGCTGCGCAGCGCTGCCCATGGGTCAGGATGCTGTCTGTGCCGGGGCAAGAGAGTGCAGTAGAAGGGAGCCCACGCCACTCCCCTTAACACTAGAGCCTGTGTCCGCAAGAGCTCACCTACCTACGCTCAGGGGGGGCGGTGGAGGCCGGCTGGAGGTCTGGGGGGACTCTGGAAGAGACAAGGAGGATGGGCTGGTGTGGGTGCCAAGGCACACCCTCCATCCCTCAGGAAGCCGAGGAACAGGGGAGAGGAAGTTTTCATCTTCCAGACACAGGACATTCCATGAGCTGCTCTTCTAGCAGTCCCTACCCCCAGTGTCCCCAGAGGACATGAAAGCAGGGACCGGCACCTGTCCCCCGCCCCAGCTCCCTGCAGGGGATGTCCTGATGCCCAGATGGTTCGTGCAGCAACCCACCTCCTGCCCACACGCACAGCCACTTCAGCCTCCCCACAGGACTGCCGGCCTCGGGCCTCTTGTCCCCAGCTGCGGCTCAGCTGCCTGGCCCTCCCTTCATTACCTGGGCTCTCCAGCTGACTCCGGATGTAGCAGAGGGCAGAGAGCGCTGCCTGCTGTTTAGCCTCTGTCTTGCTGTTTGCAGTGCCCGCAGGGCAGACCACCCCATCCAGTTCCGCGCTCACAGAGAAGGGGAAGCAGGGACCTGGGGAAGGAGCAAGGTGAGGAAGGAGCCACCCGGCCTTTGGCCCTGTGACAGGTACCACTTCTGCCTCCTCCTGACACCTGACATTGAGGACAGCCAGAGTAACGAGACCCTGACTGCCCTTCCCTTACTCCACCCCATGCCCCGCACACCCTTGAGTGCCTCTGCAGGCTGTGACCCATCGCTGACTCAACCAAGTCCTCGCCCAACTCCTCTACAACAGGGATGCGTGACTCCATTTCACAGATGAGCAGAAAGGGCAGGCAGTTTGCCCAAGTTGTGTCAGGACCCATATCCAGGTCCCCTCTCCAGAGCCCACGCCACCCTGTTCTCAGGAGGAAGCCACCAAGCACTTCCACCTGCCACACACACATTGATTTTATTTCCTCTCCTCCAGTGGCCCTGTATTTGAACACCTTTTCTATGAAACAGTATCATTTTGGGTGTTACTTATAACACAAAAGAGATAGATGAAAAATCTGGAGCTGGGATCACATGGTCAAAGGTGCAGGCTTATTTAATTTTACAGTACTTGCTGCTAAACTGTTTCTCCCAAGCACTGCCCCTCTGGGGACTTCCCTTTTGGAAGGGAGCCCAGTTCAGCACTCCTCACTAGCACTGAGATCTCTCTGCTCTAAACGGGCATCACAACCAGCAACCACAGACAGACATGGAAGGGATGTTGACCTTAGAAAACCAGCACGTGGCTGCCATCCTAACAGCGACTGAATCTGGGGAGAACCATCAAAGCATGATTTTCTAAAACCACAAGTGACAATGTTATGGGGACAGGATATCTACAAGATCTCCAAATGCCCCTGGATGACTTATTTAGCACAAAGAAGAAAGTGAAGACACCTGGTAGATGCAACCCGAGTCAAATCCCCGCAGGTCACATAGCCAGGGGACAAACCAAGATTACAAACCTCCCGGTGAGATGCGTGGCCAAGGACTCGACATCACTTCAATAACACATCACCTGAACTCAGTCCCAAGAAAACAAACCCAAGCTGAAGGACATTTGCAAAACTACCAGCCCTTACTCTTCAAAGACATCAATATTGTGAAAGACAAAGACAGGAACTGTTTCAGGTAAGAGATTAAAGAGGCATGACAACTAACTGTAATGTCATACTGGGGTGGGAGAAAATGGCCACGAGGTCATTACTGGAACAACTGGCAAAATTTGAATGTGAATAGAAATTAGAAGATCGTAGTATATCAATGTTAAATTTCCAGGATTTGATAATCGTATTGTAGTTACATAATAGATGCCATTGTTCTTAAGAAATATATATGAGGCCGAGCACAGTGGCTCACTCCTGTAATCCCAGCACTTTGGGAGGCTGAGGACAGGAATTCAAGACCAGCATGGCCAACGTGGTGAAACCCATCTCCACTAAAACACAAAAAAATTAGCTGGGCGGCCGGGCACGGTGGCTCAAGCCTGTAATCCCAGCACTTTGGGAGGCCGAGGCGGGCGGATCACAAGGTCAGGAGATCGAGACCACAGTGAAACCCCGTCTCTACTAAAAATACAAAAATTAGCCGGGCGCGGTGGCAGGCTCCTGTAGTCCTAGCTACTCAGGAGGCTGAGGCAGGAGAATGGCGTGAACCCAGGAGGCGGAGCTTGCAGTGAGCCGAGATCGCGCCACTGCACTCCAGCCTGGGCAACAGCGTGAGACTCCGTCTCAAAAAAAAAAAAAAAAAAAAAAATTAGCTGGGCACGGCGGCACAAGTCTGTAATTCCAGCTACTCAGGTGGCTGAGGCACAAGAATCATTTGAATTCAAAAGGCAAAGGTTGCAGTGAGTTGAGATCTTACCACTGCACTCCAGCCTAGGCAACAGAGCAAGACTCTCTCAAAGGAAAAAAAAAAAAAAAGAGGGCTGGGTAAGGTGGCTCTAGCCTGTAACCCAGCACTTTGGGAGGCCAAGGTGGGCGGATCACTTGAGGTCACGAGTTTGAGACCAGCCTGGCTAACATGGTGAAACCCCATCTCTACCAAAAATACAAAAAGAAATTAGCCGGGCTTGGTGTGGACACCTGTAATCCCAGCTACTTGGAAGGCTGAGGTAGGAGAATCTCTTGAACCCGGGAGGCAGAGGTTGCAGTGGGATAAGATCATGCCACTGTACTTCAGCCTGGGCCACAAGAGTGAAACCCCGTATCAAAAAAAAAAAACAAAAAAAAAAAACAAAACACACACACACACACACAAACACGTGAACGTATTTACAGGTAAGGAGCATAATGTCTTATAGGTAAGGAGCATAATGTCTGCAATTAACTTTTAAATTAAAACCCTGGGCCAAGTGTGGTGGCTCGCACCTGTAATCTCAGCACTTTGGAGGCCTAGGCGGGCAGATAGCTTCAGCCCAGGATTTCCAAGACCAATCTTGGCAACATGGTAAAACCACATTATCGCTACAAAAAAAAAAAAAATTAGCCAGGTGTAGTGGAGTCCACCTGTAGTCCCAGCTCCTCGGGAGGCTGAGGCTGAGGCAGGAGTATCATTTGAGCCCAGGAGGCAGAGGCTACAGTGAGGCAAGATGGTTCCACTGCACTCCAGTCTGGACAATAGAGTAAGACCCCAGCTTAAACACACACACACACACACACACACACACACACACACACACACACACAAACACTGAGTCAAGGAGTTTGAGGGGTATGTACTGAAGAAGAGGAAATAACGGTTTCCCTCTGTATCATACACACGGTGTTACATTTACCAAGCTTTGCTTAACTTTAAGTCAGGGGAGTGGCTCTCGTTCCAGTATCTCCAATGCCGGCATGGCAACTTAAATTGCGTGTAAGTGGCTCTAAAAACGTATGCAGAAATACCAAGGGGCCTCAGTCTCCCTGGACCTCAGGTGGAGAGAACGTTCACCTGCCGTGACCCTGCCACAGTTGAGCATCTGGTGTGGCTGGTGATGCCTGGAGACCGCTGCTCACAGCAGGGTCCACCCCGAGGTCTCAGGCTCAGGCCAGGTCCTGCTCTGGCGGTGTCTCTGAGCATAGGGACCAAGGCCCACCTTCCTCAGACCCCCTCCCCACGTCCTGGGACCCAGCCCTCCGCGGCTCTGTCCTCTGGCACACCCACGCCCCGGCCCGGCCTCACCTGGTTGCTGGTCCTCCCGGAAGAGCAGGATGATGCCCAGGCTGGCCGCGTACTCCGTGAGCAAGGACACGGCCTGGCTGGCAGGTGGGTCTTTGAGCGGCAGGCTCAGCCCTGCGGGGGGCACAGGGACCCTCGGGGTCCTCCCCATCTGTTCCCCCAAGTTTTCCCACGCCTGGGCTGCCCCCAGTTCCCCGACTCCGGCCCCTGCCCCAGGCCCACTGTCCCTCAACACCGAGACCTGGGGCTGCCCGCCCTCCGCGTGGTCCATCGCGGGCGCGGGCTCCCAGGCACCTTGGGCCTGAGGGGGTAGCGGTCGCCAGGGGCGGGGCTCGGGGCTGATCTGCAACGAGGCAGCCAGGCGGGGTTTCCTGCGGCTGCCGTCGTCAGCGCCTTGAGAAGCCGAAGCCATGGTCGCCAACAAAGATCTGAGGCGCTGGGCCCTATCTCGCGCTGCTCTCGCCCTTTCACACGCGCAGGGCGGGTTCCTTCACGTGGGGACCACGTGGACAAGCATGGTGCGCTCCACCCCTGCCACACCGCTGGCCAATGAGAGCCCTTAGGTCTCTGACGGACAGTGCATCCTGCCAATGGGAAAGCTAGTCTCCCAACCGCGGCGGCTTGGATGCTTATGGCTGAGGCCAACGTCTCACTGCCTGAACGGAAGTTCCGGCAGGTGGGTGAGGGGTTGCTCTAGCAGCTGCTTCTCTAACCGTGGGTGGTCGCGGAGCCTTGAAGGCGGGGGAGGAGGATCTGGGGGCCTCAGGTCCAGTTCCACTCTCTGGCTCCTGCCGTAGGCCCCTAGGGACCTCCACATCATAGGCTGCTCAGCTGCTTCACTGGCTGAGCCTGGAGACTTCAACACAGGAATTCGGGTTCACACTGTCAGCAGGGTCATTGGAATCCACGCTATAAAATTTCACTGCAGGCCTTTCTGAAGTCAAACAGAAGTGCTCTCAAGCTAAGAATTAGCCATTTGATGCAAAATGTACCCTGGCGTGGTGGCGCACACCTGTAGTCCCAGCTACTCAGGAGGGTGAGGCAGAAGAATCACTTGAACCTGGGAGGCAGAAGCTGCAGTGAGCTGAGATTGTGGCACTGCACTCCAGCATGGGCAACAGAGCAAGACTCCGCCTCAAAAAAAAAAAAAAAAAAAAAATTAAATAGCCATTTGACACTCTGCCTTTTTCCCCCCAAGAAGGGATTTTGAGTTGATTCATAAAAATACCACAAGATAACAATTGTTTAAAGTGAGGAGCTAGAGATCAAGAGAAATAGGAAAAATAAGATGAATACAAGGATGAAGACAATTTACACGAGGCTTACTGTGATGCAACGCGTATTTGCTTGAAGGAGGCTGCACGTTTAACTGAGTCTTACAGTAGCCACTTACTTGGGAAAGCATGACCGCTGTCTGTAAGATTTGTCACAGTGCTTGCTGCTGCTGCTGCTGCTGCTGAAGCTGGGCCTATCAGCGCTCACCAGGATTGTGACAGTGAGCATGCTGGGGCATATAATGAGCAGGTGGTGGAATCCTCCCAGAACCTTTGACTTGGGAGGAGCAGGTGTGGTGGGCTGGGTAGTCAGCCTCCTCAACATGTCAAGGATTGACATCAGGAAGAACAATTCTATTTTGTGTGTGTGTGCAGCCCAGAGAGTGGGATGAGGCCCAGGAGAGTGAAGGGACAGCACAGCAGATGTCCAGAAATGGACTGAGGGCTGCACATATCCACAGAGAGACTTCCACAAAGTCATCAAACCCAATAATGCCCCAAGCGCTCACCAACAGGAGGTTGCGTGAACAAGTAAATGGTGGTATATTCATACAATGGAACACGACTCAGTAATTTAAAAAGGAACCAACAGCTGCGTGCACAACACAGGTGAATCTATTAGGCACAGGGTGCAGAAGAAGCCAGACACATCCTCTCCATGATTCCACTTATGTAAAGTTCTTGAACTGGCAAAACTAATCTATGGTGATAAGAGTCCAAACAGTGGTTCCTTCTTTAAGGAAGTATTGACCGGAAAGTGGTGCCAGGGAATTTTCTTTAAAAGAAATTTTTTTTTGTAGAGATGGGGGTCTTGCTATGTTGCCCAGTCTGGTCTTGAACTCCTGGACTCAATCAACCCTCCCACCTCAGCCTCCCAAAGTGCTGGAATTACAGGCATGAGCCACTGTGCCTGGCTGGAACTTTCTTGAGTGATAGAAATGTTCTCTGTCTTGATCTGGGTGGTGTTTATGTGGGTTTCTATGTATGTATTAATAAAAACTCAATGAGTTGTACATTTAAGACTTGTGTGCTTTACTGCATGTTAAGTATATGTCAGTTACAAAAGCAAATTGATAATGGCTTATTCAGAGAAAGGAGGGAAGGAAGAAATGGAATTGGCCTCCCAGTGCCAGAGCTGGATAGGTGTTTTATAAGGGTAATATAGAATATTAGTGTGGTAGGCAAAATAATCGTTCCCCCAAAGATGCCTACAGCCTAATCCCCAGAACCTATGAGTATATTATTTGGCAAGGGGGCATTAAGGTTGCAGGTGGAAGTAAGGTTGCTAATCAGCTGACTTTAAAATAGGGCTCATGCCTGTAACCCCAGCACTTTGGGAAGCCGAGGTAGGAGGGTAGCTTGAGCCCAGGAGTTCAAGACCAACCTGGGCAACATAATGAAATCCCATCTCAACAAAAACTACAAAAATTAGGCTGGGCGCGGTGGCTCACGCCTGTATTCTCAGCACTTTGGGAAGCCGAGGCGGGTGGATCAAAGGGCCAGGAGTTCAAGACCAGCCTGGCCAATATGGTGAAACCCTGTCTCTACTAAAAATAGAAAAATTAGCTGGGTGTGGTGGCGGGCACCTGTCATCCCAGCTACTCGGGAGGCTGAGGCAGGAGAATCGTTTGAACCTGGAAGACGGAGGTTGCAGTGAGCCAAGATTGCACCACTGCAGTCCAACCTGGGTGACAGAGTGAAACTCTGTCTCAAAAAAAAAAAAAAAAAAATTAGCCAGGCATGGTGGCGCGTGCCTGTAATCCCAGCTACTCGAGAGACTGAGGTGGGAAAATCATCTGAGCCTGGGAAGTTGAGGCTGCAGTGAGCCATGATGGTACCACTGCACCCTAGCCTGGGCAATGGAGTGAGACCCTGTCTCAAAAAAATAAATAACATAGGAAGATTATCCTGGATTACCTGGGTGGGCCCACTATAATCACATGGGTCCTTACATGGGAAAGAGGGAGACAGAAGATTCAAAACCAGAGAGATGGCCTCATGAGAAGAATCCAGCTGGCATTGCTGGCTTCGAAGATGGAAAGGGGTCATGAGCCAAGGAACACAGGCAGCTTCCCGAAGCCAGAAAGGGCAACACAGTGGACTCTTCCTTAGAACCTCCCAAAAGGAACACAGCCCTGCTGACACTTTTAGTCCAGGTAAAAACTTCCAGAAAAAAAATATATAGGCCAGGCACGGTGGCTCATCCTGTAATCCCAGCACTTTGGGAGGCCAAGGCAGGCGGACCACTTGAGGTCAGGAGTTCGACCAGCTTGACCAACATGGTGAAACCCCACCTCTACTAAAAATACAAAAATTAGCCGGGCATGGTGCTGCAGGCCTGTAATCCCAGCCACTCGGGAAGCTGAGGCAGGAGAATTGCTTGAACCCAGGAGGCAGAGGTTGCAGTGAGCCGAGGTCACGCCTCTGCACTCTAGCCTCCATCTCAAAAAAATAAATAAATAAAGATACAGATGACAGCTGAGAATTTGGAAATTGATTATTTGAAGCAACGGTTCTCAAAGTATGGCCCCTGGACCAGCACCATCTGGGAACTTGCTAGAAATGCAGACTCTTGGGCCACATCCCAGACCTACTGAATTAGCAAATCGGGGGGCAGAGGTAGGGTGGAGCCCAGCATACTTATAACAAGTCCCCCAGGTGGTTCTAAGGCTCACTCAAGTTTGAGAACTACTATGTTAGGATAATGGTAAGGTTTATGACTGGACAGCGGTTCTTACAGCATGGGCCCCAGATATGCAGTATCAGCATCACCTGGGAACTTAGGCAAATTATCAGGTCCCACCCCAGACTCACCGAATTGGAGACTGTGTTTTAACAAGCCCCCCAGGTGCTAATGCTGACGCACACTAGCTAGAGTTTGAGGACCGCTGCCTAAAGCTCTCCCTGCACGACCACCCCTGGAAAAGCCTCACTCTTAGGAGTTATTTGTACCCTTATTTGTGAAGCCCGCTTCTTGGGATTTAAGGACAATCAGTAGGATACCTACTGACTAATACAGTGTTTGGCTTATAGTAGGTGCTCCGTGAGAGTTCGTTAAATGATTAATTTAATACAACGCTGAGGAAATTGATGAAGCAGATGTGGGATTCGAACCTAAGTCCACCCGGCCTCCACTATTGGAACTCGAGGGAGCTTTATTTCCGCAGCCCACGCGCCGCCTGCACGCCCGTTCCCTCTCCTCCCGGGAGGGGGCGCGCCAGGACCCTAAGAGGCCTGGCTGGGAGGTGGGACTTCCTGCCTCACCAGCAGGCACTTCCGGTCCAAACCGGAAGACCGTGAGTAGCTGCGGCGGGGCTGACCCATCCTGAGTGCCAAAGCTGGGGTTCTGCTTAAAATTTCCCTCGTGGTGTCAGGGTCCGGCGAGCATCACGCCGAAGCCCATTTTCCAGACGACCACGACGAGACCGGGGTCACGTAAGTGCATGCGCCCCCTCCGCGCGGACTGGGCATGTTCGAGAGGAGTGGACCCGCAGATGTAGGAGGGGAGGGACTCCCTCAATCCCCCGTCCTGGCGGCTGGCTCACGTTTCGCAGTCCCCGGCCTGTCGTTAGTGCGGACCCGACTGAGTCCTGTAGCCTGGGAGGTTTAAAGGGGCCTGGAGAGCCCGCAGCGAGGGCGGGAAGCCGGCCGGGGATGTCGAGGCTGCCTTGTCTGAGGGCTTCTGTGGGGTCGTGCGCTCCACCAGCCCTCTCCGCCTGCCTAGGATCGTTTCAGGCTATGCGGTTCCAAGAGAAAATATTTTTGTTTCTATTTTATTTTTGAGATAGAGTCTTGCTCTGTCGCCCAGACTGGAGTGCTGTGGCATGATCCCAGCTCGCTGCAACCTCTACCTCCCAGATTCAAGCGATTCTCGTGCCCCAGCCTCCTCAGTAGCTGCGATTACAAGTGTGCACCACCACGCCCTGCTAATTTTTGTATTTTTAGTAGAGACAAGGTTTTACTATATTGGCCGGGCTGGTCTCAAACTTCTGGCCTCAGGTGATCCACCCGCCTTGGCCTCTCCAAGTGCGGGGATTACAGGCGGGAGCCACCGCACTCGGCCGAAGGGAAAAGATTTTTGTTTCGCGAGACTCTAATGCTAGCGTTTGCATTTGGGTGCATGCGAGAGCAGTGGTTCAGAGCTCTGCCTCTGAATCGGATGGGAATCAAGTCTTGGATGTGGCAGCTAAGAGCTGTTGAATTAAAGTTCTTGCTGAGCCTTGGTTTCCTGAACTCCGTGACAGGGGCTGCGGTAGAAGAGTGCAGCATTTAGCTTGCGCCTGGCAGATAGATGCTGGCGCTTGGTCAGTGAGAGCTGCTGTTATTTTTGCCCCTGTTTTGTTTTGTTAATTAAAAAGGAGGGATGCTATGGCTGCTCATACTTCTAGAGGACTGTATTTACCAAAGCCTTGTGATATAATTTTTTTTTCTCGAGATGGAGTTTCGCTCTTGTTGCCCAGGCTGCAGTGCAATGGCGCGATCTCAGCTCACTGCAACTTCCGCCTCCCGGCTTCAAGGAAATCTCCTGCCTCAGCCTCCCGAGTAACTGGGATTACAGGCATGCGTCACCACTCCTGGCTAATTTTGTATTTTTAGTAGAGACCAGGTTACTCCATGTTGGTCAGGCCAGTCTCGAACTCCCGACCTCAGGTGATCCACCCGCCTTGGCCTCCCAAAGTGCTAGGATTACCGGCATGAGCCACCGTGCCCGGCCTCTTGTGATAGAAATTTATTTTTTTTCAACCCGTAGTGCATTTTCTGGGAGGCACTGTGGTTGACAGTAGGAAGACAATGCTGAGATGCAGTCCGTGGCTGTGGAGTAACTCCAGCGTCTTGGGGGTGTAGTCTGTAAATGTATGATGACATTTTGAGCTGTGAGAGAGGCTGCCCCTTGCCGTCTATCTGACTCCATCTCTACCGCTCTCCACCTCGCTCACTCTGGCTGCCTCGTTTCTCACACACTTCACTGCTCTAGGATTTTCCCAGTTGTTGATCGTTTTGCCTGGAACCCTCTCCCCATTTGTGTACGTGGTTCTCTCCTTCACTGGGTTCAGGCTGTGCTCAAACGCCACCTTCTCAACGAGGCTTTTCCTGGCGGGCTTTGCTGAAACCGTGCCCTCAGCCCATTACCAGATCCCCTTCTCCTGGACGGGTGGTTTGCTTTAATACAGTTCTCATTACTGCTTGGCATTGGGCTACATATTTGTTGTTTGTTATCTGCTTCCTCAAAGAGCATGTGCTTCCCATCGTGCACTTTTCTCTCCGCAGGAACCCTGGCGCCCCTTACCAGCTTCCAGTCTCTCGAGGTGGCCAGTGTGGTGCTTGGTCCTTATTTCCGGGATGGACTTCCCCCACTCCCTCCGCCCCGCGTTGTTTATGACTGGACCCCTTGGTCTGAGCGACATCCCTGATCTCTCTTTCATGTGCAGCTGGCAACATGCGCTGACTCTGCCAGAGACCCAGCCCCAGAACTCAGAGGTGAGGATGGAGGCAGGGGCCCTGGCAGCTCCAGGGGCACCCCTTCCTGGGTCCCCTGTCTCACATTCATACCGGTTGAAAGGCCACAGAGTGGGGTGGCATTCACACAAGTCTGCTGAGACACAGGCTGTGCCACCTCCTCTGGGGCACGTGGGCTACCCTGCCATCCCTAGACGGATGCCCCCACTATGCCAGATGCCATGTGAGACCCTGGAAATGCTGCCTGAATCAGTCGGTTGACCCCTTCCTTCCTGGAACGGAGAGCTGAGTTGAGCGAGAATAAACAAGTGAACTTTATCCAATGGATAAGGTGTTTACAAAATGTGATCAGAGCTTGGAATGAAACCAGAAGGATGCTGAAACAGCGTAGTAGGATTGGGAGAGGGGAGGATAGACCTGCCAGGGTTTCTGGTGCCTCTGGAGGGACACTGGCCCTTTGCTTAGAATCCTCAGCCCCCTAGTTCCCCTTGGAAACACCCTGTCTAGGAATGAGGCCTGGCAGAGGCAAATGGATGAGCAAATAAAAAGAGAGTGGAGTGGGGGCTTGGGGAACAGGGGTCAGGGATAGCTTCCTTATGAGGGAAGGTCTGACATCAAATTGGGGCTCCTCGAGGAGTCTGGTTTGCTAGATCTGTGTCATTTGAGCTGAAACATCTCAGGCCAGCCCAGCAAAGGGAGGTGGAACCGCCTGCCAGGCTCCCAGAGTGACTGCAAGGTCTCCTGAATGGAAGTGAGGTTAAGTGGGATGTGGACCAGCCACTGGTGGCATGAGGGGCTTCCTTCTTTGAGAGCCAGCACAGGCGGAGGTCAGAAACGTGAACTCTGGGGTCAGGCTGCCTGGTTTACATCCCAGCTATTCTCTTTACCAGCTCTGTCATCTGGGGCAGGTGGTAGTGTGACAATGCCAGTCATCCCAACTTCGCAGGATTGTTGTGAGGATTGGATGAGTTGATAAAAGATGAATGCCTGCGCAGAGCCTGGCCCGGGGAAGGCACTCATCATGATACTGTCGTTGTGATTGTCTTCCCTTCAGAACGGGGCACTGCATGTGACCAAGGACCTGCTGTGGGAGCCGGCGACCCCTGGGCCTCTCCCCATGCTGCCTTCCCTCATCGGTGAGAGTCTCATTCCTCCGGGCTCATTCCACACTGCTCCACCTATTCTTCCCGCAGCTCCCACTCCTGAGACCTTCCTCTCCCTGCTAAGCCTGTGCTCGCTCAGGGCCCTTGGATGCCTCCAGCCGCCCAGGGCATCTGGCTGCACTCCTGTGCCCTCCCCAGCCCTTTCCGTAACCTCCTCCTCAGATCCCTGGGACCCTGGCCTGACTGCCCGGGACCTGCTTTTCCGCGGAGGGTACCGGTATCGGAGGCGACCCCGAGTCGTGCTGGATGTTACTGAGCAGGTGAGTGGGCCCACGGGGGACAGTGCTGCGTAGCCTGGAGACTATGCTTAGTGACCTGGCCTCCTCCTCTCCCCAGATCAGCCGGTTCCTCTGGGATCATGGAGACGTAGCCTTTGCACCCCTGGGGAAGCTGATGCTGGAGAATTTCAAGCTGGAGGGAGCAGGGGTGAGTGGCCCATGACACCAGGGGTAGGGACTCCCTGCTGTCCTTCAGGGGTGAACTTGAGGGTGTGTGAGCTTGACGAGGCCTTTCCATGCAGAGCCGCACTAAGAAGACGACAGTGGTCAGTGTGAAGAAACTGCTCCAGGACCTCGGTGGACACCAGCCCTGGGGGCAAGTGGCTAATGAGAAAGGAGGAGATGGATAGACGTAGCTGGTGGTGGGGATATAGGAGGTGCTAGGACACACATCCAGGTTTCTGTCATACCCACTTCCCACCTGCTCCATGCAGTCTGAGCTGTACTTTCTTATACCAGACTTCCAACTCCAAATCATCTCAGGGGAAAGCAGATTTAAATTTGTGGGCTTCAGGCATGGCTGCATCCAGGTGTTCAAATAATATTCGTAGAGCTGTGTCTCTCTTTACTCTGTCGTCCACTTGCCTCTTCCTGCACAGTTCCTAGACAGGCTGTCTGTAGGTAGCAGCAAGATGGCTTATGATCTAAGGAAAGAGCCAGTGTCCTTCCTGAGGCACCAGAAGTCCCAGAAAGGAGTTTGGTTGGCTTGGCTTGGGTCTCACACCCGTCTGTGAACCAGTCGCTGTGGCAAGGGCAATGGAATATTGTTGATGGCCAGGTCTGGGTCACATGATTGCTTCCAGGGCATGGGAACAGGATGGGGTGGTTTCCCAAAGGAAGAAATTCTAGGTAAATAAGAAATGTGTCCACTGCACTTGGCCTCCTTGGGATGGGACCTGTCCTCCCCTGAGTGCCACTGAGTGATCCTCCTGCTGTTCTCTGGTCCCCAGGTGTCCCTGGGCTTACCTCAGCAACCGACAGCGCCGCTTCTCCATCCTTGGGGGCCCCATCCTGGGCACATCGGTGGCGAGCCACTTGGCAGAGCTGCTGCACGAGGAGCTGGTGCTGCGGTGGGAGCAGCTGCTTCTGGATGAGGCCTGCACTGGGGGTGCGCTGGCCTGGGTGCCTGGAAGGACACCCCAGTTCGGGCAGCTGGTCTACCCTGCTGGAGGCGCCCTGGACAGGCTGCGTATCCTTTCTTGCGAGACAGGCGATCCCAGCGGGCTCCCGTCTGGTGGAGGAGGTGCTCTTGGCATGGTCCAGGGAAGGGCAGGAATGTGGGGCTTGCAGTGGCCACAGCTCGTGCACTGATCCTTAGTGAGAGGCCCAGATTTTCAAGAGGTGGTTCTGAGCCCAGGTGACAGTCCCCAATTCCTTGGGAACCCTGGACGCATCCAGCTCCAGGGACCTGTCCGGCAGGTGGTGACATGCACTGTCCAGGGAGAAAGTAAGGCCCTTACACATGTTCCTCCCTCACTGGCTGACCTGCTGCCTGACCCCTGACCCCTGACCCTTTCCATCCCTCCTCAGCTCTGCTGGCCGTCCGCTCTGACTACCATTGTGCCGTGTGGAAGTTCGGTAAACAGTGGCAGCCAACCCTTCTGCAGGCAATGCAGGTGGAGAAGGGGGCCACAGGGATCAGCCTCAGGTGAGGGGGAGTCAGTCTGGTCAGTGAGGAGGGGCTGGGGGCAGGGGCGAGCAGCCTGATGTGAATGCGTTCCTGCCCTGTAGCCCTCACCTGCCCGGGGAGCTGGCCATCTGCAGCCGCTCAGGAGCCGTCTGCCTGTGGAGCCCTGAGGATGGGTATTGCCACTTCCCATGAAACCCCCCACCCTAACACACTGAACTCTGGCCCGTCACTCCCTGTTCAGCATGTCGCGACCCTTGATTCCCTTCCACATCAGCCTGTCCCCCCTACCCATGGCTTGCCCATCTCCCCAAGGCTGCAACAAGTCTACAAGGACCCCGAGACCCTTGTGTTCCGGGACTCCTCTTCCTGGCGTTGGGCAGACTTCACCGCCCACCCTCGGGTGCTGACTGTGGGTGACCGCACTGGAGTGAAGATGGTTGACACTCAGGTATGGGGTGGCGGCAGGAGATCTGCCCTGACTGCGGGAGCAGCCGCAGAGCAGTGAGTCCCAGGCTGGCTGCGGCCTGGGCGAGGATGGCGTCATGGGCCTGGGACTGTGGGGAGGGCTGACCCTGTGTTTCTCTTCCAGGGCCCGCCGGGCTGTGGTCTGTTGCTTTTTCGTGTGGGCGCAGAGGCTTCGTGCCAGAAAGGGGAGCGTGTCCTGCTCACCCAGTACCTGGGGCACTCCAGCTCTGAATGCCTGCCCCCTACTCTCCATCTCGTCTGTACCCAGGTGAGTGGCACACACCACCGCCCCGCCCCACCTCTGCTCTGTCTCAGATGGGCACTAGAGGCTGCTGCTTACCAGTGGCTCTGCTGGGCCCAGATAACCACCCAGCAAACCAGACTCAACCCTGGACGAATCTGTGGCCCCAGCACGCAGTGGATCCCACAGCCGGTGCTAACAGGCAGGTGGGGAAGCTCTCCCAGGGCCTCCCCTTGGTAAGGGCTTCAAGGTACAGCCAGGGGTGGAGCGGTGGGGGAGGAGCAGCCTCGGGGTGGGGCTTTCATGCAGAGCTGGACAGTTTCTGCTGTGCAGGAGGCAGGGGCTCTGAGGGAGCAGGTCCGTCCTCCCCCTGCCCTCCTGGGGACGTTTGTAGGCATGCCTCCAGCATAGGCTCTGGGGTCAGGAGAGTGTGGGGGTGGCTGCGGGAAGGCCAGGCAGGTTTCTGCTGGCAAGGCTCCCCCACACCTCTTCCGAGCACACCTTTCCCACTTGTTCTGTCTGTCCACCTGGCTGTTGGTCAGAATCGGTGAAGGTGCCACCCACTCGGGAAGCACCTCCTGTTCAGGGCTGGCAGGTGAGGTCTGAGAGGCACTTGGAGGCTGATGGGAGATGCTGCTGCCCCTCAGGGCTCTGTACTCACCCGGAGAGCCACATGGGGCCTGGAGGGCCGCTACACAGCTCAGCTCCCAGGTTCGGCCACATCCCCCTTCTTTCTCGGGCCCCAGTTCTCTCTCTACCTAGTGGACGAGCGCCTCCCCCTGGTGCCGATGCTGAAGTGGAACCATGGCCTCCCCTCCCCACTCCTGCTGGCCCGACTGCTGCCTCCGCCCCGACCCGGCTGCGTGCAGCCCCTTCTCCTCGGAGGCCAGGGTGGGCAGCTGCAACTGCTGCACCTGGCTGGTGAGGGTCTAGGCCAGGGTGGGCGGCGTGTGGGAGGTGGGGCGGTCGGAGCCTGGATGGGGCCTCAGCTGTCTGTCCTTCCTCAGGAGAAGGGGCGTCGGTGCCTCGCCTGGCAGGTCCCCCCCAGTCTCTTCCTTCCAGGACTGACTCCCTCCCTGCATTTCCTCTGCTGGAGCCTAAGATCCAGTGGCGGCTGCAGGAGCGCCTGAAAGCACCAACCATAGGTGTGCTGGGGCAGGGGAGTGAGCTTGGGGGGCGCAGTGGAAAATACCCGCTCTCCCCGCCAGTCCCTGGAGGTCATTGTCATTCCCGTCACCAGGTCTGGCTGCCGTCGTCCCACCCTTGCCCTCGGCGCCCACACCAGGCCTGGTGCTCTTCCAGCTCTCAGCGGCGGGAGACGTCTTCTACCAGCAGCTCCGCCCCCAGGCGGACTCCGACCACCGCAGAGACTCCGGGCCTCGCGGCAACACCGAGTCTGACTGTCGTGCCCCCACTGCTTCCTGGACCTCCCAGGACACTGCCGGCTGCAGCCAGTGGCTGAAGGCCCTGCTAAAAGTGCCCCTGGCTCCTCCTGTGTGGACAGCGCCCACCTTCACCCACCGCCAGCTGCTGGGTAGCATAGAGCTGCGGCGGGAGGAAGAGGAAGGGCAGCGGCCGGACGTGCTCCGCAAGGCCATGGCCCAAGGGCGGCTCCTGCTGCAGAAAGACCTGGGCTCCCTCCCTGCGGCAGAGCCACCCCCTGCACCCGAGTCGGGCCCAGAGGACAAGCTCAGTGAGCGCCTGGGGGAAGCCTGGGCAGGCCGAGGGGCTGCCTGGTGGGAGAGGCAGCAGGGCAGGACCTCAGGGCCCGGGAGACAGCCCAGGCGGCCCAAGCGCCGGACCCAGCTGTCCAGCACCTTTTCGCTCAGTGGCCATGTGGACCCCTCAGAGGACACCAGCCCCCCTCAGAGCCCTGAGTGGCCACCTGCTGATGCTCTGCCCCAGCCCCCCGTGACCCCACCCTCCCAGGAGCTGACTCCGGATGCGTGTGCCCAGGGCGTCCCCGCAGAGCGGCGGCAGATGCTCCATGACTACATGGCTAAGCTGCCACCCCAAAGGGGCACCCCAGCATGTGCCGCCACACCCCCCTCCTCCCAGGCCTCCAGCGTCTGGACCACCCGCTCCCAGCAGCACACACCCATCCTCTCTGGCTCTCAGCGCCCCCGGAAGAAGCCTCGAATGGGCTTCTGAGGACACAAGGTGGCCTGCCCTCAAGCCCCAGAGAGCCCCTCATCCTTCCTCCGGGACCAGATGTGCCTTCCACAGTTGAAACTTAAGAAGCAGAGCTCGCCGGGCGCCGTGGCTCAAGCCTGTAATCCCAGCACTTTGGGAGGCCGAGACGGGCGGATCACGAGGTCAGGAGATCAAGACCATCCTGGCTAACACGGTGAAACCCCGTCTCTACTAAAAATACAAAAAACTAGCCGGGCGAGGTGGCGGGCCCCTGTAGTCCCAGCTACTCAGGAGGCTGAGGCAGGAGAATGGCATGAACCTGGGAGGCAGAGCTTGCACTGAGCCGAGATCTGGCCACTGCACTCCAGCCTGGGCGACAGAGCAAAACTCTGTCTCAAAAAAAAAAAAAAAAAAAAGCAGAGCTCGCCACCTTCTGGAGGCCACTGTGATGATGAGCCAAGCAAGTTGGAGCCAAGTTGAAGGGATAGGGCAACAAAATATAATAGTAGTTTCTTCTGTATTTTGTATATTCGCCTGAGGATCATCCCAAAAGGCAGGTTGGAGGTGCTGGCAGGCCTGTGTTACTGGGATTCTAGTCTGTGCTGGGAGACAGGGCTCCGCTGCCCCCCAGCTGTGGGGGCCTCAGGCAGGTCTCAGTTCTCGTGCCTTCCTGTCTGGTGAAATGGGTCAGTAGTGCTGGCTCCTCCTTGTGTTTGGTGAGGGTGGAGTGAGGCCCCCACAGAGCTGCTGCTGAGGTGGGCACGGCGGCCGTCGGTAGCTGCTGTTTTGGGTTGCTTTGTCAATCTCTGCCACGGTCTGATGTTTTGTACAGGGAGATGCCTTGGATCCAGGTTCAGGGATTAAATAAACTTGTCAGCTGAAGATGAATTGGAATGGTCACATTTTTTAGGCTGGACAGCATCCCGCCACAGTAACTATCTGACACTGAGCTCACACACAGAGATGATGGCTGATGTTCCTTCTCCCTCGGGACGTGGGTCTGGCACCTGTGGGCTCTTGATAGTGCCCTCTGAGGAGAGGGTCATGGTCATATCACTTTGGGAGAATTCTCCGTTGTGCCTCACGGACTCCCCCCTTTCTTTCCTCTCTCCCCTTCTCATTTTGACGTCTGAAGCATTAAGTCCCTTATCCTCTGAGTTTCTCTAGCTGCAGTGGAAGATTCTGCTTTCCTGTGGGGAAAAGGCCCACTGGAGATTTTGCAGGGACCTGGGTCTGTCTGGTTTCTGATGACACAGTAAGAGAAAAGTCTTTTTTCAGGGTGGCTGGTGAAAGGAATTGCATGTGACTCACACAAATAGGAGATAGCCCAACCATACATCGACTCGCGTGGGTGTTAAAATGTTTATCATGCCTAAAGGAGACATTTATAATTAAACCATTTATGCTACATATAACTGGGGGGAACTATGATGCTTTCGGTGCTGGGAATGCAGTGAGGTCCCACGTGGGCCGAGCTGGGCTGGGCAACTCCGACACACGTCTCTGAGGGTGTGGTGGCGCTCTCAGTCGGCACTGTGGAAGGAAGGGTGACCTGTGCTTTCTCCCTGTCACTGTGACTCCAAGGACAGGGGGGCAGCCTTGGGGTTCAGTCCAGGCCAAATTCAGTGTCCTTGACTGGGCGTGGTGGCTCATACCTGTAATCCCAGCACTTTGGGAGGCCGAGGCAGGCAGATCACCTGAGGTCAGGAGTTCAAGACCAGCCTGGTCAACATGGTGAAACCCCGTCTCTACTAAAAATACAAAAGTTAGTCAGCGTTGTGACGCTGTAATCCTAGCTACTTCAGAGGCTAAGGCAGGAGAATTGCTTGAACCTAGGAGGCAGTGGTTGCAGTGAGCCGAGAGCACATCACTACACTCCAGCCTAGGCCACAGTGCGAGACTGTCTCAAACAAAACAAAACAAAAATTATTCCGTGTCCTCCAGGCCTGCCCCCACCCGAGGCTCCACGGGCTCCAGCTCAGACTGCACTTCTCTTTTCTGTGCTGGTTCCTAGAGTGAAAGAGAAGGCCACTCAGTGTTCCCGGGAAATGCACTGAAGCCCTCCCTGCTTCTTGCCTGCAAGTCTGGAGTCAGCCAGGCAGCTGTCTTCAGAAAAAAGCCCGGCCACTGATGCGTGTTGGGTGAGAGTAGAATGGTCCAGGCACCACACAACCCCTGATTTGGGGGTGCACCTGAAGGCAGGTGCTGAATGAAAAACAGCCCAGCTTGCTTGTCCTCAGCACTAACCAGCTGTTCCCCCAAACCACATCTGCCAGGCGTATGTGCCAGCCTGCAGCATGAGGGGAGGCCTCAGTACATTCAGCATGTTTTTCTGGGTCTTCTGCAGCCAGGCCTCTGGCCGCCTTCCCTGCCTGGTGCCCCTTTGCCTTCCCCACCTTGAAGGCCAGTAGGACTGGCCTGTGATTCACCCAGGCCTGGGTCACTGTGGAGCAGCCACGCCCTCTGCGGCTGTCACCTCGCTTGCCCCACACTCCCCAGCAGTGGTGTCGGTGGTCCCCTCCAAAAGCCTTGGTCTAGAAAGGCTGAGGCCAGGGATGGTGAAGAGGGGGTGGAAATGCAGGGTCGTTAGGCCCCCGCCCCAGGAGATCTGCATGACCACAGGTGCCTTGTGACCCTCACACACAGTCAGACTTGGCTGCCCAAGAACAGGCTGGCTCGGCAGCTTTCTGGCCCAGGCTGGCTACCAGCAAGTGGCAGCTTCAGAGCCGTGAACTCAGGAATGGGACCTTCAGAGGATCTGTGTGGTCTGTCCTAGGTGACCCCTCCAGGAACATGAAAGCTTGGGGTAAGGCTGAGTGACTGCCCTGCCCCACCCATCCCAGGCCGGGGAGCCAACACCATCTCCACTGTGCTCTTGGCCCCATGCTCTTACCTGAAGAAGAGGCTGCAAGGAAGTCGCTGTCCCCGTCTCCACTGGAAGTGAGTGGTGCGGCGTCTCTTTGGCAGGTGGGGGACATCGGTGGCTGGCCAGAGGGGTCCTCATCGCTGAGCTCCTGGATCAGGGGCCGTGGGGACTCGGTGTCTTGTTTTGGGATTTCCAAGTCCCTCTTAGCTTCTTTTATAAAGATGCCTGTGAAGGGCGGCCGAGCCGCCTTTGAGGTGTCTTTAGAGACTGCAAATATATTTGACAGAGTGTCTGCGGGCAGGTTTTCCAGCACAGGGAGTGACGTGTAGTCCAGTTCAGGGTCACTGTCATCACTCGAGTTCGAGATGACCTCAATCTTCGGAAAGCACATATTCTATTCACAGAAGAAAAGATGTGTTTGAAAGTTTCTGTTTTCACAGCAGAGTCACTCTACAATGCACCACGCCAGTTCTGCGTTTTCACCCAATGTCACAAACTGTTCTGTTGCCACATCCAAGAAAGGCCCAAGGGAACACAGGACTCTGAAAGTTAGGCCTGGGGGTGGGGTGGCCACTCCCTGGGCACAGCTCATGTCCATGCCCTTCTCTCCGGCCTCTGCTCCCCCAGCCACTGGCTATTCCACACCCTCCTGCTACCCGGGAGGGCACACCCCTGAAACCAGCTTCCCTCAGACTCTCTAGAATTAGCTCCTTGGACAGCAGCCCCCCCCACAATAACTGTGTCTGTTTTCTTTGCCACCGAGCTCGCGCACAGAGATGTTGGCTGATGCCGCCTTCTCCCTCAGGGCACGGGTCTGGCACATATGGGCTCCTGGTAATCCCAGTCATGGCCTCTGGGCAGAGGGTCACGCCACTCTGAGAGAATTCCCCATCGTGCCTCACAGACTCACCCCTTTCTTTCCTCTCTCCTGTTTTCATTTCTTTCCCTCTACGTGTAGCTATATTCAGACAGACTTTCATAGGATGGACACAGAAATACATCTTAACCACAGAAAGTGCTTTCAGGTAACTCTGCACCGTGCTCAGCTGTTACAAACCAGCAATAGATTCTCAAGGGGTTAATCATAAAATCTTAAAGAATTGAACAAGAACAAATGGCATTTCCTTCAGCAAGGTGAAAATATGGGGGATGTGGGCTGGGTGCGGTGGCTCACACCTGTAACCCCAGAACTTTGGGAGGCTGAGGCAGATGGATCACTTGAGGTCAGGAGTTCGAGACCAGCCTGGCCAACATGGTGAAATCCCATCTCTACTAAAACTACAAAACTTAGCTGGGCGTGGTGGCACATGCCTGTCATCCCAGCTACATGGGAGGCTGAGGCAGGAGAATCGCTTGAACCCAGGAGGTGGAGGTTGCAGTGAGCCAGGAACAGGCTATTGCACTCCAGCCTGGGTGACAGAGCCAGACTCTGCCTGAAAAAAAAAAAAAAAAAAAAAGCCAGGCGCGGTGGCTCAAGCCTGTAATCCCAGCACTTTGGGAGGCCGAGACGGGCGGATCACGAGGTCAGGAGATGGAGACCATCCTGGCTAACACGGTGAAACCCCGTCTCTACTGAAAAAAAAATACAAAAAACTAGCCGGGCGTGGTGGCGGATGCCTGTAGTCCCAGCTACTCTGGAGGCTGAGGCAGGAGAATGGCGTGAACCCGGGAGGCGGAGCTTGCAGTGAGCTGAGATCCGGCCACTGCACTCCAGCCTGGGTGACAGAGCAAGACTCCGTCTCAAAAAAAAAAAAAAAAGAAAAGAAAAGAAAAAGAAAAAAAGAGAATATGGGGGATTCAATGCTTTATGCACAGGGAACATTTTACTTTCAAGTTTTGGAGAGAGACTGTAAACGACAAGAATGAAGGTGGAATTAAGCTGACTGTGGGAAAATGGACTAATGACCTTAACCTGGTCTTCCAGAGATTTGCCTGTTTCATCGTCATCTTCCAAGTCAGGTAGGTCCTGAAAGAGCAAGTGAGCCGCACATCAGCAGGGAGGCACATGCGCTGTCAACGTTCTGATAGGCACGATAAAGGCAAACACACAGTCAACCCAGCCTTAGTTAAAGGTACTCAAATCACTCGGGTGACTCCTCTGCCTGTTCCCCACCCAAAGAAACTCTAGGCACACACAAAGCAAGCGTTGCCACTTCAGGTGTCTGGATCTAATAAAAGAAAGGGAACTTGCAAGGTGTGACATATTTAAAGAATTTCCACATCTTTTTTCTGTTTCTTTATTAAGAGATACAGTCCGTTCATCTTAGGGGAAATAATGGGACCCAAACCAAATGCACCTCTGTACAAACTAGTCCAAAAACTCTATGTGGTATAAAAGTAATATATTTTGTATCTCCCCAAAACTGGTAGGACTTTTTTGTATTGTGGGTGTTTGTTTGGTGTCTTTGTCCATAAAAACCAGTGCGTGGTTGTATGCATTAACTGGAGCCACGCTGCCTGGGTTGTTACTCCCCCACCACCATTTTCTAGCTGTGTGGCTTTGGGCAAGTTGCCTAACCTCTCTGTTTCTCATTTTCCTCATCTGGGAAATTGGGATGATAATAGTATGTACCACTTAGAGTTGTAGGAAGGGTTACATCAATCAATACAAGTCGTACTTAGAATGGTGTCACGCATATAATAAGAAACCAACTAATATTAGCTATTAGTGTTGTAGTTATCTATATGGTCAGTTCTCAAATGTTAGAGATAAATTGCCCAATTATGTTTCTTTCTTTCTTTTTCTTTTCTTTTTTTTTTTTTTTTTTTTTTTTTTGAGATAGAGTCTCACTCTGTTGCCCAGGCTGGAGTGCAGTGGTGAGATCTTGGATCACTGCAACCTCCGCCTCCTGGGTTCAAGCAGTTCTCCTGCCTCAGCCTCCAAAGTAGCTGGGATTACAGGCACCTGCCACCATGCCCAGGTAATTTTTTTTCTTTTTTCTTTTTTTTTTTTTGTATTTTTAGTAGAGATGGGGTTTCACCATGTTGGCCAGGCTGACTCCTGACTTCATGTGATCCACCCACCTCGGCCTCCCAAAGTGCTGGGATTACAGGTGTGAGCCAACACACCTGGCCTTTGTTTCTTTTTTTACATAGCTCCAGAAAACTAGAAACCCACTATGAATTCTGACTGTGATCACTTTAACTCTTACTGGGCCATGTGAAGTCCTGAAGTTTGGACATTAGAAACACCAGTTTAGGAGAAGTTTAACAAGGAAGTGGTGAGGGGGCCACCTCTCCAAGGTATGAGGTCAGAGGTGCCCAGAAATGCCTCTCCTATTCCTGCCCCATCAAAGGACAGTTCTTGAGGGGTTGTGACACAATGTGTGAATTCCCATGGTACCGTTCTTGTGGGCCTAAGCATTTAGTACTGTCATCAAAATGGGAAGAGCTTCAGGGAAGAGTGACAGGCAAGGCTGCGATCAAACATTCACTCAAAGGAATGGGACACTGAACCGTCACACTTCCATGAGTCAGAAGGCCAGTGAGAGCCTGAGCTACCTGCCGGGTGGTGTCCAAGGAGGAGGAAAAAGATACAATGTATAATGATACAATGTAACTCTGATGATACAATGTAACTCTCACCACCAATTTGGATAAGGCAACTAGTCAGAACTGCTTAGCAAGGTAGCTTCTTTAGCAAAAACGAATCGATTGTGGTAGACATGGCTCAAGGGTAGTGATTTGGGCCCAGGCTCCCCAAACTTGAGCATGCACGTGCACGAATCACCTAGGGCAGTGCATTAAAGTTGGATTCTGATCAGTGGGCCTGGGGTGAGGCCTGGGAGTCTGCATTTCTAACCAGCGCCCCAGCAATGCCAGGCCTGCCGGCCCAAGGACCACACTTGGGGTATCGAGGATCTCCAGAGTTTGCATCTGATCACCTATTTTACTAACAGTAAAACTGATACTTATCTCCAAGATTAAATACTTCACGTACATCGATGCAGAATGTCTCCTTTGTCTCCAGTCTAACGGTTTCTAAATCTTCCATTCTCGTCCCATCAGGTCCTGTAACGAATCCACCCTCAGCGGCCACAGCCTGGGGAGTCCACTCTAAAGAGCAACAACAAGTCTTGGAGTTAGTTGAACACACAGCAGGCAGATGGACAAGCCCACGGTGAAGAAGGGCTCCCAGGGTCTGGGCGCGGTGGCTCATGCCTGTAATCCCAGCACTTTGGGAGGCCAAGGTGGGTGGATCCCAAGGTCAGAAGTTCAAGTCCAGTCTGGCCAACATAGCAAAAACCCTGTCTCTATTAAAAATGCAAAAATTAGCTGAGTGTGGTGGCGGGCGCCTGTAGTCCCAGCTACTCGGGAGGCTGAGGCAGGAGAATCACTTGAACCCAGGAGGTGGAAGTTGCAATGAGCCAATATCATACCATTGCACTCCAGCCTGGGTGACAGAGTGAGACTCCTCTGGAAAAAAAAAAAGACAAAAACCCTCTTCCGGGCCCAAAGGCCAGCCTCCATGACAGAGGCCTCAGCTCATGACAGGCTTCCGTCTGCTGGGAAAAGAATGGAACAGCTACCCCTTTCTATAACCTGGAGGCGAATCCCATGAGATGAAGAGCACCATCCAGGAGTCAAAGCAGCAGCCACAGGAATCTTGGAAACGGCAGCCGCTGTGGGGCGACAAGTGATGCCAGCAGGGGCGACTCGCTCAGAGACGGAGGGGCAGGCTTCACAGCCCACCGCCGGCCGGTCCCTCAGCCAGGCACACGCCCCTCCTGCTGCACAAGGGTCAGGGCTTGTGCAATTTCATAACTGCAAGATCGCCTGAGGAATGTGGAATCGTGATGGGCCCCGTCCTCGTCCAGGCCCCTACTTTTCCTTTTTATTTACTTATTTTTATTTTTTTGAGACAGGGTCTCACTCTGTCACCCTGGCTGGAGTACAGTGGTGTGAGCTCAGCTCACTGCAGCCTCAACCTCCTGTCCCCTACCCCTCCCACCTCAGCCTACAAGTGGTCATCGTCATGCCCGGCTAATTTATTGTGTTTTTTTGTAGATGCTCAGGGGTTGCAGGGAGGGGGATTTCTCACTATGTTGGCCAGGCTGGTCTTGAACTCCTGGCCTCAAGCAATCTGCCCGCCTCGGCCTCCCACAGTGCTGGGATTACATGAGTGAGCCACCTCGCAGGGCCTGCCCCTACTCTTCCCCCAGGCTGTATCCTTGGGTCCTCCTGTACTCTGATCCCGCCATTGCTCTCTGGGCTTCATTTATGTCAGAGATGAATGGCCCACTTTTCACCATTAAAAAGTTACCATTCGGCCATGTCAAATACATAGTGAATTTTGATGACTTAATTTTTTAAAAATAAGTAAAATATCTCATTGATAATTTTTATATTCCATGTTAACATGATTGTATTTTTTATATATTAGGTTAAATCAAATATATCATTAATACTTTTACTGTTTCTTTTTAATTTTTAAATTACTTATTTATTTATTTTTTGAGAGAGGGTCTCACTCTGTCACCCAGGATGGAGTGCAGTGGTGCAATCTTGGCTCACTGCAGCCTCAACCTCCGGGGCTCAAGCAATCCTCTTGCCTCAGCCTTTCAAGCAGCTGGGACTACAGGGGCACACCACCATGCCCAGCTAATTTTTGTAGTTTTGGTAGGGATGAGGTCTCACTATGTTTCTAAGGCTGGTCTGAAACTCCTGGCCTCAATCAACCCTCCTGCCTTGGCCTCCCAAAGTTCCTTTTACTTTTTAAAATAGGGCTACTAGAGAATCTAGTAGTGGCTCCTGTTCCATTTCTTTTTTTCTTTTTCTTTTTCTTTTTTTTGAGACAGAGTCTCACTTTGTTGCCCAGGCTGGAGTACAGTGGTGCGGTCTCAGCTCACTGCAAGCTCCGCCTCCCGGGTTCGTGCCATTCTCCTGCCTCAGCCTCCTGAGTAGCTGGGACTACAGGCGCCCGCCACCACGCCCAGCTAGCTTTTTTGTGTTTTTAGTAGAGACGGGGTTTCACCGTGTTACAGGATGGTCTCGATCCCCTGACCTCATGATCCGCCCACCTCGGCCTCCCAAAGTGCTGGGATTACAGGTGTGAGCCACCGCGCCCAGCCTCCTATTCCATTTCTGTTGAGCAGCACTGTTCTAGATAACAAGACAACTTGCGTACATTATCTTCTAGAAACAGCAATACATAAGAAGTGAAACTCAGGCCTCAGGTCCCACAGAGGCCTGCGTCAAAGGCTGGGGCTCCCTGAGGGGCGTGTATGTCTGTGTGTGTTTCTCTGCTCACGTTACCTTCCCCGGCAGCTCCGAGGGGCGGCGGCGGTGGGGCCTCAACTGGGAGGGTCCCCTCTGGCTCTTGATCTCGGTCCTCTCCTTTAACCTCCACAGGCAGCGACAGTAGTGGGGCCTCAACTGGGAGGGTCCCCTCTGGCTCTTGATCTCCGTCCTCTCCTTTAACCTCCACAGGCAGCGACAGTAGTGGGGTCTCAGCTGGGAGGGCCCCCTCTGGCTTTTGATCTCCGTCCTCTCCTTTAACCTCCACAGGTGGCGACAGTAGTGGGGTCTCAGCTGGGAGGGTTCCCTCTGGCTCTCGAACTCCATCCTCTCTTTTAACCTCCACAGGCAGCTCCTCTCCTCCACTTGGCTTTTCTGGGCAGAGCTCATCCTTGGCCTCAAAGCTTTCCTTAACAAATAGCTCCATCTTCTGCCTTGTTTCTCTGTCCCCGGGAGGCTCCTCCTTGCCTTCCTCACTGGCAGGCACGTTCTCGCCATCGTCTGAAGATGTCGTCTCCCCTACTGGCGGAAAATGCAAAGGTGAATGTGGGAGTGTCCCAGGAGGACAAGGGTGTTCATGCATACTTCAAGGGCTCACAGCAAACTTCTGAGACCAGGAAAGAGGCCAGGAACACAGTTTAAAAACGTGTCCTCGAGGGGCTGGGTGCAGTGACTCGCACCTGTAATCCCAGCACTTTGGGAGGCCAAGGAGGGTGGATCACTTGAGGCCAGGAGTTCAAAACCAGGCTGGCCAACATGACGAAACCCCCTCTCCACTAAAAATACAAAAAATTAACCAGACGTGGTGGCACGCGCCTATAGTCCCAGCTACTCAAGAGGCTGGGGCAGGAGAATTGCTTGAACCTGGGAGGTGGAGGCTGCAGTGAGCCAAGATCGTGTCACTGCACTTCAGCCTGGAAGACAGAGCAAGACTCGGTGTCCAAAACAATAATAATAAATAAGGAACAAAGTTTAAAAAGTTTCTTCAAGGGGCTGGGCATGGTAGCTCATGCTTGTAATCCCAGCACTTTGGGAGGCCCAGGCAGTCAGATCATTTGACGTCAGGAGTTCAAGACCAGCCTGGCAAACATGGTGAAACTTCGTCTCTACTAAAATAATAACAATAATAATAATAATAACTGGGTGGGGTGGCACATGCCTATAATCCCAGCTACTAGAGAGACCAAGGCAGGAGAAGCGCTTGAACCCAGGAGACAGAGGTTGCAGTGAGTCACTGCATTCCAGTCTAGGTGACAGAGTGAGACTCTGTCTCAAAAAAAAAAAAAAAAAAAAAAAAGAAGTATCCTTGAGGGATGTTCATTAGTGTTGTTTACAGTGGATAATGACAGCCCTTTAATGGAACAAGTCACAGCCATCAAGAAAACAGAACACAAGAAGTTCTTAGGAGATGCATGCTGAAGCACTGGGGATTTAAAGGCTATGACGTTTGCCTTTATCTTCAAATGGTTCAGGGGAAAAGCAAAGTGTGTGTGTGTGTGTGTGTGTGTGGCAAATATGTGTAGCAAATTATGAAAAACCACAGAATCTATTAATAAATGCAGACATACAACTATGTTTTACTATTCTTTCAGCTTTTCTGAAAATTTTTAACATTTCAAAACAAAAAGTTGGGAAAAGACAAAATATATGTAGTAAGAAAATATCTATTGTATGGAAAATAGTTATAGTATGCTAATTCAAAAGACTAGACAGGAAGCAACATAATTATGCCATTTTTACATAAAAATGTGTATGTGGCCAGGTGCAGTGGCTCACGTCTATAATCCCAGCACTTTGGGAGGCTGAGGCGGGAGGATTGCTTGAGGCCAGGAGTTTGAGACCAGTTTGGCCAACACAGCAAGGCCCTGTCTCTACAAAAAAAAAAGGAATACAAAAATATTAGCCAAAGATGTTCACACCTTAATCTTAGACTATGAATATGTTACCTTACACGGACAAAGGGACTGTGCAGATGTGATTAGGATCTAGAACCCTGAGATCAGGAAATTGTCCTGGGTTATCCAGGCAGACTCAAAAGAATCACAAGGGCCCTCAGAATAGGGAGGCAGGCGTGTCAGAGCCAGAACGAGGCTGGAAGATGCCACATTGCTGGCCTGGAAGTTGGAGGAAGGGGCCACGAGCCAGGGAACGCAGGCGGCCTCTAGGAGGTGGGAAAGGCAAGGAAGCGGGTTCTCCCCTGGGGCCCCCAGAAGGAGCACAACCCTGAGACACCTCAATTTTAGCTTAGTGAAACCCATTTTGGGCTTCTGACCCACAGAACTGCAATAAGGTAACAAATTTGTGTTTTTTAAGCCACTAATTTTGTGGTAATTTGTTGTGGCTGCTATGAAATTACAAGATACATTTATCTCTGAAACAGAGCTCCTAAAACCCCGGTAGATAGGGGTGCTAGAAGGCTGTTTTGTTCTAATATTTTATCTTCGAGCCCAGGTCCTGGCACAGAGCTCCTAAGACCTTCATCCAGGGTGACAGGGAGATCTTTTGTCTGAAGGGGCCCTTGGGGGCGGGGTGGTTCCAGACCAGAGAGACCAAGTCGTGATGAGAGGCTTGGAGCTTTCAGCCCCACCCTTGTCCTTCAGAGAGGGCGGAGGGGCTGGAAATGGAGTTAATCATCCATCATGCCCACGTGTTGAAGCTTCCGGAAAACCCCCTGAACTGTGGGGTTCAGAGAGCTTCCGAGTTGCTGAACACTGGAGGTATCTGGAGTGGGGTGTGGCCAGAGAGGGCGTGAAGCTCCGCCCCTTCACACAGGCCCTTCCCTAAGCTCCGCTTCATCCCACTGTTCATCTGCATCCCTTATCGTATCCTTTATTAATATAATAACCCAGAAAATATAAGTGTTCTCTGGAGTTCTGTGAGCCATCAGAGCAAAGTGTCAAACCCAAAGGGAGTGTCACGGGAACCCTAATTTTATGGCCATTCTGTTAGAAGTACAGGCGACACCCTGGGACTCGCAGTTGCATCAGAAGTGGGGAGTAAGCTCACAGGACCATTGTCCATCACCTGTGGGGTTAGTATCAGGATGGAAATGAATTGTAGGACACCCGGCTGGTGTCAGAGAACCGGTGGGTGTGGGGACACCCTGCACATTTGGTGAGCACAAGTCTGCCGGGTGTTGAGAGTGTGGTAGAAGAAAACAACCTATTTGAGTTTTCCTACTTTCAGCAGCCGCAGAAAACTAATAGGTCATTTATTTTGAAAATCTGTGTTTCAATCAGTAAAAGTGGTTGGAAACAGCTCATCACCGTTCCAGGTTCTCACTGGTGCTGGCAGGTGGGTGAGGCCAACTGCAGATGGATCTGCAGGTTGAGGAAATGGTTTAAAAAAAAATCCCTGGCCAGGTGCAGCAGCTCACGCCTATAATCCCAGCACTTTGGGAGGCCAAGGTGGGTGGAGCACTTGAGCCCAGGAGTTTGAGACCAGCCTGGGCAACATAGTGAGACCCCACCTCTATGGAAAAAAAAAAATTTTAATTAGCTAAGCATGGTGGTGCACACCTGTAGTCCCAGCCACTTAGGAAGCTGAGGTGAGAGGATCACTTGAGGTGGAGGTTGCAGTGAGCCAAGATTGTGCCACTGCACTCTAGCCTGGGCAACTGAGTGAGATCTTGTCCCCACCAAAAGAAAAAAAAAAGAAAGAAAGAAAAAAGAAAATCCAAGGCTGGGCACAGTGGCTCATGCTTGTAATCCCAGCACTTTGGTAAGCCAAGGTTGGCAGATGACTTGAAGTCAAGAGTTCGAGACAAGCCTGGACAACATGGCGAAATCCCTTCTCTACTGAAAATACAAAAATTAGCCAGGCATGGTGGTACGTGCCTGTAATACCAGCTCTGGGGAGGCTGAGGCACAAGAATTGCTTGAACCCGGGAGACAGAAGTTGCAGTGAGTCAAGATTACGCTGCTGCACTCCAACCTGGGTGACAGAGCGAGACTCTGTCTTAAAAAAAAAAAAAAAAAAAAATCCCCAAGATTAAAGAGTAAGTTTGACAGCTTAGACTCGCCTAATCTCAAAGGAACTCTGGGGCTATTGTCTTCGACCCAGCGCATACCTCTCTCTTGACTCTCTCTCTGTCTTTTCCTCTCCTCCGCCCGCCGCTTGATCATGGCCAAGGCTTCAATGCTGTCTGTGATCTTCTTCCGCTCCCTGCTCTCCCACTGCTGTCTCTCCTCCTTTTCAGCTGCATACCCTCCCCTAGCCCAGGCCTCCGCACAAGCTCTGTTTAAAAAAAACAAAGAAACATAAATAGGGGAGGTGAACTCCAAACATACACTCTCTGATCAACTTGCTCATTTTCTTCAAAATCAAAGCAAAGTGAGCATCAGACATGTGACTGCAAGGATGAAAGTTACACGTGTGAATTTTATTATTTAAGGTGGAACAGTCTGCACAGCCTTCTTAGATATGACACCAAAAGCACAAGTGACAAGAGAAAAAATAGAGAAATCGGATTCCATCAAAATTAAAAATGTTTGTCATGCAAAGAATACCATAAATAAAGTATTATTTAAAAAAAAAAAAAGCCAGCAGGACACAGTGGCTCACGCCTGTAATCCTAGCACTTTGGAGGCCAAAGTGGGATGATCACTTGAGCCCAGGAGTTTGAGATCAGCCTGGGCAACATAGCGAGACCCTGTGTCTACCGAAAAAAAGTAAAAAGACAACTCAAAGAATGTGAGAAGATATTTGCAAATCATATATTTGATAAGGGTCTTGTACCTGGAAAATATAAATAAGCCTCACAACTCATTAATAGAAAGATGACACAATTTCAAAATGACCAAAGTTTAGGCTGTGCATGGTAGCTCACACCTGTAATCCCAGCACTTTGGGAAGAGGAGGTGGGTGGATCACCTGAAGTCAGGAGTTCAAGACCAGCCTGGCCAACATGGAGAAACCCCGTCTCTACTAAAAATCCGAAAATTAGCTGGGCGTCGTGGCACGCACCTGTAGTCCCAGCTACTCGGGAGGCTGAAGGAGGAGAATCGCTTGAACCCACGAGGCAGAGGTTACAGTGAGCTGAGATCACACCACTACACTCCAGCCTGAGTGACAGAGTAAGATTCTACCCCCCCCCAAAAAAAATGAGCAAAGTTTTAAAAAATGAGAAGACAGGCTACAGACTGGGAGAAAATATTTGCAAAAAAAAAAAAAAAAAAAGGCTTGGCTCCAAAACATACAAATAACTTTTAAAATTCAAAGATAAGGAAACAACCCAATAAAAAACCGGGCAAACGATCAAGATACCTCACCAAAAAAGATATACAGATGGCAAATAAGCCTGTGAAAAGATGCTCCACATCACGTGTCCTGGGGAAATGCAAATTAGAACAATAAGATAACATGATGTGGCTATAAGATGGCTAAAATCCAAAACACTGGCAATGCTGTGCTAATGAGGATGTGGAGTGCTGGGAACTCTCACTTGTTCCTAGGGGGAATGCAAAATGGTACAGCCACTTTGGAAAACGGTGTAGCGGATTCTTACAGGACTAAAAATACTCTCACCATATGATCCAGCAATTGTGCTTCTAATTATTTGCCCAAATGAATTGAAGACTTATGTCCACACGCAAACCAGCACATGGATGTTTACAGCAGTTTTATTCTAATTGGCAGAAATTAGAAGCGACCAACATATCCTTTAGTAGGTGAATGGATAAACAAACTCTGGCACACCCAGATGGAGGAATATCACTCAGCAGTGAAAAGAGATGAGCTGTCAAGCCACACGAATTCATGGAAGAAGCCTAACTTCATTGCTAAGTGAAAGAAGCCAGTCCATAAAGGCTATATGCTGTATGATTCCAGCTATGTGACTTTCTAGATAAGGCAAAATCACGGAGACGGCAAAAAGATCAGTGTTGCCAGGAGTTGGGGCTGAGGAGGTGGGAGGGATGAATAAGCAGAGCACAGAGGGTTTTAGGGCAGTAAAACTATTCTGTGAGATACTGTGATGGGGGATACATGACATGATACCTTTGTCCAAATCCATACAATGTGCAACACCAAGCATGAGCCCTAAAGAAATGATGGACTTCAGTCAATAATAAGGTACCAGCATTGGTTGATCGCTTGTCACAAATGTCCCACGCGAATGTAACATGTTACAAATAGGAGAAACTGTGAGGGTGGGTGGTATATGGGAACTCTCTTTACTTTCTGCTCAATTTTTCTGTAAATCTAAAACTGCTCTGAAAATAAAGTCTAGGCCAGGTGCAGTGACTCATGCCTGTAATCTCAGCACTTTGGGAGGCCAAGGTGGGCAGATGACTTGAGCCCAGGAGTTCCGGACCAGGCTGGGCAACATGGCGAGACCCCATCTCTACAAAAAGCACAAAAACTAGCCAGGCGTGGTGGTGCACACCTGCGGTCCCAGCTACTCAGGAGGCTGAGAGGTGAGAGGATTACTTGAGCCCAGGAGGTGGAGGCTGCAGGGAATCATGATTGTAGCACTGCACTCCAGCCTGGGCAACAGAGCAAAACGCTGTCCCAAAAAAAAAAAAAAAAAAAAAAAAAAAAAAAAGTCTGTTAGAAGTCTATTAATTTTTTAAAAATCAGCAAAGAAACTGAACAGGCATTTCTCCAAAGAAGACATAAAAACTGCCGATAAGTACATGAAAGATGCTCGACATCATTATCTACCAGGGAAAAGCAAATGGAAACCACAGTGACACACCACTTCATACCATCCAGGGGACTAGAAATAAAAAGACAGGGCCGGGTGCGGTGGCTCACCCCTTTAATCCCAGCACTTTGGGAGGCCGAGGCAGGTGGATCACGAGGTCAAGAGATTGAGACCATCCTGACCAACATGGTGAAACCCTGTCTCTAATAAAAATAGAAAAATTAGCTGGGCATGGTGGCTGATGCCTCTAATCCCAGCTGCTAGGGAGGCTGAGGCAGGAGAATCGCTTGAACCTGGGAGGCGGAGGTTGCAGTGAGCTGAGATCTCACTGCTGCACTCCAGCCTGGGTGACAGGGTGAGACTCCATCTTAAAAAAACAAAAAGAGAGAAAAAGACAGGCAATCAGAAGTATTGGTGAGGATACGGGAAAACTGGAACCCTCCTACACTGCTGATGGGGATGTAAAATGGTGCGGCTGCTTTGGAAAACAATGTGGTGTCTCCTCAAAAATTAAACATAAAGTCCCTGTGTGACCCAGAAATTCCACTCCTAGATACGTACCCACAAGAAGACAGCTGTCCACACAAAAACTTCATTATTGACAATAGCCAAAAAGTGAAAAGAACCCTAATTTCCAAAAGCTGATGGACAAATACAATGTAGTGTATCAAAATGCAGTATCATGTGTCAATAAAAAGGAGTGAAGTACTGGATGGAGCATGCCACATCGCAGATGAACCCTGACAACACGACGTTGAGTGAAAGAAAAAAAAAGGCCGCATGGTGGGTGACTCCATTTATATGAAATGTCCAGAACAGGCAAATCAACAGAGAGGAAAAGGAGAGAAGTAGCTGCCAGGGCCTTCAGGGAGCGAGAAATAGGGGGTGGGCTGCTAATGGGGATGGTGTTTTTTTGTTTTTTTGTTTGTTTTTTGGGACAGTCTCGCACTGTCACCCAGGTTGGAGTGCGGTGGCTCAATCTTTGCTCACTGCAACCTCCACCTCCCAGATTCAAGCGATTCTCTTGCCTCAGCCTCCCGAGTAGCTGGGACTACAGGCGCCTACCACCACGCCCAGTTAATTTTTGTACTTTTAGTAGAGATAGGGTTTCACCATGTTGGCCAGGATGGTCTCGATCTGCTGACCTCATGATCCACCTGCCTCGGTCTCCCAAAGCGCTGGGATTATAGGCGTGAGCCACCATGCCTGGCCCAGTGTTTCCATTTTAGGGTGATGAGAATGTTCTAAAATTGATTGTGGTGATGGTTGCATAACTCTGTGAATATACTCAAAGCCATTGCATTGTACACTTTGTTTTTTATTTTTATTTTTATTTTATTTATTTATTTTTTTTTTTAGAGGGAGTCTCCTGACCTCAAGTGATCTACCCACCTCAGCCTCCCAAAGTGCTGGGATTACAGCCGTGAGCAACTGCGTCCAGCCACATTGTACACTTTAAATACATAAACTGGCCGGGCGCGGTGGCTCAAGCCTGTAATCCCAGCACTTTGGGAGGCCGAGGCGGGCGGATCACAAGGTCAGGAGATCGAGACCACAGTGAAACCCCGTCTCTAGTAAAAATACAAAAAAAAAAATTAGCCCGGCGCGGTGGCGGGCGCCTGTAGTCCCAGCTACTCAGGAGGCTGAGGCAGGAGAATGGCGGGAACCTGGGAGGCGGAGCTTGCAGTGAGCCGAGATCGCGCCACTGCACTCCAGCCTGGGCAACAGCGTGAGACTCCGTCTCAAAAAAAAAATAAATAAATAAATAAATAAATAAATACATACATACATAAACTGTATGGTATGTGAATAATACCTCAACAAAGTTGTTATTTGAAAAATAAAGTCTGGTGGTTTAAAAACAGGAGGCTTACCTTCAGAGAGAAGCAGCAGATCCCTGCTGTAAAATCAAAGGTACAGGTGTTTGGAAATAGTCGGACAGGGTGTTGCAAAGTATACTATAGCAGAGAAAGACCACGAGTCACTGAGACAGAAAATGCTAAGGAAAATAAACCATGTTCCAGTCCATTTACCACTCAGTGAGAAAACCTCAGACCCTTTGATCTCAGAGCAGACAGCCAGCAAAGGCCTATCTGTTGCCTGCTATGTGCCAGGCACCGTTCTAGAGGCTGGGGACCCAGCAGTGAGTGTAAGAGCTCATCTCTGTTAGAGGAGCCCTTTTAGTTGGGGAAGACAGATCCTAAACAAAGAAATGAGTGTATGTTAGAGGCTGATGTGTCCTGAGAGGAAATTAAATCAGGCTGAAGAGACATCAAGTGGAGAAGGCACTATTTACATGCGTTATGGAGAGTGCATTAATGACAGATGAGCAGATGCCTGCTGTATCCTAGATGACAGCAAGTACCCAGTGTCAAACAATTAGTCAGTGGTTGGATTAAGATTCAACGCCAGGGGTGTGGAGGCTTATGCCTGTGAGGCTTTGGGAGCCTCAGAGCTTTGGGAGGCCAAGGCAGGAGGATCACCTGAGGCCAGAAATTTGAGACCAGCCTTGGCAACATAGTGAGACCCCCATCTCTACAAAAAACTTAAAAATTAACTGGGTTTGGTGATGCACACTTGTAATCTCAGTTACTTGGGAGGCTTGTGTGAACCCAGGAGTTTGAGGCTGCAGTGATGGTGCCACTGCACTCCTGCCCAGGTTACAGAGTACAATCCTGTCTCTAAAAAAAGATTCAAGCCAGGTTAATCTGACTCCTGAGCTGGAGTCTTGGGCTATGCTGTAAAGGACGGTGGCTCCTATTGCTCACATCCACGTTACTTTCCTCAGCATGGCCCCCGGGGTGGGGGTAGCCTCTTCAGTGGCAGCTGCTCCCACTGGTTCACTCCTAGGAGCCCAGCACCTGCTCAGAGTCCTGCATGTTGCTCATAGGCACTCACAAGGACCCTGTGGCAACAATATTCTCATCCCCACTCTGCAGATGTGGAACGTGCGCCCAGGGAGGTTAGGGAGCTCCCCCAAGGTCATAATGTAGCACGTGGCTGCAGAGCTGGCTTGGGAGTCAGGCCCCTGCACACTGGCTGCTCTCCCCGTCCTCACCACCCCCAGACCTGGGGCCCAGGGAGCTGGGTCAATTTCTGTTGAACCTCCCAGAAGCAGGTCTTATTTTCTTACCTGGCTAAAGTGGAAGCTCTATTGGAAATATTTATTAGTTTGATTTAAATTTGTGAGTTTAAAAACATATTACAAGCTACATTGATCTTAAATGTTGTATAATGCAAAATTCAGATTGTACTTCTCATCAAGTAGCCTATATGACTGATATTTTATTCTAATTAGAATTACTAAATTGATCTAAATTTAAAAGTAAGTTAAAAACACAGATAAAAGCAGTGACGATAAACATGGCAGTCCAGGGTGCAATGTTCCTAATATTAAAGAAGCTCTTACAAATCGGTCAGAAAATCACTTCAGAAAGAAACTTGGAAAAAGTCATGGACAGAATATTCATAAAGAAGGAAATATAAGTGTCCAGTAACAATGAAAAAAATGCCCAACTTCATCAGTTATCCAAAAATGGCAATTTAAAACAACAGGGTACTATCTTCACCCATTAACTAACTTGGCAAAGATTTCTTTTCATGGTTATGTTCTGTGAGGTTGTAAACTGGTACAAACTCTCTAGAAAACAACTAGAAAATATTTGTAAGAGTTTTTACAAAGTCTGAAACCGCATTCTTCAATGCAGTGATGCTACTCCCAAAATTCCATTCCAAGGAACTCATCAGCAAAGAGGTAAACCACCAATACAAAGATACTTATCAAAGGAATATAAAAATCTATGAATAAGTGCTTAAATTCCCATTATAGTCAATTAGGTCGCCATCAAGCCTATTTCCAAAGAACGTTTTTGATATGTGAAATTGCTCAAGAATCAGAAATTTAAAAAGTTTAATATTAAGCATGGTCAACTATTAAATATTAAAATGTGATCAGAAGGCTTTTCTCTTCTTACCTGTCCTTTGGAAACACTGGTCTATCATCCAGGTATGTTAAGTGCTTTAGTCGTACAGTGACTGTCTTTCTATAATTAGGAATGTGTCTGATAACCGGGTTTCCCATCAAATTCAGTACACGCTGCAAGAAGACAAGCAGAACCAAAATGATTACTGAAGGATGCGACTGAATTATTTGATATGTGCTGTGCACTAAGAATAAATGAACAAAATCTAGAGAAGTGCCGATATCACATCCTGGTGACTTGATGGGAGAAATCAGAAGGTTTCCATTGCTCTCACGCTATCAGAGCTGTCTAGATCATTCAGCAGCCCTTTCCTCCACTTGAACTTCAGATCTTAGATCTCATTGTCCCTCCAGAACAATACTGGAAAACATTTTCTGAGGCTTTTTCTGAGAGCAGTTGATTATATTAGTTTTGCTACCCAACCTCTTTTACTGAAATGAATCTCTGCCTAATTGATTGTTTTCTTTTCTTCCCAGCCAGGATCCATTTTAAGAAAACGCACACAGCTGCTAGACAGAGAAGCAGCAGTGACTAAGGGAAAGGATGGAGAGTGCCCGCTTACTTCTGCTGAGTGCCACAGGATGGAGGGCCCTTCTCCCTCAGCTTACAGCTCTCCCTGCTGTCAGTTAGGACCAGGGAGGAGGAAGGGGTTCAGCAATCCCACCTGCCGTCCTCCCCCATTTTTAAATACTGTCACCTCCTCTACTGCCTTAAGAAACTCAAAGAAGTTGGCCGGGCGTGGTGGCTTACGCCCGTAATCCCAGCACTTTGGGAGGCCGAGGCGGGTGGATCACGAGGTCAGGAGATTGAGACCATCCTGGCTAACATGGTGAAACCCCGTCTCTACTAAAAATACAAAAAATTAGTCAGGCGTGGTGACGGGCGCCTGTAGTCCCAGCTACTCGGGAGGCTGAGGCAGGAGAATGGTGTGAACCCGGGAGGTGGAGCTTGCAGTGAGCCGAGATCACGCCACTGCATTCCAGTCTGGGAGACACAGCGAGACTCCGTCTCAAAAAAAAAAAGAAAAAAAAAGAAGTTGAACGCTTAAGGCAACATGAGGGTGAACCATTTCAAAATCTGTCTGCCTAAACCGATGGAATATTTTTCATATCTAAAGTGTTTCTTTGTTGAAGATATCATAAACGAGTTAGTTTAGCATTTCCCAAACTTCATTCTCATGCTGTCTTTACCATTCTTGCTCTATTTTCAAGTGACTTACCCTGCACAGGGTGGGGCGGTGGGAGCAATACACCCAGACAGCAATAAAGGGGTACACGGTGTGGGGAGGATTTAAATGCAGTCACAAAATAACTATTAATATAAAGCAACCTGCTTTCCTTCTGGGCTGAATTGTGTCCTAATCAAAATTCACATGTTAAAGTCCCTCAGCACCTTAGAATGTGACTGTATTTGGAGATAAGACTTTTAAAGCCATGATGAAGTTGAAATGAGCCCATTAGGATAGGCCCTAATCCAATCTTACTGGTGTCCTTAGAAGAAGAGAGTAGGACACAGCACATAGGGAGGGACCGTGTGAGGACCCAGAGAGAAGACGGCCCTCTACCAGCCAAGGAGAGGACTCTGGAGAACCCAGCCCTGCCCACACCTTGCTCTTGACGTTCAGTCTCCAGCATTATGAGAAAATAAATTTCTTTTTTTTTTTTTTTTTTTTTTTTTTGAGATGGAGTCTAGTTCTGTTGCCCAGGCTGGAGTGCAGTGGCGCGATCTCGGCTCACTGCAAGCTCCACCTCCCAGATTCACGCCATTCTCCTGCCTCAGCCTCCCAAGTAGCTGGGACTACAGGTGCCCACCGCAATGCCTGGCTACTTTTTTGTATTTTTAGTAGAGCCAGGGTTTCATCATGTTAGCCAGGATGGTCTCGATCTCCTGACCTTGTGATCTGCCTGCCTCGGCCTCCCAAAGTGCTGGGATTACAGGCATGAGGCACCACACACAGCCACGAAAAAGTACATTTCTATTGGTTAAGCCACCGGGTACTTATGGCAACCCCAGTCAAAACAAAAACGAACAAATGGGAGGATTGTAATATAATAGAGCTTTCTATTCTCACCATGCACTGCAGTTCTAAACTAGTCTTTTGATGGTACATGCTACAGATTGTTCCTGAACTATGATTTGCTTTCAGTTGACTCGCTTTTCTCCGTGTTTATCAATGCACTAAGCGGTATACAATAAACTCAAGGGTTTTGTGTGCTAGTTTTAGTATTTTTTTCCTAGTACACGTTAACACATAGACACTAAGAAGCAAGGAAGCTGTCAAAGGTACTAGAGAGGACTTAAAAGGACTTGGGAAGCAAGCCAAAGGATGAGAATTTTTTTTTTTTTTAGACAGTGTCTCATTCTGTCTGGAGTGCAGTGGTGAGATCTCAGCTCACTGCAACGCCTCCCGGGTTCAAGCAATTCTTATGCCTCAGCCTCCCAAGTAGCTGAGATCACAGACGTGCACCAACATACCCAGCTAATTTTTGTATTATTATTAGGGATAGGGTTTCACCATGTTGACCAGGCTGGTCTCAAACTCCTGGCCTCAAGTGATCTGCCCACCTTGGCCTCCCAAAGTGCTGGGATACAGGTGTGAGCCACCATACCTCACCTGGATGGGAAAATTTGAACATGAAAAATTAAAGTGACTGCAAGAGTTAAATCTTGTCAAATACTGTATATATAAATGCATGCATTCATAATGATACTAAAAAAAGAAAGGCTTCATTGTCGCCATGAAAGGTTGCTAGGGTCTCAATTCATTTTACTGAAAATTGATAAATAACCAGCCTGAGCAATATGGCAAAACCCCATCTCTACAAAAAATATAAAAATTAGCCGGATGTGGTGGTGTGCACCTGTGCTCCCAGCTACTTGGAGGCTAAGGTGGGAGAATTGCTTGAGCCCGGGAGGTCGAGGCTGCAGTGAGCCATGATTATACCACTGCACTCCAGCCTGGGTGACAGAGCAAGACCCTGTCAAAAAAAAAAAAAAAAAAAGAAAATTGATAAATAAAAGGGCCAAACATTGATCCTGGCCTTTTCTGCATGAACTGCATGAACCGCTAGTTGGTGAGTGAAAGCTCTTTGTGGAAGCATTCTAGCTGAAGCATTCTAGCTGAAGCATTCTAGCTGACAAATGCTGAGAGAGTGAGAGAACTGGAAAGTTGTCATTGTGTGACTCCTCATTAAATAATTCATCTAGGCAACTTTCATCAGTGACTGCTGAAATAACTGGGAGAAGGACTGATGAGAAACTTGATAATGGCTGGACAAGGCTGACAACATCTGAACCCACTAGTGAATTAAAATGACAAAAGGAGGCCGGGCGCGGTGGCTCAAGCCTGTAATCCCAGCACTTTGGGAGGCCGAGATGGGCAGATCACGAGGTCAGGAGATCGAGACCATCCTGGCTAACACGGCGAAACCCCGTCTCTACTAAAAAATACAAAAAAACTAGCCAGGCGAGGTGGCGGGCGCCTGTAGTCCCAGCTACTCGGGAGGCTGAGGCAGGAGAATGGCGTAAACCCGGGAGGCGGAGCTTGCAGTGAGCCGAGATCCGGCCACTGCACTCCAGCCTGGGCAACAGAGCGAGACTCCATCTCAAAAAAAAAAAAAAAAATGACAAAAGGAAAAGCAAGCAGGCATCACATGCTCCCTGATGTGAGGAACCGGCAGTGGAAGGACCCGGCACACCTCAAGGTGAAATACTCAGCCCGAATACCATCCAGTCTCTGACTCTGATATCATTTTACAGGAAATACCAGGGCCAGCAGAACATGTTAAGTGGCACCACAAGGATGCAATCAGCTAAATCCAGAATGTGGATAACACCAGACAGAGGACCTGGTTTCCTTGAAAAATCAATTGAGTGGTGGCTGAGCGTGATGACTCATGCTTGTAATCCTAGCACTTTGGGAGGTTGAGGTGGGTGGATCACTTAGGGTCAGGAGTTCAAGACCAGCCTGGACAACATGATGAAACCCTGAATCTACTAAGGATACAAAAATTAGCTGGGTGTGGTGGCGTGCACCTGAAATCCCAGCTACTTGGGAGGCTGAGGCAGGAGATTTGCTTGAACCCATAGGCAGAGGTTGCAGTAGGCCGAGTTTGTGCCATAGCACTCCAGCCTGAGTGACAACAGTGAGACTCCGTCTCAAAAAAAAAAAAAAAAAAAAAAAAAAAAAAAAAAAAGTCCTTATCTGTCAGAGGTACACACTGAACTATTTGAGGGTAAAATAATATGACATCTGGCATTTCAGATATTCCAGCTAAAAACACAAAGAGGAAAAAAGTGTGAAAAAGGGAAGGAAGGAAGCCAGGAAGGAGAAAAAAGACAAAAGGACTTGATATTTGATGAAAATAATAGAAGTAGTTTCCTGTGGTGCTTTTTCATTGTTTTTTTGTTTTTACCAAATCGGGCATGCTTTCCAGAATGCTCAGGATCTCGGGGTCACTCAGCTTGTTGTGTGAAAGGTCAAGGACACAAAGCGTCAAACACTCTCGTAGATGCTGAATGTCCTCCACGGTCTCCAGGTGATTGTGGGCCATCTGCAGTGTGTTCAGGACTGGGAGGCAGGCTGGAAGGTAAGGTCAGCAGAAGTCAAAAACAAAGGCATAAAAATGCTTCTTGGGCCAGGTGCAGTGGTTCATACCTGTAATGCCAGCACTTTGGGAGGCTAAGGCAGGAGAATCTTTTGAGCCCAGGAGGTTTGAGATCAGCCTGGGCAACACAGTGAGACCCCATATCTATAAAAAGTAGAAAAACTTGCCAGGTCTGGTGGCATGCGTCTATGGTCTCAGCTACCTGGGAGGCTGACGTGGGAGGATCGCTTGAGACCAGGAGGTCAAGGCTGCAGTGAGCTGTAACTGCACCTCCGCATTTCAGCCTGGGTGACACAGCAAGACCCTGTCTCAAAAAGAAGCAAAGCAAAACAAAACCAAAACCACTTCTTGCCCATAATATAAAATCTTAGAAGCTCCCTCAGGGGAAAGTGATGGACATATGGCAAATAGGCACACTGCTTGCTGGGTACTCTTACAGAGGTTTTCAATGGTCTTGATGTAATTGTTGCTGAGGTTAAGAGCATCCAGTTTCTGCAGAGCTTCCAGGTTCTCGATCTTATGGAGCAAGTTCACTTGCAAGAAGAGGCAACGCAACTCGGTTTGCGCCTCCAGGTTTTCGATTTTCTGTATTCCATTGCTCTGCAGCCAGAGACAGCGCAGCCCTGTGTACTCTTCCAGGTTCTCAATGCGATCAAAACCTAACAAGAAGGAAGCACATGGGAATTCAGCTCCCACTCACAGGGCAGAGGGGTCATGGTCACCCTTGTTTTTGCCTACTATTAGGGACTGAATGTCTGTGTCCCTTCAAAATTCATACATTGAAATCCTAACCCCTAATGTGATCGTATTAGGAGGTGGGACTTTTGGGAGGTGATAAGGTCATGAGAGAAGAACCCTCAGGAATGGGATTAGTGGCCTCATAAACGAGGCCCCAGAGAGCTCCTTGGCCATCTTCACTCCATGAGGATACAGCAAGAAAGTGCTATCTGAGAATAAAAAAGCAGGCTCTCACCAGCCACCATACCTGCCAGTCCTTTCACCTTGGACTTCCCAGCCTCCAGAACTGTGAGAAACACATTTTTGTTGTTTACAAGTCACACAGGCTATTGTATCTTAGTCGCTCAAAACAGACTAAGACACCTGCCTACCTGGCATCCACACCTCCTTCCTCCAGTACCAACTTTTCTTGGAGGAACCTTCCTTCTCCTAATACCACATGATGGCTCTCTGGGCAGCCGGTCAGAGTCATGGGGACTCATTCGGGGGTGGCCACACTTAGCCAAGCAAGACCAACTTTGATGCAGCCCAGGGGGTCTTGCTGAAAAGACGGATAGTCTTTCTGCTGGAATCACCCACCTGAAAGGGTGGAGCCTACTGCTGCCTTCATGGTAGGGAGTGGATGGAGGTGGGGGTGCAGTGGGGGTAAACCTGCCCTGAAAATGTCCCCACCAGGCCTAACCCTGGTGCAAACTGTAGGCCTTCTTTTGTTCTCTTTCTCAGTTTTATGAGCCAAATTTAGGGTTAGGAAAACAAACGTTTTAGTTTCCTTTAGTAATCATCAATGTGTAATTCACAATGTGTAGTACTCATCATCAATGTGTAATTCACGCTTTACCTACTATTACCAACACTTTTTAAAGTTCTTTATTTTGTTGCCTGAAAAAGTTTTTATTACAAATTTTTCATATCAGTGGTGAGCAAAAATGCACCCATGTTCCTGCCAACAGATAATCGTTTTCATTTTTCTCTCTCGCCTGCCAAGCTTGCTATGAGCATACATAATATTTAAAATAGTTACAGAATACACTTAAACATAGGTATTGTATAGATAGACTTTTTTAATCCTATCTTTTTTCCACAAAAAAATTTGATTATTTTATTTCTTCAAGTTTTATTTTAAGTTCATGGGTTCCTGTGCCAGATGTGCTGGTTTGTGACATAGGTAAGTGTGTGCCATGGTAATTTGCTGCACAGGTCATCCCGTCACCTATGTACTAAGCCCAGCATCCATTAGCTATTCTTCCTGATGCTCTCCCTCCTTGTAAACTCTCCACAAAAATTTTTGTAGCGAAAATGTTTGTCATGTTGCTCCAAGGTCTTCATGCTGAAGTCAGTATCTATGAAAGATAGGAACTTTTTTTTTTTTTGTCTTTACGTCTTTAAGATAGGCACAACACCATTGTGACGTCTAAACAACAGTTTCTCAATGTCATCAAATAGCCAGTAACTGGTCACACTTCTTTGTTATCTTTTTTTCCCAAACTGTTTACTGTCTGAATCAACATACAAATAAGGTCCGAACCTTGTAATTAGTGGATGTCTCTTAAGTCACTTTTTTTTTTTTTTTTTTTTCGAGATAGAGTTTGGCTCTTGTTACCCGGGCTGGAGTGCAATCGCACAATTTTGGCTCACTATACCCTACACCTACACCTCCCAGATTCAAGTAATTCTCCTGCCTCAGCCTCCTGAGTAGCTGGGATTACAGGCACCTGCCATCATACCTGGCTAATTTTTGTATTTTTAGTAGAGATGGGTTTTCACCATGTTGGCCAGGTTGGTCTCGAACTCCTTACCTCAGGTGATCTGCCTGCCTCGGCCTCCCAAAGTGCTGGGGTTACAGGTGTGCGCCACCGCGCCTAGCCACCCTTTTTTTTTTTGGACAGAATCTTGCTCTGTTGCCTAGGCTGGAATGCAGTGGCACAATCTTAGCTCACTGCAGCCCGCCTCCTGCCTCAGCCTCCCAAGTAACTAGGATTACAGGCACGCACCACCACACCCGGCTAATTTTTTTTTTTTTTTTTGGTATTTTTAGCAGAGACAGGGTTTCACCATGTTGGCCAGATTGGTCTCAAACTCCTGATCTGCCTGCCTCGGCCTCCCACATTGCTGGAATCACAGGCAAGAGCCACACGCCTGGCCTTACATCACTTTTAACCTAGAGTGTGTGTGTGTCTCTCTCTTTCTTCCATTGCAGTTTTTTGTTGAAGAAACTGGATTATTTTCCCCTTGGTTTCTGACACTCTAGTTTTTCTCCCTGGTCTTTGCTCTAGCTCTCACCCCATCTCCTCCCTCTTTGCTGTTCAAGCCATCTCCAACTTGCTGCTACCCACTGGATCCCCCCATCACTGCAACCACCTGGCTAAAGTCTCCCTAAGATCCTAATTGCTACATGCTATTGGCAGTCCTCTTAGCCCTTGACCATTCCAACGCATCTGGCCCATGGGCCCTGCACCCCTTTCCCAGCTTCCTCCTCAGGCTCTCTGGATCACCCTCCTAGTATCGATGCCTTCATGTTAGCAATGCAGTAAGACAGGAGTGGATCCTGACACCAACAGCATACAATGGAGTGATGAAGTGTCACTTCCACTTTTGTCTTGGCCTTGCTTCCTTTCTTGGGTAACTTGCTCTAAGGGAAGCCAGCTCCCATGGGGAGGCTCATGTGGTGAGAAATTAAGGCCTCTGGCTGACAGCTATGAGGGTGAGGCCTAGAGCCTGGAAGCGGATTCTCCAGCCCCACTCAAGCCATCAAATGAGTGAGGCTGTGCTGACAGTCTGACTATAGCCTCATGAGAGACCCTGAGCCAGAACCACCCAGCTCATGACTCCCGAGTTCCCAGCCCTCAGAAACTGGGTGAGATCATGAGTTGAAGTTGCTAAGTTTCGGAGTAGTTAATTATGTGGCAATAGATAACTAATATGGGCACCTCTCTCTCCTAGCTCTTCTACCTCTCTGACTGTCTCTACTTAGTCAAACTTACTGGTTCCTTTTTCCTTCCCGCCTCTTAAGTATCAGTCCCCCGGGGGTCTGTCCGCCTATATCATCTTACTCACTGCTACACTTGGATGCTGGATGGGGAATTTTGGAGTGGGCAAAAGTGGAGGTGAGGAGACCCATAGGAGTTGTTCTGATCCCTTGAGGCATTTGTGCTCCTGGATCCCTTTGGGCGTCTCCCTGCCAGGGCACCATCCTCATAATAGCTGCTCCCATCCCCCAGGACACCAAAGACACATTTGCCGGTTCCCTCTGTGCATTTTCAGTGCTGAGCAGTGCTGGGCACACGGTAGACTCTCGGCAAACAGCTACCGAAGAAACAAATGAACAATGAGAGGACTGATGAGCAAGTTGGTCACCCCATCAGCACAGGCTGGGAGCCCTCAGGCTGGGAAAAGCCCTGTCTGTGAACCTGAGCTTCCATTTATATGTGATACTGGACTCCAACCCAGGCTCCTGCTCATGCCTCTCCATTCTAAGAGGCACCCAAAGATCCTCATTATTTGTTTCCAACATCAAGCTGCAATCCTTCCCAACATATACTTCCCAAGCCCAAAGTACTTACAAACTAACTTTCTGGTATGAAAAATTAAAGTCCTAGCTGGGTACAGTGGCTCACACTTGTAATCCCAGCACTTTGGGAGGCTGAGGCAGGTGGATTGCCTGAGCTCAGGAGTTTGAGACCAGAATGGGCAACATGGTGAAACCCCGCCTCTACTAAAAATACAAAAATTAGCAAGGTGTGGTGGCGGGTACCTGCAACCCAGCTACTCAGGAGGCTGAGGTAGGAGAATTGCTTGAACCTGGAGGCAGAGGCTGCAATAAGCAGAGATTGTGCCACTGCACTTTAGCTTGGGCAACAGAGCAAGACACCATCTGAAAAAAAAAAAAAAGAAAAGAAAAGAAAAAAGAAAAGAAATTCCTTAGGAAACAACAATAAAAGATAATGTGTTTCCTTGGTATTCCTAGAGCCAGTGGCTCCTTTGTAAACTCTGGTCAGGCAAGACTTTTTCTTGAAATAAAAGTTATTCCTTTTCCATAAATCTCCACTAAACTCTGAAATTTGCTGCTTAGATACATTCTGAGAACTAAAGATGATCCCTGCAAGTAATTTTTTATACCGCTAGACAGAATCCTTCCACCTGACATGAAGCACTTCCTCTCTTAGGTCCTTACCTTTAAAGTGTAAATACAGCGTATCATTCAATGCTGGGGTAGTATAAAGCTTGTGCTGCTTGCAGAGTTTTTGCAGGGAACTTTTAGTCATTCTGTTAAAATGTAAAATATGAATAAGCTTACTGCAAATTGTCAGCTGTAAAATATATTCTCACAGTTCTTTACCACATCCATTCCTGCCCAAAATTCTATAACATCCTATATGCCTGATACCTATTTTAAGTTCTTCTTTTTCTCTTTCTCCTTTTCTTTTTCTTCTTCTTTTTTATATAGATTTTAGGGCCTCATCCAGTATTATTTTCAGCATTTTTTCTTTTTTGAGACGGAGTCTCACTTTATCGCCCAGGCCGGAGTGCAATGGCACAATCTCAGTTCACTGCAACCTCCACCGCCTGGGTTCAAGCGATTCTCCTGCCTCAGCCTCCCAAGTAGCTGGGATTACAGGCATGCACCACCATGCCCGGCTAATTTTTGTATTTTTAGTAGAGATGGGGTTTCACCATGTTGGTCAGGCTGGTCTTGAACTCCAGACCTCAGGTGGTCCACTTACCTCGGCCACCCAAAGTACTGGGATTACAGGCATGAGCCACTGTGCTTGGCCTATTTTCAGCATTCTTAAAAATTGCAATGTATGCTCTTTTTTTTTTATTTGAGATGGAGTCTTACTCTGTCATCCAGGCTGGAGTACAGTGGTACGATCTTGGCTCACTGCACTCTTCACCTCCTGGGTTCAAGCGATCCTCCTGCCTCAGCCTCCCGAGTAGCTGGGATTACAGGCGCCCGCCACTATGCCCAGCTAATATTTTGTATTTTTAGTAGAGACGGGGTGTCACCATATTGTCCAAGCCAGTCTCAAACTCCTGACCTCGTGATTCGCCTGCCTCAGCCTCCCAAAGTGCTGGGATTACAGGCGTGAGCCACTGTGCCCAGCCTAAAAATCGCAATGTATGTTCTAATAAAAAATACTTTAAATGGTGTCATCAGGAACTACTGCTGTTCCTCTCTGCAGGTCTGGCATTAAACTTGAATAGAATATGCGCTCAGCTGTGCAGCAGAAGCAGTGCCATCTTCACTCCATTCTCAGACACCAGGCAGGCAATTCAACCTCTACCAGCCTCTATTTCCTTATTGTACAAGGGAGAGATTACATCATCCACCTTACTCCGTAAATGTGCACTACATGGCAGCCTGCCCACATACCTGGGGCCCCGATCTTCTCTGTCTTCTCTTGGGTGTGCAAAGTGACCACCTGACCCATTATCACCACTCTGTTTCTGCTGGCTTTGGTAGGATGTGGCAGAAGAACCCACACATATTTCCTTAGGATCATTAATTTCTGTAAAATAAAAGAGATCAGGTCTGTAGAGATCAAGATATATACCAAAAAATATCCCCCAACTTCAGCTTGGTTAATGACCATCCACTTTTACTATAGAACACCAGTATCCTTTAGCGGCTGGGTATGGTGGCTCATGCCTGTAATCCCAGCCGTTTGGGAGGTTGAGGCAGGTGGATTGTTTGAGCCCAGGTATTTGAGACCAGCCTGAGCAACATGGCAAACCTCATCTCTACAAAAAATACAAAATTAGCCAGATGTAGTGGTGCGTGCCTGTAGTCCCAGCCACTTGTGGGGCTGAAGCAGGTTGATCACTCAAGCTTGGGAAGTTGAGGCTACGTGAGCTGTGTTCACAGCATTGCACTCCAGCCTGGGCAACAAAATGAGACCCTGTCTCTCCAAAAAAAAAAAAAAAAAGAACACTAGTAATCTTTAAATGCATAACAATTGTTTTTTTTTTGTTTGTTTTTTTTTTTTTTTTGAGACCGAGTCTCGCTCTGTCGCCCAGGCTGGAGTGCAGTGGTGCCATCTCAGCTCACTGCAAGCTCCGCCTCCCGGGTTCACGCCATTCTCCTGCCTCAGCCTCCTGAATAGCTTGGACTACAGGTGCTCACCACCATGCCCAGCTAATTTTTTTTTTTTTTTTTTTTGTATTTTTAGTAGAGATGGGGTTTCACTGTGTTAGCCGGAATGGTCTCAATCTCCTGACTTCATGATCCACCCACCTTGGCCTCCCAAAGTGCTGGGATTACGAGCGTGAGCCACCATGCCCGGCCTAAAGGTATAACAATTTTTAAAGCACTGGCAAAGACTATGTAAATTTCACTTGTAGGTAGTCCTCTATAAAAACTTTTGTACAGGTGCACAAGAAAACATGGACAAAGAGATTTGTTTCTGCATTTTTTGTAAAAGCCAAAAACTGTTAACAATGTAAATGTCCATCCATAGGGACTGGTTACAAAAAACAATGACTTGCTTTTCTACCTTTGAGAAGAATGCACTAGAACTACATCTATCCATAGGGATAATTCTCAGAAACGTATAAGGAGTGAAAAAAGCAAGTTTCACAATAAGCACAGGATACCGTATATAAAGTAAAAATATGCAAACCAATGCTACGCATTGTTTCAGGGTATATATGTATAGAGAAGTGCTTGCAAGAATCCATATAAAATTCTGGACAAGGGAGGAAAGGAATGGGATTAGAAATCAGGTGGGGGACAGGGGACAAAAGGAACACCAACTTTATGTGAAATGTTTTCTTTCTTTTTTTTTTTTTTTTTGGAGACAGTCTTGGTCTATCCCCCAGGTTGGAGTACAGTGCTGGGATCTCAGCTCACTGCAGCCTCCGCCTGCCAGGTTCAAGCAATTCTCATGCCTCAGCCTCCCAAGTAGCTGGGATTACAGACGCCTACCACCACGCCCAGCTAATTTTTTTGTATTTTTAGTAGAGACAGGGTTTCACCATGTTGGCCAGGCTGGTCTCAAACTCCTGACCTCAGGTGATCCGCCTGCCTTGGCCTTCCAAAGTGCTGGGATTACAGGCGTGAGCCACCGTGCCCGGCCTTATTTATTTTTATTTATTTTTTGTTTGGGGGGAACTTATTTAATTAAAAAAGACTTCAAGTAAATATGATAAAATGTTAATCATTTTCAGTTCTTGCTGGCAAAACATGGGTATTTGTTTTAATGTTCTTTGTTCTTTTGCCTTTTAAAAAATTTCTCAAGCCAGGTGTAGTGGAGCATGCCTGTAGTCCCAGCTACTCAGGAGGCTGAGGCAGGAAGATCTAGCCTGGGTAACACAGTGAGATTCTATCTCTTAAAAAAAATCTTCAAAAGGAAAATCACATGAAAAGAAACAAAAATAGTGAGAATATCTTTGATAAAAATAACATAAGCACATTCAAATGAATAATTTTTTTAAAGGTCATTCAAAATTGGCCAATTCAACTGCACTTAACTTTAAGAGCGGTTGTCTACTGCTTTCTGTGTTTGTGTGGTCTATTGAACAAGACTAAAGGCTGTGTGTGGGGGGACTGATTCTTAAACTCATCAATTTTGCATAGAATGCCCAGCCACAGGAAGCAACAGATAAATGTTTGCGGAAAAAATAAAGAATAAGCGCTCGATATATAAATATTAATATGTAATTAATAACAAGAGCTACCATTTAATAATGGCCCACTATATGCTGGAGCATTTAATTGCAATTCTCTCCATATACTCCTGTATAATTATCCCAGCTTACAGATGAGGAGACTAAGGCTCCGAGAGGTTAAGCTCTGGGCCAACGGCCATAAAACTGACCAACTGCTAAGCCTCAACCTGAACCCAGTGTCAATGGCTCCAAGGTCAGTGTCTTTCCACTGAGCAATGCCAGTTCCCTATGGCTCCTCATACAAGGTTCATCTGGACAGTTGATGCTTAAGATACATTTGTCCCCTGGAACACAAATCAGCTGGTTTATTTGTTGCCTGGGGTCAGAAACTGGAACACAAATCAAGTGGCTTTTTAATCTAATCACTGAAAGGTTTCCCTTAGGGCACCAAGTCTAGTCTAGTGGGAGCAGAAGCTGAAGCCGGCCTTCCTTCCTTCCTTCCTTTTTTTTTTTTTTTTGGAGACGGAGTCTTGCTCTGTTGCCCACAAACTGAAGTGCAGTGGTGTGATGTTGGTTCACTGCAACCTCAGCGTCCCACTTGGCTCACTGCAACCTCCGCCGCCTGGGTTCAAGCGATTCTCCTGCCTCAGCCTCCCAAGTAGCTGAGACTACAGGCGCCCGCCACCACGCCCAGCTCATTTTTTGTATTTTTAGTAGAGACAGGGTTTCACAATGTTGGCCAGGCTGGTCTCGAACTCCTGACTGACCTGATGATCCGCCAGCCTCGGCCTCCCAAAGTACTGGAATTACAGGCGTGAGCCACCGCGCCCGGCCGAGTCTATTCTGTCACTGACTAGCCGAGGGTTATCTGTTTGGAGAAAGTTTTATAACCCCTTAAGTATCTTAAGTTTTTCCTCCTCTGTACGAAATGGGGAGAGAAGCCCCTACTGCAGAGCGTTGGCTGCTACCGTTACTATTGTTGTTGTTATTTGGCTGTGAAGATCGGGTATGTGGTGTGGGAAGGGGACTGGAGCGCCCAGCCGTGTCGGCCCCTTGCCCACCACCCTCCGTGGGGGGCAGTCGGCACCTTCCTTGCAGCCCCCTGGGCCTGCGCTCCCGTGGTCACCCGCAGACTCCTCCAAGCCGGACTCCTGCGTGCAATCCAGCTCTGCTGCCCCACCTGCCGCAGGCTCCGAGGGTTTAGGGTGCATGTTTACTTCGGCGACACCGAACGCCCTGCAGCTGTGGGGAGCCCCGGTCCGCGGTGGACGTCGCTACGGCCCTAGCCCAGCCAGAGACTCCCCGTTTTCCTTCTTCGCCAGCGGCTCGCGCCCTAGTCGTTGCAGCCCAACGCTTCCCCGGTCGCCAAGGCAACTGCCGCGCACGCGCACTCGGGTCGGGCCGCCGCGCTGGGGACGCCGGGCGGGGGGGCCCTGAGACGCCTCCGCCCCCGGCGCGTGCGCGAGTCACGTGAGGGCGCGGAGCGGCAGTAGCTGCGGCGGCAGAGACGTGGGCGGTGGCCGCGCGGGTCTGGCGGGACCCGTTTGGAAGACTTTGCCGTCCTGCAGGTACCGCGCCCCCAGCGCCCTGGGCGCCCTCTCGCGGCCCTTCCGCCCCAGACCCCGCCTTGGACCCCTCTGCGCCAGCCGGCTGCTTAGCCGGACCCCTCTGAGTTCTCACCACGCCCCCCAGGCCCCGAGCCCCCTCCGCGGCATCCGGCCCCGAAGCCCCTCGGCGCCCCTGACCCCGGGAAATCTTCGTCCCTCCGTCCCATGAGACTCCTTCCTTCAGACCAAACACCCCCAGCCCCGCCCCTTCACATCTCAGAGCCCTCCTTCCGCCGGCTTCATCCCCACGCCCCCCGCCGCGGCGCTGCACCCCCATACTCTCCCTTCCCCCGGGCCTCTCCCCCCAAACCCCGAACCCCGTTGTCGCCGGCGGGTGCCCTGCCCTCCCTGCAGCCTCTCACCCGGCTCCTCCCCCGAGCGACCCCAGCAATCGCCTCCTTTGTCGGTGCTTCTTTATTCTCCTTTCTAAACGATTTGGTTTGAGTTGTTGTTGCCGTGTTTTTCTAAAATGGAAATAATTCAGAAGAATTGAGCTCCTAAAGAAAGGGCACGCCGATTCCTCATGCAGCGGTCCTGGGTTCAGATAGGATTTCCGAGTTTGCTCGTGTTGACTGGGCCTTGCCGGGTGCTGGAGGGGAAGGGCTGGAAGACGAACCAGGCAGGTCCCTGTTCTGAAAACGTGCCACTCAGACACAGCCCCAGAAACCAGATCGCTGCAGCGCCCCTCGGTGATCCCAGCAGGATGTGTACAGTTGACTGCGAGGCAGTCTAGGGGTCTCACAGTGGGCTTCCTGGCCAGGACTCTGCTTCTTTCTACACCTCCATCTGAATTGCAAGCAGCCCTTTCTGAGTTGTGGGGTGTTGGGTGTGCTACTTTACCTCTGTGAGCTTCAGTTTCCCCATGTATAAACAGGAGAATCTGGCTGCGCTTTATAAGGTTAATGAGAGAATAAAGTGAGACAATAGGAATAAAGCACTTAGCAGCATCTTTTGCATAAAGCGAGTTCTCAGTTTTACTCTGACCGCCACAGATATCCAGTAGCTAATATCAAACACAATAATTGTGGCTAATAGCTTAGGTCTGTTGAACACTCATGGACGGGCACTGTTCTGAGTGCTTTCTATGGACCACGTCATTTTATTCCTCTTGTAGTTCTTAGGCAGAAACTGTTATCCCCTTTCTTACAGGTGATGTGAGCAACGTGCAGAGAGAGGCAAAGTAACTTCATTCAGGACACACAGCTCTTAAATGGAGAGGTGGATTCCAACCCAGGCAGGCCCCCTTCAGAATGTGTGTGTGTGTGTGTATTTATTTATTGAGACAGTCTCGCTCCGTCGCCCAGGCTGTAGTACGGTGGTGCCTGCGATCTCAGCTCATTGCTACCAACGTCCCCCCCGCCCCAGGCCCAAGCGATTCTTGTGCCTCAGGCTCCCGAGTAGCTGGGTGGGATTACAGGCGTGTGCTACCACACCCAGCTAATTTTTTTTTTTAAGTGGAGACAGGGTTTCACTGTGTTGGTCAGGGTAGTCTTGAACTCGTGGCCTCAGGTTATCTGCCCGCCTTGGCCTCCCAAAGTTCTGGGATTACAGACATGAGCCACTGTACCTGGCTGTTTTTGGTTTTAATTACTGCAGGAATATTGCAGGGGCACAGAGTTGAACAAATTGGTGGTACTTTTTTTTTTAAGTAGGTTTTTAAAATTGAAATGAAATACCCATGACATAAAATTTATCATTTTAGCCATTTTAAAGTGTATAACTAGGTAGTTCTTACTATAGTCACAATGCTATGCATCCATCACCGGTAACTAATTCCAGAACATTTTATCACCTGCAAAAGAAACCCCAACCCCATTAACAGTCATACCCCTTTTCTCCCCCTGTCCCTCAGCAGCCCTAATTTATCTTCTATCTGTGGATTTGCCTACGCTGGACATTTCATACAAGTGGAAACATACAACATACGGCCTTTTGTATTTGGTTTCTGTCCTTTAGCATAATGTTTTCAAAGTTTATCTATGTTGTAGTATGTATCGGTACTTCATGCTTTTTTATGGCTGAATAATATTCCTTTGTATGGGTAACACCACATTTTGCTTATTCATTTATTCATTGATAGATAATTTGTTTGTTTCTGCCTTCTGGCAGTTGTGAGTAGGCTGCTGTGAACATGCAAGTAGGAGTTTTTATGTGAGCAAAAGTTTCTAATTATCTTAGGTATCCGCCTAGGAGTGGGGTAGTCTGAATATTTTAATTCTTATTGCACAAATACAGACATGACAGTGAGGAGTATTGGATCTTGGACTAGATTCCAGATTTCTGATTCCATGTTGCTGCTCTTAGGCTCAGCTTCATTGTGCGTTTAGTCCTATACCAAAAATTGGCAGTGAAGGCAAATAAATCCCAAAAAGTCATGATACACCAATGACTAACTTTGTCAAACTGCTGACACAGAGTATGAGAAGCTTCTTAGATTTTTTCTCAAGAGTTAAATTTGAAGCTTTGAACACAAAGCAGTATTTGGTTCTATTTATTAAATAAAATTGTTTACAGCAGCGTGTCAGGTGCTGAGGAGGAATATAAAGATGTGTGAGATCTGGCCGGGCACATCCCAGTACTTTGGGAGGCTGAGGCGGACAGATCACGAGGATAGGAGTTTGAGACCAGCCTGGCCAATATGGTGAAACCCGTCTCTACTTAAAAAAAAAAAAATACAAAAATTCGCCAGGCGTGGTGGCACGCGCCTGTAGTACCAGCTACTTGGGAGGCTGAGGCAGAAGAATCGCTTGAACTTGGAAGGCAGAGGTTGTAGTGAGCTGAGATCGCACCACTGCATTACAGCCTGGGTGACAGAGAGATACTCTGTCTCAAAAAGAAAAAAAAAGAAGTTGTGTGAGATCCCAGCCTCACACCATCACAAAACACCAGGAGGATTAAAGACTTAAACTGAAAATGCAAAAGTGTATAATTTATAGAAAATAATTCAAAAAAATTTCTTCATGACCTGAGGCTAAGGAGGGATTTCTGAAAGAAAACGTAATGAGTACAAACCCTAAAGCAGAAAGATTGATGCATTTGTCTATTTCGAAATTAAGATATTCAGCCAGGTGCAGTGGCTCCCACCTGTAATCCCAGCACTTTGGGAGGCCAAGGCAGGTGGATGGCTTGAGCTCACGAGTTCGAGACCAGCCTGGGCAACATGGCGAAACCCCATCTCTACCAGAAAAGAAAAAAAACAAAAAACAAAAAACCAGGCTTGGTGGTACATGTCTGTAGTTCCAACTACTTGAGATGCTGAGGTGGGAGGATGGCTTGAGCCCGGAAGGCGGAGGTTGCAGTGAGCTGTGACCATGCCACTGCACATCAACCTGGGCAGTAGAGCCAGACCTTGTCTCAAAATAATAATGGCACATTTAATTCATCAAAGACACTGTAATGAGACACAAAACATACAGAGAGCTAGTATCTAGACTATTTAAAGAATTCTTAGAATTCTGAGAGAAAAAGAAGGAAAGGACAAAAGATAGGAATGGGCGTTTCAAAGATTACAAAACACAGACAGCACATACGTATAAAAAGGACTGTAGCCTTATTAGTAACCAGGGAAATGTAAATTAAAACCATAACGAGATACCATTTCACAGCCACCCTGTTGGCAGAAGGTGAAGCTTTGGATGCTACCAGCCAGTGACATTGAGGAGTGGCACAAACCTGCTGCTGGCAGGAGTGTGAATGGGTTCTGCTTTGCAAAAGCATTTGGCAGTGGAATGCATGTGGCCCAGCAGTTTAACCATGGGCAGATGCCTTTGAGAATTCTTGAACAGGTGTGCAGGAGATGGGGACAAGTGCTCCCTGCAGTGCTGTTCCTTACTGTAAAGTCAAAACCAACAGAAACAATGCATGTGCCCAGCACCAGCAGCAGGGGGATCTGTGAACTGCAGTGCATCCGAACCGTGAGATGCTGTGCAGCTGCAGAGGAGGATGGACTACAGCTGCAGGGGCATAGATGAGTCTTGGGAATAATGTTGAGTGAAAGAAAGAAGTCACCAAAGGGTCCATACAGTGTGGCTCCTTTACGTGAGGTTCAAAACCAGGCAAAACTTGGCAGTACTGTTACTGTTTCAGAATACATGCTTGGGGTATACAGCTGTTTTGTTAAAAAAGTCAGAGTGACTACCCCAGAATTTAGGAGAGAGGCTGCCTCCAGGATAGAGGAGGGGTTGTAATCAGAGGAGCAGCGTACAGGACTTCCAGGACACTGGTTTTGTTAAGTAGACTGGTGGCTAAGTGGCTGTTTTATTGTTCTTTGAACTGTGCATAATACGTTTTACATACTTCTGTATATATTTTTAAAATTTTGCCAGACGCGGTGGCTCACGCCTGTAATCACAGCAACTTTGGGAGGCCAAGATGGGTGGATCACTTGAGGTCAGGAGTTCAAGACCAGCCTGACCAACATGATGAAACCTCATCTCTACTAAAGATACAGAAATTAGCTGGGCATGGTGACAGGCACCTGTAGTCCTAGCTACTCGGGAGGCTGAGGCAGGATAATTGCTTGAACCCAGAAGGCGGAGGTTGCAGTGAGCAGAAATGGCACCATTGCACTCCAGCCTGGAAGACACAGCAAGACTCTGTCTAAAAACAAAATTTTTTTTTGGTTACAGAAAGATTTGCTTTCTATACATCTCCTGCCCTCCAGAGGCCTGTGCTCTCCTTGGACAACCAAGAAACCAAGATATAAGCAAGTTGAGTATTTAAATAGAATCCAGAGCAGTGTGTGCTAAGTGCCACATGGGTGAGAGAGATGGAGAGGAACTCAGAGGCGGGGGCAGTGCCACGGCCTGGGAAGGGAAGAGACAGGAAGGAAGTTTCTCCCCAGGGCTGGCATGCTGTTGGTGCTTGTCAGGAAGTGATTGAACTGAGGAGAAGGCATGGGACTTGAAAGGTTAGGAAGAACAGAGGATTTGGAGTGCTGAGTACAAGGCAGATTCACACTCTGAAAAAAAGTAAGATTTCTTTGAAAAAATGTTTTCAATGAAAACAGCCATAGCCCTGGAGCCTTACTGAAAAGCTGGATAATCCCAGCGGGTAAGGAGCGGGACCTCAGGTCTACCCTGGTCAGTCGAAGATGACAGGAATCTCTCAGACTTTCTGGCTCCTGAATACACATAGTGGTTTTAGCCTAAGGGAGGCTGCAGAGTTTTCAGCTTGTCTCTTCGCTGTCCTGAAAGCTGAACTGACTGTTCATCCATCCCTTCCTCCCACTGTTTGTCCTTATCCCCTGTGGCTGATGTAACAAATGGCCACAAAGGTAGTGGCTTAAAGTGACCCAGATGTCTCTTCCTCCTGGAGACGGGAATCTGCGATCATTCTGACTGGGCCAAAGTCAGGGCGCCAGCAGGGCTGTCTTCCTCTGCGGGTTCCAGGGCAGAATCCCTTTCCCGGCCTCTGCCAGCTTCTAGAGGCCGCCCTCCGTCCCTGACTGGTGACCCTCCCGTCTGTCCATCATCGAAACAGCGGCACAGAGCGCCCTCAACTCGAGCGCTCTCTGACCTCTCCCTCTGTAGTCACATTGCTCTCTGTCTTTGATCTTCCTGCCCCCCTTACAAGGACACATGATGACATTGGACCCACCCTCCCCAGCTCAGAGTCCTTAACTCAATCACATCTACAGAGTCCCTTTTGCCACTTAAGGTAACGTATTTACAGGGTCTGGGGATTAGGCTGTAGATATCCCTGGAGGCCATTACTCTGCCCAGCACACTGTTGTTCACTGGTGCTTTGATTGTCTTTCTTCTGTCCTACTTGCTTTGTCTTCTTTAAAACCCTGGCCAGTCTGCCTTGTGTTCTTTTACCACCCGCCCCACGTCACATGCATTTGGATAGCTTGGTGATGTCCATGTTTCAGCCAGGACTTTCCTCCCAGAACTCTTGGTTCGTGAAGGTTTTTGTATTTGATTGGATTGCCCTTTACACTGCTAGGTGGAGCGGAGTCCCCTTCACTGTGGAGTGGGATCGGGTTACAGGCCACAGCAGTGGTGCTTTGAAGAGGTGACTTTGCTCCTTGCAGTTATGACCATAATTGTCCCATGACGCTTTTGCAGTTGTAATGTTTCCTGTAGGTTTTTGATGACTCTTGACCTGTAGAAGTAGAAAATGCTTAAAAGATAATAGTGAATTGCTCTTCTTTTTCTAGTTTGGAGACAGTTCTGGTTTTGTTTTGTTTTGTTCACAGATGTTTTAGTTTTCTGCAGAGATGAGAAAACAAAGCTTAAAAATTTTTTAAAAAAATTTTTTATATTTTTCCAACTTCATTGAAGTATAAATGACAAAGAAAATTATATAAATTTAAGGTGTACAACATGATTTGATATGTATATACTTTGTGAAATGATCACTACAACCAAATTAGTTAAGACATTCATCTCCTCAGTTGCTTTTTTATTTCTTTATGGTGAAAACACTTGAGATCTACCCTCTAAGCAGATTATAAGCCTACAGTTCGGTATTGCTCACTACGCTCACCGCACTGTACATTAGATCTCCAGACGCATGCGTTTTGTAATTGAAAGTTTATACCCTTTGACCAAAACTTCTCACCCATGCCCCCACCTCTAGCAACCACCATTCTACTCTCTGTTTAAGAAAACAAAGCTTTAGAATAACTTTTTGCAGGTAGATTGTACAGGAATCAGAATTTTACTGTGTTTTAGTATTGCTTTCCACATCATGGGTTTCTCTAGGTTGTAGGCTGCCTTAGTCGGTTTTGAGCTGCTATAACAAAATGCCATGAACTGGGTGGCTTGGAAACAGCGAACACTTTTCACAGTTTGGGAGGCTGAATTGTCCAAGATCAAGGAGGTGGAGCCCTCATTGTCTGATCGCCTCCCAAAGGCCCTCCCTTCTAAACCATCATCTGGGGGGTTAAGATTCAAGACCAAGAATCGGGTAGTGGGTCCGAATGCTCAGACCAGACCGTAGCACAGGTTAATATCTTTCACTAATCAAGCCACAAAACAGTAACGAGCCAGACACCTAAAGCAACTTTGACAAGTCTTGATATCTACATATGCCTTAGTGGGCTTCTAGGCTTAAATGTGTGATAAATTCCTTTGCAAGTTTCAGTGAGAGGCCATGAGCTTTTGAAATGTGGTGGCTTTCTTTTGTCATGAGAAAAACGTTTTCCATCATGTACAGAGGGTAGGGAAGAAGATCGAGAGGAGGGAATGAGTTTTAATTTCCAATTCTCTAACATTTTTGGCCCATCAGGGTGTGAGAGAATATGTGAAGTGTCTGGTGAGGCTGAGGAGCAGCAGAGGCCACAGAGCCTGTGCTCTCCGTGTGGCCCACCTTCATCCCCAGCTGGGCGACAAGGGCTCAGGACTCCTCCCCTCCCCTGCTGCGTTACCTCCAAACAAGCCCCACCAGCTCCCTCCCTTGGTGCTCGAGGAGGAGGTCCAAGCACTCCAGTCTGGTGTGAAGGCGTCTCCAGTCTGCCTCTCCCAGCCTCCTTCAAGCCTGTACGCCTGCACACATGGGGCCTCACACAGGATGGCACAGCCTGTGCTGTCCGCGCGGGGGACTTCCCAGTGTTTCCTGAACAGGCCAGATCCTTGACAGTGCCGAGCCTTTCTCCGTGGGCCCAGGCCTGGGAGGCCCCTTCCCTCCTCTCTGCCCAGAGATTCTACTCACACTTCAAGACCCATTTCACCCCAGTGGCACCCTTGCCACCTTATGTTGCAGTTGCTCGGTGTATCTTTCTCTGACTTCCGTGTATACCGGGTGGCACGGAGTCCTGGTTTATTCATGATGGTGTCCTCAGTCTCTAACGCTTTGTATTTTTCATTGCTGTTCTAGAAGTTTGGTTTTCCATGTAGATCCCGAGAGACTGTGGGACCAGTGACCATGTGTGTTTAGGCCCCTTCGCTGTGTGTTCACTATCCATTCCTAAATCGGCATTTGAATGTATCAGTCTTTTGTGGGTTTTGTGGATGTGAGTCAGATCTCTTTGTCTTGAGCTGCCTCTGAGGAATGAAAAACTTGCGTTTCTGTCCATCAAGGCTGAGGACCAGACCTTGAATGCCATCACCCCCTCTGATGTCTGTGATTTTTAAAATATACGTGGCAACCATAATATTAACACATGTTTAAGGTACTTGCACATGATGGTCGTCCCCTGACAAGATGGTGAGGGGTGTCTAGTGGGGGTGTTGAGAAGCTGGGCTATGATGGGCTTGAAGCCTCTCAGCCCCAGGTTCCTGTACTCACCTCTGCAGTGGGTGTGTCTCCTCTGCTGGCCTGAGTGGGAGGTCCCTGGTGGGTTTAGCACACAAGCTTTTCTTTCTGTAAAGGATCAAAGGAATTTGTGGGTGGTCTGCTCCTGAGCTGGGGGCTGAGATGGAGCCTGCCGTGCGGAGACCGAGAGCCGGACAGGAAAAGACTCTGCCTGTGGGCTGCAGCCAGAGATGTGGTAGTTTGAGCTTCTTTGTGCCAGGATTTGTGGAAGGTGCTGGAGAAACAGAGAGGAGTAGAATTTGGCCTCTGCACTGGAGGACTGCAGCCTGCTGGGGTGGTCAGAGACAGAACAGTTACAGCGCGGTGTGCGTGGTGGAGGAGAGGGAAAATGTGGACCAGAGGTTTCCTTTCATTTCCTCAGCACCTGACCCACTCACAGCCTCAGGGGGCTGCGCCCAAACACAGTGGGACACCTTCCTCCCTGCCACCGTGCCAGGAGATTAGACAGGTGGTGGACACCTGAACTCAGGTAGGCCAGCCAGAATCCCTGCCAGGAATTTGGAAAGAGAGGCCAGGACAGCCTGTGGCAATGTGGATGTTCCAGGGAACGCTGCAGGTGGAACTGAAGAAGGGGTGTGCAGAGCGAGGCAGCGGGAGGCCCATGTGAAACCCAGACAGGCACCAGGCAGAGAAAGGCACCGAGGGCAGCTGTGGCTGCTCCCTTCCCCGACGCCGGCGTGGTGCCTGGGTGGTGGTTCCCCAAGGGTCCCTGGGATTGGAATGGGCTTTTGTCCCATTCGATGAAATGTTCCCTAAGAAAAAAGGCATAGGAAAAGGGGGGCATCCTCCAGCTGTTCCTGAGGACACATGCACTGTGTCCCCAGCAGACGCCAGGCGCTTTTCTTAGTCTGAGAGGAGGGTACTTGGTGCTTAGTACATGGTGTGCTGCCGTACGGAGATTCATGGCGTAAAAATTTTTGTGTTTTCTTGATTTTTGAGCACTTGGATGTTAGTTTAATATAGTTTTCCCAGCTGAACTAAGAGGAAAAGAAAAGCATTTGTTTCTTGTTGGTTTTATTCACAGATTGGCCTTAAGAGAAGGACAGAGCCGTATACTGCTGACGACCCAGAACTGGCAGACAGAAGGTAAGAGACCCCAGGGCTGGTAACGACCTCAGCAGAGAAACTGGGGCCCCCTGTGTTGTCAGCCACCTTTTGCTAGATATTTACTTCAAAAAGGTTCAGATTCTTGAAAAAAATCAGGCTGAAGGAGGAAGCTTCCATCAGTGTGGGGTCCCTCCATGAGGCATGCCTGACCTTTTTGTAGCGAGAGCCTTACTCTGTACACTTGGAGCAACTAATTTCCCCACAAATACTGCTTTGACTACAACCCATTGATCTTGATATGTAGTATCTATTTTTTCTTTTTCTTTTTTTTTTCTTATTTATTTATTTTTTTTGAGACAGAGTCTTGCTCTGTTGCCCGGGCTGGAGTGCAGTGGTGCCCTGCAAGCTCTGCCTCCTGGGTTCCTGCCGTTCTCCTGCCTCTGCCTCCCAAGTAGCTGGAACTACAGGTGCCCGCTACCACGCCTGGCTAATTTTTTATATTTTTGGTAGAGACAGGGTTTCACTGTGTTAGCCAGGATGGTCTCGATCTTGTGACCTCGTGATCTGCCCGCCTTGGCCTCCCAAAGTGCTGGGATTACAAGCATGAGCCACCGTGCCCGGCCCGTAGTTATCTATTTTTTCATTGAAAACATTGTTTTAACAGCCTAGATGTATGCCTACCTGTTATTAGAAGAATAAGCTTAATGTTCCAAGTGTCTAGGTTTCTTTAGTCATAGCTTGTTATTCCCAGTTTTATTACGTTTTGCTTGAGAAGTCCTGGTACATACAGGTAATTACATATAGGTCATTGTTTTTGCATTTACTTTCTTCATGGCCATGTGTTTGATTAGTTATGACAAAAGGCACACACATGTTTTATGAGTTATTTCTGGAACTCACAATTTAGTATGGTCTAACATAGAATATCAGGTGTTTTTTTGTTTTGTTTTGTTTTTTGGGTTTTTTTTTTTTTTGAGATGGAGTCTAACTCTGTTGCCCAAGCTGGAGTGCAGTGGTGAAATCTCAGCTCACTGTAATATCCATCTGCTAGATTCAAGTGATTCTCCTTCCTCAACCCCCAAGTTGGGTATGCACTACCGCACCCAGCTAATTTTTGGATTTTTAGTAGAGATCAGGTTTCACCATGTTGGCCAGGCTGGTCTTGAACTCCTAACCTCAAGTGATCTGCCTGCCTCGGCCTCCCGAAGTGCTGGGATTACAGGTGTGAGCCACTGTCCCTGGCTGAAATCTCAGTTTTTACTGGTCTTATAGGATATTAATGTTTTAGGCATGTCTTTGGGAATCTGTTTTGGGCATGTCTTTGGGAATCCAGTAATTATGACTGTTCAAGGGCTGCAGCCAGTGTGAAAACTCTGATACCTGCCCCGTCATCAGCATATCCAGCAGCAGGAGGGTTGTGGGAGGGGCGGTGGCGCGGCTTCCTGTCATGCACATCTGGAAACAGGCATGCTCATTTGCTACCCAGAAGGGGGGCCCTAACTTTGAATATATTTCAAAGGATTGTCAATCAAAGGATTTGGGAGCAGTAAGGGGTATTGGTGACTGCTGTATGGAAGATTGCTCAGAAAAAAGAAAGACTTCGTTGAACTAGACAGCTCATATTTTAGGTGATCTCAGGCAATCTGGTTCATAAAGAAAAATTACCCCAAAGGAGCATTTATTTTAGTTGTTTTTAGCTTGAGTATTTGGCTTATGTACTTAGGCAAATTTCAAATGTTTCCTTTTCCTGATGAACTTTGGCATTCTCATTGCGGGAGGTGAGTTTCTGTGCACAGAGCCCCAGTGGGCAGCATTTTACCTGTAGGGAATAAAGGGGCCCAACTTTTCATTTGAGGAAAACTTTTTTGTTTGTTTGTTTGTTTTGAGATGGAGTCTCACTGTGTCACCCGGGCTGGAGTGCAGTGGCCCGATCTTGGCTCACTGCAACCTCCACCTCCCAGGTTCAAGCAATTCTCTGCCTCAGCCTCCCAAGTAGCTGAGACTACAGGCGCCTACCACCATGTCCAGCTAATTTTTGTATTTTTAGTAGAGATGGGGTTTTACCATCTTGGCCAGACTGGTCTTGAACTTCTGACCACCCGCCTTGGCCTCCCAAAGTGCTGGGATTATAGGCATGAGCCACCGTGCCCGGCCGAGGAAAACATTTTTTAAACTTAATGCCACATTAGCTTAATTTGGTAACTTCATATGGTAGCAATATCAACTTCACACGGTACCACTATGGAACTTTCTGTTTTTGAGAGATTGTTTCCTTACCGTAGGGCATTTAGGAATCCTACTGTTTCTCCACTTCTTCAGTTTTCAGTCATATTTATTTTGTATGTTTTGTTGATTTGTAATTAACACTACACAGTTATATATATTTATTCAACAGTTTTTAAATTATTTTATATGCCTTTTGTCACAATATGGTGCCGTTCCTGTGCGTGTTCCATTTCAGTGGTTAATTTGTTTTCTTCTGCTTGATTCCTTTTTTACTGTGCAAAACTTGGTTGAGCTCAAATTACACTGCAGTGGAGTAGGAGGTAATTCGCCCATTCTTTCTTAAACTTATGCTAATTTTTGCTGCTACTGTTGGGTATTTTCTTAGGTTCCAGACTTTTTTTTTTTTCTATTTTAAAGGGATTTCTTTAAAAGTGGCCACCCCCAGAAGTTTTATATTTCTTTTTCTTTTGGCTTAAAATCAATGTTCTTTTTAGAATATAAGCTGTGTCCTTGGGTTTGTGTGTATCTGAGTTCCCTGTAATATAAGTGTAGTCTATTGCAGTCGTTTTGATATTTTGTCTTTCACAGGATGAACACAGTTGGTTTAGCCTGATATGAAGTCCACTCACTCGGTCTGTGGCCAGGGCCCCCCATGCCTGGCCTTGGTCCACTTCTGCAGGGTTATCTCTGATTGCAGGCACACATCTACCAGATCATGTGACATTTTACATTATTTTGTTAAATGTCTGTGTCTTCACCTAGGGACGGTCATTTAGTTCATCTGTGAATCCTTCGAATCACAGTACATAGAACCTAGTAGGTGCTTAGTATGTGCTTGCTATGTGGACACTCACCAGAGTTGTGTTGGACTTTTCTTTCCTCAGATGTAAGGGACCAGGCAACATGATGGCTACAAATTAAGTTAGAAGATGGAGGAGTGCTCACTCTATTGTCATTTGAGAAGCCATTTTTTCCAGGCTTGGAGGGTATCTCTTTAAACAAAAAAAAATTTTTTTTAATTGATGTAAAGGTTTTTGAAAGCCGAGTTTTGTCTCCAGTGGATTGTAAGCTTTTGAGGCCAAGGCCATGTCTTAGTGCCACCTCTGTTTCATCTCCTTTGTCCCTACACAGGTCCTCCGTACTTGCTGATTGTGAATAAAGCAAAGAAATACAGGTACCTCTGCTGTATGAATTAGAAGCTTTGTGTTTGTTATTATTAGACTAGGAGCGTGTTTCAGGTGCAGAGCATATTGTGTTTGTCTCTGTAGCCACAGCATGTAGTGTAGTACCTGATTTTAGTGGGAATTTGGTAACTTCTGGTAGTTATCTTGGTTAGTCTCCTTGGAAGAAAGTAACTTTATAAGCTACAGATGTTAAATGATGAGATCATAAATTGGCTGAATCTCCAGGCATGGTGGCTCACGCCTGTAATCCCAGCACTTTGGGAGGCCAAGGTGGGGGCGGATCACCTGAGGTCAGGAGTTCGAGACCATCCTGGCCAACATGGTGCAACCACATCTCTACTAAAAATAAAAAATTAGCCAGATATGGTGGCATGTGCCTGTAGTCCCAGCTACTTGGGAGGCTGAGGCAGGATAATCGCTGGAACCCAGGAGGTAGAGGTTGCAGTGAACCAAGATCATACCACTGCACTCCAGCCCGGGCGACAGAGTGAGACTCTGTCTCATAGATAGATAGATAGACAGACAGACAGACTGAATCCATGGGTCACGTGCATTTGAAAAGTTATTGTTATTTGAATGCACAACTGACAAGATCTGATGCCCTCAGCTGGATGTCTTCACTCAGACTGTGTATGTTCCTTTAATTTATTAACCAAAGAGGCTCTCTCTCTTTCCTTCTCCCTGCAGGTTGCCATGGCTGCTGTTGACAGCTTCTACCTCTTGTACAGGGAAATCGCCAGGTCTTGCAATTGCTATATGGAAGCTCTAGCTTTGGTTGGAGCCTGGTATACGGCCAGAAAAAGCATCACTGTCATCTGTGACTTTTACAGCCTGATCAGGCTGCATTTTATCCCCCGCCTGGGGAGCAGAGCAGACTTGATCAAGCAGTATGGAAGATGGGCCGTTGTCAGTGGTAACCTACTTTATAATCAAAATAATCTTTTCTATGAAGTCAGATGCATTTTTCAAGGAGCTATTGAATTTAATGTGATGTTTTTATGGGAACATGCTGATAAAAAAATAAAACTTATGGCTCCTGCCATGATTATGTTCACATTTTCTTACTGTTCTCATCTTAGGAAGAACTTGCCTCATGATTGGTATCCTTCCTATCCTGCTCTCTCCTGTTCCCAGGCCTCCTCCAGACCCACTTCCTACCACTTGCTTTTCCTTTTTGTTCTCTGTTTTAAAATCGTCTTTAGAAACTGTCACCACTTTCAGAAATGCTTCACGTATTTTGAATTTCATTTTAATTTATGAAGATTTCCCAGAAAAGCACCTCCTGCCACTCATTCAAGCCAGATAATAGTTTGAAAACAAATTCCTACTGTGTCTCCTAATCAATATGGTGAATGTAAAATAACTCCCTGTCTGCGTGTCAGGATGTCTGGGAGAGTGTTTAGCATGCGCCCTTCACATTCCTGACTCAGCAACAGTGCCCTTGACTCGTAGATATTAGAACTCACTTGACGTCTAGTGTGAATTTTTCTCTGACTAAACCTGACAGGGGGTACTTCAGGTCCATTTTAAGGGTCACACCATGAAATGCGCATGCTCACTTTTCCTGACTTGCATCCTAGGTGCAACAGATGGGATTGGAAAAGCCTACGCTGAGGAGTTAGCAAGCCGAGGTCTCAATATCATCCTGATTAGTCGGAATGAGGAGAAGTTGCAGGGTGTTGCTAAAGACATAGCCGACACGTACAAAGTGGAAACTGATATTATAGTTGCGGACTTCAGCAGCGGCCGTGAGATCTACCTTCCAATTCGAGAAGCCCTGAAGGACAGAGACATTGGCATCTTGGTAAATAACGTGGGTGTGTTTTATCCGTACCCGCAGTATTTCACTCAGCTCTCTGAGGACAAGCTCTGGGACATCATAAATGTGAACATAGCCGCCGCTAGTTTGATGGTCCATGTCGTGTTACCCGGAATGGTGGAGAGAAAGAAAGGTGCCATCGTCACGATCTCTTCTGGCTCCTGCTGCAAACCCACTCCTCAGCTGGCTGCATTTTCTGCTTCTAAGGTCAGATATTACTTACTGGAAGATGAAATCCTAATACCACAGAACATTTATTAACAATTGTTTGGTCTGATTTGTTGAACTCTTTGTCAGCAACTCACATTTGCTTATCCTGTATTTTTTCCTGAATTGATAATAAGCAAATCTTTTTTTCTCCTGGATTTTCAAGTTCACCCAGAATTAAAAGTCTTTTCCTTCCCTCTGTCTCAACAGGCTTATTTAGACCACTTCAGCAGAGCCTTGCAGTATGAATATGCCTCTAAAGGAATCTTTGTACAGAGTCTAATCCCTTTCTACGTAGCCACCAGCATGACAGCACCCAGCAGCTTTCTGCACAGGTGCTCATGGTTGGTGCCTTCGCCAAAAGTCTATGCACATCATGCTGTTTCTACTCTTGGAATTTCCAAAAGGACCACAGGGTACTGGTCCCATTCTATTCAGGTAGGAGTGTGCTTCAGGTCTCATAATTAGATTAATGCATCCTGAACCTTTCTCAGTGATACAGAGGAATCTGATTAAAGCCTAAGATGAGAATTATAAATTCTGACTTTGAAGCCTGACACTTAATAATTTTGGTTAAGACACTAAATTTTCTTTTGTGAGATTATTACATTAAGAATTTTCAAAATTCTTTCAAAGTTCAATCTATGTGGCACCTCAAAGGTGAAATATACTGCTTTGGCCGGGGTGTGGTGGCTCATGTCTGTCATCCCAGCACTTTGGGAAGCTGAGGTGGGCAGATCACCTGAGGTCAGGAGTTTGAGACCAGCCTGGCCAATATGGTGAAATCCCGTCTCTACTAAAAATACAAAAATTAGCTAGGTTTAGTGATGTGTACCTGTAGTCCCAGCTGCTTTGGGAGGCTGAGGCAGGAGAATCGCTTGAACCCAGGAGGCAGAGGTTGCAGTGAGCTGAGATTGCGCTACTGCATTCCAGCCTGGGCGACAGAGCAAGGCTCTGTTTCAAAAAAAGAAATATGCTGCTGTAAGTGGATGGTAGGACTATAAAAATGCTAAGTATTTACATGGGAATTTCAAAGTAAAAGATTCTAGTACTGCTTGAGGACTACCTCTAAGTTAAAAATATAATCCAAAAAAACCACAAAACCACAAGATAGGGCTATATTTCATGTAACCATTTTATCAAATAATATATCCATATAGTCTTAGACTAATTTTTTCAAGCAGCATAGAACTTTTATTTTAAGTTTATCGTTTAGGCGTGACAAAGGATTGGGACCTTTTAGGACTTTGGAAAGTAAGTGGGTCAGATATTTGAAATTGTGATCCTAAGTATTCATATGAGGATGCATCATTATTCATTATAATATATTTGAGTTCCTTTATCTGGTCTAGTAAAGAGTTGTGCCCTAGTTTAGAATTTTTTTTTTTTTTTTTTTTTTTTTTTTGAGATAGAGTTCTGTTCTTGTTGCCCAGGCTGGAGTGCAGTGGTGCGATTTTGGCTCACTGCAACCTCCGCCTCTCGGGTTCAAGCGATTCTCCTGCCTCAGCCTCCGGAGTAGCTGGGATTACAGGTGCGTGCCACCACGCTTGGCTAATTTTTTGTATTTTTAGTAGAGATGGGGTTTCACCATATTGGTCAGCCTGGTCTTGAATTCCTGACCTCAGGTGATCCATCCGCCTCAGCCTCCCAAAGTGCTGGGATTACAAGCATGAGCTGGCTGGGTGCGGTGGCTCATGCCTGTAATCCCAGCACTTTGGGAGGCCAAGGCTGCGGATCACAAAGTCGGGAGATTGAGACCATCCTGGCTAACACGGTGAAACCCTGTCTCTACTAAAAATACAAAAAAATTAGCCAGGCGTGGTGGTGGGTGCCTGTAGTCCCAGCTACTCAGAAGGCTGAGGCAGGAGAATGACGTGAACCCGGGATGCAGAGCTTGCAGTGAGCCGAGATTGTGCTACTGCACTCCAGCCTGGATGACAGAGCAAGACTCCGTCTCAAAAAAAATAAATAAAATACAAGTGTGAGCCACCACACCTGGTCCAATTTTTTTTTTAAAATATTCGGAGTTTTCTTAATTACCAAACAGATATTTTTGGGACTGTTTGCATAAAGAGTATTAGATTTACCACTACCAAATAAACATATACGTATATCAACAGTTACTTATTACTTTTATGAAAATGAGAGCTTAATAAGAAGCAGTTTTGGTCGGGCATGGCGGTGGCTCACATCTCTAATCCCAGCACCTTGGAAGACTGAGGCAGGTGGATCACCTGAGGTCAGGAGTTCGAGACCAGCCTTGCCAACATGGTGAAACCCCGTCTATACTAAAAATACAAAAATTAATTGGTCATGGTGGCGCACGCCTGTAGTCCCAGCTACCTGGGAAGCTGAGGCAGGAGAATCGCTTGAACTCGAGAGGCAGAGGTTGCAGTGAGCCAAGATCATACCACTGTACTCCAGCCTGGGCAACAGAGCTAGACTTCATCTCAAAAAAAAAAAAAAAAAAAAGAAGTAGTTTTATTTAAGTAGTTGTTTCTAGGTCCTTTAATTACTTGAGAAAAGCAGAGAAACCAAAAAAGTAGTCTTAGAAGTCACTGACCATAAAATTTTTTTAGAAATAAAGATATGATGAGGATGGGGTTTAGATGCAGTAGATATTTTGACTGTATTTATAAAACACGAACATTTTACTCACAATTAAATTTTGTTCACATTGATAAACTTTCCTTGAGAATGTATTTTTCTGCCAAGAAATTCTGTTAAGCTGATTTAATTCCTGGAGTAGTTTTCTGTATAAAGTTGTTAAAACTTTCTGTTTTCATTTTATGTTACTCAAATTATTTTCAACACTATCATTTTTTATTTCCAATTTTACATCAAAGATTTGATTCATCCTTTGCTTTTTGTCCGTCGCATATTTCTCTGGTAGCTTTTGCTGCTGTGATTTTCTTTGTTCACAGAGTGCGTGAGTGTGTGTGCGTGTGTGTGTGTGTGTGTGTGTGTCCTCCCTGGAGAGTAACCTGTGTCCATTTATTGACAAGAGGATTGGATAACCTTTATTATCATGCATCAGTTCAGTTCAAGGCTAGAATGTCAGTACTTGCCAAGGGCCTGTCTCTTCTCTTTCATATATGTGGTATTAGAACTTTCATTCAGTTCTGGACAAATCTGTTAGAGGAGTGTGGGCTTTCTCCACCTCAGCACTGTTGGCATTGAGAGTGGATAATTCCTTGTCATGGGGAGTGTCCTGTGTATTGTAGGATGTTGAGCAGCATCCTGGGCCTCCACCCACTAGATACCAGTAGCATCCACTCCCAGTGTGACAACCAAATCTGTTTTCAGACATTGCTGTATGTCTGCTGCTAGCACAAAGGCCCTGAATGAGACCCTGAAGCAGAGCAGCATCAGCAGGACTCCCTCCCCTGGTCCCCTGAGACCCCTCATCATAGGTCAAGATACCATCCCAACGTCCTGGTGTTTCTGATTGTTTTCTTGTTGAACTTTGTTCCATCCTACCTGACAAGCCCCACTTTTCTCATAGAGTACTAACCACGTATGCGTCTGTCTGTTCCAACGGATTTATTCCTATAATGATTTTGAGTTTTATTTTTTTTTTTCTTTTGAGACGGAGTCTCGCTCTGTCGCCTAGGCTGGAGTGCAGTGGCGCGATCTCGGCTCACTGCAAGCTCCGCCTCCCGCGTTCACACCATTCTCCTGCCTCAGCCTCCCAAGTAGCTGGGACTACAGGCGCCCGCCACCACGCCCGGCTAATTTTTTGTATTTTTAGTAGAGACAGGGCTCCACCTTGTTAGCCAGGATGGTCTCGATCGCTTGACCTTGTGATCCACCCTGCTTGGCCTCCCAAAGTGCTGGGATTACAGGCATGAGCCACTGTGGCCTGCCGATTTTGTGGTTCTTAACCAGTGAACATTCTGTTTGTATCACATTAAGTAAAGATAGAATTGTATTTACATGCAGGACAGTCCAGCCTCATTACAGAAAGTAGGGTAGGTGGGTGGTGGTCATGCTTCTATTCCCTGTAGAATCTAGGGTAAGATCTTAGGCAAAACTAGATATTCAATACAGTAGTGCCTGGCGGCTTTTTCCATTGTTATTTGTTGTGACTGGTGGGTATTCGTTGTGATTGGTGGGTATTCGTTGTGACTGGTGGGTGTTCGTTTTGACTGGTGGATATTTGTTGTGACTGGTGGGCATTTGTTGTGACTGGTGGATATTTGTTATGATTGATAGGTGGGTATTTGTTGTGACTGGTGGATATTTGTTGTGATCGATTGGTGGGTATTTGTTTGACTGCTGGGTATTCGTTGTGACTCGTGGGTATTCGTTGTGACTGGTGGGTATTCGTTGTGACTGGTGGGTGTTCGTTGTGACTGGTGGGTGTTCGTTTTGACTGGTGGATATTTGTTGTGACTGGTGGGCATTTGTTGTGACTGGTGGGTATTTGTTGTGACTGGTGGGCATTTGTTGTGATCGATTGGTGGGTATTTGTTTGACTGCTGGGTATTTGTTGTGACTGGTGGGTATTTGTTGTGATTGGTGGATATTTGTTGTGATTGGTGGGTATTTGTTGCGATTGGTGGGTATTTGTTGTGATCGATTGGTGGGTATTTCTTGTGACTGGTGGGTATTTGTTGTGACTGGTAGGTATTTGTTGTGATCGATTGGTGGGTATTTGTTGTGACTGGTGGCTATTTGTTGTGACTGGTGGATATTTGTTGTGATTGATAGGTGGGTATATGTTGTGACTGGTGGGTATTTGTTGTGATCGATTGGTGGGTATTTGTTGTGACTGGTGGGTATTCATTGTGACTGGTGGGTATTTGTTGTGATCGATTGGTGGGTATTTGTTGTGACTGATGGGTATTTGTTGTGATTGATTGGTGGATATTTGTTGTGACTGGTGGGTGTTTGTTGTGATTGGTGGGTGTTTGTTGTGATTGATTGGTGGGTATTTGTTGTGATTGATTGGTATTTGTTGTGATTGATTGGTGGGTATTTCTTGTGACTGGTGGGTATTTGTTGTGACTGGTAGGTATTTGTTGTGATCGATTGGTGGGTATTTGTTGTGACTGGTGGGTATTCGTTGTGATTGGTGGGTATTTGTTGTGATCGATTGGTGGGTATTTGTTGTGACTGATGGGTATTTGTTGTGATTGATTGGTGGATATTTGTTGTGACTGGTGGGTGTTTGTTGTGATTGGTGGGTGTTTGTTGTGATTGATTGGTGGGTATTTGTTGTGATTGATTGGTATTTGTTGTGATTGATTGGTGAGTATTTGTTGTGATGGGTGGATTTCGTGCATTGGTCTGTGTACTTTTTCCTTCAGTGTTGATTTCTGGTTCTAACCTTACAACCTTTTTCTCTTTCATTTTTAGTTTCTTTTTGCACAGTATATGCCTGAATGGCTCTGGGTGTGGGGAGCAAATATTCTCAACCGTTCACTACGTAAGGAGGCCTTGTCCTGCACAGCCTGAGTCTGGATGGCCGCTTGAGAAGTTTTGCCAACTCCTGGGAACCTTGGTATTCCGACATTTGGAAAAACACATTTAATTTATCTCCTGTGTTTTATTGCTGATTATTCAGCATACTGTTGATTCGTCATTTGCAAAGCAGACATCATACTGTCAGAATGCTGTGAAAAACCTCAAGGGTGTGTGGATGCCACAGGATCAGTAATGCCTGAGGCTGATTGAAGACATCTACATTTCATGCTTTTTCCCTAACCTGTTCAAAAGTTACGCTTTTCTGTTGTTCTAGAGCCACAGCAGTCTAATATTGAAATATAATGTGATTTGTCACCTCGTATAATTTCAGATGTTGTTTTTTAAGGGAAATTGACCATTACACTGGAGGAATTGTACTAGTTTTTAAATGTGCATCAAGAAAGACTACTGAAAAGTATTATTTTATAACTAAGATTGCTGGTACTATTAGGAAGAATCTGTGTGTATTGTATAGGTCTAGCTGTTTGACTATCTGTAATGAAAATGCTGCACTTCAACTGGTATTTCATTAGAGAACCGTGTGTATGTACGTGTGTGTGTGTGTGTGCGTGTGTGGTGTCTTTGAGCAACTTTATTTATGGTTACCATATTTTTAAAAAGATTTTTTGTCAGGATGACTTAACATGGAATCTTAGAGGGTATTAAAACAATCTAGATTATTCCTTTTCATCCTAGATAAGCCTACCAAATTTCATGCTGTTGGTTTGCCGTGAATAATATTACTTCCTACATTATATTTTTGTTTTTTCAAATCTGCTATGGAATGAACTTATTCCTAGATTTGGATATGTAAGAGAAACCTGCAGTCATCTTTTGATTTATAAGGCAATCCTTGTGGATAAATAGTGATTTCTCAGCCTCTGACCCATTTTATAACTGAAATTTAGCCCTTTGCAGCTTGTTATATCTGGTTTTCCTACATTTTTCTATGTAATATTATTCCATTCCAGTAGCATTATTGATAGAAATAGTAAGTATTTATGGAATAGTAAAATATGGACAAATTATGTGTGTGACATGATATATCTGTCAATAAGTTAGAAGCTTATTCTTGGTCTGTGTAATGAATTTATGTATTGTAGTGAATACCTTTATTGGTGTGAAGATAATTATGCACAAACCCTCACAATATGCGTTAACATTGAAACCTATGAAATGTCCTTAGTTTGGGTCTTATAAAGCCAACCATTTTTGAGGACCATGTACCTAGTGCTTTGAAAACTATAAATCACTATATGAATATGACAATATGTGCACATTTAAAATTCAGAGCTTGGCATTGTGATACTGATGCAGAAGCTGGTAGATTGGTTGAAAGTCTGGACTCCTGTGGCATTTTTTTTGTGGCATGATTATCTGTCATAAGCAGACCTGAGCACAATTTTATGGACACAGTTTTGCCCATGGCATTGCCTACAGGATTTCCAGATGGGACTTGCACTCAGAAGATCAGCAGCCAACTCCAGAAGCTCTTCCATGCTCAGATCATGTCTTCAGAACTTAGATGTGAACGTCTACACACTGGGAGATGCTGTCTGACCCCCAAGGTTTTGATGGAGTTAACTTGGAATCCTCTTGACTTCATGCCACATTGACGTGAACTTTGATGTGTCATAAGCAGCAGCAACTTCGTGTGAAAATATTGTGAGGTAGTTATATGTAAGGTTGCGTGGTCCAGTAATGTCTTAGATTGATAAATTAGGTATGGAATCAGAATCAGTGTTACGTGATGAGAATAGGTGAACGCACCGTGTCAGTGATGATGTAAAATTCTCTCCTTGGCAGGACATGGGCAAACATGCTGATTGGTGCAAGTGTGGCGCAGAGCTGTCCGTAGCTGTAGTGAAAGATGAAGCGCAAGACCTTCTCTAGGTTTTCTAGCTTTCATTAAATATATTTTTTTCCCCAGAGCTAATCTGAAAGTTGATTGGACCACTGTGGATGGGGTCTCATTAATAATGTGGGAAATATGGGCCAAGCACGGTGGCTCACGCCTGTAATCCCAGCATTTTGGAAGGCCAAGGCGGGTGGATCACTTGATCCCAGTAGTTCAAAACCAGCCTGGGCAACATGTCCTGTCTCTATAAAAAATACAAAAATTAGCCAGGCATGGTGGTGCATGCCTGTAGTCCCAGCTACTTGGGAGGCTGAGGCAGGAGAATCGTTTGAGCCCGGGATGCAGAGGTTGAAGTGAGCCAAGATCGTGCCACTGCACTCCAGCCTTGAGACTGAGCGAGACCCTGTCTCAAAAAAAAAAAAAAAAAAGAAAGAAAAAGAACATGGGAAATATGAACCTTTGAAACTTAATCTGTGAATCGAAAGTTTAACAATAAAAGTAGTTGTTTCTGTTTCCTTTGAAAGTGTTTTGTTCCAGATGTTTGTAATTTGGAATGAGAGAATTTTTTTTTTCTTATAAGTGATTACAAGAAATTAACTTATGGACACCAGTGGTCATAACTGGTTAAAAGCTGACAAGTCAGTAACAAAATTGTTGAGAACAATGTACCTAGTCTTTGGAAGCTGCTGAGTTGACTTCTGGATCTCTGCCTCTTGGTAGGTTGAGTAAGGTGAAGATTGATTTGCTCGTGGAATTTGGCTGTGTGGAGGGAGATCATTGGTGATTTTTTCCATGAGCCATTTCAGTCTTCAAGCTAGATTGTAATGGATTCAAGAAAGAGTGGGAAGAAAAAAAGGGAAGAGAGCAGATAGAGACAGCTCCTAGGAGATTTTCCTGTGTTTCAACCTCAATTACTTAAAATCTAATCACATTTGGGAACCAGAGGGTTAGGTGGTTATGTCCTCAAAACCTATTCCAGTCTATGTCTCAGTCTCAGTATTGGCTTATGTGTTATTTTTCTTTTTAAAGATTCATATATGTTTAATGAGTATAAAACCAAGCACAGGACAGTCGTGAATTCAGTAGAAATATTCTGTGTAATTCCTGGCCGGGCGCGGTGGCGCACGCCTGTAATCCCAGCACTTTGTGAAGCTGAGGTGGGCGGATCATGAGGTCAGGAGTTTGAGATCAGCCTGACCAACATGGTGAAACCCCATCTCTACTAAAAATACTAAAATTAGCTGGGCGTGGTGGCACGCCCCTGTAATTCTAGCTGCTCAGGAGGCTGAGGCAGGAAAATCACTTGAACCTGGGAAGCGGAGGTTGCAGTGAACTGAGATCTCCTCGCTACACTCCAGCCTGGGAGACAGAGCAAACCTTTGTCTCAAAAGATAAAAAAAAAAAGACTCTATGTAATTCCTATGGTGAGACTGAAAGGGAAGGGGAGGAGGCTGTAGAACCCACTCTGGAACATGCACAAATAGAACTTCCACAGCAAGCCCCCTGCGAGGGCGATGTGCTCTGTGCAGCCCTGCACAGTGCCACTGTTGAGGGCGGGATAATGGTGCCGCAGGTATGAAGCCAGGTGCTCCCCGGAGGGGTTGGGGGTGGACAGGCTCATGGCCTTCCCGTGGCGTGACATTGACACCCTTCTCCAGTAAGTATTTGCTCGGGTGGTTGTGGAAATACTTAGGGGGGTGACCTCCATCAGTGAGTTGGATGGGAACTCACAATGGGGCAGGACTTGTGTCACCATGCTCTGTGGACAGTAGTTTCCCCTTATCCACAGTTTTGTTTTCTGAGGTTTCAAAACCTGTGGTCAATCAAGGTCCAAAAACATTCAATGGAAAATTCCATAAACAAACAGTTTGTAAGTTTTAAATTGCACACAGTTCTGAGTAGCGTGATGAAATCTCGCAGCATCCCACTCCCTCCTGCCTGGGATGAGAATTCTCCCCATGTCCACAGCTTGCGTTCAGGTAACCCTTATTTTACTTCACAATGTCCCCAAAGCCCAAGAGTAGTGATGCTGGCACTACGGATATGCCGAGAAACTGGAAAGTGCTCTTTTAAGTGAAAAGGTAAAACTTCTCCACTTAATAAGGAAAGAAAAACATTGTATGCTGAAGTTGCTGAGCTCTACAGTAAAACAAGTCTTCTCTCCATGAAATTGGGGAGAAGGAAAAATTCATGGAAGTTTTGCTGTCGCACCTCAAACTGCTGAAGTTCCAGCCATGGTGAGTCCAAGACCATCCACCGGAGGTCTCGGAACATGTCCCCTGGGATAAGGGAGCTCTACCGCACTGCAGGCTGTCACGGTGTTGTCGAAGATAAGGCATGTGTAACACTGTTGTCACACAGCTGATGCCCTAGGCTGTGCTTGTTGGAACAGTTTACCCGCTCACTGACCCAGAAGCTGGGGATGCGGGTGGCATCCTCAGCCTCCTCTTACCTCACCAGCCCGTGCTGTGTAGCTGCTTGCAGCATGTCACCACGGCGGCATTGACCGCCTGTCCCATTCCCTAAGCCACCGGTTCCTCTTTTTCCTGGGGCTGCTCAGGCAGGGGTTCTCCATGCCTTGAGGATCACGAGAAGCTTGCAGTTGCGAGGGTCCAAGCTGCTGGGAGGGATTGAGAACCTCAGTGCGATGGGAGGCAGATGATGGGGAGATGGGCGGGGATGGAGCCAGACGTGAAAAACCCGTTATTCAGAAGCTTCTCAGTGGGGGGCTGTCGGGTTTGTCTGAAGTATCTTCTGGATGAGGGAGGCGGCCGCGGGGTGGCTGTGCTTGGGAACGCTGTATGTATTCTTGACCAGAGGTAGGTCTCTTAGACAAGAGGTTTCAAACGGTGGTTTGCCCACTAACAAGGTGTGTGTGATGTACCCAAGGGACCACACATCCACTTTGAAACGGTGCCCTTTCTTTCCCCGCACCCTGGGAGTTATGGAATCAGGAGTCCCACCCAGGGTCTTCCTCTGCCTCCCGTCATGTTGGACTTTGGTTGCCAGTCCAAATCTTCCCGTTTTCACCTCCAGGTCATCATTCAGGAAGAGGGGGTACAGCTTGAGGTCCTGGTGAATAATCCAGTTTCAGGCAGATGCCGGCAGCCAAGGATAATCTACTGTGGGCAGTAGCACCCTCTCTTTGCGTGCGGGTCCACGAGAGGTCTCAGGTGGCAGAGCTCCAGCACCAGGAGCATGAAGTTGTCCTTGAAAAAGCCACGGACACCTGAGATGTGCTGGTGGACGAGGCCGTAGTGAGTATAGTGAGAGGCTGGAGACGTCTGCAGGGATGTCTCCTCCAGGTGCACATCGAGCAGCAGTGACTCAGGTGCGATCTTGCCTGAAAACACCTCCTCGGTGTTTGCCTCCGAGGTTTTGATGCTCTCGGCAAAGCCATCCTTGCCGAAAGAAAGCAGCCTGCCTGTAGTGCTGCCGGCAGGTTTACTAGGACCTCCAAGATCTCTGCAGAGTGGCTGCGGGGACCCCGGGAGCCAGAACTCCAGGGAGGTTTTCCCAGGGTTGGCTCGTGCCTGTGCCACCAGCTATTATTCTTTAAAATAACATTGCATTTGAATAAAGATTTGCAGATGCTTTATTCTGTGTGTGAAGCACAAGTTGAGGAAGTTATTTTAGAACCAGAGTGGTGGGAATCCACCAGTGGTAGACCAGGATCCTATAGCTCAGGCTGTCTTGGTACTCTCCAAGTAACTTTTCTCTCCCACACCCCAGTCCCCTCAGTGTACAGGCATTCTCCGGAACCGGTGGTGGTGGTATTCTCTCCCCTGCTGTGGGGCCTCACTGTCACATGATTGATATCTGCAATCACTATTCTACCCCAGTTTCCAACAGTAGGGCCATGTATTCAATGGCATAGTGACTGAAGGGCTGTTCAGAGAACCCTGACCAAGATTAATTTACCCAAAGTTGGAACAGAAGGACATAGTCAAGTGTAAGATCAAATGCTTTCTGTGGTGGCAGAAGGGAGTGCCTTTGATAGTTTGCAAATGCAAAGAGAGGCAAGGGTGCTCCAAAAGTTCAGAAAATCGTATGAGATCTGAGTCAGGAAAGGATTCAAGTATCCACCAAGTATTGAGTCATATAGGAGCCGAGTACTTTATGCGTATGCTTTTTGTTTGTTTTTGAGACAAGGTCTTGCTCTGTTGCCCAGGCTGGAGTGCAGTGGTACAATCATGGCTCACTGCAGCCTCGACCTCCTGGGCTCAGGCAATCCTCCCACCTCAGCCTCGCTAGTAGCTGGGACTACAGGTGCACATCACCACTCCTGGCAAAAACAAAACCAAACACAACTGTAGAGACATGTCTCTGTTGCCCAAACTAGTCTCAAACTCCTGGGCTCAAGTGATCCTCCCGCCACAGCCTCCCAAAGTGTTGAGATTACAGGCATAAGCCACTGCGCTAGGCCTTATACCTGTGCTTAATTTAACCCTCATCCTTTAAGGCAGATATTAGTACCCCTATTTTTTAAAAATTTTTTTATTTACTTATTTTTAAGGCAGAGTCTCATTCTGTCGCTCGGGCTGGAGTGCAGTGGTACAATCTCAGCTCACTGCAACCTCCCAGGTTCAAGCAATTCTTCTGCCTCAGCCTCCTGAGTAGCTGGGATTACAGTCGCAAGCTACCACACTCAGCTAAGTTTTTATATTTTTGGTAGAGACGGGGTTTCACCATGTTGACCAGGCTGGTCTCAAACTTCTGACCTCAAGTGATCCGCCTGCCTCGGCCTCCCCAAGTCCTGGGATTACAGGCGTGAGCCACCCCACCTGGCTGGTACCCCATTTTTGGGATGAAGCAGCTGAGGTACAAAGAGGTTAAATAACTTGCTCAAAATTACCAAGTAGAAGCCTGAGGTGGGGTATGGTAATTTGTAATTCTACATGTATCCACTATATTAAGTCAACTGTGTTAAATCACGTTTAAGGAAAATGATGCGCTGTGATCTGTAATACTGGTGCAGTTCAGCATTACTGTGGTGCCGTGTCAAGTTCAAAAAGACAAAAAATCATCTGATCGACCTATGGCGCATCACCGCCCACCAGCAGTACCTGAAGACGCTTTCAGTCCTCTGCTAGTGCCCTTACGGGGCCATTTATATTGAAAACAACCTGTGATCCTAACATCTAAGTCACCCAGACCTCTTTCAGGCGGCAAGCTTTTCAGAGAGTTTAACACATTTATTATTGTTTTTTCAAAAAGGGCAAACACGTGGCGTTACAAAGGTCCTTCCGTTTCGCACGCACCGGTGTCCCGGCAGCGCGCTGCGCGTCGCGAGGCCCAGTCTGTCGTCCTGCGGCGCCGGGGGTCAGGAGGTCGGGCAGGCGGAATTTGGGGTTTCGCGTGTTCCGGACTGCACACTTCGCCATCTTAACCAGCTACCGCCCGGGTTAAGGGGCACCCAGGGCAGGTGCCCAGTCGGGGTTGGGGAGTCCGAACCACCGATGCCTGGACGTGGACCCCTGCAGGGAGGGTCCGCGCCGGAAGCGAGCTCTCCACGGTTCCATGACAGCAGGCCCGGGGGGCAGGGAGCCTGCACCAGGCAGTCTTTCTATATCCGGGCTCCTTTTCCGAGTCTGGGATCCTAGAGCGACTCGCAGCGCAGACAAGGCGTTCCCCAAGCGCGTTGTCGCCGCCTGGCCCCGCGCTGGCCACGCCCCTCCGCTTCCACCCTGCCACAGGTCCCCGGCCGCAAATGTCGCGAGACCATCGTCCATCCTCCCGGCGTGGTCCCGCGGCCCACGGCGTCCAGAGCGCGCACGCAGGCCCGGGAGCGCGGGACACACAGGGCACGCCGGGTGTGTGAGGCTGACGCTGCCAGCTGTGGGCCTCCCTGGCCCGGTCGCCCAGTCTCGCGAGAGTTGGGAGTAAACAGCCCCGAATGGAGTGCCCAGGCGTGTTCGCTGCGGAGGCGCCGTTATCCCGGGCCCGCCGGCCCTGAGCTCCAGGCGGCGCAGGTACGTCAGCCGCTCTCGCGCGCGGCCTCCCCGGACAGCTCCCCTGCCCGCCTGTCTAGCAGCGGCGGCCCACTCGGTCAGCTGTGCCGGCTGCGTCCGAGGCCCCAAGGCGAGGGCTGCGGGGGCCGGGCCGGGGGAGAGGGGCGCGGGGCCTCCGGCGCTTGTTTGGACACAGCGTGCTTGTCCCGCGGCCCTGCGGGGGTGTGCGCGCTCCGGCGGCTTGTTCCGTTGCATGGTTTTCTTTACGTGAAGTGAGCATTCACCGAGTGAAACAATACGCCGTGCTCTGGCCCCGAGCCTGCAAACAGATTGAATTCTAGGTGCGCTTCCGGGGCAGTGCTGGCTTCAGGTTTAAAAGACCTCGAGTCTTTGCCTTATCTCGGTCTGTGCATATTCCGCTGCTGGTTTTTGGAAATGCAGGGATCCTGTTCGGCAAACTCTCAGAACCTGGTTGCCTTTTAAACCTGTAGCATCTTAAAAATCTTGCCTCGCCTTGGCATGGTTGCGCTACCTATGATCGTTGTGGATCGTCAATATTTTTATTAAGATGTTTACCTTTCGTATTGGGTTGTCTGTCTACACAAATTATTAGATTCTAGTCGACACTTCCAAATGACATGGAGTTATTAGATTGTGATTGACACTTCTAAATGACATGGAGTGGAATACGACCTGAGTTGAATTCTGGAGACTCGTCCTTAAGTCTTAACTATGTAGGTAAGCCCTCCTAACTTCAGGGTCTGCGATTGTATATGTAAGAAAAGGAGGGCTTGCAGAAGAGAAGTAATTCCTCTCATTTTTTGTTTTTCAATCTGGAGAATCCGCTATTATTATTTATACTTAGGGGCTTCATTGAAGTAGAATTTACATACCATAAAATCCACCTGTTTTAAGTGTACTATTCAGTGGTTTTTAGTAAATTTACAGCTGCACAGTCACCACCAAATCCACTTTTAGAACATTTCCGTTACCCCAAGACCTCTGATGCCCATTCGTGGTCGATACCCATTTCCAAGCTCCGCCACAGGCAACCTTTCATCTACTTTGACTTTCTAGATTTGCCTTTAATGACTATTTCATATATTCAGATGGAAAGATATGATATGTGGCCTTTTGTGTCAGGCTTCTTTCACTTAGCATGTTTTCACAGTTCATCCATGTTGTAGCATGAATCAGGATTTATTCCTTTTATGACCAAATAATATTCAGTTGTGTGGCTCTACTGCATTTTGTTTAAGCATTTATGCAGAATACTTTTGGCAAATAAAATTTTATTTTATGCTCCAGTGTGTGATGCAGATGACAGCAAAATTGTTGATTGGGGATGGGAGCTGGGACCTGACCCAGACACGTGTCAAACTACTGCACTCCCCAGGCACCCTGTGTAATCAAGAATTGGTCCTTTCTATATAAAAAGGGGAAATTCCAATGCAGAGCTTGCGGAACTTTTGAAGCACCTAGGGATGAAGTGGGAGCTCTTCTAGTCAGGAGGTTAACAAGAACTAGGAAGACTGGGCCGGGTGCAGTGGCTCACACCTGTAATCCCGAACTTTGGGAGGCCGAAGCGGGCGGATCACGAGGTCAGGTGTTCAAGACTGGCCTGGCCAATATGGTGAAACCCCGTCCTTACTGAAAATACAAGAATTAGCTGGGCGCAATGGCAGGCGCCTGTAATCCCAGCTGCTTGGGAGGCTGAGGCAGGAGAATCGCTTGAACCCAGGCGGCAGACGTTGTAGTGAGCCAGGATCACACCACTGCACTCCAGCCTGGGCGACAGAGTGAAACTATGTCTCAAAAAAAAAAGAACTGGGAAGACTGAAGGCTAAGGTGAACTGTGCATTGCTCCCATCAGTACTGCAGAAATCTGCTTGAGGAAACGCCTTATTTATTTATTTATTGAGATAGGGTCTCGTTCTGTCGCCAAGCTGGAGTGCAGTGGCAGATCTCAGCTCATTGCAACTTCTGCCTCCTGGGTTCAAGCGATTCTCCTGCCTCAGCCTCCCAAGTAGCCGGGACTACAGGCGCCTGCCACCACGCCCGGCTCATTTTTGTATTTGTAGTAGAGACGGGGTTTTACCATGTTGGTCAGGCTGGTTTCAGACTCCTTGACCTTGTGATCCGCCAGCGTCGGCCTCCCAAAGTACTGGGATTACAGGCGTGAGCTACCGTGCCCAGTTGAGGAAACGCATTTTAAAGTAAAATAAGGAAGGTAAGAAGTTTGGAGGTGCCTTGTATGTGACCAACTAATACTGAATGACTAAAGTGTGAGACTAAAAGACAAGAGTGACGTGTATGAAATAGTAGGCAGTGAAGACACCACAGACCAAGGTTTCTCACTCTTGACTGTAGTGATACATTGGGATGAAGTTTTTTTGTTTTTAATACAAGACCACCTGATGGATGGAGTGTGCCAGAAGAAATGGTTGCATTGGATGTAAGAATACACCAGAATAAGTAAGAGACGTGATGATGAAAGCAACAGGTTGGCTGGCCACAGTGGCTCATGCCTGTAATCCCAGCGCTTTGGGAGGCCGAGGCAGGTGGATCGTGAGGTCAGGAGATCGAGACCATCCTGGCTAACATGGTGAAATCCCATCTCTACTAAAAATACAAAAAATTACCCGGGCATGGTGGCACACGCCTGTGATTCCAGCTACTTGGGAGGCTGAGGCAGGATAATCGTGTGAACCCGGGAGGCAGAGGTTTCAGTGAGCCAAGATCTCGTCATTGCACTCCACCCTGGTGACATAGCGAGACTCCGTCTCAAAAAAAAGAAGACACCTTTGTTTTACTATAGTTTGGTCTGGCATGACTTAATTGTTAGCCTGTTAAACAGTGGTAATACAGCCAAGTATGTAATTGGTTCTGATGGTGGGAGTTTTTCAGCCGACTTTTAGTTGGACTGGATAGTAACCTTTCGTGGTCTAAACACAGTTCAGTCTCCTTTGGAGCTATTTTAGTAAACTAGTTTATTACAAAGCAAGGCATAGCTGCATAATTAGATGATTATCGGTTGATAAAAGTCATTTTCTCTCACCTGCATTATGTTCTAATTATTTTTAAAGAGATAATTTCAGATATATTTTAGTTATGCCCAGAATTATAATCTGTGTGATATTCCTTTCTTGTGAAAATTGTAAGTGGGAGACTCCAAGAGCTGCACAGAATGCTAGCCACCAGCTGGGCCAGCTGCTTGCCCGGTAATCCATTTCTTCTGCCGAGTCTCCTACACAAATCCTGTTAAGTTGCACAGAATGCTAGCCACCAGCTGAGCCAGTTGCTTGCCCGGTAATACATTTCTTCTGCCGAATCTCCCTTCTACACGAATCCCATTAAGTCCTGTTTTCTGTGTCTATAATTTGAACTGTGTCTTTTTAAGTTAGTGTTTGATGTCAGAAATTTTAAATTTTTCCTGTATTAGAGATGTAATCATTCTCATGAAAAATCGATAGGTATAGAAATACCATCTTTTAAGGTTATGCCTTTGTATGGAAAGATAACCAGGTCTTCTGCATAAAGAATTTATACAAAGTAAATCCAGTTAACATTTAGTGGATCCAGTAACAGCCCTAAGTAGGCTGTCTTAAGTTAAGTGATATTACAAATGATAATAAGCCTTTCAGAATGAACTAGCCAACAAGCTTAGTACTTTCAAAGGCTGTCTTTTCCTTAGGCTGGAAAATAACTTTAGACAGATCTTTGAGAACAATTTGTAGGAGATAGACCCCTTTTAAGCTTTAGTATATGTACAAATAAAATTAAATCTAGCATATATATTTGAATTTTTGTGCCACTGTCTTACCAGAAAGTATGATTTATTCTTTTTTTTTTTTTTTTTTTTTGAGATGGCATGTCACTCTGTCACCCGGGGTGGAGTGCAGTTGCTTGATCTTGGCTCACTGCAACTTCTGCCTCCCAGGTTCAAGCGATTCTCCCAGCCTCAGCCTCCTGAGTAGCTGGGATTACAGGCACACGCCACCACACCCAGCGAATTTTTGTATTTTTAGTAGAGATGGGGTTTCACCATGTTGGCAGGCTGATCTTGAACTCCTGATCTCAGGTGATCCGCCCCCACCGCACACCCCCAGCCTCAGTGTCCTGCAGTGCTGGGGTTACAGCCATGAGCCACCAAGCCTGGCCTGTTCTTTAAAATTTATTTGAAAAGGTTTATTAAAATACTTAAATGATATGTTTTATCTAAGTATAAAAGTAATGTGCTCCCTATAAACATAAATAAAATAAAGCAGAAATTAACTATCTGTAATCATACAGTTGAAAGGTAGAACCACCGTAACCATTTTGGTATGTGGCTTTCAGTGGGTTTTTTTGTTGTCGTCGTTTCCTTTTGAGACAGAGTCTCAGTTGCCCAGGCTGGAATGCAGTGGCTTTATCTCTGCCCACTGCAACCTCCACCTCCTTGGTTCAAGCGATTCTCATGCCTCAGCCTCCCGAGTAGCTGGGATTACAGGCATGTGTCAACATGCTCAGCTAATTTTTTTGTATTTTTAGTAGAGACAGGGTTTGCTATGTTGGCCAAACTGGTCTTGAACTCCCGGCCTCAAGTGATCCGCCTGCCTTGGCCTCCCAAAGTGCTGGGATTACAGGCATGAGCCACCACACCCAGCTGCATTTTTTTTTCTTGCTCATAGACACATTTTAAAATTAAAATGTAAAATAAAATTTGGATTATATGGTACATGAACTGTTTTACTTAACATTTCATTAGCATTTCCCCATATTTCTATTGTAACAAATGACCACAAACAGTGGCCTAGAACAACATGAAATTACTGTCTCACAGTTCTGGATATGAGAAGTCCAGAATCGGTCTCACTGAGCTCAAGTCAAAGTTTCAGCAGGGCTGTCTCCTTCTGAAGGCTCTGTGGAGAGAATCAGTTTCCTTTTGTTTTGGTTTCTATAGGCCACCTGTGTTCCTTGGCTCCTGACTTCTTCCTCAGATTATCTCATCCTCTTGATTGCTTTCTTTCTTTTTTTTCTTTTTTCTTTTTTTTTTTTTTGAGATGGAGTCTCTCTCTGTCGCCCAGGCTGGAATGCAGTGGCACAGTCTTGGCTCACTGCAACCTCTGCCTCCCAGGTTCAAGTGATTCTCCTGCCTCAGCCTCCCAAGTACCTAGGATGACAAGCGCCCACCACCATGCCTAGCTAATTTTTGTATTTTTAATAGAGATGAGGTTTCCCCATGTTGGCCAGGCTGGTCCTGAACGCCTGACCTCAGGTGATCTGCCCACGTCGGCCTCCCACAGTGCTGGGATTACAGGCATGAGCTACTGTGGCCAGCCAACCTGTTGCTTTCATCATCACGTCTCTTACTACCTGTTCTCATCTCCTGCCTCTCTCTTATAGAGACTCTTGTAATGACACCTGGCCCACCTGGATCATCGAGGATACTGTCTCAATGCCTTCATTTAGTCACAGCTGCAAAGTCCCTTTGGCCTATATGCTTTTGTGTATAAAGGAACATTCCCAGGTTCTAGGAATTAGGATGTGGGCATGTTTGTGGGGACCATTGTTGAGCCTACCGCAGGAGGAGCATTTGAAATTGCTGCATGGCATTCTGTGGTGTGCACGAACCATAATTACTTAGTCTCCTTGTTTATGCACATTTAGATGGTCTCCAGCTTTTCCCACTCATACTCTTGCAGTGTATATCCCTGGACATAAAGCCTTATGTGCTTCCAGATTCACACTTCTTGGATTAAATCCCTAGGGGAGATTTTAGAAAAGCAGGCGATCTGCGTCTGACGAGTGCAGCCTCTGGAGCGAGGCTGACCACCTGAGTCCCCAGCCCAGCTGTCCTGCTTGCTGGTGTTGTGGCCCCAGGCAAGTTGCTTTGCTACTCTGGGCTTCAGTTCTTACCTGAAAATGGGGGTAGTAATGGGTTGTTGGGAGGACTAAATGAGTTAATACTTGCAGACTACTTAGAATGTCACCTGCTACATAGTCAATGCTCAGTGAGTGTTAGTTTTTGTTATTTTGGATTTGTTGGACCAAAAGTTTTTAGTGTTCGTTTTTAAGCGTTTAATACATATTTGAAAATTGCCATTCTAAAAGGTTGAGGTTTTTTTTTTTAATATTCACCAGCAACGTATGAGGGTACTTATTTTATTGGATTTGTTGACTTAATAAACATGATTTTTATTCTACAGGGGGTGCCTCATTTTTTCTGTCAAAATATCACTTGATTTGTTGAATGTAAATCATAGAAACACAGGTTAATGTTAGCAGAAATTTACCATGAATCTTATCAGGAATTCTGTCAGTTTCCTAGAATGAGATATACTTTTAATTTCCCTTTAACTAGCTCAGTCCCATCTTTGGATGTCCTTCTACATAACAATTGATGAGTGTAAATCTATCTGACATGGTATGTGGTTTGGTTTTGTAGCAGTGAACAGCACTGACTGAATCCAATATAAGAGGCTTAGGATGCCCCTGTCGCCGCATTTAAAATACCCCCAGGCTCGTGCATCCCTGGCAGGTGAGGCTAAATAAAGAACTTATTTTTTCTGCCTGCTTTGGAAACAGGCTGAACCTAACAGGAAGGCTGCACGAACAGTATGAAACCTTTTTTCTCTGAAGCATTTGCGAGTAAATTGCAGACCTGATACTCCATTATCCCCCGGTATTTTAGTGGGCGTATCTTCCAAGCAAGGACCTTCTTACATAATCACAGCACAGTTGTTAAAATCAGGAAATTAGTTTTGATACATCACTACCATCTGATCCACAGGCAGGCTTATTTGGGTTTTGCCAGTTGTCCCTGAGTGCCGGTTACAGCAGATGGATCCAGTTTGGATTCATGAGTTGCATTGTCTCTGGAGTCTCCTTCAATCTGGGGCAGTAGCTCAGTCATTCTTGCCTTTCATTACCTTGGTGCTTAGGAAAATTCTAGGCCAGTTGATTTTGTAGAATGTCTCTCAATTTGGGTTGGTCTGATGTTTCTCATGATTTGATTTCAGGTTGTGCATCTTTGTCAGGAACCTCCCAGAAGTGATGCAGGCTCTTCTCAGTGCATCTGCTCTTGTAGACCTGGCTCCATTTGTCCCATTGCTGCTTCCTTTGGACAACTTGCTGGAGCCTCTCTGCTGTAAAATGACTTTTCCCCTTTGAAAAGAGAGATTTTGTTGGCAGTAAGGCATTTTGAGATGATGTAAATATCTCATTCTTCTTCAAACTTTATGTCATTGTGGACTCCTGTTTTCCTGTTTTATTCCATGAATTGGGATCTGTTATATTCATTATTTATTGCGATGCTCAGATTGCCCCGGATTTGGTTAGTGGGGGCCCCTCCAGACTGGCTTCCGTGTTCCTTGGACACTTCCCCATCATTCTGTGAGCCTTTCCTCACCGAGTGACACTGTTCCAAACCCGTCTTATTCTTACCCTACCCAACCTGGAACTAGCTCTCTGTCCAAAGAGCCTGGATTCTTTTAGTGGAGAGTGATATTTAGAACCAGTTGCGGGCACTAGGTGGGCTCCTTGCTATTGGGATTTCACTGCTGCCACACGCTTTTGGAGATAGCTAGGAAATGTATGTAGCATGTACACATGCACTTAGATTTCTTTCTTTCTACATCTGTTAGTCTATGTATTGAAAACCTTAAATGCAGACCAGCATTTATCATTTTGTTCTGATACTGAATGGTTCATTTATATTTTTCTCTTTCATGTTTCTAACTTCCTTCTCTGACAGTAAGAAAGCTCCATCCCATCATATGTAAAATATTTATTTGATCAGACAGTTTCACCTTCACTGCTATCACCCCATTGCCTGCGTGGTGCCTTCTTCACTTGCCAGGCTCTGACCCCCTCACCTGGTGCCTCTCCCTTCACATACCTTCCTCACTCTGCTCAGACTCGAAGACCCCGTGGTGGGCTTCTGCCATTCTCCCATGAATTCCTACCTTCTTGTCTTCAGCAGAATTCTTCAGAAAGGGAAGAAGAAAAGGCAGAGTTAGCACTCTTTTTAGAAAGTGCTTTTCTTGGGCTGAGTGCAGTGGCTCAAGCCTATAATCCCAGCACTTCGGGAGGCCGAGGGGGTGGTGGATCACCTGAGGTCAGGTGGGCAACATGGCAAAACCCCGTCTCTACTAAAAGTACAAAAATTAGCTGGGCGTGGTGGCGGGCGCCTGTAATCCCAGCTACTGGGGAGGCTGAGGCAGGAGAATCGCTTGAACCGGGAGACAGAGGTTGCAGTGAGCGGAGATGGCGCCATTGCACTCCAGCCTGGGCAACAAGAGCAAAACTCTGTCTCAAAACAAAACAAAACAAAAAAGCAAGCAGTGAAACTCCATCTAAAAAGAAGAAAAAAGTGCTTTTCCTTAGGTGTGTGTGTCTGTATCTGCCTGTGCATGCTCTGTCTGCCTGTCCTGCTGCTGCTTGCCTGCTTACCTCTCAGTGGTGAGCCTGTCTTGGGAAGTGTGCCCATCGGGTTTGCATTATGTAGTGAGAACCAGGAGGGACCAGTCATCACAGCTGAATAGATGTATTAGACCCTGGAAAGTGCAGTCTGTGCTTGCAAAGCCTCACGGACTTGTCTAGTGAGTCAGTGGGAACAAGATCTCCTTAGGCCCAGGCCAGACATGGTGGCTCACGCCTATAATCCCAACATTCTGAGAGGCTGAGGCAGGAGGATCTCTTGAGCCTGGGAGTTTGAAACCAGCCTGGGCAACATGGTGAGACCCCATTTCTACCAAAAAAAAAAAAAAAAAAGAATTAGCTGGGCATAGTGGTGCTATTGTAGTCCCAGCAACTACTGGGCTGAGGTGAAAGGATCACTTGAGCCTCAAGAGGGTGAGGCTGCAGTGAACCGTGATTGTGCCACTGCCTTCCAGCCTGGGGGACCAAGCGGGACCCTGTCTCAAAAAAAAAAAAAAAGGCCCAGGAGTTCGGGGTTGGTAACAAGCACAGCCTTGGGGACCCCAGTCCCTCTGCCATCATTTACTGGTCTCTTGCCCCCATTTCGGCATTTTTGTTTTCCTTAAAGGAAATTTACATTTTGAAACCACCTTATTCTAGGATTGGGAAACTATAGAAACTTCAGGATCTGTTGCCATATTTTTTGAGCCATAAATCCTTTGAAATAGTGTCTTGTTAGAGCCTGGATTTTAGCTCACCTTTTAGGAACACAAGCAGGTCCACGAGATCCAAACACAGCAAGGGGTGTGTCCTTGTCCCTGTCATTTCCAGCCTCATCATTCATCCCCATGGGATTTTTACACTTGAAGGCACCTTCCTTCTAGCCGCTGGTGATTTGGTAGACTGGAGCAGGTGGGCTGGAGTTGATAGGCTTGGTAAAATGCAGTCTCGCGGCCAGGCTCACCCACTCACTAGTGTGGGCCTTTTCCAGAAGGGACCAGTTACTAAACCAGCGGTCTCTGTCTCTTCAGCTTGCCCACCTTCCTTTTGTAAATTATTTCCCACAGATTTTGGTTTCCTTCTGACTTTCCTGTGTCCTCTGTCTTTTGCCATGTCTGAAAGAAAAGGTACTGGATTGCCTGGGATTCTGCCCTAAGCCATGCCCTAGACCCTGAGGCTCATCCTAAATTGAACATGCTCAGAGCTCAGCTCCTGCTGGTGTCTCCCAAGCCAGCTTCCCTGCTGTCTTCCCCGTCTCAGTTAGGGGCAAGCTCCACTGGTCCAGTCGGGCAACCAGCCTTGGTGTTGCCATGAATCCTCACTTGTGTGCCCCCCACATCTGGTGGACAGCACATCTGTCACTTCTACCTTCATATCTGTAATGTCATTGCCTCTTATCACCTCCCCTGCCCGCCCTGGTCCAAGCCAGCATCTGCTCTCCCTTGGCTTGTTCTCTACAGAAGTCTTCCAGATGCTCCCTGCCTCAGCCTGTGCCCCCTTCCACACCGCAGCCAGAGTGACTGGGCTAAAACGCAAGCCACACGTGCTCAGGACTGCCTCACGCTTTCTCTTCCCATTCAGAATCAGAGCTGAAGTCCTTTCTGGGACCCGCAGGCCCTCCCTGGGCCATCTCCCCCGTTTCCTCAGGTTTCATCTTCGGCTTTCCCTTGCTTCATGCTGGCTTATTTGCCTTTCTTTCCTCACACACACCAGGAATGGTCCTTGCCCCAGGGCCTTTTCACTTGCTTTCCCACTGTCTGGATTCTCTTTCCCCAGACCCTTGGCCTGTTTCCTGCATCCGAAAAGGCCCCTTCTCAGCAGCTGCTGTAGGTAGCACTGTAGCAGAAAGCCAGCTCTCTCCTGACTTGTTGTATTCCTTTTCTTTGTTTTTTCCTACTTATATTATTATTATTATTATTAAGATGAAGTTTTGCTCTTGTTGCCCAGGCTGGAGTGTAGTGGTGTGATCTTGACTCACTGCAATGTCTGCCTCCTGGGTTCAAGTGATTCTCCTGCCTGAGCCTCATGAGTAGCTGGGACTACAGGCGCCTGCCACTACGCACGACTAATTTTTTTGTTTTTGGTACAGATGGGGTTTCACCATGTTGGCCAGGGTGGTCTCGGACTCCTGGCCTCAGGTGATCCACCCGCCTTGGCCTCCCAAAGTGCTAGAATTACAGATGTGACCCACCGTGCCCAGCTGTTTTTTCTCCTTCCCAAATGTAGTTTTTATCACCATCTAAATACCATATGTTTTACTTGTCTTAGTTACGATCTGTCTCCCTGCACTGGAAGGTAAGCTCCATGAGGTCAGAGATTTCTATGGTGTTTTGTTTATTACTCTATCCCTACTCCTAGAACAGTGCCTGGCTTTTAGTAGTTTCTCACTAAGTGAGTTGGATGGGTGAACACAGGAGCTCAGCAATCTCATCCTTTGGCTGTGTTTTATCTCTGTGCTGTTCACTGTCATTGGATGGAAGAGGTCCGCATTTCCAGTTGTTGGCTGGGGTGTACCTGCTTGAGGTCCTCTCCGCCCCCCTCATCTTTCAGCCTCTCCAGACTGACCCCTCTTTGCCTCCCTCCTCAGGCTGGGCGGTGCTGATCCTTGCATGTCTTCCTGTGTTTACAGCGTTGCCATCCTTGGGATGCTCTGCTCCTCCCTCCCTCGCGCCCATCTTTCAGTCCTGCTGAGCTCAGATTCTTCCAGAGCTGCTGCAGTGCCCTCTCCCCAGCAGAAGCCGCCTCTTCACAGTGTGTCAGTTCAGCATCTATGACCCTGGATGCCTGCCTCTCCTTTGGCATTTTCATTTCCTGCATTTTGTTTAGTTGTGTTTGGCTTCCTTAAATTTAACTAGATCACACTTTGAAGGTTGTGCCCCGACGTGCTAATAATCCGTGTTTGTTCTGTAGTACCTGATAGTATCTTAAGTTGGTAAGTACTCTAAAATTGCCTGATCTAATGAATAAGTTAAGGTAAAGTGTCTTATGATAATAATTGCCTTCTCCGTTTTCCAAAAACCCCAAGTTTATTATTATTTTTAATTTGGGGAAGAACTGATTACCTTAGAGGTTTTTTTTCATTTATTATTATTTTTTTTTTTTGAGACAGTCTTGCCGTCACCCAGGCGGGACTGCTGCAGTGGCACAATCTCAGCTCACTGCCGCCTCTGCCTCCTGGGTTCAAACGATTATCCTGCCTCAGCCTCCCCAGTAGTTGGGATTACAGGCATGCACCACAATGCCCAACTAATTTTTTTTTCAGTAGATACAGGGTTTCACCATGTTGGCCAGGCTGGTGTCCAACTCCTGGCCTCAAGTGATCCGCCCGCCTCAGCCTCCCAAAGTGGAATCACACTGGGATTACAGGTGTGAGCCAGCACACCTGGCCTTTTTTTCATTAAAAAACCCCCAAACCCGGCTGGGTGCGGTGGCTCATGCCTGTAATCCCAGCACTTTGAAAGGCCGAGGCAGGTGGATCACGAGGTCAGCAGATCAAGACCATCCTGCCTAACATGGTGAAACCCCGTCTTTACTAAAAATACAAAAAAAAATTAGCCGGGCATGGTGGTGGGCGCCTGTAGTCCCAGCTACTTGGGAGGCTGAGGCAGGAGAATGACGTGAACCCGGGAGGCGGAGCTTGCAGTGAGCCGAGATCGTGCCACTGCACTCCAGCCTGGGTGACTGAGCAAGACTCCATCTCAGAAACAAACAAACAAACAAAAAACCCCTTTCTTTCCATTTCTTTTCTTTTCTTTCTTTCTTTATTATTTTTTTTTTTTTGAGACAGAGTTTCGCTCTTTTTGCCCAGGCTGGAGTGCAATGGCGCGATCTCGGCTCACCGCAACCTCCGCCTCCCGGGTTCAAGCGATTCTCCTGCCTCAGCCTCCCGAGTAGCTGGGATTACAGGCATGTGCCACCACCCCGGCTAATTTTGTATTTTTAGTAGAGACGGGGTTTCTCCATGTTGGTCAGGCTGGTCTTGAACTCCCGACGTCAGGTGATGCACCTGCCTCGGCCTCCCAAAGTGCTGGAATTACAAGCGTGAGCCACCGCGCCTGGCTCCATTTCTTTTAAAGGCAAGTATCTGCCTAAGTTGTAAGAGAACATCAGCCATCTCTTCTGCATGGGCTGTGTTACAAGTTCTTACCTAAGAGTCTTTACCTTTGAGTGAATTATTTTAGAACAGGTTGAATTAAAGTTGATTTAACCCAGTTGGATCTAAGATTTTTCTCACTACTATTACTTACTTATATTTGTGTTATATGGAGCCCACGTGTGTCACAGATTCTTTAGCTTGAGGCAGAAAAGTTTTAAGAGGCTTTTTTGTTTGTTTTTTAAGTGGAGACAGAGTCTCACTGTGTCACCCAGGCTGGAATGTAGTGGTGCACTCTTGGCCCACTGCAACCCTCCAGGCTCAAACGATCTTCCTGAGAAGCTGGGACTATAGATGCGCCACTATGCCTGGCTAATTTTTAATTTTTTTTTTGTAGAGATGGGGTTTCTCCATGTTGCCCAGGCTGGTCTCAAACCCCTGGGCTCAAATGATTATTCCTTCCTTTTTAACAGCAACATCAAAAAACCTGCCTTGAGTGAGGAACCCATTTAATAAATATCTTTTAAATATATATTCATTTACTGTGCTATGAGAACTGTTATTACTGGCTTTTATCTTCTTTGGCCAGTAGTCTTTAATTAAGCTAGATACATGCTTCATGTCATTATTTTCTTTGTACTCCACTGCTGGATGTATCAAGCATAAAGAAACTGAGAAATAGGGGCTTACTCCTGAGTAAACTTCTGTGAAACCTGTTAGGGTGGCTTTCGGTGCCCTCTGCTTTTCTGGTCTTTCTGTTTGGCTCTTTGTTTTTGCTCGTGCAGTTGGCATTCTCGTTGTTCTTGTCAAGGTGGATGTAACTGCTTTAAACTTTCACTCGTCTCAGATAAGTTCCATGTCTCTTAGTTGCCAGTGCCAGTGCCAGAGATAGACTTGTTTTTCAGGATCAGTTGTTAGTACAGTAGTGAGAGTCCCTACTTAGTAAATGTAAAAACATCATTTGGATATTTTAACCCCTCACAGTACTTTTATCAATGTTTTTCTACTTGCAGAAGCACGTGTTGATAGTTCCAGAAGCCAAAAACTCGGAAGCACCAGTTTCTGCCAGAAGAATGAGTTTTACAGCTTGAAGTACCTTTCCTAATAGATGACTAACTCCTTGTCCTTAATGTTTTCTCTTTAAATACAAGTAGTGAGCAGACATGGTGGCTCATGACTGTAATCTCAACACTTTGGGAGGCCAAGGTGGCTGGATCACCTGAGTTTGAGACCAGCCTGGACAAAATGCCGAGACCCCTTCTCTATATTAAAATCCAAAAATTAGCTGGGTGTGGTGATGCATACCTGTAGTCCCAGCTACTCGGGGGGCTGAGGCCGGAGGATTGCTTGAGCCCAGGAAGTTGAGGCTGCAGTAAACTGTGCAGAGATTGCGCCACCCACTCCAGCCTGGGTGTCAGAGTGAGACCCTTCCTCAAAATAAATAAATAAATAAATAAATAAATAAATAAATAAATAAATAAATAAATAGATAAGAATAATAAAATCCTAAGTAACACTGGAAGGCCTGTCTTGCTTCATTTACGCATCCCCCACCCTGCTGGATTATTTATGCCCCAGGTATGGTCTATGCAACTGATTTTTGTGGGTATGTTACAGCCAGCATTGTTCTTTACTATTGCTCTGTTTTCATTGTGAAGAATGGCAGTTTTTCTTACAATTATATGTTTTGGAAGATGTCAGTGCCCATGTGTAATTTAATATTCAAATGACATTTTTCTTTAGCAATAACTTCCCTCACAAACTGTCCTCTCATGTCACTCCAGTAAAGAGATAATCTGGTTTTATAACACATTTAGCGAGTTATATTTTTTTAAGTGTGAGGTTTCACACTTAAAATAGATTTCAAGACAGTAAACTCTTTTATGCTCTTTTCATAGAATTGGTAGAAAATATTTCAAAATCTGTAATGTTAAAGCATAGTGTTTCTTAAAGAAGGTGTTAAATATCACTTATATGGAAATTCCTTTGCTGTTAGGTATTAATGTTACAGCAGAAAGGATGTATACCAAGCTTTTGCCTGAAAACTTCATGAAATTTGTGGGAAGTAAAAGTGCCAACTGGGGAAATGCTCTGGGGATTGAGTTGCAAATGATAGGAAATATAGAATCTGAAACAGAACGAAGGATCATCCTGATTCCTTCTTCTCTTTGACTGCTCGAATGCTCAGGTCCAGTGTGCTTAATATTTTTGGTGTTGTTTTGTTATCCTTAGTTTTTTCCATTTTTCTCATTTATTTTATTGTTTTATTTTTGAAGATGCCTAAAAAAATTTTCCCATGAAAGCAGTGAGTAATAAGTAAATAAACATGAAATAATACGTTTCATGGTTGTATGGCACATTAATTTGTATTAAAACTGGGATATCTCTTTTACTGTCTTATTATTTTAGACATAGGGTCTCACTTTGTTGCTCAGGCTGGACTCAAACTCCTGGGCTCAAATGATCTTCCTACCTCAGCCTCCCAAGTAGCTGATCTACAGGCACCTACCACCTTGCCTGACTGACCCACCTGTTTAAATTATAAATACAACTAAATCATACCTGGCTATGTCAGTTTGCTGCTAATGTCTGTGTGCACTGTTTTTTGTTTCATAGATTGGCTCACAGTGGTTGACTGATCAACCCCATTGGACGTTGGTTCTGTGGTACAAATGGAGTATAGGACTCAGTCATCACGGCCTGAGTGAGAGAAGCCGTATTTCCAAGATGGAGAAGAAGCGGAGAAAGAAATGAAAGCCTCGCTTCAGGCTGAACCACAAAAGGCCATGGGATTTAACTTTTATTTACGTTGGACAAGACTGTAAGATGGCTGATCAGTAATGTTACAGCTTTTAGCCGAAACAAAAATTTACTTCTAATCAAGAAGAAAAAAGTGTGATTTGAACGTATGCAATTTTATGATCATATTCGCTTATGACCATGAAGCTTGTCAACATCTGGCTGCTTCTGCTAGTGGTTTTGCTCTGTGGGAAGAAACATCTGGGCGACAGACTGGAAAAGAAATCTTTTGAAAAGGCCCCATGCCCTGGCTGTTCCCACCTGACTTTGAAGGTGGAATTCTCATCAACAGTTGTGGAATATGGTAATGATGTTGTCTTAAATATTAGGACCTCCCATCCTATTTTTTTCAAGTTTACTTAATATAAAATTAGCTATTGCTGAAGAACATGTTCGTCTTTTCTACAGTCTATTTCTTTTTTTTTTTGGAGACAGAGTTTCACTCTGTCACCCAGGCTGGAGGCAGTGGCATGATCTCTGCTCACTGTGACCTCTGCCTCCTGGGTTGAAGCAATTCTCATGCCTGAGCCTCCCAAGTAGCTGGGATTATAGGTACCTGCCACCGTGCCTGGCTAATATTTTGTTTTGTTTTGTTTTTGAGATGGAGTCTCACTCTGTTGCCCAGGCCGGAGTGCAATGCTGCGATCTCGGTTCATTGCAGCTTCTACCTTCCGGGTTCAAGCAATTCTGCCTCAGCCTCCTGAGCAGCTGGGACTACAGGCACCCACCACAACTCCCAGCTAATTTTTCTATTTTTAGTAGAGATGGGGTTTCACCATCTTGGCCAGGCTGGTCTCGAACTCCTGACCTCATGATCTGCCCACCTTGGCCTACCAGAGTGTTGGGACTACAGGCATGGTGGCTCATGGCATTTTTTTTTTTTTTTTTTTTTTTGTATTTTTAGTAGAGATGGGGTTTCAGCATGTTGGCCAGGCTGGTCTTGAACTCCTGACCTCAAGTGATCACCCTCCTTGGCCTCCCAAAGTGCTGGGATTACAGGCATGAGCCACGATACGTGGTCTTCTGTAGTGAATTTCCAATGGGTTGACTGCACAGCTCATGAATATTAACTTTGCATAAGTTTGTTTTCCCAGTAGAGTAAGCTTATATGATACAAGGAAATTGACATGAATTATTTACCTACACCTTTTTTTTTTTTCCTTTTGGAGACAGAGTTTTGCTCTTGTCACCCAGGCTGGAGTGCAGTGGTGCCATCTCAGCTCATTGCAGCCTTGACCTCCCACGCACAAGTGGTCTCCCACTTCAGCCTCCCAAGTAGCTGGGACTATAGGCACCTGCCACCATGCCCAGCTAATTTTTTTCTTTTTCTTTCTTTCTTTTTTTTTTTTTTTTTGAGATGGAGATTCACTCTTGTTGCCCAGGCTGGAGTGCAGTGGCGCCATCTCAGCTCACCACAACCTCTGCCTCCCGGGTTCAAGCCATTCTCCTGCCTCAGCCTCCTGAGTAGCTGGGATTACAAGCATGCGCCACCACGCCGGGCTAATTTTGTATTTTTAGTAGAGACTGCATTTTTCCATGTTGGTCAGGCGGTCTTGCACTCCTGACCTCAGGTGATCCTCTCGCCTTGGCCTCCCAAAGTGTTGAGATTATAGGCATGAGCCACTGTGCCCGGCCTGCCCAGCTAATTTTTTGTTTCACCATGTTGCCCAGCCTGGTCTTAAACTCCTGAGCTCAAGCAATCCACCCACATTGACCTCCCAGAGTGCTGGGATTACAGGCATGAGCCACTGTGCCCAGCCTACACCTTGATTCTTTGGAACAGGTGCCATTGTAGTTGGTAAGGATGGGGAGCTGGGAGGTGCTGAATGTTTATGTTCTAAAGTTTATGTGAAGAACTAAGCAAACAGTGTCACTTAATCCACTCTGGAATTTTGCTATTGTTTTCATTTTAAGAAACACTAAGTGAGCATTCAGTTCTCTGAATTTTTTTCCTGTTTGAAAAAAAATTATATGCATTTCTTTGTTGTGTATTCAGACTTCTGTAGGTATATGCTTTTTTAAAAATATCACAGGTATCTGGTTTTGAATGATGTATTCTGTGTGGTTAGGTGATTCATACAGATATTTATTTATTGATTGATTTGGGACAGAGTCTTGCTCTGTCACCAGGTAGGGGTGCAGTGGCGTGATCTCAGCTCACTGCAGCCTCTGCCTCCCGGGTTCAAGTGATTCTCCTGTCTTAGCCTCCCAGGATTATGGGCGCCCACCACCACACCCAGCTAATTTTTTGTATTTTTAGTAGAGATGGGGTTTCACTATGTTGGCCAGGCTGGTATCAAACTCCTCACCTCATAATCTGCCCACGTCGGCCTCGCAAAGTACTGGGATTACAGGTGTGAGCCACCGCGCCCAGCCCCACGTAGATGATTTTTACTCAAAGCTCTGCAGACAGCTGTCTAGGCATTTAAACTAGTCTTTGTGTTTTCCTTTCATCTGCTGTGGGCTTTAAGATAATTTTTGTTTTGCCAGATTTAGATACAATGTAGTATATGTTATAATGTATGTGCATAAATTCTTATTTTTGTTTGTGGTGATTGGTTTCAGAATATATTGTGGCTTTCAATGGATACTTTACAGCCAAAGCTAGAAATTCATTTATTTCAAGTGCCCTGAAGAGCAGTGAAGTAGACAATTGGAGAATTATACCTCGAAACAATCCATCCAGTGACTACCCTAGTGATTTTGAGGTGATTCAGATAAAAGAAAAACAGAAAGCAGGGCTGCTGACACTTGAAGATCATCCAAACATCAAACGGGTCACGCCCCAACGGAAAGTCTTCCGTTCCCTCAAGTATGCAGAATGTGAGTATCGTGATTGTAGGCAAATTTCTGTCTCTGCCATTTACTTTGAAAAATCTCAAAGTGCAGAGTACTTGAAAAATAGTACAGTGAGTATCTGTGTCCTTCCATCTAGTTTGCTAATTGTGAACATTTTCCTGGTAGGAATTTTTTAGTTTAGTTTTTTTTTTAGTGCACAGGGTTGGTGGTAGGGGGGTGGAATTATTTTTTAAAAAGAGACCTCGTGCTGTTCTGGTAAAAGAAAATCTGAGGGTTTGCAGTAGTAGATGGTAGTGATCTTTGTTTCTGTTGGAAGTGATTTTCGCCAGCTTCGTCTCAGAGCTTTCAGACTTCAAGGCTGCGGCTGCCTTCTCGTGCTGAAAGACGCATCCTTACGTCTGCTTCTTCCTTGCATTTTGCTTCTTTCAGTGTGTGTGTGTGTGTGTGTGTGTGTGTGTTTTTCTTTTTATTTGTTTATTTTTTCAGGACGGAGTTTCACTCTTGTTGCCCAGGCTGAAGTGCAGTGGCGTGATCTTGGCTCACCGTAGTCTCCACCTCCCGGGTTCAAGCGATTCTCCTGCCTCAGCCTCCCAAGTAGCTGGGATTACAGGCATGGGCCACCACACCCAGCTAATGTATTTTTAGTAGAGATGGGGCTTCTCCATGTTGGTCAGGCTGGTCTTGAACTCCTGACCTCAAGTGATCTGCCATCCTCAGCCTCCCAAAGTGCTGGGATTACAGGCGTGAGCCACTGTGCCCGGCCCCATTTTTTAAGGCACTCTTGCAAAACATGTTTTCCTTGGGTTTCATTTTGTTTTTCTCAAAGCCTCCTGACCAGCAATGGTCATGCATCAGCTGGGTTTATTTAAGTCATGAGCTGTGCACGTGTGAGGATGGAAGGAATTTGGCTTTTCCTTTTCTTCTCCAGGGCTTAGTCCTTCCTACTTCATTACAATTGGGCTTGTCAAGATAGAGTTTAGCCTCAAATAATAAATTGCATATTTATTAAATGATATTTTCCAAAGATATATATTACCAAAGGAAAAGGATTTTTTTTTCCTGTTTATCTTAAATCAGGTTAACAAATTGCTAGTTCTGTTATTGTTTACTATCATTTCTTTCATCAGAAGGAAGAAGAAATTAAAATGTTACTCTTCTTTATCTGTCATATTTTAGGCCTAAGAGCCTCTGAGGTTTTGCTGCATTACACACACACACACACACACACACACACACACACACGAAGAGAAGTTTAATTTTCATAGTAAAACCAGGTGTAAACTTCAGGCATCTGACTTTTTCAGAGCGTTTGCTGCTACTCCAGATGTTATGTATTATTCTCCTTAAAAAGCAGTGACACCTCAGAATAATCCAGGAAGATAAAAGCCAGTCAAACCTGATACAATTAGTCAAATGTATACATTGTGGTATTTTACTTGACTTTATTTAAAGAGCTCTAGAATGCTTTAGGAGACACGGAGTTGCCTAATTTTAGCACAAGAATCCTAGACTCTCTGGAGGTGGGATTCCCTTGGACACCATCTCCACTGCATGTGTCCTGGGTGCCTGACACCCCTGTGAGGGGAAACTTGCCCACGTTGCACGCCCATGCCCCTTGAAGTTAGCTGTGACATTCAGCAGTAGGCGCCTTTTCCATCTTGAAGCTTCAGTTTTTCTCATTCATAAAATGGAGATGATACTCCCTACCTCACGGGGCTCTCATGAAGATAACACGAAGTAATGCATATGAGGAAAGCAGTAGAGTGTTCAGGATGTTGTAAGTAACCAAATGTTAACGATTTCTATGGCTCTTGTTCATAGAAGGTTTTGCTTTATGCTTTATTTTGGGCTGACACCATTCTCACTCTGGATCCTACCCATTTGATTCTATCCCATGGGCCGTAAGACAAAGCCTACCTGTTTTCTACAAGACAATAGTTAAAGATATGATGAAGATAGCTGTCTTTTTGATATTTGAAGATACCCATGGTGTGTCTCTTCTGGCAATTTTTTCTCTCCAAGCTAATCCCCAGTTCCTTCCATAGTTACTCAGATGACATGATTTCAAGTCTGCTCATCATTTTAAGTGTTTTCCTTTGAATGTACTAATTTTTCTCAATTGTTCTAAAGCTGTGAAGCCCTGAACTGAGTATAATACTGGAGGTGTAGTCTGGCCTGTGCAGGGTCGAGCGGAGCAGACCCCTTCCTGGTCTCGGTGTTGCTCTTCAGTCAGCACCTCCAGCACTGTCCTGTGCTGTTGACTGAAAGATCAGACTCAGCATAGGAATTTCAATTAAGAACCATTTCAGCTGGACTGTGCAAATATTTACTTACCAGAATTGACGTGACTGTATATGCTTCCAGGTCCCTGTACTTACATGGGTGTCGCTTGGTAAGGCTGGAATAAAAATGACAATGATTTGCTTTAGAAACAGAACTGTATTAGTATTATAGATTTTCTCTTCTTAAAACTGATTTGAAATATGACTTGTTCATTGTAACATGGTCTTTGAAAGGTAAAGGGAAAACTCTTAGGCCATTTCTGTGGTATTTCCTTTTTCCTCCGGTTTTTAAAAATAAAGAGACTTACAGGTGGTAAAATTCGTCCTTTTTATTTTTATTTACTTATTTTTTTCGTCCTTTTTAGAGTACAGTTTGGCAAGTTTTGGCAAAAGTATACCATCAAATATTCACCAACAAAATCAAGATATGGAATAATTCCATCACCCTTAGAAATTCCCCGTCTCTCACTCCTTTGTAGTTCTTTTGTTTTTTGAAAGGTGAAATTCTAGCAGATAAGAATATTGAGAATATTGAGCAATATATGGTTTTTTAAAGTCCTGTTGATATTTGATGCTCAATGGGATAACATGGCTTTTGCCTACCCCAGAAATCTAGTGAAACGTCTAGTGAAAATAAAACTCCATGAATGCTTAGGGTCATTTTCTTTAACTTCTCCCCTTTCCGGTTCAGTGAGAACAAGTTGCTGATGAAAAATCAGGTTTGTCTTTAGTGTTAGTATCACAGTTAGCTTCTTAAAAGTATTATTATTTAATGTAATCAGTCTTTCTCTGCCTTACATTGGTTAGAAGATTTCAAGTAGAGAACTATTTAGGAATAATATGACAGCTAAATAACATTCTATAATTATAATTGCATTGAGACTGTCCTAGAAAAAGAAGATAATCCCACTTTCCCTCAAACAGAATGGCAAATGGTAATCCTCGCTGTGTTTGGGATAGTTTTGCCTGGTGGGTGTCGTGTTTTGCTCTTCTGTTCTGACCTTCCTCTCCCTTGCCTCTAGCTGACCCCACAGTACCCTGCAATGAAACCCGATGGAGCCAGAAGTGGCAGTCATCACGTCCCTTGCGAAGAGCCAGTCTCTCCCTGGGCTCTGGCTTCTGGCATGCTACGGGAAGGCATTCGAGCAGACGGCTGCTGAGAGCCATCCCGCGCCAGGTTGCCCAGACACTGCAGGCAGACGTGCTCTGGCAGATGGGATATACAGGTGTGTGCTATTACCCAGGGAAGGTGCGGAAAGTCCAGACATCTAAGAATTCCGTGTTCGGGACTGCCTAGTGCGAAAGCCCTGCAGCCTTCCACTTCTAACCTTACTATTTGTTGAGCTGGAAGGTAGCCAAGTACTCCTCGTCTTTGACTCCTGTTATGCCAGGCATCTGTTTCTGTGGCTTTTCTAATTGCCACCATTTGTGTCTTATTTTTGTTACCATTTCTGAGGTTAGAAGAGGCAGACTGTGGAGCACTTCTCTCCTGTTGACACATACACAAACGAGCACAGCACTGCCGGCTGCTGGCACTTCTTGGGGAAAGATGGTCCCTGATCTGGGCAATTCCATGGAAATTAGTTTATCACTTGAATTTGGTGCCCTGAATGCAGAGTGACTAAGTAATTGACTATCAACCTGCTAATGATTTGTTTGGGAACAGAAAGCGGTGTTAATGATCATGTCCTGTGAGATAAAACTCAGAACAATAAGGGTTTTTCCTTTGCTGATTCATCATGACAAAACATTCCTGTTTTATCTAATATGAAGATTTTTACCTTCTAAATGTAAACCAGTTTCACCTGCTCCCAGGAAATCTCGGTTTGCCTAGGTGTCTTTCTGGTATCTCCTTGACTTAGGGACCCTTACCTCTTCTTTGATCTCCTTGGCACCCTGCCCTCCAAAATGTCTGAGATACTTCAACTTTTAATACCTGGTGGACTGGCATTTCATTAAAATGTGTGTCTCCCCATGGTTTTACCTTTTTAGAGTGAGAACTCCTTCACAAAACAAGTTTTCTAATCGTCAGAAATAGTTTTTTATTCCCCCCAAACCAAATGGTTTCTGATTTTGTGTGTGCATTTTTTAAAAGTAGCATTGATTTTTATATTTATCTCAGTTTAATAGATTGTTCAACATAGTACTGATATGTACACAGCCCTTTTGCCAGAAAGACATTACCCTCTTTACACTGGTTAGCTGTTAAGTCATACAGGTATTCTATACTTTTTCTAGATACTTTCTAGAATTTTTGGTCGGACAGGCCAGTTGTATTTCACATTGGTGTTGATGGCTTTGGCCAGTATCTGGAATAGACTTACTATTCTAGAAAAGTGCACGCTGCAGTGATTCTTCTTAGGTGTGATGAGCGCCATGTGGTGTTAGCTGTTCCTCGTGGCAGTGTTTGCTGTTTTATCAATGAGCTGCATGGAGTAAACTGCTGTCCTTGTCAGGAATAAGAATGGTTCCCTCTTTTCCCCTTTTCTGTGTCCTGCTCCTTGGCTGTGTGGTTTGTGAGTGTTTTGCAGGGCCTCTGAGAAGCGGGGGTGGAGACCTGTGATAAACTGCCAGAAGGAGAGTGTTGGTAGGTGCCATCCTGGAGCCTTGAGAAGCCCGCTAGGAGTGGAAGGGGTGGTTCCATCCTGAGTGCTGGTGGCAATTGAGGAGGGTCTAGAAGGATTTTCTGCTTATCCTTAAATCTTATTTGGCGACAGATGATGGCATTGTTCCTGCTGTCCTCTTTGCTTGGCCTTGGCTTAGCCGGCTGACCCTGGGAGCAGCTGGCCTAACTTGTTTGCTCTGAGCAGGCTTTGGCCTTCCACAGGATGTCATTTTCTGTGGGTCCCAGGAAAGAATGTATTTTACAGGCAAAATCCAAAAAGATGATTTCTTCAGACATGATTGTGTTTGCTTTCTTTTCCGAATAAGGTGCTAACGTAAGAGTTGCTGTTTTTGACACTGGGCTGAGCGAGAAGCATCCCCACTTCAAAAATGTGAAGGAGAGAACCAACTGGACCAACGAGCGAACGCTGGACGATGGTGGGTCTCAGTGGCAGTGAGAACGTGGTCATGTGTGGACGTAGGACGTCACTCCCGTCCTCTCTGATTGATTGAGAGTGTGTTTAGTGCATGATTCCACAGTCTGTCCAGCAATTATTCAGACAAGCCCAAGTTGTTACTGTGCCTTTTGTTGCGGCAGAAACTGCTCTGAATACCTCAGAGGATGTCGGGAAGTAGCGCTTCAGGAGAGAGTGGGGATGCCTGTTGCGGGGGCAGCTCCCTGTCCGGAAGAGCCGGGAGGTGGCTAGACCTGGAAGGGGTGCTTGTGCCAGTGATGTCCAAGGGGATCATAGAGTGGCAGCAGAGGCCCTTCTCTCTCCAGCACTTGGAAATGGAAGGCTGTGAAACTCATGGCCTGGAATGTTGCATCCTGGCACTTGCTATCCAGTGTCTTTAATGGGATTGTTTTCTTTATGGACTACAGGGTTGGGCCATGGTACATTCGTGGCAGGTGTGATAGCCAGCATGAGGGAGTGCCAAGGATTTGCCCCAGATGCAGAGCTTCACATTTTCAGGGTCTTTACCAATAATCAGGTAGGTGTTTTGAGGACCCCTGAAACTTGAGGAATTCATACTGAAATGTAAAAAGCAGAATCACTGGACTTTACACACTTGTGTAAAAGGAGTGCACGTCAGTGACGCTGAGCCATTCATACCGCAGCACACGTGCCCAGTTTACTGTTCCTCTGCCTCCTGGGTAGCTCCACCCTTCTCCCACCAACCACTGTGTCAACCTAACTTGAACACTGAAGACCCTACTGAGGCTACTACTTACAACGATTCTTTGATTTCCCTTGTTTCTTCTCTACCTCCAGGCTTCCCCAGACCTCTGTGCCCTGGGTCGGGTGTCTGCATGATAGAATAGAACAGTTGCACATAGAATAAGTGTGTTTGCCTCCCTGATTGGGTTCCTACCACCTTCAGCTGTTTTATTTACCTCTGTGTCCCCACACCTGGCATTGTGTTGGGTAATGTGAGTTTACAAGCCTTATTCCTTCACTCTTCATTTGGAAACTATAGAAAAGGGAGAGGGTCCTAGTATTTGTTTCTTTTTTCATCATTTATTTTTTAAGGTTAATTTTTGAATATTAATGCATAGCTCAGAAATGTCAAAAGGTAACACAGTGAGGCCCCCACCCCTGTCCCTGTCCAGCAGGTTCTTTCCTCACTGGCCCGTGTCTCTTGTGTGATGATGTTCCTTTCTTTTTTTTTTTTTTTTTTTTTTTTGAGACGGAGTCTCGCTGTGTCGCCCAGGCTGGAGTGCAGTGGCCGGATCTCAGCTCACTGCAAGCTCCGCCTCCCGGGTTTACGCCATTCTCCTGCCTCAGCCTCCCGAGTAGCCGGGACTACAGGCGCCCGCCACCTCGCCCGGCTAGTTTTTTGTATTTTTTAGTAGAGACGGGGTTTCACCGTGTTAGCCAGGATGGTCTCGAACTCCTGACCTCGTGATCCGCCCGTCTCGGCCTCCCAAAGTGCTGGGATTACAGGCTTGAGCCACCGCGCCCGGCCTGATGTTCCTTTCTTATACCTCCTTCTAGAATTTCTTTGGTGTATGTAACAAAATATAAATACGTGGTCTTTTAAAAGTCTTTTAAAAACATAATCTTAATCATTGCATTGCTTCTCTTCGTACTGTAACCTTAATTTTATATTTTTAAAAAAGCAACAGCTGAAGGTGATCCACAAAGTAATGGACCTTTTGTAAGGAACGCAGGAGCATTTGAACATCAGAGGACTAATACTATGAAATAACTGTTACCGCTGCCGTTTGTCCTTCAGTCTGTTTAGGAATGAAGAAGGTTAGATAGATAAGTTGAACTATTCCAAAATGCTTAACTTCATAGAAGTGCCTTGGGATGAGTCCTTTTACAGGAGAGGAGAGGGGCAGTTGGAAGCGTGGGTGTTTTCTAGGAAGGCATTCTTTGTGTGGAGAGCTGTGCATTTAACCTGGAGAGACAGGCCACCTGCGGAACACAGCTGTCTCTTCCTGAGGTTCAGCTCCAAGGACTTCGAACTTCTAGGTGTTGTATTTTACTCTCCAGAGCATTATGCATACTCAGGATTTATTTCTGGTTTTAAGTTAAAAAAAAAATTGAGGGAAATACTTTATGATTTTAAGAGCCTTAGAAATAAAAACTGTCCTAGCTCTTTAAGACTTAATTGAAACACTAAGCAGACTGTTTTAATATTTAACTAGGTATCTTACACATCTTGGTTTTTGGACGCCTTCAACTATGCCATCTTAAAGAAGATTGACGTGTTGAACCTCAGCATCGGCGGCCCGGACTTCATGGATCATCCCTTTGTTGACAAGGTTTGTGGAGTCACTGCGCACAGGGTTTGGGTGACAGCTCCTGCTCTTTCGCAGCCCAACTTTGCATCATATCTAGCGTGTTGGTAGCTTTTCATCCAGGTGGTGACAGCTTTGTGAGAACAGATGGCTAATGACGTGCGCTTCAGTGATGTGCATGTCATAAATTGAGTGGGTTAGAGGCCTTAGAGTAGGTGTTTATAAGGAGCACATGGTGCCTTGCTGGTTCTTTTTTTTGTATTTTTTTTTTCTTTGAGATGGAGTTTGATTTTTGTTGGCCAGGCTGGAGTGCAGTAGCGTGGTCTTGGCTCACTGCAACCCGCCTCCCAGGCTCAAGCGGTTCTCCTGTCTCAGCCTCCCAAGTAGCTGGGACTACAGGCGCCTGCCACCATGCCCGGCTAATTTTTGTATTTTTAGTAGAGACGGGGTTTCACCATGTTGGCCAGGCTGGTCTCCAACTCCTGACCTCAGGTGATCCACCCACCTCAGCCTTTCAAAGTGCTGGGATTATAGGCGTGCGCTACCATGCCCTGCCGATTCTTTCTTACCTAAACATGCAATTTGTGTTTTCCTGAAAGTGACTAGAAAGTCAGCATCTGCTCTGTGCGCTGCGTGCTTCTCCGTCCCGGGTGGTATTCTCTAAGCCTGCAAGTTACCAGCACATCCACCTTTATAATGGTTCAGTGCTGCTTTTTTAGAACTGTTTTTTGATGTTGTGTATGGTTGTTTTTGTTTTTGTTTTTGTTTTTGGACAATTATACATTAAGAATGGTATACTTTCATTAAATAAATGCTCATTTTGTAGGTGTGGGAATTAACAGCTAACAACGTAATCATGGTTTCTGCTATTGGCAATGACGGACCTCTTTATGGGTAAGTAGCCCCAGCAGGGATGACCTTGGGGATTTTTTCCCCCTTAAATAACTGAAAAAGTGTTATCTGTTTGTGTATCCACCTATGGTTACCTGTTTATATCTGTCTAAAACTGTGTCTTAAGGATGTTTTCCTCATGTAAAAAAATACTGTAGGATGTATGATGAACACCCAGGTACTCACCACCCACCTCAGCAGTTGTCACCTCAAGGCCAGTCTTCCTTCTATTTATATGTCTTTAAAATTTTGTTACAAATAGTAATTTAGAAGCCTAAAGTTTTTATTCTACTATTTTTTTCCCCAAAAAATCAATCAGAAAAGTGAATCTATTAGAAAGGGATTCTGTAGTGTTGATGAGATCTGTGTGCGAAGCACTGGGGTAAAGAGGCAAACGGAAGAGGTTTCTGCCTATCTCTGAAAGAGCAGGTGCAAGCACAGTGACACTCGTTCGCGGACGAAGTGCTGGCGGGCCTGATGGCAACATGGACAGTGCTTTGGGAATTGATGAGAGGGATCATGTAGGAGGGAGGCAGGGAGGACGGTGTCACAGGGGGGCCTTCGTGCTGAACTTAAGCAGCACGAGATGTGAAACATTTGCCACTGAATCCCAGCCAGTACACTCCAGTCTGGTTCGAGGTCTCAGTTTTCTTTCCACCAGCAGCTTCGTTTTATTCTCTAGATAATATTTATAAGTCATTTCTTGTGCTCAGTTTCTGTAGGATGCTTTATGCAAATCCAGGGTGTAATAGGAGGTGAAGCTATGTGAAGTTCATGTTTGTATATCTCAGAAAACGTGGATATTGGCATTCATAGGATTCTAGCCTGGTAGTTGAGTAAATGATCCTAACCCTCATTAGAGGTCCAGCGTTCTGGATTTTGCTGTGGCATCAGTGATACGTATCAGGAGCCATAGATGCAAGTGGCACGAACATACCCTTGCTGTAGCTCTGCCGTGACAAACTCCAGTTATTAAGTCATCTCGTCAGGTGTTCTTGTCTCCTTTTTAAATATTCGTCCCATTTTTGATGTCCCCACTCATGGCTGGCACTCACCAGTTCAGAGTCACCGGGTGTCAGTGTTTCCTAGCCTGTTTTCCTATCTGAGTCTTTTCCCACCCCAGCTCTTCCAGCATGGACAGGGATGAAAGTAGGTGTGGAAGCAGACAAGTCCGACCTGCCGCTTACAGCTGAGGCACCGTCACTTCTCTGAGCCCCAGCTCCCTCACCTGTCATGGGAGCAGAGAGCAGCCCGCATGGTGCCTGTGAGGCTGAAATCAGACAGTGCGGGGAGGAGAGCACCATGAATGCTGACGATGCTCTGTGAATGACAGCTGCTCTCTTTCTGTTTTGTGTGTATTTCTACCGTTCAAACATATTCTAGCAGTTTTCTAATCAAGAATCTGCAGCGGATTATTATTGCCTAATAGATGAAATCCACATTTTTCTTTTGGTTTTCAAGGTCTTCAGTATTCTGGACTGAATTGCAAACTTTTTCTATAAAGGGTCAGATAATGAATAGTTTAGGCTTTATGGTGTGAAAGCAGCTGTGGGTGATCTATATGTAAATGAACATGACTGTGTTCCAGGAACGCTGTATTTGCAAAAACAGGTGTGGGCTGGTTTGGCCCATGGGCCGTAGTTGGCCAACTCCAGCCAGAATCTCGGTTCACCTTGATCTTCCACTTCCCCACACACACCTTCCTGGAATAAGTGTCCGCCTTCTGTTTCTTTCAGGTCTTCCGCACCCCGTCCCTCTGCCCATCTTCCTGGCCACGCCTGTCTGGATTGTCAGCTCTTTCACATACTATTCTGACTGCTTTCTCACATGCTGGCTGCCGTTCTGAAACCCTGTGGCTTTTGTGGGTGGTTGCACTCGATAGCTTCTTATCAGAGTTGTGAGTTTATAGTGGGTTGGAGGAGCAGAGCCTTGCAAGGAAGGCCCCGTCTCCACCTTGTTTGTACGCTCATGCTGCCTCACACAGACCTGGGCACCTGCTGGCTGTTGCAGTGATGGGACATGGCATATGATCACAGCAGCCCAGCTTGTGGCGGGTGTGGTTTTTTCTGCTCGGGCATCTGGTGGGACTCCTCCCAGGGCTGGTCTGAGGACAGTAACGTGCATACGTCAGCTCCTCTGGGAGCGAGGCACACATTCTCCGGTCCGCTTTGCTGTGGTCTCTTTCTCTGGGTCCTGCGCTCTGTGGTGCTAGCGAGCCTGCAGCCTCAGCTCCCTCTTTTTCAGTACCAGCAATGATTTCTTAATGCCTTCTCTTATTTTTTAAGAGTTTAGGCCGGGCGCGGTGTCTCAAGCCTGTAATCCCAGCACTTTGGGAGGCCGAGACGGGCGGATCACGAGGTCAGGAGATCGAGACCATCCTGGCTGACACAGTGAAACCCCATCTCTACTAAAAAATATAAAAAACTAGCCGGGCGAGGTGGCGGGCGCCTGTAGTCCCAGCTACTCGGGAGGCTGAGGCAGGAGAATGGCGTGAACCTGGGAGGCGGAGCTTGCAGTGAGCCAAGATCACGCCACTGCACTCCAGCCTGGGCGGCAGAGCGAGACTCTGTCTCAAAAAAAAAAAAAAAAAAAAAAAAAAAAGAGTTTAAAGTACACTAAGCATTATAGGGATTGACAGGTAGAGGAGAGTGGAAAGGTGGTATTTTTTTGGTCACCTTCGGTGGGAGTTTCTATCAGTGACTTCTGTACCAACCTCTGCTCCTTGTGTTCCTGGGAATGTGTAAACATCTAGCATCAGTCATCAGAAAATCATTATTGGTTCTTCTGAATGCTGGTAGGATATTGGTGGCCAGTGGGCTGAGAAGGCAGTACCACTTTGTCTCGGTGTGTTGGGAATTGTCAGTTAAAAACACTCTAGAAGGAGAACTTCATGCTGCTATTATCTTGTAAGCCACTTGGAATCAGTTGTAGTTCTTGAGTTGTCAAAGAGTTCATTTTTTTGGTAGTATAGCCATAATAGATAAAGCTTAGCAATGCAGTTTTATAACTGAGTGTCTCATATTTTCAAATAGTTCACCTTTATCTTGACTTTGTGGTTTACACATTTTTGCCATTATTTATTTCACTATAATTTCTTTGCAGATCTAGTGCACTTAAGGTATTGGAGAGATCTAAGGAGCTCAAGATTACAGAGTAATGATAGTCCTTCCACAGTTGCCTAGGAGGAGGGTAGAACACCACCACAGAAGGTCAATTGAAAACTTACCACTTCCTGACCTTGGCAGATGCAAATGTGTGGTTACGGTTTCTTCCCAGAGAAGTGTGTGATTTAGTTGGGGAGTTAAGATGAATGTACTGGGAACAGTTTGAAAGTGATGTGAGAATGTGTCATTAGATGATGAACTGTGATCATGTTAAGTGTTGTGAAGTTCAAGGCAAGTACAGATCCTTAAGGCTTGGATTGCTGGAGGGAAAAAGTGAGCCTTGAGTCTCACTTTTTAGCTCCAGTGTGCCAAGTTGACAGGGAGGAGAAGAAAGGAGGGGCGTTCCAGGTGAGAGGGTGTAATTGGAGCACAATATGAACGTGGCAGGGTCATGCGTTTCACAGGACAGCCGTGAGGAGCTGCACACATTTTCCCGCAGAAGAAGCTCATACAGTCTTAGATTGTTCTGGGAGTATTTGCCCTGGTTTGAATCATCCATTTTAAATTATTTCTCTTGTTTTTCTTCTTTTCTTTTGTCTTTTTTTTTGTCTCAATATAGCACTCTGAATAACCCTGCTGATCAAATGGATGTGATTGGAGTAGGCGGCATTGACTTTGAAGATAACATCGCCCGCTTTTCTTCAAGGGGAATGACTACCTGGGTACACTTTTCTTTGCTAAATAACTGTATTTAGCTGGACAGACTACTGTGGTTAGTGGCACCGGTTGTTCATGAGCCGTGGGGTGTATTTGTAAGTGCACAGACACCCTCACATTCCCGGGTGAATAGCTGGGGCTGTGAGTGCCTGCCCAGCCATGAGGACGAGAGATCTGGCCCCTTCAGCATCTGCCCCTTCACTCTGGCAAGTGCACAGCTGCTGTGATCATTCTAAGTGTGTCTCCCAGTTTCAGTTATTAACTGATTTCTGAGGAACTCATCTTTTTTTTTTTTTTTTTTTTGAGACAGAGTCTCACTCTGTCGCCCAGGCTGGAGTGCAGTGGCCGGATCTCAGCTCACTGCAAGCTCCGCCTGCCAGGTTTACACCATTCTCCTGCCTCAGCCTCCCAAGTAGCTGGGACCACAGGCGCCCGCCACCTCGCCCGGCTAGTTTTTTTGTATTTTTTTAGTAGAGACAAGGTTTCACTGGGTTAGCCAGGATGGTCTCAATCTCCTGACCTCGTGATCCGCCCGTCTCGGCCTCCCAAAGTGCTGGGATTACAGGCTTGAGCCACCGCGCCCGGCCTGAACTCATCTTTAGGTGAATTGGGTTCCTGCCCATTTACCCTATCTAGTAGTGGTAACCGTTTACCCTATCTAGTAGTGGTAACTGTTTACCCTATCTAGTAGTGGTAAGCAGTCCTCCTCAGTGGTAGGTGAGGTGATTTTTTTTTTTTTTTGCTGGGGGCCTTAAGAAGTTGGAGAAGCCATTGAGAACAGCTTAATATCAACTCTGCTAACCCAGAAACAATTGCATTTAGCTGGACAAATTCAAAATAACTGCTACAGTTAATAATTCAGCTGTTCGGGGTTTAATTATGCAGCAAATTCACCCACCTTTACCTGTCAAAGTTTGATGAAAAATTAGATGCTCATGCAGAACAGCAGTTGTGTACCTTTGCCCTCACGGTGGCTGAGGGGAGCACCCGCCCTTCGCTTTCTTCAGGGTCAGAGCATCTCTCGTTGCTTTAACTTCACGTGTCACACTCGGAGGCCTCAGATAAGTCCCTGCAAAGATTCAAGTCCCTGCAAAGATTCCCAACTGCCTGGGAACACTGTGGGCCTCGTCCACACTGCAGCACTTTACGGGATAGCCTTTGTACTGTGCCTTCGAACTGAGCCTTTGTACTGTGACAGTGTCAGCCCCTAGCGTCCCCGCCACTCAGCCTCACCAGGGGTCCCCGCCTCCCACACTCACATGCCTCTTCCTGGAGCTGACGCATTGGCTGGGGACCACTCTCTCATGTGATAGTCTGTCCAGGGCAGGCTGCATGTCCTCCCATCCATGCTCCCTCAGCATGTTCCTTGTGCTGCCAGATACTAGGAAACTGCATCCGCCACTTTGTCCCCAGCTCCCCGTGTAAACGCTCTCACCGAACCATGACGAGATGTCACGTCCATGGCCTTCATCACCAACCAGCTTTTTAATGGCATTTGAGAAGTGTCCCTCCATCATCACAGCTGCAGTGGAGGGTGCCTTCACTCGGTGTCCCAGTGTGTGTGTCCACGGTCCTTGGCCTTCCCTTCAAATTGGTCTCATGTTTTCTGACGGAATATTTCTTGTTTTGCCCCAATTCTTAAGAAGCTTAAGCGAGTACTTATTAAAACCTTATCCCAAGTTAGTCGGGTGGTTATCTTGTTCCTTCTCAATGGTTTCTTATTTCCTCTTCTACAACCATTTGAAACATCCACTCATACCTTGTACTTTTTTCCTTGTAAAGAAACATGTTTGGGTTTTTTTACATTTTAATTTTCTAATTTTTCTAACATATTTCTAAGTTTAACTTATCTAGAGATAAAGCATTTTCCGGTTTCTGGTCTTGGTGATAAGCCAGTGTATGCGCTTTCTAGTCTGGCATGTCAGCAAAATTGAAATACTTATCTTTTAATTGCTTTATGCCTTTGCCGTTGTTCTGGTTGTTATAAAATATATTTTTAAAATGTTACTTTCTACGTTATCATTTAAGCTTATTTTCTGTATTGTAGTGAATTTCTTTGTTTTTTTTTTCTCTTTTGTTGGAGGCGGGGGCTGAGAGGAACAGGATCTCACTCTATTGCCCAGGCTGGAGTGCAGTGGCTCAATCACGGCTCACTGCATCCTTGACCTCCTGGGCTCAGGTGATCCTCCTGAGTAGCCAGGACTACAGGCTTGTGTCACTAGATCTAGCTAATTTTTGGGTTTTTTTGTGGAGATGGGGGTCTTGCTGTGTAGCCCAGGCTGGTCTGGAACTCCTGGGCTCAAGCAGTCCACCTGCCTCGGCCTCCCAAAGTGTTGGGATTACAGGTGTGAGCCCTGCGCCCGGCCTGGAGTGAATTTCAGACTAAAACCAGTGCCTTCCTAAGGTTATGCTGTGTAACCCATATCTCTGTTCTGATTTGATTCACTCATAACTGCATGTGGCTGTACAGCAAAGTATGAGACATAGAAACCAAGCTGCTTTTATTCATAGGAGCTACCAGGAGGCTACGGTCGCGTGAAACCTGACATTGTCACCTATGGTGCTGGTGTGCGGGGTTCCGGCGTGAAAGGGGGGTGCCGGGCCCTCTCAGGAACCAGTGTTGCTTCTCCAGTGGTTGCAGGCGCTGTCACCTTATTAGTGAGGTGAGTGCTGCCCCCCAGAGAACAGTAGCTCCCACGTCAGGACAGGAGCACTCAGTGCCAGCAGAGCAGGAGTTGTGTCTTACTTCTGCCCTGACTTGGGTTTGAGAGCTTAGGCCCTTCACAGCCTTGCTCTGTCTCTCCTCCTTCATCTCTGCAAAGAGTAGGAGTCGCTTCTTTGATAGTTAGATGACTTGAATGTGAACACACTTTATAAGCTCAAGTAAACATAGGCAAAATACCTGTTTCTCTGTTTGTGTTCTGTTTTCTAATATCCCATTTATGTGCTAGAAGTGTGCTTTTTATAGCCAAGCAAGCGTATGTATCAGGCAGGGAACAAAAAGTAAGATATGTCCCTGCCATATATCCTCCATTTCCTTGGGGATTCACTTAAAAAAAAAAAATTGCATATATGTAAGATATTCAACATGATGTTATGGGATACATATAGATAGTAAAAAGGTTACTCTAGTGAAACGAATTCACACATCCATCTTCTCAGTGTTACCCATTTGTTGTTTTTGTGACAGGGACTCACCTTTTAATGTTCTCTGTAGCTAAGGATGTCAAACCCGCCAGGGACTGACAGTCACCACTCCGCTTTGTCTCACTGAATCTCCTGCAGTTGGAGTGGAGCTTAGTGACTGGAACTTAATCTTGCAGATAATGAAACTGGAAGAAAGTTCTCAAAGAGGCTGGGTGCGGTGGCTCACACCTGTAATCCCAGCACTTTGGGAGGCTGAGGGAGCAGGTCACCTGAGGTCAGGAGTTCAAGACCAAACTGATCAATGTCGTGCAACCCCGTCTCTACTAAAAATTACAAAAATTAGCCAGGTGTGGTGGTGGGCGGCTGTAATCCCAGCTACTAGGAGATTGAGGCAGGAAAATTGCTTGAACCCGGGAAGAGGAGGCTGCAGTGAACTGAGATCGCGCCACTGCACTCCAGCCTGTTTGACAGAGCAAGACTCTGTCTCAATCAGCCAATCAATAAATAAAGTTCTCCAAGCGAGTAGACCAGAGTTGATGTTCACATGCTGTCACTTTCTTCGGAGGCCCGTGTTTCCTTACTCTCAGTTATAAAAAGAAGTCTTTGGGGCTGGCATTTATCTTGTCACTGTATCTTCCCCCAAAATAAATTGTACTTCTTCTATTTAGATGAAGTTTTAGTTGAGTGTTGTGATAACACACAAAAACTCTGCATATTTGGAAGTTATTCTATGCTAATTTAAAAATTAATTAATATAGGCTAATAGTATTAAATGTCTTTATATTTTAAATTCTCTTTAAGTAAATTGAATATTGATTTTAGCTTCTAATGCCAGATATTATTTTGTTAGTAATCCTTAATAAAGCTAGATATTGGGCTGGTTGTGGTAGCTCACACCTGTAATACCAGCACTTTGGGAGGCCAAGGCAAGAGGATTGTTTGAGGCTAGTAGTTTGAGACCAGCTGGGGCAATATAGTGAGACCCCATCTCTACCAAAAAAGGGGGTAGATATCTATCTCTTTCCCCTTTTCTCTGTTCTTCCCTTACAGTTTGGAGCCAAATTCTTGAGAATGTTGACGTTGGCCAGACTGGCCTCTGGAGAATAACCGTGTGCTTGCTGGAAACACTGTCTTCTCTTCCAGTTGTTTTCCTCTCTCCAGTGTTACATCAAGTGAGGAACAGAGTGGAGGGAAGGTGGATAGTGGGCTACCTGGCCTGCTTGCACCCTGGTATTTGCCAGGTGGAGAGGACTCAGTTAGGGCTCCTGTTTCTAATTTTGTTGATTCTAGAAACAGAAAATACTGGTTCATTTCTCCTACACGCCATGATTGTTAGCGGGAAGTGAGGGCTCTGCCTTCACCGTTGAGCCCATTAGCTCTCTGCTGTTCAGTAAGCGGGCAGCCGAGGGGTTGTTCCTTTTCCCGGCAGCTTCTTTAAGTACAGATATTTTCAGCAACAAGGAAGCCTTTCAATCTCATCATCCCACTGCAGCAGATAAAAATGCCATTGTGATCATTCAGAAACACCTCTGTATGTGACAGTCGCTCATAATAGAAGCCGAGCAGCAGTGGCGGGCCTCCTGAGCTCCAGCCTGATGATGCTGTGAAAGGCAGTGGAACGCAACCCTTGAATTCACTTTATAGGCAGGAAGAGGAGGAAGATTGTTGACCTGTAGCTTTGAGCAGTTCTTTTATTCTGTCATTAAAAACTAATTCTGCTTCATCTCGTCTTCTTATGTCAGATTTCCCATTTAGAAAACCTGCCTAGACTCCAAGACCAACCACTATCACATACAAATATTTAGGAACTTAGGAGAGTAAGTTTTCCTTTTTTGCATACTGATATTCCCCCCTCAATTTTAGGAATTAAAATTGACTTGTATTTATAGTACATAGATACATAAAAATAGATGTTTTAATGTTAGTATCACCAGGCTGAGTTCCTAGCCAGGTCACACTGTGTGTTAAAGCTTGTTCAGATGCATTCTTATGGTGAAACTGAAGGTGGCCTTAGGTCTGCGTCGTTCTGAAAGGCATCGTCCATCAGGGTGGCTCGTCCCAGACAAGCCTCCCAATTTGGAAACAAAAAGGTGAGGATTGGCTTTGGAGGCAGCGGTCCTCACTCAGACCTGTGCCTCCTGCCAGTCCTGTGTTGTGGCCCCTCCCCAGGATCTGAGTGTGCTCCTCTTCCTCCCAACCAGGCGGTGTCCCATGGCATCTTCTTCCTGTGGCCAGCAGGTTTCCCCTCCCCTGAGGAGTCAGGACGTCCTACACATTTATGCCTTCTGCAACCTATATGGTTGTTCAGTTGAATTATCAGAAACATACGTGCTACTGGTGCATTTAGCATAAATGGCCCTAGCCCATGGGTCCCGTAGAAGGTTGTGGAGCGGTCAGTCCTGGAGCAGGTACAGAAATGAGTGCACTCTCATGCTTTCACACAGGCTGCGCCAGACAAGCACCCGTTAGATATGAAACAAGACTGCAGGCCTCTCGTGTGCACGTTTGTAGGTTAGGTTTCAGTGGTCTGATTTTCATCCGTTTACTGAGAGAAAATGAACAAATGCTTGATTTTTCCTCCAGCACAGTCCAGAAGCGTGAGCTGGTGAATCCTGCCAGTATGAAGCAGGCCCTGATTGCGTCAGCCCGGAGACTCCCCGGGGTCAACATGTTTGAGCAAGGCCACGGCAAGCTCGATCTGCTCAGAGCCTATCAGATCCTCAACAGCTACAAGCCACAGGCAAGGTCAGTGCGCCATCCTGCCAATGGGACTTTCTCTCCTTCACTGGGCTCTGGGCAAATTTTCCCTCTGCACTGATACAAGCCTCGAAACAAAAAATGATGACTAAGCACAGAATTCTCGGGGTGCTCAGAGAGGTTTTTCTGCTGCTTCTACCAGGGTACTGCTGGCAGAACTGGTAGCTACTTTCGACTTACCGATGTTATCTATAATATAAATGGTTAAAAGTAATGATTTCTGAGTGGTTTGGGTTTTTTTTTTTTTTTTTGCTTTTGTTTACTTTTTTAGACTTGAAATAATCTTAGGTTTACAGAAATTTTGCAGAAATAGGAGAGAGTTGTCATAACAAGATTGCCCAGTTTCCCCTGATGCCACTGTTTCAGATCACTGGAGTACAGCTGTTAAAACTAACCTACGAACACTGGCCCTGTGCTGTCATTCACCCGCAGACCACATGCATCTCTCCAGCTCCCATGGTGCTCCCGTCCAGCCTGTGCCCTGCTTTGTTTTCACCCTTTATTTTGAAATGATTTTAGATTTATAGCAAAGTTTCACAAATAGTTCATGAGAACCCCTAAGTCCTTCCCAGCTTTCCCTAACCTTAGTATCTTCCGAAACCTCAGTATGAGCACCAGAGCCTGGATATGAATCTTAGTAGCACTGCTGACCACAGCATGAGCCTCAGAATCTGGAAATGAACCTTGGTGTAGCTCTGCTGACTGACCTGCAGGCTTCATTCAGATTCTACCCATCATCCCACAGGTTCCTTCTCTGGGATCCAGTCCAGAATCCCACGTTAGATTTCATTTTCCTGTCTTCTTAGTTTCCTCTAATCACAGATGGTTCCTCCGTTTTCCTTCATCTTATTACTGGTGGTGTTCATTTTCATCATTTGATTAATGTGGTCTGTCAGTCTGGGTCCTCCAAGAAGCAGACGCCAAGCTAGGATTAGATGTTCAAAAGATTTGTGGGGAGTGAGGGCCTCTGAAGGATAAAGGCAAGGGTGTGAGAATAGGCAAGAACTGCAGTGCTGATCTGACACCGAAAAGTTAGGAGAACTGGGGAGGAGGAGGCTCGCACAGGCCTGAAAAAGTTTTAGCTCATGGGAAATCCTTGAACCAGATTGCCTGTTGGAGGAGTCCTGTGTCCCCCAGGAATGGGCCTGCCCTAGTGCCTGCTCTGTGCTTAGTCATTGGCTGGGAGCAGCCCCAGGGGGGAAGCATGGGCTTGGCACAGACGTGTGAGGACCCGAGGGCAGCAGCTGCAGGTGTCCTCCTGTAGAGGAGACCTGAGCTGCTGGCCCTGTGGGGCCAGAGGTGGCACCTGCCAGATGTCTCCACTGTGCAGCCCCTGTTTCCTTTGTGACTTCTCAGTGTCTTGTGGAGGCGTGTTTTGAGATGGTCTTGTTTCTTCACATACTTCCACTCACTCATGTTAGCATGCCTTGATGGTTCTTGCTTTTGGTGATTACTCCTGAGGACTTTGACACATGATGATTTTCTTTTTCCTTCGTTCCATTTGTATTTATTAATTGGAACTCTGCTGGAAGGAAGAACTGTCCTTTCTCTCCCATTTATTTATTCAGTTCTTTATATCAGTATGGAAGCATAGATATTTATTTTACTCTGTGGATTGTAATAATATCATCATTTAGTTGGTCGTTCAAATTGTCCCAGAGTTGGCTGTTGGGAGCTCTGTCTAGTTGGCTTGTGTGTGTTTTCAGCATGTGTCCAGTCTTTTCTGAGCACTTTCTGTCTTCTTGGCAGCGCAGGATGTCCTGTCATGCACTTCTGTGCTCTAGCCTTGGTATCAGTTCTTTCTCCAAGCAAGTCTTTCCTGATGGCCTGTTCTAATGGTATTGAGACACCAAGACCTGGGCACTCGGGGTGCTCACAGCTGCTGTGCTCACAGTGGTTACTGCACTCTTCAGACAGAGCTGGGCAGTGTATGGACATGTGCACAGACACACACGCCTGCTTCTGTATCTGCCTATCGGTGTATGTACTGGAAACATGAGGAATGCCACCTCCAGGTTCCACCCAGTATCTCAGTGTTCATTCCAGCCTTTCCCTCTCCTTGTTTCTGTTTATTTATTTATTTCTTGTTTACAGAGATGGTCATGTTAAACCTCTGTTTCAGCTCCATTCTCCAACAGTGAGAAGCCTGGCTCTCATTATCCACAATATATTGACTTATTTGCTTAGTCCTAGTATATACATACTGAGCAGCTTTGGAATTGCTAACCCGTGTCTTTGTGAATTTTTTAAATATAGTATTTATGATAGTGCATCATTATCTTTGACCCTACAGAATATAGTTATAATGTTTTCTTCAGTTACTTAGGTTAATTCTTTCCTTGGTGTCTATTTTTAATACAGTTGGACTCATTTATTCATATTTGTATTCCTTTTTAGATTTCCCCCACATCCTGATTGATTAGAACTTATTGGGTGTGTGAAACATTACTGTGGTTCTAAGGATGTGTTAGTTTGTTCTTACATTGCTATAAAAAAAAATACCTGAGACTGTGTAATTTATAAAGAAAAGAGGTTCAACTGGCTCTTGGTTCTGCAGGCTGTACCGGAAGCATAGCGCCAGCACCTGCTTCTGGGGAGGCTTCAGGAAGCTTCCAATCATGGCAGAAGGTGAAGGGGAGCCGGCACATCACATGGCAAGAGAGTGGGGAGGTACCAGACTTTTAAACACCCAGATTTTGCCTGAACTGAGCGAGAACTCAGTTATCACCAAAGGGATGGTGCTAAACCAGCCATGAGGGATCTGCCCCCATGGTCCCGTCACCTCCCACCAGGCCCACCTCCAACATTGGGGATTACAAGTCAGCATGAACCTTGGAGGGGACAAGCATCCAAACCATGTCAGTTCCCATTCGCTCATTATTTCTACCAGGCTTCCACACACGCCTTAGGTAACGATCACATCAGGTTTGGGTTTATCCTTCCCCCCACCCCTGCCACCCCACAAATGAGCACATACATAGAAGGATAGCATCGTTGTGGATATTCTTTTGGATTCTCCTTTTTTCACTTAACGTCTTGGAAATCTCTCCACGTCAGTGCATAGAGATTCTCCTTCTTTTTCACAGTCATATCCTGTGAATGTACAATTGTTTAAGCCATTACTTGTCTACATGTGGGCTTTTAAATTGTTTCCAGTATTTTGTAATTATAAACTTGCAATGAATAACCTCAGGCCTGTGTGTCTTAGTTTTGTTGGAGGTGTTCCTTCGGGGTAAATTCCTAAAAATTTACGCTGCTCAGCATTGAGAGTGTCCAGTAGCTCTCTTAGGTAAGGTGGCACTGCTGGTCCAGGTTGAGAGCGTCTGGTAGCTCTGTTAGGTAAAGTGGCATTGCTGGTCAGCGTTGAGAGCATTGGGTAATTCTGTTAGGCATTGCTTTGTTTCTCTGCGGAAGGGTTGTGCCTGTTTGTATTGTGTGAGCAGTGTGCGTGAGTGCCGGTTTCCCCAGAGCCTCACCGACAGAATGTTCTGTCATACTTGTTACCTTTTACAAATCTGATTGGTAAGGAATAGTATTTCTGTGTTGTTTAATTCGCGTTTCTCTATTTATGAATGAGTTTGAACACCTAAGTCTGTGTTTAAGAGCTATTTTTTTTTTTTTTACCTTTCTTGTGAATTGTCTGTTCATTTCTTTTTCAATGGGGTTTTTGGCCCCTCTTTAGAGTTCTCAATATATTAGGGTTAGTAACCCTCTGTCAGGGATGCATGTTGCAGATTTTTCTGCCACTTTGTCATTGTCTTTTGACTTTAATGTAAGGTGTTTTTGCCATGCAGTTGTTGTTTTTTAATAGTCACATTTGTTACTCTTCTGCTGATGCCTCTAGATTTTGAGTCCTTAGAAAGTCTTTTTCTGCACTGAGGTAGATAAAAGAGAAATGCACCCATGTTTTCTTCTAATACTTGTTTGCTTTCTTTTATTTACTTGAGATTCCTTGATCCATTTGGAGTTTTATTTTTGTGTATTGTTTGGAAGTATGGATCTAATTTTTTCTTTTGCCAAATGGCCACCCATTTGTTAAAGCTCTTGTGATTAAAAAGTTCATCTTTGCCTCAGTGATTTGAGATACTGTCTTTATTACGTATTAAGTTTTCATGTGTATTAGGTCTATCCCTGAGGTTTCCATTCTGTTCCACTGGTCTGTCTGTCCATGTACTGGTACCACACTGTTTTGATTATAAATACTTTGTAGCATGTTTTTAATGTCTGTTAGTGCTAGTTCCTCTTGTATTTTTTTTTTCAGTGTTTTCTTGAGTATTCTTTTTTCTTTCTTTTTTTTTTTGTGGCAGGGTCTTACTCTGTGGCTCAGGCTGGAGTGTAGTTACATGATCTTGCTTCTCTGTAACCTCTGCCCTCTGAGCTCAGGTGATTCTCCCATCTCAGCCTTCCAAGTAGGCGGACTGCAGGTACACACCCCTATGCCTGGCTCATTTTTCTATTTTTAGTAGAGACAGGGTTTCGCCATGTTGCCCAGGCTAGTCTTGAACTCCTAGGCTCAAGCCATCCTCCCGCCTCGGCCTCTCAAAGTGCCCCCAAAGAGATGACACGTGTAAGTCACTGCACCCGGCCCTTCTTGGCTATGCTTACATGTTTGTTTTCTTCATATGAATTTTCATATCAACTTACTTAATTCTATGAGAGAAGCTTGTTGGAGTTTTTGTTGCATCAAATTTTAAATGAACTTAGAAGTAGTATTTTTACAGTGCTGTTATTTTGTCTAAGAGCAAAGGATGTGTTTCCATTTGCTCAAGTCTTGTGTGTCTTCCAGGAGGTTTTACAGTTGTCTTCATATAGGTTTTACACATTTCTTGGTAAGTTTAAGTATTTAATCTTTTTGTTGCTGTTGTAGATGGGGTTTTCTCTTCTTTTATGTTCTCTAACTGGTTGATTTATTTCTATATGTTAATTTTATATCCTGCTACCTAATTGAATTATTGTTTGAGTTAGTTTTATTATTGCGTCTCTCGGGTTTTCCAGGTATACTAACCTGTCATATGGAAATAAAGATAGTTTTACGTCTTCCTTATCGATTCTTAAGGCTTCGTTGATTATTTTCTGTCTAGTTACATGGGCTGGTATCTCTAGCACAGTGTTGAACAACAGTGGAGATAGTGGCTATCCTTTTGTTGTTCCTAATCTTAATGGAAATGCCTCTTGTGTTTCTCCGTTAAGTAAGATGCTGGATTTATCCCTAAGGTGGGGGGGGGGGTGTGTGTGTGTGTATTTTTTTGGGTAGATTATCTGTCTAGTGCTGTTTTTTTTAGTGTTTTCATCAGGACTGTGGATTGAATTTTGTAGGCTTTTTCAGCATCTAGAAAGGTAATCATATGAATACTTTAGACCTATTAGTATATATGGTTTATGATGTTAATGAGTTTCCCATATTACATTTCTGAAATAAATCCCACTGGTTTTGCGGTAATGTTTTCTTAATATGATGTTGAATTCTGTTTGCTAATAATGATTTCTTAGTTAAATCATGTTGAATTAGTAGTTGAATTAAACTGATTACAGAGCACAGTTACCAGCAAAGTTTACAAACACATTTCAGGTAGGACAGATACCTTTGCTGATGCATACAATTGTGGTCACATGGCCAATCCATTCAGATTTTTAAAACTAGGTGGTACCTATTTCCTTTTCTTTTTTTGTGAACCTTAGATTTGTGAAGCTGGTATCTATTTAGATGACTTTGATATTTGTTGATTATAACTGCCTGTGAAAGTCACAGTGTCCCTAAAGATACTCCATTTGGTTTCTTATGTAGCAATTCAGTTGGCTCAGATACATCTTTGTTATTACAAACTAATAAAAAATACTCCTTATACTGTAGTTGCTGTTTGAGAAAGGCTGGCATCTCCTGTAATGAGGTGAAGCAGTTGAGCAGAGCCTCATGCCCACTGCACGTGGGTACAGCTTAAGAAGCAGGATCCACATATGCCTGGTGTTCTCAGGGAGGCCGTCTTGGGTCACGTCTTGCCTGAAACATTTGTCTCTTGCCTGTCTTTTCACCTGTTCGGGCGTAGCTGACACCGCTGCTGCACTAGGAGTGATGTGAACCCAACGCAAACTCAGTTCAGATAAGGGGAAACCATGAAACCAACATAATTGCCAGAGCACTTGTGTCAGCACTTCTGACACAAATTACGTCAGGTTCCCCAGCACCTCTCCCACGCTCGGCGCTTTAGGACTCATGGGACTCAGCCTGTGGTCACACTCCCAGCTAAGATTCATTGTAGTGGCACAGCAAGGACGCACAGCGGCTCTGTAAGGGAAAAAGACACCTCACACGGAGAGAGCCTGGAGAAATCCAGGCACAGCTTCCTAAGCTCTCCCCTCTCTCCTGCCAGGTGGAGTCTCACAGAGCTGGCCCCTTTCCCAGCAGCAGACTGCATTGACATGTGTACATGTTTGTGCCCAGGGAAGCCCTCTAGAGACTCAAGTCCAAGTTTCCATTAGGGCTGGTCACATACTCATTCTCTGCCAGTCACAACTCCCACAGCTCCAGACTTGCAAAAGCAGAGGTGTCCCTGCACATCGCACTATCTGTATAGACAGCACGTTGGCACAGAGGCCTTATCTGTGCAGGAGCATTCCAGAGCCAAGTCCCCAGATGCCAGCCTAGGGCAGCCCTGTAAGCAAGCCCTTCTCAAGCTCCGTCTGCTTTGTTAACTCTTTCTGGTACAGTTGTGTTGCTTCATTGAAGTTTTCTCATATGATCTACTCTAACACTGTATTCTTTATTTCAGTTTGAGCCCCAGCTACATAGATCTGACTGAGTGTCCCTACATGTGGCCCTACTGCTCCCAGCCCATCTACTATGGAGGAATGCCGACAGTTGTTAATGTCACCATCCTCAACGGCATGGGAGTCACAGGAAGAATTGTAGATAAGGTGAAACTTCTCTCTGACTTGGTCTCTGACTTGATGGTGAACTTAGACACAGCCCAGACCTTTAGGCCACAGTTATTTCTGCTGAGAAATAACTCAAAAAAAGGAAAAGTTCTAGGCCGAGGAGAGAGGATCACTTGAGCCCAGGACTTCAAGACCAGCCTGAGCAACAAAGTGAGACCTGTCTCTACAAATAATAAAGAAATTAGCCAGGGATGGTGGCATGTGCCTGTGGTCCCAGATACACAGGAGGCTGAGGTGGGAGGATCACTTGAGTCTAGGAGGTTGAGGCTGCAGTGAGCCAAGATCATGCCATTGCACTCCAGCCTGGGTGACAGAGCAAGACCCTGTCTGGGAAAAAAAAAAAAAAAAAAAGGAACTAGCCCTGTCTAGGGTGCCAGAGCTGTTGGAAGTAGTGATTTGTTATCTCCTAAGTCTGTTACAGAGTAAGTCAGGGCATAAATGAATTAAACCAATTTTGCTTTTTTGCTTTGGCATCTTGACTTTGGCTCCTAAGTCAGCTAATTACATTTGATTTTTCATCTATACAATTTTGCGCCTATAATTAAAGGCCCAGTTGTAGTATTTCATTCTTTTTTTTTGTTGTTTTTTTTTTTTTTGGAGACAGAGTTTCGCTCTTGTTGCCCAGGCTGGAGTGCAATGGCACGATCTCGGCTCACTGCAACCTCCACCTCCCAGGTTCAAGCGATTCTACTGACTCAGCCTCCCAGGTGTCTGGGATTACAGGTGCCTGCCATCACATCTGGCTAATTTTTTGTATTTTTAGTAGAGACGGGGCTTCACCATGTTGGCCAGGCTGGTCTTGAATTCCTGACCTCAGATGATCCACCTACCTCAGCCTCCCAGAGTCTTGGGATTACAGGTGTGAGCCACCGCGCCTGCCAGTATTTTATCCTTTAATGTGTTTGAAAGATAGTCTTTTTTTTAAAATATTTGTAAATTTTTAAAAATCTTAACTGCATAGACATTATCACAATAATTAAAAATAGAGAAAAAGAATAGAAAACTCGCTTCCAGCCTTAGAATACTAACTTGGCCACTGTTTTTTAAATATTCTTTTCCAGCCCTTTTCTGCAATACTTACTTTTTTGTTATCATTGTGCAACTGTCAAAAATTTACAATTTTTTTGGTGGTTCTCATTATATCATAAACATTGAAAAATTCAACTGCCGTGCATGTTGGCTCAAGCCTGTAATCCCAGCACTTTGGGAGGCCGAGGTGGGAGGATCACAAGGTCAAGAGATCGAGACCATCGTGGCAAACATGGTGAAACCCTGTCTCTACTAAAAATACAAAGTTAGCTGGGCATGGTAACACACACCTGTAGTTCCAGCTACTCAGGAGACTGAAGCAGGAGAATCGCTTGAACCCAGTAGGCGGAGGTTGCAGTGAGCCGAGATCATGCCACTGCACTCCAGCCTGGTAACAGAGCAAGAGTCTGTCTCTAAAAAAGAAAAGAAAAGAAAAATTCAACTATGCATGGCACCAGTATACTTCTTAATGGTTGTTTATGTAGAAATAGTAAATTATAATTTGTTTACTATTTTCCTTTGTTTGAACTGTTAAGTAGTTTTCAACTATAAACATTTCACTGAATATTTTTGCATATATGGTTTTCTTTTCTTTTGAATTATGTCTTTAACATAAACTCCCTGGATTTGCTCCCTGAATCAGAGGGTGTGAACAGTCAAGGATGGCTCTTGGCACATCCTACCCAATTCTGTCCAGTAGAGTTATGTCAGCTTAGACTGCTGCCAGTGGGGTTCAGGAGAAGGTGGCTCCACCAGACCTTCACTGGGGGATTTGCCTTTTAAAGTGTTTTTATTCCAGTAGTGTTTTTAAAAATTGAGATAAAATCCACGTACCATGAAATTCACCCTTTTAGGTCATACAGTTCGGTGGGTTTTAGTGTATTCACAAGGTTGTGCCAATATCTCCTTCAGGAACATTTCCTAAAAGAAACCTTAATACCCATTGTCAGCCACTCCTTCCTTCCTCCAGCCCTTGGCAACCAGCCTGCTTTCTGTCTCTGTGGGCTTGCCTGTTCTGGACTTCTCATATCAATGGAATACTAGAGCATCTGTTCTTTTGTGCCCGGCTTCCTTCCCTCAGCTTCAGGTTTTCACGGTGTGTCCACGCCATGGCGCTGTCGGTGCCGTGCTGCTTTCCACGCGGAGTAGTGCTCCACTGGGCGGGTCGGCCACGTGGTGTTTCTCCGTTGCTGGACATGTGGCTGTTCTAGATGGTACATCTTTCAGCTTTCAACTTAGAGGGTGCCTTGTGTAATGGGTGCCTTGTGTAATGTGCACTTCAGTTCTTTGTGGGGTGGATATCTTTGGTGTGTTTACAAATTGTGTTTCCTCTTGTATGAGTTACACGTTCATTTCATTAACCCATTTTTCTCCTGGAATTGGGATTATCTCTATCAACCTAACAAGATCGTCCTGTCGTAGAGAAATTAACCGTTGCTGTGTTTTAAGCAAAATGTTCCTCCAGGTGATGTTCTTTTCCCTTTAATATTACTTATTGTGGTGGGGATTTTTTTTGCTTCTGTAAAAGTTTTACATTTCATGTAGTTGAATTTTTATGTTTTATGATTTCTATTGTTTTACAGATGAGAAACATCCTTCCAGAGATAGAATAAAATTTCAATTTTTTCTAATTTTTATGTATATGATTGTTAAATATTCTTTCATATGTGTTAATTTGGTATGTGTTACAAGAGATGAGCGAAAGTTTTTCACTTGCAAACCAGTGGCCCCAAGAGCATTCTTTAAAAATCCCTTTTCTTCCTCATTATTTGGGACACCGTATCCTACAGATATTTTTCTTTTTCTTACTTTTTTGTTAACACACTGGCTTACTTGGGAAGTAAGTTCTGGCTGTGTGGATCGTGAGGGAAATGAGTAATTTAGATTCATCTGAAATACTGGTTAGTTGCAAGCTCTCATTGGCGTCTCTTCCAGATGGCCTCTGCTCATGCTTCCCTTTCTGCTTTTCTCCCACCTGGAGAGTAGAAGGGTGGTCATCTCGCAGCTGAGCCAGCCCTTCCTCCGGCCACCTGTTTCTAGCTTCAGAATGTGACTCTGGACAGCTGGTATCCCTGTCATGTTACTACTTTCAATTAATGGGATTTTTTAAGCATACAACTAATTGGGAAATAACCTTAAATCTGAGAGTTTTCATCTGTGTAAGTTCTCGCAGCCAGATAAAGTTCTTCATCAAAGAACTTTTGACAAGAGTTCCTCTGTTTTATAGTGGAAAAAAAAAAGTCTCCATAAAATTGGAGGCTGTCAGAAATAGCGGTTTCTAGACTTTTCTAGTGGTATGTTCCAGGCAGTCCATAGGTTACTTTGGTTGTAGTTACTTAGTATCTGTGTATAAATTTTATTTTCCCCTATTTAAAGAAATGTTTTTCAGAACCAGTTTTGGTAAGAATTGAGTTTTTCTGGTTTCCACGTGTTTTCTCTTGGAGGTTTTCACTTCAGCCTTTGCCTCATTTCTTTTTCCTGCAGCCTGACTGGCAGCCCTATTTGCCACAGAACGGAGACAACATTGAAGTCGCCTTCTCCTACTCCTCGGTCTTATGGCCTTGGTCGGGCTACCTGGCCATCTCCATTTCTGTGACCAAGAAAGCGGCTTCCTGGGAAGGCATTGCTCAGGGCCATGTCATGATCACTGTGGCTTCCCCAGCAGAGACAGAGGCAAGGACATGCGGGAAAGTGGCTTGTTTTCTTAGCTGTTGGACATCACCTTTCAGGGAGGGACAGGCCAAATGCCTGGGGTCTCCGTTGGAAGTACAGTTGACAGATAGGCTTAGCCTCGATGGCCACAATTGGTGGTTCCAGGGCCTCCGGAGCTGCTGGAGTTTGAAGAACTAGCTCAATCAGCGAGTGCTAGTGCTTGCCATTCTGTGGCCACACAACAGCAGAGAAGACTGTTTTGTACCAGATTTCAAGCTCCAAAGAAGTGCACCAAAAATATACCTTCTCTAAAAGGAAATGTAGGGTTAATCCTATGCGGCTCTAGTAGTTTTTATTAATAGAATATGCCTTAAATTTTAACTCTTAAACTCTTTAGGTGTTTGAATAGACTTAGTTGTGATACATGAATCTTTTATCAGACATTTGTTATTGGAAATTCTTGTGTTCAAATTTTTTAGGTTAAATTGATAAATATAAATGATGTTTTTAAAGCTGAAAGTTTCGTTCTGGGCAGTGAGGGCATTTCAAGTTTCTTTTTTTTTTTTTAGTCAAAAAATGGTGCAGAACAGACTTCAACAGTAAAGCTCCCCATTAAAGTGAAGATAATTCCCACTCCCCCACGAAGCAAGAGAGTTCTCTGGGATCAGTACCACAACCTCCGCTATCCGCCTGGCTATTTCCCCAGGGATAATTTAAGGATGAAGAATGACCCTTTAGACTGGTAAGCACCCCACAGGATGCACTTTACCTCCCCAGCCTCCGTGGTGGGAGGAGGCACCACTGTTCCCGCAGCTCTTGGAAAGGAGATGTTGCTCAGCTTCTCGTGGAGCCTGGACTCTGGTGATGCTGCGATGTTCAGGCCTTTGCCGTGCTCTTAGGGCAGCCTGACTTCTCTTTTGAAACTTTCACAAGTATGATTGTGTAGTAAAAGCTTGAAGTTCCCTTTAACTGTTCTCTTTTCCTTCCTTCTCCCATTGAGCCAGTCAGCAAATCCGTCAGTCTTACCCTCAGACTACATCCTGGATCATTCCATCCTGGCCTTCTCCCCTCTCCCACCCTAGTCCAGGCCATTGTCATCTCTTGCCTGGACGGCATCAGTAGCTCCTGAATGCCACTGTGTTGCTATTGTTGCCCTAAATTCCACTCCTCTTGTAGCAACCTTGGTAGTCTTTTTAAAACATAGATGCTAACAGTTTGCCTCAAGCTCTCCAGTGACTGCCTATTCTGACTTCCTCACCTAGCCAAGCCCCCTGGTGTGACCCATGCAGCCCTTCAGAATCTGGCACTGCTTCCCCCGCAGTCCTTGTACCTCCTCTCCCTGTGCCTGTTCCCTGCAGGGCAGCTGGGCTGACTTTCTCTTGGCCCATTAGCCAAGCTCATTTCTGCTTTCATGTTTGGACTCAGTTTGAACTCCATGCTGAATGTAGGGGAAGGGGAAGCACTGAAGATGTGACCAGGATAGTTATAGAGTCAGATTTGCCTTTTAAAATAAGAAGTCTCTGGCAGCCAGATTGGAGGAGCTCAGACCAGAGACGGGTAGACAGGAAGTGGTGGGAAGTTCATAGACCAAGGTGAGCCTGTGGGCCTGGAGAAGAGCACCTGGAGTCTGTGCTGCTGAGGAGTAGGTGCTGGGGGGCTGGGAAGTGAGAATGGGGTGACCCCTAGAGGGTGTATACAGTGTCCCATAGGAAAGTGAGCACATTTGGGAGGGATGGGGATGGAAGGTTGACCAGTGGCAGTGATATCAGTTAGCTCTGCCGCTGTCTTAGCACCGTGACCCTGCGTGGCTTGTTCCAACGTCCCTGCTCTCCTGCGGCCATTTGCTCAGCTCTTCTGTCAGACGCAGATGGTTGCCAGCAATTGACATGAATGCCACCGCTACAGCGATGGTCTAGTACACTTTAAACATGTCTTTGGCCATTTCTTCTGTCATTTTGTCTCTTTCATGCACCTGCCAGGCACATAGTTCCTTCTTATCAGCCGTTTCCATGTGTCCAGGTCAGAGCACACAGGTCTCCTAAGCTGAAGCCTATGCCAGTGGGCCAGCCATCCAGGCCTTCTCTGTGGGCCACGGCATGGTGCTCCTGCAGAGGAGGCCCTGTGAACGGATATGCCTTCATTGCCAGTAAAGATTGATCATTTTAATGCTGTGGCCTATTGTTTTTCAGGAATGGTGATCACATCCACACCAATTTCAGGGATATGTACCAGCATCTGAGAAGCATGGGCTACTTTGTGGAGGTCCTCGGGGCCCCCTTCACATGTTTTGATGCCAGTCAGTATGGTAAGTGGCGATGCTGTGCTAGCCAGATGGTCTTTCCGCCCACTGTGGATGTCTGTTAAATGTTTGAGGAGTGAATCCCAGTTTTCAGTGATAGCTACGAAGGGAGTATGCACCGTGGGTTCCACAGCTGGGTGAGCCTGGGGTGAGGCTCTGAAACAGGTGTTGGTGGGTGTGACATTCAGCTGAAATACAAGACAGACTGATTGGAGACAGGGGCATTCGTACTCTTTTTTCTTTTAAGTTAAAAGCAGCTCTGCCTTACATTTTGCTCCTTTTCAAGTGAGTGAAAAATCGTTATCCTGAGCACCACAAATGAAATCAGATCACAGTTAGTCCCTGTGTATTGCTGGACCCTGGTCCTCTACTTTTTATAGCCCCTTTTAAAGTGGGCTATAACCAGACTGTTAGGTGTCAGTAACCTGAGACATGGACCCGGTGACACACTGTGTTTCTGCAGCGGTGGTGTCCTGTCATTCAGAGGTGACAGTTCCCAGCCTTGGTTCTTTGTTCACCAGGCACTTTGCTGATGGTGGACAGTGAGGAGGAGTACTTTCCCGAAGAGATCGCCAAGCTCCGGAGGGACGTGGACAATGGCCTCTCGCTAGTCATCTTCAGTGACTGGTACAACACTTCCGTTATGAGAAAAGTGAAGTTTTATGATGAAAACACAAGGTACTGATGATATGCATTGGTGTTTGTATAAGAAATGTGACTTTTGGTGAATTAAATTCTACCCAGCAAATACTTACGTGATGATTTGACCTGTTGGTGGTCTTTCAGTTAGTACAGACATATTCAGAGAGCTTGATTAGAAAAAAAACCCTTTCAACTGAGTGCAGTGGCTCATGCCTGTAATCCCAGACACTTTGGAAGGCTGAGTTGGGCAGAGCGCTTGAACCTGGGAGGCCAAGGCTGCAGTGAGCTGAGATCAAGCCACTGCACTCCAGCCTGGGTGTCAGAGAGACCCGATCTTAAAGAGGAAAAATAAAACACACAAAAAAGAAAATAGTCCTTTATACGGTAGAGATGTTCTTGAAAGTTGCTCATGTTCTTGAAAGTTGCTCATAAAGTAAGACATTTACTGACCGTGGGTACTATTAATAATATAGAGGGTTGTCTTTCCTTGTTGATCTTATATATGAGATACTTCTACTTTAAATTTCTGTTTAATTCTTCTCCACTCTCACTCTGTTACTGAGTATATATAAACTTAAATGCACCAAAGGAACTGTTACTTAAAGAATATTTCGAGTAAATTAATTATTTTATATTTAATTATTGTATATTTACAATAACTAATTTACTTATATTTATAGTAATTAATTTACTCAAGGGGAAAATGTCCTCCCGTTAATTGGGATCAAGGATTCCCAATGTATTATAAACATAATCACCTTTATGTTTTGAATTGGTTTCTTTAGAATCTGTGACTGAATCTTTCTGTGCTTCTTTCTCCTCTTCCTTCACTGAGCTTTGCTGGGTCTAGGCTAAGCAGTTATCTCTGGTGTGTTTCAGTGAAGTACTGATTTTCATTTCATAAAATAAATTTCGCTTTAATTAATTCTGCACATCAGCAGAAGCATTTACATTTGCAGTTTTACCCAAACCCAGACAGTTGGTTTCCGTTGAAACCTTAGTGTGGAAGGACTGGATTATGGCAGGAGAAATTGAGTTTTGTCATAGAGACTAAATAACTGTGTATGGGGTGTCTTCGTTCCCTGTTCCCTGTGTGTCTGTTACCACTTTCCCAGGCAGTGGTGGATGCCGGATACTGGAGGAGCTAACATCCCAGCTCTGAATGAGCTGCTGTCTGTGTGGAACATGGGGTTCAGCGATGGCCTGTATGAAGGAGAGTTCACGCTGGCCAACCATGACAGTAAGGCTCTGTGTGTTTCCCGAGGGCGTGGTCTTAGATGTGAGAGCAGAAGTTGTACACCTCTGAGGTCTAGGTTTCTTGAGAAAGAAAATGATGATCCCTCAGTGAGTGGAGTCTGTGGAAAGAACTCATCAGTATTTTCAGAAGTACATCTGTGAGACTCTAGTTTTATCCAGATTTTTTTTAATGAAAATATTTTATGTGGCCATTCCTAATTTTAGTGCTACCTGTTAGAGTCTTTATGTAATAGTCCTAAATAGGAGCTACCTCCTAGCTTCCTAATTATTTACAAAGTTCTATTCATGAAGTAACTTTGTGTTTCTCATGTAGGAAGTTTCCCCACAGATAAGGTTTTGGTAGCTGGTTTTGAGAAGAACATCCTGAGCATTCTTATACCCATTCTGCAGGTCTGGGCAGCTTGTTTTGAGCCTTTGACTGCTCTGAATTTTAACATTTATTCAGAAACCTAATATTAATATTTTTCCTTGAATTATAAAATATATTCAGAAACCTGATGTTAGTAGTGTTTTTCACTTGAATTTTGAGGTGATTACTTGTACTTTGTGTGACAAGGCAATAGCAGCTCCTCCCTCAAGATTAAAAACAATTAAAAAAAATACATAGCATCTGAAGAATGTATTTTGGGTAAACGAGTAGCTATTATTTATTAAAGCGTTCGGCGTTCCTGCGTTCCCTTGACTTTGAACGCTCTTTCCTAGTGTATTATGCGTCGGGGTGCAGCATCGCGAAGTTTCCAGAAGATGGCGTCGTGATAACACAGACTTTCAAGGACCAAGGTAAAGGGTGCCATTCATGGGCCTTTTGCTGCTGCTTTCTCTCTCTCCCTTTTCCCCCCCACTTCTCTCTCTGTCTCTCGTCTCTGTCTCTGTTTAATAAAAGCTTTATTGCATATAGTGTACATACCGTAACAGTTGCCCTTTTAAAGTGTACAATTCAGTGGTTTTTAGTGTATTTACAAAATTGTGGAAGCATCACCACTGTCTACTTCCAGAACAATTTTATCACCCGAATAAGAACTCCCATGCCCATTTGATGTTTTGGTTTCTTTTAAAATTTATTGCACTATTACTTGAATGGTACTGACCGCTTTGGGAGGCTGAGGCAGGCGGATCACGAGGTCAGGAGATCAAGACCATCCTGGCTTACACAGTGAAACCCCGTCTCTACTAAAAATACAAAAATTTAGCCGGGTGTGGTGGCACGCACCTGTAGTCCCAGCTACTCAGGAGGCTGAGGCAGGAGAATCACTTGAACCCAGGAGGCAGAGGTTGCAGTGAGCCAAGATCATGCCATTGCACTCTAGCCTGGGCAACAAAGCAAGACTCCGTCTCAAAAAAAAAAAACAAAAAAAAAAAAACAACAAAAAAAAAACCACCTTCAAGGTTACTTGATGAATTTTTTTTTTATCCTTTATGAATTGTTCTGCTTCTGTGATTGCCAGATTACCAAGATTTTAGAAAAATTTTGACCATGTTTTGGAGTTCTGAACTATTTAAAGATAAGAAACATTCATTGTACAGCAGCCTCTCAGAATTCTCTGAAGAGCAGTGTTTGCATGCAGTTTTGCTTCAGCTGTGTACAGGCATCACCCAGGAAGCTCTCCTAGAACTGGTATTCGTGATGCACCCTGTGCTCACCCTGTGCTTAGTGCACCGTGCCCACCTGGTGAGCTGGAGAGCAGTGGGAGTAGCTGCCTCTGCCTTCTGGAAAGCCAGGTGCAGGAGGGTATGGGCAGGTGAGCAGAAGCCACAGTACAGCCTTCCTGTGAGCTATCAGCCCAGAGCTGTCATTTTGAACCACGTGTGTCTGCTCTCACACGTGGGTGCTGGAGCTTTGAGACTGTTAACGTGCCCCAAACAATAGGCTTGTGAAAATGTACAAGATTCATTTTTGTCATGCAAGTTGATACTGTGTATTTCAGAATGAGAGGCCCCCTCCATTTAAAGGTTGCCATTTTCTGTACGTGGAGGTTAAGGATAGTTTTATTAGTTGAAAACGATGAAAAGAGAGGATTTCTCACCTTACTACTTGCAACTGGAATACAGAATTTATTTTTATATTACCTGGAAGGGATTTTTTCCTTTTATCAAAAGCAAGGTTGATCAGTAACTAGATCTGTGTTTCAGAGGGTTATATTTCAACTTTAGGCACATAATGATTGTTTTCACAGTCACTTGGCCACGGGTTAGTGATTCTTTCTAAAAGCATTTCTCGTAGACAGTATCACTTCAGGTCCTAGCTATAAGCAAGGGTTCAAAGCGGTGGTCTCATTGGCTTGTACCCTCCGGAAGATCCTTGTTTTTGGTTGGTGGGTGGGAGAATCAGAAGTAGATTTAAGGATACATGCTTGCTTTTGGTGTTCTACTACAGTGCGAAAATGAAATTTTTTTAAGGGGCATTTTATTCCCGTAAAGACTTTAAATTGAATAATCTTTTGGGTACAAAATAAGAATTTGAAAATAGGAATTTGGGTTATGCCTCATCAGAAAAGACCCTGATGGCAGAAATAAAACTCCCATCAAATACCATAAGGCAAATGGCGGTGAATGTGTTCCAGTTTCTCCTGACTTCTTCCCTCTTCGAAAGAAAAGCATATTTTTTCTTCTACTCAGCTCCTGCTAGGATTCCTGCACAGAGAGCAGGGAATGTCACGTTTCTAGAGCTACAGACATTTCAGAGGTTATCAACACGGAGAATTCTAGATTCTGATGAAGACATACATCATGTTCTAGTGCTGAGGAAAGCAATTGAATTAGGGGCAGAGACTCCTAGATTATCTGGCGGTGCCACTGATGATGCTGCCTGTGGCATTTATACATTTTTGACTTCTTGATTCATTACAAATTTTAAATTATGTCATCTGGGCAAAGATAGGAGGCTGTGCTGTTGGAATATGTGTCTTTGTGAAATTAATGTAACCAATGTCTTAAACCTAAATTAAAAATATGTGGAAATGCTGGGCGCGGTGGCTCAAGCCTGTAATCCCAGCACTTTGGGAGGCCGAGACGGGTGGATCACGAGGTCCGGAGATTGAGACTATCCTGGCTAACACGGTGAAACCCCGTCTCTACTAAAAATACAAAAAAGTAAGCCGGGCGAGGTGGCGGGCGCCTGTAGTCCCAGCTGCTCGGGAGGCTGAGGCAGGAGAATTGCGCGAACCCGGGAGGCGGAGCTTGCAGTGAGCGGAGATCTGGCCACTGCACTCCAGCCTGGGCGACAGAGCGAGACTCTGTCTCAAAAAAAAAAAAAAAAAAAATGTGGAAATACTTTAAAAATTAGTTACATTTGTCCTAGTTTTTCATAATAAAACATGAAATCTGGGTATTAGTATATATTACTGTATTCATAGAGAAACCTGTGTGTTTAGCAAGAGCTGCTGGCTGCCCTTTGTGTAACTGTCTGAAAACATAGGCCTTTCAGGATAATAAGAGGAGACAAAATTTAGTTTTTTTTTTTTTAAGATAGAGGCAGTACCTTTACAATTGTGAATATTATGTACCGCCATGGCAAGTGAAAATGAAAGTGGATAGATATGGAAATACAAAGTGAATTTTGCTAAAACAAATTAATGGCACTTAAGACATTTCTATTCTAAAAGGCTTATTCTTAAGGCTTTTCTGTTCTAAAAATTTGCAATGTCTTAATTGAATATTAGATTTTGTAAATGTGGTTTATTTGTCATGTGGATGAAATCTCAGGCAATAACACTGCTCAGTGGAAACTCTCATGTCTGTTGTTTTTGTTGTGTTGTTTCAGGATTGGAGGTTTTAAAGCAGGAAACAGCAGTTGTTGAAAACGTCCCCATTTTGGGACTTTATCAGATTCCAGCTGAGGGTGGTGGCCGGATTGTACTGTATGGGGACTCCAATTGCTTGGATGACAGTCACCGACAGAAGGGTATGAAAACCGCAAATGGGCTTAGTGACTTCAGCACTCAGATCCTTTCTTCCCTTTGTCTCTGGAAAGGCGCCGTGAGATGCTGGCAGATCAGCCGACATCTGTTCACTTGAGCCAGGCTCAGCTGGAGACGTTGCAGTCACTTTGATTGCTTGGAATATTTTGATAGGTGTCTGAGTCTGCACACATTTAGTAAGCAAAACAAAACTACTTTTTCGGGCCATATTGCCTCTTCTCCATCTTCTCCTTCCTGAGGTCAGTGGAGGAGGGATCCCCGCATTCTGGTGGAGAGCCCCTTTCATTTCCTGACTTCCTTGGGGCCTGCCCCTCCCAGGCTTCCTGCCCCGTGCTGCCTGTACTTTGTGGGCACTGCCATGTGGGGGCGCCCTTCTCTGGTCTGACACATTCTTTTCCTGGAGGGCTGGTTCTTGGCTGTCCTTCCAGACCTGGAATTTGGGCTTCTCTGAGCTTTTATCAGTGAAGAGCTTTTGTTATCTTGAGGCGTGAAGGGAAGGCAAATGGGCACACCAGTCCTCTTCCCTCCGCTCTTTTTCAGTATCTCGATGCATCGTTTAGATCAGGGGGCTTAAGGTTGGGCACAGACTATTTTTCTCATTTTGTAAAGGGGAAAAAGAATGGTAAAAGTGCTCCATAGTAAGCACTTTGGTAAGATGAGGACACCACCAGGACTGAAGGGCAGCCTTCTAACGCACTGGGACCACTGGGGAACTTGGGGCAGAGGGCAGGTGGTGAGTGACAGGAACGAGGCCCTGAGAGCATGCACTGAGAGGTGTGTGTGTGCCCCTCCGTTTCAGGCTGAAGTTGACTACATTCCTGGCATTTATGTAAATCCCTAGACTGGGATGGGTCTTTTTAAAAATCAAAAACGGGCTGGGTGCGGTGGCTCACGGCCATGATCCCAGCACTTTGGTAGGCCGAGGTGAGTGGATCATGAGGTCAGGAGTTTGTGACCAGCCTGGCCAACATGGTGAAACCCCGTCTCTACTAAAAATACAAAAATTAGCCAGGCTAATTTTTTTTTTGTCATCCAAAAAAAAGAAAAACCCCGTCTCTACTAAAAATACAAAAATTGGTGGCATGTGCTTGTAATCCCAGCTACTTAGGAGGCTGAGGCAGGAGAGTTGCTTGAACCCAGGAGATGGAGGTTGCAGTGAGCCAAGATCGCACCACTGCACTCCAGCCTGGGTGACAGAGAAAGACACGGTTTAAATAAAATAAAATAAAAATAAAAAGTGAGGGTTAAAGTCACAGTTAAAGGAGATTAATGTTTTATCTCCACAGAGATTTTAAGACCTGAGATCGCCTGGTAAGAATCTGTATTAAATTTTAAATGCCTGCAAAGATGGTCCTAGGCCTTAAATTTAAAATGGTAGCTTTTTTAATCTTTCAGGGCCATTAAATACTTGACCGGAAGCGCCCTTTAATGAGAGAAGAGGACTTAATGGCATTTTTCTTGCATGGATCTTGTCTAGTCCAGGTTGATGTTAATGGGACTTAAAGGGGCAGACACAGGAGAAACAAGATGGAAACAGAAGCTCCAGGTTTCAATACCGGGTGGCGCTTTCGCGCTCAGAAAGGATCCTTTGTGAACAGAAGCTGTTGCTAGCCCAGTGCCTCGACTCTGAGGTGTCCCCGAAAACAAACTGCCCTTTCTCTGTTGTCGCACTTTCAGTGGTCAGGGCCCTGCCGACTCGAAGCCCAGCTCAAGTGAACAGATGCTCCATGGGTGTTGGGCCTTGCCTCCACGCCCTGGGGTGTCAGTACAGTTCCTTCTCCCCAGGAGAGCCTCTGGGACGCAGCAGGAGCCATGGCTCCCCATTCTCTTCTCCCTGTTGCCCCTGAGCCCCCGCTCTCAGGCCCTTCTTTTCTCAGTGGGTGTCACATGGTCTCACTGTCTCTGAATGAACTCTGTTCTACCCCCATCCATGAGAAGCTGAGTGTGGCACTCAGGCAGTTGGTACAGCCTGGTGGACAGTGGTGCTAACCACTTGGAGCCACGAGGCACTGGGGAGCGGAGCCCTGGTCAGGTCAGGCCTGTGTGTGCCGATCTGGCTGGGCTGGGCCACTGAGAATGCATGTCTTACGAGAATAGGGGAATCTGGAACGTATTGGATTTACTTTGGCCTAAACTCGTGACTTCTGAACTCCCATTTCCCCCTCTTTTGGGGACTACCTTAAAAAAAAAATTCCTTTAGAGATTTCTTTTTAAAAGCTAAATTCCGGGCCATGTGTGGTGGCTCATACCTATAATCCCAGCACTTTGGGAGACTGAGGCAGGAAGATCACTTGAGCCTAGGAGTTTGAGACCAGCCAGACCCATTTCTGCAAAAAATAAAAAATTAGCCAGGCATGGGGTCATGTGCTTGCAGTCTCAGCTACTCGGGAGGCTGAGGCAGGAGGATCACTTGAGCCTAGGAGCTCAAGGCTACAGTGAGCTATGATTGCGCCACTGCACCGGGTGACAGGAGCGTGACTCTGTCTGAGAAAAAAAAAGAATTCCTGAACAGGCTTGTTGACTTCGCAGACTGCTTTTGGCTTCTGGATGCCCTCCTCCAGTACACATCGTATGGGGTGACACCTCCTAGCCTCAGTCACTCTGGGAACCGCCAGCGCCCTCCCAGTGGAGCAGGCTCAGTCACTCCAGAGAGGATGGAAGGTGAGTGGATGGGCAAGATGCCTTGGGGAGGGAATCGGATCCAGCTGAACATGATGCTCCTTCAGCCAGTGGCTGTGCCTGCCAGCAAGTGGGGCCAGTTTGTGTGCACAGCTGAGCAGTTTTCATAATGGCTGCAGGTAGACCAGCACCCAGCAGCTCTAACCCGCCGAGAGGCCATCCTTAGTCCCCAGAGGGACATGATCGAGGGCCCAGTGTGCAGCTGCTTTTCCGCATGCACCCCGCCCCTCACGCCCCTCACGCCCCTCCAAGTGTGTTTACCTCCTTTCACAGGTGAGGACACTGGCTCCTACAGGCCTTCAGGAAGAATCACCGACGTCTAGAGCACTTGCCAGGTCCCAGGCCGCAGGCTGGGATGCTCCCATGGATTACCTCACTGTCCCCTCTCAGTAATCCTGTGAAAATAGATACTATCATTCCCAGTTTCCAGATAAGGAAACGAGAGTTGAGAGAAATTAGATAACTGCCTGAGATCCCCCGGGCGGTATGTGGTGGTGGAGCCTCAACCCGCCTCTGGGGCCTGTGCCGGTGCCATGGGCCCCCTAGCTGCTTGGCACTTAGCGGGGTGGGTATCAGTGCCTGTAAGTCCCTGGTGTGCTGGTCCTTACAGCACTGCCCGTAGAAGGGTCATGTGAACCACAGGTGTCGTTTAATATTTTCCAGGAGCTGCGTTTAAAAAGTAGAAAGAAACACAGATGAAACTATTTTAATAATATACTTGAGCTGAAGACAAGAAGAATATTAGAATTTAAACACGTGATACCTTATTTCAGTTGCTCGATAGCTACATGTGGTTGGCAGCTACAGTGTTCAATGGTGCAGATTGAAGAAATAGAAAGAATTTTGAAAATGCTGAGTTTTTTTTTATTTGGCCAGAGAATTAAATATTTTAGAAGAGAAGGATTTTTTCTGTGAAACTGGTCTGTAGCTTAGATTCTGCAAGTGTAGCCTTGTGTGTGTCAGTGGTGGTCAGCAAAGGTTGACCAGCCAGTGCCGTGCACGCATCTGCCCATCTTCAAGGAAACAGTTCTATTTTCTCACCCACCTTCAGCAATGGAAACACACATTGTCCGGGAGGAACCAATCAGGCGTGGCTCCTGCAGCACGTGGAGGACAGCGTAACAGAGCACAGGGACTCTGTGCTCTGTTGTGGGAAAGCAGACAAACTCATGATAAAGTCCTCTTTTTTCCTTTGCATTTTAATAATAGAGATGATTTTCTTTTTTGTTGATGTTGTTGCTAACCACAGGAAACCATCTTCATCGGTACTCCAAGGTTCTGGAGGCCCATTTGGGGGACCCAAAACCTCGGCCTCTGCCAGCCTGTCCACATTTGTCTTGGGCCAAGCCACAGCCTTTAAACGAGACGGCGCCCAGGTTAGTGTCCGCCTGTGCCCTTCCACTCTTTCTGTGGGGCTTGTGAGTCATTGCTTTTCTTATAGGAGAGAATGGAGTTTTACTGACGTCACTATTGAATTGTCAGATCTTCAAGTTTGTCATTTGTGGTAGTTATTTAGTGAACCCCGTATTGGCCTTTGGAAATAGGCTCTTTGGTGGTATCGTGCATAAAATGTGCTTTGGATAATTAGCATTTTGTTACATTTGGTTAATTCTTTTTTAAAAAGCTGTGATCCAACAGAGTGATTTCTTTTTTTTTTTTTTTTTTTTTGAGACGGAGTCTCGCTCTGTCGCCCAGGCTGGAGTGCAGTGGCCGGATCTCAGCTCACTGCAAGCTCCGCCTCCTGGGTTTATGCCATTCTCCTGCCTCAGCCTCCCGAATAGCTGGGACTACAGGCGCCCGCCACCTCGCCCGGCTAGTTTTTTGTATTTTTTTAGTAGAGACAGGGTTTCACCGTGTTCGCCAGGATGGTCTTGATCTCCTGACCTCGTGATCCGCCCGTCTTGGCCTCCGAAAGTGCTGGGATTACAGGCTTGAGCCACCGTGCCCGGCCCCAGAGTGATTTCATGTGAGCTGGAGCTCTGAGTCCTGCGGCTGGGGAGTTGAGAGCTGCCGGCTGCAGTGTGTTCCCTGTTTGAGACATTGATGATAAGATACAGAGAGTTCCCTTCTTCTGTCATTCCCGGGGGCCGCGGTTGCAGCCTTTCCAAGAAGAGCATGCTTCTGTGTCATTATGTCCTGTGCTGACTGTGACTGGGGGTGAAAGCACCTGCCTCCGATGACAGGCTGTAAACTCTACTGCTGTCACTGCACTCCTGGGTGCAGTGCCGCCCGGTCCCTTCTCCAGCTCACTAACTCGGCTTCTTCATTTGCATTGTTTCCTTTCCGTACCCAGTGTTCGAGGTGGCTCTGCTGTTTCCCCCTACAGCTAAGGCGAGCCAGCTCGGTGTGACTGGTCCTTGTTTTCTCAGATCCCACCCTCTCACTTCTTCTGTGACGTCCCTGGCCTGAGCAGGACAGTATCAGAAGAAAGGGGGAGCTTCTCCTGAGCAAGGGGATGAAGCCAGGGACAGCTGTCAGAGCTGTACCCCTGGCCTGGCAGGCACACCTCCCACCCCATCAAGCGGGAGTCTTGCCCTCCGAGCCTCCCTGGCCACCTGGTACCCGGCCCCTCTCCCCAAGCCCCTCAGGCAGGAGGCTCCCTTCCAGACAGGCCCCCTTTTCCTCCAGTGATGGTATGGGGCCAGGGACAGAGGCCACCCTCCATCCTGTAAGGTGAAGAGGAGGATGCCCATGGGAAGGTGGTGAGGCCGCCTTCCGCCTTTACTGCTCATCATAAACCAAAAGTGCTAAACACACCACGCACTGACCATATGTCTTCATTTCGAATATGCTTAATAGAACACAGGAAAATGGTAGAATCATCACGTTGTTTCATCAGCAGCTTTCTTTCTCAACCTTAATTACTGGGTACTTTTCCATTCCAGTTCACATCTCATCATTTAAAAATTTCTGATAAGTTTCCATTTTTGCATCCTATTTATTTATAACCTTCTATTAGCCTAGCATTCAAACCAGAGTTTATATTCCAGCCATGGTCAGCAATTCATACTCAGTGAACAGTGTTAGCTGAAGTTCCAGAAACCCAGTTATTCTCCACAGTGTTGTTCAGGACTTGAAGCAGATAACAATGTCCTTTCTATCCTTGGCTATCTACCTGTTCACATCAAATAATCCATCACATTCTGGACTGGCTCATCCAGCATGTTGACAATGGACAGCTCCTGGAATTTGATTTTTACAGTCAGTCAGTAATTCCTCCTTCTCAGTACGCCGCTGGGTTTTACATTTATCTTGCTTTTCACATCTTGTTGAAAATTATTTTCAGTCCCCAGAGACCTAGATCGACGCATATTCTGAGATCTGAGACTCTAAAAGAGATCTGAGACCAGGAGACAGCTCCAGATGCCTGTCAGCCCAGTGCCGGGGGCAGGTTCCCGTCTGTGGAGTGGAGAGGCGCTTTGCGTTTCTTTGTCGGGCATCAGGTGCCCATACCTAGGGCAGCTGTGGAAGTGTCAGCGTCCTCCCTGAGAGGAACCCCTGCGCCGGTGGCTCCGCAGTCCTTCCATCAGTATGCTGTAAAGCAGCCACATGGTAATGGGTGTGGACTGTTACCATGACTACTCCACTAGAAAGTGCCATCACCAAAGCATTAGATTCTGGAACAGGATGTCACTGTTAGAATGGAAATATAGCCCGTATATATTCAGCTACAAAGTCGTAAAGCCTAAATGTCATTGATTCCATAACTTAACACTGTCAGTTTAATTTTCAGACTGATTAAACCTGAAGTGTAACATTAAATCCTATGAAATAGGAGGGTTATAATGAGTGCTCACTGGTATTCAGGCAGTTGCCGAGCTGGGAGTATCGAGTGGGAGTCTCCCTCTTTCCTGCCTAAGAAGCCTCTGCTCAGACCAGCCCTTGCCTGCCAGTTTGGCGTTGACTTTCAGCCTAGGTGCTGACAGGACTGGACATCTTTGCTTTCACTTGCCCAGAGTGAGAGAGACAGGCCGACAGTTTCCAAATGACTCAACAACAGAAAAACAGAGAATTTTTCATTGGCAAACTTACTGTATTCTCCCCTCACTGAAGCCAGAGTAGTGTTTTTCCCATCACGCTCTTCGCTCTAGCTCCGGTGTCCTCCCAGGCTCTGTGCCGCTGTTGCCAGCGTATCAACCTCTCTGTGTTCTTTGGGTCTAAGTTGTATTGGCCTGAAGTTTTTCAGATCCCAAAGTTAATAATGATACTGTGCACCAGAGTGCAGAAAGCGCACTCGTTCACTTGATCATCCCCCCACTGCGGGCGCGGCAGATGGGGACCCCGCGTTTCGCTGCTCAGACTCTCCCCACAGTTGCTTCCTTGTATGTTTCCTATTCTCCCTCTAGACAGCGGTTTCTTCAGAGACAAAGATGCTGTCTGGTTCCCGGCACCGGTTTGCCCGCTTCCTTATATGCAGTGGTTGTGGAGTCACCATCGCCTCCGACTGCTCCAGGCCTTAGGGAGAGAACCACGATGGCCCCAGGCTCATGTCCACCCGGCAGGCTTCAGCTTCTCCCACCCACAGGCTCCTTCCAGGGCCTCACCATGAGTGTCCTTCCGAGTTGCTTGGTCATGTTGCCAGCTTTATGCAAAAACAGGCTCATGCTGGTCATATTATAAACTCAGTAGAATCTCATGAACAGGGACTTGATTTTGATCTTTCTCAGGACCTGGAAACGGCCACCACAGTTGCTGTTCAGTGGCATTTAGGTAGACGTGGATGCAAATAGCATTTCACATCTCCCTGTAGATCACTTTCTCTTTCTTGGGTTTTAGTTGAGCTTCCTAGACTAGTACAATGGCTTATTTTTATTTTGTTTTAATCTATTTTCTGAAGTAACCTTTGGAAACATCAGAAGCTACTCTCCATCGACCTGGACAAGGTGGTGTTACCCAACTTTCGATCAAATCGCCCTCAAGTGAGGCCCTTGTCCCCTGGAGAGAGCGGTGCCTGGGACATTCCTGGAGGTGCGTTCTCGGGTGCTTTGTTACTGTGCTCAGTCATCCTGTATTTTGTTCAAGGGAGTCTCTCTCCCTCCCTCCCCCAGGAGGCGGGCCAGACTCTTCCTGTCTCTGCCTTCGTGGGAGCTGTGGTGGCCTTGGCTCTTGGCTTCTTTTGCGGCACAAACCAGCACGACCAAGGGCAGACCTGAGAGATTGAGATTGTTGTTTCCCTTAGAAAATGCTACCTAGATTTTCACATTGGAATTTCTTTTACAACGACCGGGTGATCTACTTAAAGATGTTCAAAGTAACTTGCACGCTCTTTATGAAAGTTCTGCCAGCCACCTATTACGTCCCTCACAGGACGCCTGTCTGCTGGTTTGGGTCCCAGCCAGTGGCAGCAGCCGCCCTGGCTCCCAGCTCTCAGCCCAGAAGGCCCTTCCAGTTCTCTGCCCTGCTCCCCCTGGGAGGGACTTGACTGAGCTGGGGTGGTCTCATCCTGTCTGTCTCTGCGAGGATCCGATAGACTCTGAGGGCAACTCGATAGACTGCCTGGGGCAGGTTCTTCTCCACTACCCAGGGCAGTTGGTACCAGGCCTTTCCAGCAGAACCTGGGCAGGTCTTTTGCTCTAGAGTCCCCTGTACTTTTCCAAAGAGTTTACAGCTACCAAGGGGAGTTTCTCTGGGTTCCAGGAATTGTCCAGAAATGGGATCAGGAAGGGGCACCCTTGTCCGTGCAGTCCAGGCCTGGACACTGCATGGTGGTGGTGGTACCAGGGTCCTGAGGGCCTTGTGCGTAGGTCAGGGGGTGCGCTGAGGGTAAATTCCAGAGCCCTTAGCATTGCCCAGTCAATCGTATTGACATTCTGAACCAGGGGTCTTCTGATGGCCTCTCCTGGTTTTCAGCCACACGTCTCCTCCATGGAGGGCTTTCCCCAAAGGCAGGGCACTGCCAGAGGTGCTGCTTCCGCCACGCCTCCTTTCTTCTCCTCCCACTCAGCTGGAACCACAGGCCCCTCCTTCTCCCCTGGATAGAGACGTGCTCATCTTCCCTTGTTTTTAGGGAAACACAGAGCGCCTCTGGGCCTCCCTTCGGTAGGTTGTGATGGAAGCAGAGCTGGGCCTGATCATCCACCTGTGGGGAGCCCAGGGAGGAGGAGCAGCAGAGAGCCCACTGAGCCCTCTACCCCGTGGGAAGTGGCTTCTCCACGGACTGGGAACATGACTGCCCTTTGCTCTCATCCACTGTTTACTGATGGCCTGGGTTACTTTAGCTAAGGCTTAAAAATGATGCATGCCCTGCAAGCCCAGCTAGTGAAATTAGCTCGCATTTAGTTTCTGATGAATCCAGCTGTCATGGAAAAAGGCTGTCACGGTAGCTCTGTGGCGTTCCTGCCTGTTCACCGTCTGTCCTCTTGCAGGGATCATGCCTGGCCGCTACAACCAGGAGGTGGGCCAGACCATTCCTGTCTTCGCCTTCCTGGGAGCCATGGTGGTCCTGGCCTTCTTTGTGGTACAAATCAACAAGGCCAAGAGCAGGCCGAAGCGGAGGAAGCCCAGGGTGAAGCGCCCGCAGCTCATGCAGCAGGTGCACCCGCCAAAGACCCCTTCGGTGTGACCGGCAGCCTGGCTGACCGTGAGGGCCAGAGAGAGCCTTCACGGACGGCGCTGGTGGGTGAGCTGAGCTGTGGTGGCGGTTTAAAAGGGATCTAGTTTCCAGCTGCAGGTTTGTTAGAGTCTGTTCTACATGGGCCTGCCCCCTGTGATGGGCAGAGCCTCCTGGTACATCGAGAAGAATCCTGTGGGTCCCGTCCCGTCAGGAGGGACTCAGAGGCTCTGCTGCCAGTGAGACTTCCCCCCGGGCAGCTGTGCGCACCAAAGACTCGGGAGAACCTGGAAAGGCTGTCTGGGGTCTTCTGACTGGAGGGGAAGGATGTACTTTCCAAACAAATGATACAACCCTGACCAAGCTAAAATACGCTTGTTAAAGGCTATTTTCTATATTTATTGTTGGGAAAAGTCACTTTAAAGACTTGTGCTATTTGGAAGCAAAACTATTTTTTTTGTCAGTGGAATGCGGTTTTTTTACTATTCCATCATGAGGAACAACATAGATTCCATGATCTTTTTAATGATAGGACAGACTGAGATTTGAAGGAAACGTACACCAATCTGTGAAACATAGACCTTCGCTTTATTTTTGTAAGTATCACCTGCCACCATGTTTTGTAATTTGAGGTCTTGATTTCACCATTGTCGGTGAAGAAAATTTTCAATAAATATGTATTACCCGTCGGAAGCTTAAAGATACTGTGTAACGGACTCTTTCCACTTGTCCCGTTTCTCTTTGATGACAGTCTGGAATGGGTTCTGAATCAACCTGCTAATTTTGTTTTTATTGAGACATAATTCACATAACATTCTCCACTTTGTAGTGTAGAGCTCAGTGGTTTTTGGTGTACTCACAAGGCTGTGCAGTTTCCAGAACATTTCCATCACCCCAGAGAAAACCCCACTCCCATCCCAAGTCACCCCCATTCATCCCCTGCCCCCAGGTCACCGGCAGCCAGGCTGCTCTGTCTGTGGATTGGCCGGTTCTGTACATGTCCTTTCAATGGGATCACACAGTACGGAGTCCTTGGCATCTGACTCTCTTCACTCCGTGTCATGTTTTCAGGGTTCATTGACCAGTGCTGTAGCAGGTATTCAGACTCATTCCTCCTTGTGGCTGAGCAGTGTCCTGTGGGGTGGCTAGACCAGTTGTGTTTCTCTCTTCCTCAGCTGGTGGACATTTGTGTGTTCCCACTTTTTTGGCCGCTGTGAACAGCGCTGCTCTGAGTATTTGTGTATGGGGGTTTGTGCGAACGTAGTTTTTTGTTTTTTTTTTTTTCTGTTGGGAGTGTACCTGGGTATGAAATCCTTTGTGTTTAAGTTTTTGAGGAGCTCCCAAAGCCGCTGCACCATCTTGCATTCCTGCCAGCAGCGTGCGAGAGCTCCACTTTCTCCACATCCTCGTCAGTACCTGCAGTTCCCCGTCTTGTAAAAATGCTGGCCGTCCTCGTGGGTGTGCAGCGCTGTCTCACTGCAGCTTTCACTTGCACTGCCCTCAAGACTAACAGTGTTGAGTGTCTTCTCATGTGTTTATTGCCCATTTGTCTGTCTTCCTTGGAGAAATGTCTGTTCAGAGCCTTTGTCCATATTTTAATTGGGTTGTCTTTTTATTGAATTGTAGGAGTTCTTAGGTGAGTCCCTTATCAGCGATGTAACTTGCAGATACTGTCTCTTGTTCTTTGGCCTTTCACTCTCTTGATGCCATCCTTTGAAATAGAAAAGGTTTTCATCTTGAAGTCCATTTTTTCTGTTTTTTCTTTGGTTGCTTGTGCATTAGGGGTCATATCCGAGAAAGCATTGCCTGATCCCAGACAGCCTGTTAATCTTTGATCCCCACCTGAACAGGGTGTTGTATGCTGACTGGCCGAGCACCAGTCCACACAGCAAAGGCAAGGGTGACTGGGAAGGAGGGCAGAGGCCGTGCAGGGTGCTGCTGAGGTCATGGGCAGAGAACATCCTGGCCCACGCAGGGGAGGAGCCGCCGGGCCGTCTGTCCATTGTGATTCTTTTCGTCCCTGGCAGGTCACGTGCTCACCTTGCGGCTGTCACTGCACTCTGCTGTTGGTGCTTCGGAATCCGAATGTGTTGCTGAGGTCCCGTGAGGCATTCGTTCCTGGCCGAAGGGTGTAGGACCTCACAAGCAGTCCGAGGGCTGCAAGCATCTGGCACTCAGGAGCCCTGCCGTCCTTAGTAGGTGGCTGTGGCTCTGAGCCACTCTCCTTATCCACACAGGGGTCTTCCATGCTGTTGGCTCTGGAGCCTCTCGTCTCACAGGTCTCCACAGGTGCAGGCTGCTCACTGTCTGGTGCTCAGGACCATAAAGGACAGGGTTATGTTAAAGGTTTTGCCTCGAACCAGGAAGTGAGGGCCCTTTCTGTCCAGTTGCCGGAATGATGTCATGAGGAGCTGTGTGCCAGGCATGCTATGCTAGTTATAACACATGTTTTTGTTTCATTCCCCACACACTGTAAGGTGGGCATCACTGGGCCCATCACACAGGTGAAACGGAAGCCTGGAGATCACTCATCACCTTGTCCAGTCATATAACTAGTAGCCAAGGCAGAATTTGAACTGAGGTTGCCCTCAGTTCCAAAACCTGTGTACTTAACCCGTGTTCTCTCCTGCTGGTGTCTGTGTGATGCCCCATGTCTGTCTCTCTCTAAAGGGACAGTGACACACCAACAGGATACCTAGATGCTGGGGGGCCTTGGGACAGAGTCTGAGAGGATTGAGTAAAGGAGCAGGTGAGGGTGAGCCTGGAGAGAATGCCCCCTGGTGGAGAGTTTAGGTAGAAGGGGGATTAGGTCTCCGGGAGGAACCAGATCTATGTGGTCTGCTGAGGTGACTGGGTCTGGCATTCACATGTGCCACCCAACAGAACAGGCCCTGGAGGGACGCCCCCTTGCTGGGGGGCAGCCGTGGGATTCCGGGGTCTGCCTTGGAGGTCCTGGAGAGGATGTCATGGCCCTGGCCCTAGATTCAAGCTGCCTGGGTCCAGTTCAGCCCGGCCACTCCTGCTGTGGGCCCTAGCCAGGGGCCTCCACACCACCGAGTGCTGTGTGTTGGGTGTGTGGTGTTACCCAGGCTGTGTGCTTAGCCGTGTGCCTGACAGCCAGTGCTGATGTCAGCCATTACAGGGACACACGTGCCTGGAGGTTGAGGCCACGTTCTGTCACCTGGGCCCACTCATGTGGTCCTCGGCTGGGCCAACCCCCACTTCGAAAGGATTCCTTTTTGCCCCTGGCGTAGACTCTCATTGTCCGAGTGAACAGCTACATCTTTTTAACAAGCCAGAAAAGGCCAGCTGGCAGTGACTCTGCCTGTAATCCCAACACTGGGTGGCCGAAGCAGGAGGATCACTTGAGGCTAGCCCAGCCAACGTAAGCAAGACTCTGTCTCTACCAAAAAAAAAAACAAAGAACAAAAAAGACCAACCAGCCACAGCCACAGATAGACCTGGGGTTCACAGGGGGCCTGGGGACCCTGAGCGGCGTCAGGTGTCATCCTTCGCCCTGGCTCTCTCTGGAGACTCACGCAGTGGCCCCGACTACAGGAATCTTTAAGATGAGATGCAAATAGTGACTCCCCCTTTGGCCCCCTCCCCTGTACAGGACACTCAAGTCTAGATCTTCCTTTGCACACACACTTGTCCTTTCCGTGCAGAGCATGTCCCACATACGATGGCTCCGAGGAGACCTCCAGGGAATGCCACGCACAGTAGGTGAGCCTGGCCCACAGTGACGGCCCTGGGACCTGCTGAGCCCTCCTCTCTGTGCCTCAGGCCAATGGTTTGTGGACATGATCCCACCCAGGGCTCTCAGATCCATTTTTCAGGAGAAACCCCAGGGCTGGCCTAGGCCTGAGCTCTGAAGCCCTCACTGCCAGGCTGCCTCCCTCCCTGGCGGGGGAGGGTGCTGCCTACTGGAAATAACGCGAGGGTTAACTTAGACTTTGATTTCACAGGACACAAAATACAGAGTCAAGGATATGCAAAAGGTTTGTCTCTCTTTTTATATACAGATCAGATAGACATTTCTAGAGAAATATTGAAATTCTTAATTAAAAACATGGCTGGTGCCACCCCCTTAATTGGATATTAACTCATGGAATATTGGTTTCATTTGCTGGTAACAAGGAGGCATTGCAGGTAAGTGTGCTAGAAATACAGATCCCCGGCCTCACCCCAGCTTGACTAGATCATCTGTTCCTTGGGAAGGGACTAGGAATCTCTTTTAAAAGCTCCCCAGAGCAAACAGCGACTGGAGCTGTGCCCCAACAATCCCTAAGCCTCTGCTCAAGAGAACTGAAACCAAGCTGTTCAAAGACCTCTGTGCGGAAGTTCCCACCTGCACTACTCGAAGTAGCCAGAAGGCGGGGCCAGCACACACGCCCAGCAGTGATGGCCACATGGACAAAGGTGGCCTCTCCATGCCATTGAACACGGCCATAAAAAGAAACGAAGTTGTCACACATGCTCCCAAGTGAGGGAACCCCAAGAACATGCTGAGTAAAAGAAGCCAGACACAGAAGGCCACATCATGTATGATGAAATATCCACAGTAAACAGATTGCACAAAAACAGGAAGTCGATCAGTGGTTGCCAGGAGCTGGGGGAAGGGATGTGCCTTTGGGGCTGTTGAAAATGTTCTGGAATGAAATAGTGGTGATACTGGCACAACATTGTGAGTACTTAAAGCCACTGGACTGCACACTCTAAAATGGTAAGCCCCAGATGGAGTTAAAGTAAATTTTATGTCATGTTAACTCTTAACACACACGCTCCCTCCGCAGGAGATTCTTGTCGACAGGCGGCCCCCTTGGGAGTCCTGGCTTAGAACCTGGAAGAGGTTCTTGTGCCCTTCTGACCCCCAGTGTCAGTGTGGACCCAAGGGGTCAGAACCCCATGGATGAAGACCCTGTGGGCTCAGCCCTGGCACCATGCCCTCCTCCCTGCCCTCTGCCCCCGGCCCGTGTTGGCTGCTGACCGACCCCCGCTGCACCCCCTGTGTTTTCTCCATTGGACACAGTGGCAGGAGGAGAGTGAGCCTGAAGGATTCTTGCTTTCACTCCCACAGTTCACCCCCTGACTGCAGCTCTGGAGACAGGCCCCAGGCGGGGACTGCAGGATGTGACAAGGCCTGTGCCCTGTGACTGTGTCTCCTGAGGGACCTAGCTTCTGCTGCTGAGCCCAGAGGGAGCCCATAGGCCTGTCCTCAGAGCTGCCCAAGGGTCGGAATTCAGGATGCAGAGCCCACCAGCTTGTCCTCTCAGAGCTGCTCAAGGATCGGAATTCAGGATGCGGGTGTGTGTGGGTCCTACGGCCACCTGGACAAACTACCACAAATTCAGTGGCTTAAAACATATTTATGCTCCTACGGTTCCAGAGGTTGGAAGTGCAAATTCAGGCTCACTGGCCTAAAATCAAGGTGTTGGCAGGGCTGCTTCCTTCCTGAAGCCCGGGGTGACAACCCATTTCCCTGCCTTTGCCAGCATCCAGTGGCCCCTCCTCCCTCCTCCAAGCACACCCATGTAGCCTCTGCTGCTGTCTCCACGCCACTCTCTCCTCTCTGACCTCTGGCCCCTCCTGCATCCGTGTTAGAAGGACACTGATTACATACAGAGCCCACCTGGGTAGCCCAGGGTCCCTCCCCACAAGGTCCCCGATCTCATCTGTGATGCCCCTTTTTGCCATGTGGGGTAACATACAGGGCCTGGAGGTTGGGATGAGGACACCTTTGAGGCCATCATTTCACCAACCACAAACGGTTTCTCTATCCCTGTGACATCTTGTCTCCCATCCCAGGACTTTGGGCCTGTGACATCTGTCTCCCATCCCAGGACTTTGGGCCTGTGACATCTGTCTCCCATCCCAGGACTTTGGGTCCCTGGCAATTGCTGCAGGTGGGGTCCCTCTGCCATCTGAGAAGGTAGACGCCAGCTCTGCTCCAACATACTGGGCTTGCTGAGCTGCTTACTAAGCAGCCTTGGCGGGCCAGGCCCGGGGCTGAGAGCTTCGGAGAAAGGAGGGGCTTCAGTTTCGGGGACAGCAGGGTCAGCGGGAGGCCCTAAAAACGGTTTTCTACCCTCACAGCACGGTAGACCCTCCTGAGGGAGGTTCGTAGAAATTCTGACTGCCCATAATCCCAGCACTTTGGGAGGCCGAAGCGGGCAGATCACCTGAAGTCCGGAGTTCGAGACCAGCCTGGCCAACATGGTGAAATCACATCTTTACCAAAAATACAAAAATTAGCTGGGCATGGTGGTGCACATCTGCAATCCCAGCTACTTGGGAGGCTGAGGCAGGGGAATGGCTTGAACCCGGGAGGCAGAGGCTGCAGTGAGTCGAGATCGTGCCACTGCACTCCAGCCCGGGCAACAGAGTGAGACTCTTGTCTCAAAAAAAAAAAAAAAAAAAAAAAAAATTCTGACGCCTAGTGCCACCCCGGGCCAGTTTAATGTGCAGCTCTGCGGGTGTGCCTGGCATCTGGAGTGTGAAAAGTCCCAAGGCAGTTCTTGCATAGCTAAGGTTCAGGATTCTGTTCTAGAAGCTCCGAATTGGGCCTAAGTGAAAACGGAAATTTGGATAATGGAGTATGGCACACACTTCCTTTCCAAGCTCAGCAGCTGCCACGTGCCACTCCCGGGCTGTGCGCACCTTCCACGGGCCCTCCTGACGGCCCCAGAGAGCAGGTGCCTGTGTCCTCCCATTTCGCAGGTGACCCGAGGGAGGCTCAGGCCTGAGACCCCAGAGCCAGGGTGACGATACCATGTGCTGCAGCCGGCTAGCTCCTGAGGCCTGCCCTTATCTGTTCTCTGGAATTTTCTGGGTTTGTTTTTGTTTTGTTTTTTGTTTTTGAGATGGAGTTTCACTCTTGTCGCCCTGCCTAGAGTGCAATGGTACGATCTCGGCTTACTGCAACCTCCACCTCCCAGGTTCAGGTGATTCTCCTGCCTCAGCCTTCTGAGTAGCTGGGATTACAGGTGCCCGCCACCACGCCCAGCTAATATTTGTCGTTTTAGTAGACACAGGAGTTTCGCCATGTTGGCCAGGTTGGCCTTGAACTCCTGATCTCAGGTGATCCGCCTGCCTCTGTGTGAGCCAGAATTTTCTATCAGACATGAGCAGAAAGGTCTGGGAAACTATCAGAGTCCACTTTGTTGTGAAAGTTCCTAAGCCTGTCACCTGACACAGACTCTGAGGGAGGAAGGGAGGGGTCCTCAGGAGCTCCCTTGGTGGGGTGGGTCCCCACACCACAGGGGAGAGAGGCCACCCCGTGCTGGGCTTTCCTGTGCAGGGTGCAGTGTGGGCCACGGCCGGCAGCATCCACACGGGCACCTCTGTGTGGCCTTCTTGTGCTCCTGCTGCACTGGAGCCAGTGTCAGGTCTGGGTGGGCTGGGCCGACTAAGCAGAGGGTGGCCGCCCGCCCGCCGGCCCACCGGCTGCAGATGGGGCCCAGCAGGGAAAGGTCACGCAGCCCTGTGAGGCCGGCAGAGAGTGGATATCAAAGCTCCTCCGAATTAAGAGGTTTTCCCCATTGCCTGGAATTTCACAGCCCAGTGGCCAATTTCTAAGTCATGCACGTTAATGGACCGCTAATGAGGGACCCACCGGCAGGGACAGGGAAGTGTCCCCCCAGCCCCAAGTGGAGATTAAGGACTACAAAGCCCCCAGCCGCCGATGAAGGGCCCTTTATCTCCTTTCTCAGGAGGCTGGATGTGGGGGGAGTGGGACTGACTTGGCCTCTGTGGCAGGCCGGGGAGAGCTGTGTGAATACTCCGTGTGGCCCCCGCCCTCTTGCAGCCTGGGCAGTGCACAGGCCCTGCCTGCAGTGTCACCCGCAGCCCCCGCCTTCCCTGCTGTGTCCAGTGCCATCTCCACACGGTTTAGTGACCCTCCAGCAAGTGAGACACAGAGTTTAAGCCTTTTCCCAGCTCAGCGCTGACGTAGGTCTCTCTCCTAGGGAACCCCAGTCCCCTAGGGCCCTTCCCGGGAGCACTGGCTCATGCACCTGCCACTGGAGTCTCCACTTCCCAGAACATCCTCCCAGCCCTTCACCAATGGTGCACAGACATTCCCTCAGCCCACACACCTCCAGGAAGCTCCTCCAGATTCACCTTCATTCTCGGGTATCATAGTCCAGTCCTTCTCCCATTGGGCTGGGGTGGCTTGTCTCATCGTGAGCTCCCCACGGGACCGTCCTCTTCTCTGGAGGAGCCTTCTCTTTCACCTTTGAGCTCCAGTGCCTGCATACAGTAGGTGCTCAGTCAATCAGTGTTTGTTGAATGACTGATGAGAACTCAGATCTCAGATGTGAGGGGTGTAATGGGCTGGATGGTGGCCCCCAGTAGACATATTTATGCCATGTCCTGGAGCCTGTGACTGTTACCTTATTTGGAAAAAGGGTCTTTGCAGATATAATTAAGGATCTTGACATGGGATCATCTTGGATTATCCGGGTGGGCCTTCCTGAAAAGAGAAGACAGAGGAGAAAGCGTGGGAAGATGATGCTGGCAGAGACGGCAGCGATGCAGTCACAAGCCAGGGAGTGCCTGAGCCCCCAGGAGCTGGAAGAGGCAGGAAGGATCCTCCCTCCATGGCGTCCAGAGGGAGCATGTCCCCATTTATACCTCGACCAGCTTCTGGCCTCCAAGACCGTAACAGAATAACTTTCTGTTGTTCTAAGCCCGAGTCTGTGTTGGCAGCCTCAGGAGCCTAATACAGGGGAACAATCAAATGACGCTCCCTTTCCTTTCTTTTCTGGCGTCTGTGTTTTCATTCATTCATTCTCTCACACACTCACTCATTCAGGCACTGTCAGAATCCTTGTGGGGCCGGCGGCCCTGGGACATTGCAGCCTCTGAAAGGAGCCTGACTCAGGGTGAATCCCAGCCTTGTTGCTTGTCAGCTGTGATGCTGTGAGCCACGTGCTCCACCTGCCTGAGCCCAGTTCCTGCTTGGTGCGGGGTGGGAGTTGGGGGGGAACAGTGGGGACACGTGCTTGGGAATCCACGTGACCTTATCCAGGCCGGGTTCTCAGCAGCACACTTAAGCAGCAGTGGCGTCAGTGCCATCCGGGTCACTGTCCAGCCTCGAACTCCGGGACTGCAATCCCGGCTCCCTTTACTTGTCCCTGCTGAGAAGCCAGCCACCGACTCTGATGGTTGGGCATTCATGGAGCAGCCGTTGTGTGAGCCACAGAGGTTGGAACCTGCCAGCTCATCAGAAGGTGACAGGAGTCAGGGGGTTGAGACCGTTAGAAACCACATGAAAAAGAAGCCTTTGGGGATGATCTGGTGTGGGACAGATAAGGACTGATTAGATGCAGCGGGGGACTCTGGGCATTGAAAATGTTTAACTGAAAGCAGTGCTTCTCAACAAGGGTCCGAACCAGCAGCATTGGAGTCACCTGGGAACCCGTTAGAAAGGCAGGTGCCCCGGCCCCGCCCCCGACCCGGAGCTGCTCAGTCAGAAACACGGGTTGGGGCCTGGTGGTCTGTTTGAACAAGCCCTCCGACGGATTCTGATGCAAACTGGCGTTTAAGAATGCGGGTGAGAAGGAGCCTGGGTTCCGGGAATAAACAGTCAAATTCCAGATCTGACCTGCATGTGCCAGCATTTTCCGGAACGGGGCCGTCTCGGATATTCCGGCCCCTTAGCTAACCACGTATCAGTTTGGAGAGATGTCTCACTACTCAAGCGTGGCCTAGGGACCAGCAGCCGCCGCCGCCTCCAAGCTTTCAACAAGCCCCGTGGGTGACTCGTGTGCATGGGATTAGCTCTCAGGCACACCTGCTGGAGTTGGGCGGAGGAGGTAAAGGAAGCCACGTTGGAGGCAGCACCTGCAGACGGTGGAGCCTGTTCTGCAGCTGAGGAGGCTGGGCTCAGTGCGCTTTTCACACCCCTTCCCTTGGGCTGGGGGCCTCGGAGAGGCAGCTGAGGTTGGAGGTGCTGCAGAAGCTGCCATGAGATCATGGTGCCTGCTCCCCGGCCCCATGTTGCTACTAGCTGAGCTCCCTGTCACCCTCCAGGGCAGCTGAGAAAGCTCCACCCCCGGGGCCGGGCCTGCAGGGGGCTGGAGAAAGGCGGGAGTCTTAAGCCTTCCTTGCTCAGGTCAGAAGTCTCAAAAGCTGCAAATTCTTGGGACCCATGGCCCTGACCACTTGTTGCTGTCCTCCTAGGTGTGGAGGGGCCTGACTCTGACACACACTAGCTGGGGCTCCTTTAATGAATGACTCACCCACCCCTCCAAACTAGAATCTTCCTTCTCCCACCCCTCTGGCCCCAGGAAATGCAGCTGAGCCACCTGGAGTGAGCCTGAGTCCCATCCCCAACAGCCAAGGACTGTCTGGCACCTTAAAGGTTGGATTTGGTGGTCAGGACCAGGGACTGGGGCTCTGTCTGTACAGAAGTTTGGCTGGAAGCAAAGGAGGTGGATGGGAATGTGGGGAGAGAGGATTGATGGGGATGAGGAAGGTTGGGGGTTTGGGAGAAGAGAGAGGGGGGAAGGGGTGAGGTGGTTTTGGGGTCTAGTGGGAGGGCAGGAGTGAGAATAATGTAGGTAGGGAATGGGGGAGAGGAAGGGGGACCAGAAGTCACAGGCAGATGCATGCAGCACCCTTTGGAAAACGGGAGCCGCTGCCAAGGAAGCGGGCGAGAGCGGCTCAGGGAGCTCTCACTGAGTTGGGGAGAGAAATAAGGATACCTAGAACTTAGGGAGGGAAGAAAGCGTGAAGGTCATGCTTTCTCTCCACCGTTCTGCTGCCTCTAGCCATGGAGGGACAGACCCCAGGAAGCAGAGACCTTCCAGAAAAGTCTCACCCTGCCGCGGCCGCTGCCACTCTGTCCTCAATGGGTGCCGTCTTCATCCTCATGAAGTCCGCGCTGGGAGCTGGCCTGCTCAACTTCCCCTGGGCCTTCTCCAAAGCGGGCGGCGTGGTCCCTGCCTTCCTGGTGGAGCTGGTAAGTCCCCGGGAAGTGAGTCCAGGGGACGGGTACGAGGTGGCTTTGGCTTTTCTGGGTGGGGTTCTCTGCATTGCTTCTGCGGAGTTGCGTGTCCTGTAAGCTATAGCTTCGGGGTTTTAACTGCTATCCTGCTCAGCTAATGAGGGGAGAAGATAATCCCACTGTAGCCCTGGGGCGAGAATATCCCCTATGGGCCCCGGTGATGTCTGATACACAGCTCCTGGGATGGAGCTAGAGGCGTCGCAGCTCCGTCTGTGAAGTGGACATTTCACCCGGGAAGGAGGCTCTCTGGGCACCCTGCCTGGTCAGCTGCTCTTTCTTGCCTGCTGGTCTCAGCTCAAAAACTAAAGCTGAGCCAGGCATGGTGGCCCACGCCTGTAATCACAGCCCTTTGGGAGGCCAAGGTGGACGGATCAGCTAAGCTCAGGAGTTCAAGGCTAGGCTGGCCAACATGGTGAAACCCTGTCTCTACTGAAAATAAAAAAATTAGCCGGGTGTGGTGGTGGGCACCTATGATCCAAGCTACTCAGGAGGCCGAGTCAGGAGAATCGCTTGAACTTGGGACGCAGAGGTTGCAGTGAGCTGAGATTGTGCCACTGCACTCCAGCCTGGGCGACAAAGTGAGACTCCATCTCAAACAAAAACAAAGCTGGACTGCTGTGTGCAGATTGAGCCGTTAACTGGTGTGACACCCCCATACTCCCCACGCAGAGCCGGGCCAGCCTTGTTTGGTGTCGGATGTTCGGCTCTTCTGCCTGCCAGGTGCAGAGCCGGGATTCCCTTCTGGGGAAGCGCGGACGCCGCGCTCTTTTTGCTGTGGGAGAGCCACTCATGAGCACAGCTTTATTTTCTAAGATGCTTTTCCCCGTGGCTGATGGAATGAATTGCTACATTTTGTGGTGAGCTCTTTGGCGGGTTTTATCTCACATGTTTTATAGCAGCTGGTGGATAATGGCTGAGTTCCAACTGTGTGCCCTGAGGCTCTTCGTGTCTGGAAACTGCAGTGTCGGGTGTAACCCATGCCACCCCTGGCATTGGCGAGCGCCTGCCCCGTGCCTGGCCTAGGATGGACGAGGCAGTGCGGTCCCTGTCCTCATGGAACTTTGTTCTAACGGGAGGTCAGACAAGATGCATGTCATCAGCTTCAGATGGTGGATCATGCTGGGAGGGTCATGTGTCTCTGGGGATGGGGGGATGATACAACACAGTGTGGTCGGAAGCCTCTCGGAGGAGGTGACCTTTGCACTGAGCCCCATTGGAAATGGTAAGAGCTTCCTGAGGTGCACGTGAGGGGGCGGCACGCCTGTGTTGGGACTAGTGCGTCAGGAAGGCTGCCCTTACGGCAACGAGGGAGAAACCGGATCTCAAGCCACAGAAGGCCCAGGGTGAGGCAGTCGGGGCTTGGGGGTAGGGCCGTGGCCAATCCCTGGGTAGCAGGAATGGCCATGAGCCAGAGAAGGGGGATCCCTGCTCCGTGAGCACCATGCAGGCATCTCCTGCAGATCTTGCTGAAATCAGATGCTGGCCCTGCAGGGCTGGATAGGCCTGAGACCGCGTTTGTGACTTGGCTCTGGGCAAACGGCTGTTTCGTTTTGCTTAGGATGAGCTCGAGATCCCTTCGCTCAGCAGACTTGAGAAGGAAACCCGGACATGAATAAGTGGAAACTCATGGCAGAGTAGAGGAGCCAGGCTGGCTGTTGACAAGCTCCCGCCACTCCAAGTTGTTCCTTCAGCCTCCAGGGCTGCCGGGGAGATGGAGGTGGGCTGGGGTGATGTCACTGAACGACGGAAGATTTGGGGGAGGCTGCTTCCCTCCACTTAGCTTGTGAGGCTTCTGCATGGGGAGCATTTAAACGTGAAGTCAGTGGGCAGAGGTTGGAAGCCTGACTCATTAGGGTTGGAGGTTTAGTGACATTTGATGAAAACAGTCTAGGGCCATACCACCCTGAATGCACCCGATCTCATCTGATCTCACTAAGCAGGGTCAGGCCTGATTCGTACTTAGATGGGAGACATTTGATGAAAATGGACAAACCCCCTCTTGGGACCTATGGAGGGGCTGGGTCTGGCACGGTGGCCGGGGCTCCTTGCAGTTCTGCTGCCCGGAGGCTCAGTCCCTCTTGTGGTGACCGTATCCTCCAGGGATGGCTCACCGTGAGTCTCCCTGCACCCACACCTTCCCCTGCCTCTTTTTTTTTTTTTCTTTTTTTTTTTTTCTTTTTTTTCCTTTCTTTCTTTTTTGATAGTCTCACTCTTGCCCAGGCTGGAGTGCAATGGCGTGATCTCGGCTCCCTGCAACCTCTGCCTCCCAGGTTCAAGCGATTCTCCTGCCTCAGCCTCCCTCCCGGGTAGCTGGGACTATAGGCACATGCTACTACACCCGGCTAGTTTTTTGTGTTTTTAGTAGAGATAGGGTTTCACTGTGTTGGCCAGGATGGTCTCGATCTCCTGACCTCATGTGATCCACCGCCTCGGACTCCCAAAGTGCTGGGATTACAGGCATGAACCACAGCACCCGGCGCCCCTGCCTTTCAACCACAGATGTTTTCTGAGTGTCTGCGTTTGTCAGGTCCTTCTCTGGGGCAAAATAGAAAAAAGGACACTGCCCAGTCTTCACGGAGCTTAGAACCTGGGTGAGAGGGCATTGGAGAAATCCCTCAATATTTTAGAATTGGATGTGTCCGTTTCCTGGGGCTGCTATAACATTACCACAAAAAGGAGGGCTTAGAACACTGGAAATGTATTTTCTCACAGTTCTGGAGGTCAGGAGTCTGACATGAAGGTGTCAGCAGGGCCTCGCTCCCTCCAAAGGCTCTTCCAGCTCCTGGTGGCTCCAGGTGCTCCTTGGCTTTGTGGCCGCATGACTCCAATCTCTGCCTCCTCCTCCTCTGTCTCTACAAGGACACACCTCATTGGGTTGAGGACCCACCAGATCCAAGATGACCTCACCTCAAGATCCTTAATGACATAGGCAGAACGGTTTTTCACTTAGGTTTTCCTTGTGGACATCTGCAAAAACTGTTTCCAATAAGCCACATTCACAGACTCGAGGGATTAGATGTGGAATGCTCGATCACCATGCTTGGCTAATTGTGATCTATTCAGACAATGGCCTGTTAGCAAAAAACAGAAGCAAGCTGCTTGCGCGCACGATACGGATCAATCACACACGCGTGGTGGAGTGGGAGGAGCTGGGAATTACGTAAAGGTGGAAAATACTAGACCGGTGGGGATGGGAAGGAGACAGAAAGGGGACTCGTGGGACCGTCCAGGGTGTGGTGATGTTCTGCCTGTGGGTAGAGGTTTGGCTGGCACATGTGCATTGTACATCTTCCAGCAATACTCTTAAGATTTTGTGCATTTTTGGCCGGGCGCGGTGGCTCAAGCCTGTAATCCCAGCACTTTGGGAGGCCGAGGCGGGCGGATCACAAGGTCAGGAGATCGAGACCACAGTGAAACCCCGTCTCTACTAAAAATACAAAAAAAATAGCCGGGCGCGGTGGCGGGCGCCTGTAGTCCCAGCTACTCAGGAGGCTGAGGCAGGAGAATGGCGGGAACCCGGGAGGCGGAGCTTGCAGTGAGCCGAGATCGCGCCACTGCACTCCAGCCTGGGCGACACAGCGAGACTCCGTCTCAAAAAAAAAAAAAAAAAAAAAAAAAAAAAAGATTTTGTGCATTTTTATATGTAAATTTTCACCCCACAAGAGAAAAGGCCTGTGAACGAACAAACATCAAGCTCTAAGGCTTGGTAGTGACGCCAGAGTATTCCACGGTACGTACACCGGGATCTGCAACTTGCTTCAAAATGCTAATCCATTAAGATGGATGGCCACACAGAGGCATGGGTGGAAGGGGTAGAGAAGTCAAAGCAAGTAGAGCAAGCTGTCATGGGGAAGTCGGGCGGTTGCCCACAGGGGGTGTTCACTGTAACATTCTTGCAACTTTCCTGTACATCTGAATTTTTTTTTTTTTTGAGACAGAGTCTCGCTCTGTCCCCACTCGCAGCTCGGCGCGATCTTGGCTCACTGCAACCTCCGCCTCTCAGCTTCAAGTGATTCTCCTGCCTCAGCCTCCCAAGTAGCTGGAATTACAGGCACGTGCCACCATGCCTGGCTAAGTTTTGTATTTTTAGTAGAGGCGGGGTTTCACCATGTTGGCCAGGCTGGTCTCAAACTCCCAACCTCAGGTGATCCGCCCGCCTTGGCCTCCTGAAGTGCTAAGATCACAGGCATGAGCCATAGCACCTGGCCTGAAAATTTTTTATAATTTTGGAAAAAGATTTTAAAAATACAAAAGGCCGGGCGTGGTGGCTCACACCTGTAATCCCAGCACTTTGGGATGCCAAGGCGGGCGGATCATGAGGTCAGGAGATCGAGACCATCCTGGTTAACACTGTGAAACCCCGTCTCTACTAAAAAATACAAAAAATTAGCCAGGTGTGGTGGTGGGTGCCTGTAGTCCCAGCTACTCAGGAGGCTGAGGCAGGAGAATGGCTTGAACCCAGGAGGCGGAGCTTGCAGTGAGCCGAGATTGTGCCACTGCACTCCAGCCTGGGCGACCGAGTGAGACTCCGTCTCAAAAAATAATAATTAAAAATACAAAAAAAAATTAGCTGGGTATGATGGCATGTCCCAGCTACTCGGGAGACTGAGGCAGAATTGCTTGAACTTGGCAGGCAGAGGTTATAGTGAGCTGAGGTCATGCCATGGCACTCCAGCCTGGGTGACAGCTAGACTCCTCCAAAATAAATAAATAAATTTAAGCTGAGATAGAGGGAACACCATTTCTTTTCTTTTCTTTTCTTTTTTCTTTTTGGTTTTTTAGAGGCAGAGTCTTTCTCTATCCCCCAGGCTGGAGTACAGTGGCACAATTTTGGCTCACTGCAACCTCTGCCTCCCAGATTCAAGCGATTCTGCTGCTTCAGCCTCATGAGTAGCTGGGACTGCAGGCACCACCTGCCACCATGCTCGGCTAATTTTTGTATTTTTAGTAGACAGGATTTCTCCATGTTGGCCAGGCTGGTCTCGAACTCCTGACCTCAGGTGATCCACCCACCTCAGCCTCTGAAAGTGCTGGGATTACAGGCATGAGCCGCTGTGCCCAGCCGGAACACCATTTCTGGAGCACTCATGTGCTGAGCCGAGTGTGTCACAGGCCTTGTTCGTCCTGATGTGTCACAGCAGCCCTGCAAGGGGGCAGTGCTACCCCCCTTTCACAAATGGAAAAGCAGAGGTTGCCAGCCTGCCTCATGCCACACAGCAGGTGAGCGGTGGTTAGAACCTGAGCCCAGCTGTGCCCGCTCCACCTCGTGTTCCAAGCCACCGTGCCTACTGCCTCTCTACCCACAGGCCAGGCAATTTCAGGAGAGTAATTTAAACTCTGGGTTTCTGATGTATCACTTGTCCGACTGGGGCAGGATGGTCTCAGATTCCCAGGTTCACAGCCTAGAGCCAGTGAGGCTGCCAGAATCAGCCTGCTCTGCAGCTCTGATTTCAGGATGGATGGGGGGGGGGGTGGGGGGGCAGTGACACAGCTGGTAGAACGCCTCCCATGCTGGCAGCAGCCCTGGCGTCTGTGGACAAGAAGCCATGTGGAGAGTGTGCCTGAGGGGTGGTTGACTGGGGGTGGGTGGGCTGTGGGCACACCCCAGTTCCAGGTCCTGCTCCGCAGGTCTCCTTGGTCTTCCTGGTCAGCGGGCTGGTCATCCTGGGCTATGCTGCTGCTGTCAGTGGCCAGGCCACCTACCAGGGCGTGGTCAGGGGGCTCTGTGGCCCCGCCATCGGGAAGCTGTGTGAGGCCTGCTTCCTTGTCAACCTGCTTATGATCTCCGTGGCCTTCCTCAGGGTGATCGGGGACCAGCTGGAGAAGCGTAAGTACTTCTGTGGGACTTGGGGTGGCCCAGGGTACTGGACCTCTAATGACCTCTTGGGGTTTCCAGTTGATGAGCAGGACATGGGGCACTGGCCTGGGCCCTGAGGGACAGCAGAGGCTGAAACCACACTCTTGTTCCTAACATGGTGGGGAAGGGAGGCTCAGCATGGATAGTCACCAGTGGGGTGAGAGTCATGGGCACACAAGTGCATGAGAGAGGTTGTGGCTGCAGTTAGGATGTCCAGTGGAGATAAGTCGTTTCACAGATGAGGAAATGGAGCCACCAGTAAGCAGCTCCTTCTGAGAGAGAACCAGTAACACCTTTGACTTTGGGATGACTGTGGCTCTCAGCCCTCAGGCAGACCCGGCCTCTAGTTCCCAACTAAGATTTTCCCTCTAAGCACTGCTTTAGCTGCATCTTACCAACTTTGAGATGTCCTATTTTCATTTTCATTTGACTCATTTCTCACGAATGGAAAATGTAAAATATTTGCTAATTTTCACTGTGGTTTCTTTGACTCATGAGATGTTTAGAGCTGTGGTGTTTAATTGCCACCTGGGGAGTTTTTTCGATTCCTTCATGGTTCCTACCTTAATTCACATCATGGTCAGGGAATCTATCATTTCTGTCTTTTGAGATCCACTGAGACTTGCTCTGTAGTCCAGCACATGGTCTGGCTGTCTTGGAGAACATTTTGTGTGCTCTTCAAAGAATGTGTACTCTGCAGTTGCTGGGCGCAGTGTGCTGGCAATGTCCATTAGGTTAAGGCAGTCAACAGCTGTGTTCAGATCTCCCATAGCAACCATATTAATCTTTAGTTCTGTTCCTAAGAAAAGGATGTTAAAGGATGTTAAAATTGCCAGCTGTAATTGCAGATTAGCCTGTTCTGTCAAACTTCATGCTTCATGGTCTTTGAAACTCTATCCTTTTATTGTTATGAAGTATTCTTTATCTCTGGTATTAAATCTGTCTTCTCTACTATTAACGTAGCCACTCTAGCATCCTTAAGACTAGTGTTTGTATAGAAGTTAGTTCTCTTCTCATTCTTTTACTTAGAATCTAACTGTGACTTGGATTTTTTTTTTGTTTTTTGTTTGTTTGTTTGTTTGTTTTTTAACGTGTTTATAATTCCTTTTTGCAACACCAGCCTGAGAATGGCTTGGGATTTTAAAATACATTTCTTGTAGGCAGCATATGGTAGGGTCTTGCCTTTTTATCCAGCTTGACAGTCTCAGTCTTCTGATTGGAATGTTCAGACTTTTAATTGGAGTGTGATTGTTGATAGGGTGACATTTAGTCTACCATTTTGCCATGTGTGTGTTCTGTGTGTGTTTTGATCCTTGAAGCAAAAGGCCCCTGACTGGGGAGGGGGGTTATTGAGATTGAAGGCTGCTGTGTCTTGGTAAACACTATCTTATACCAAAAAGAAGTGAGATTGGCGTATCTGAACCTCTTAATGGGTAAGTGGGCACAAAAACATTCTGCTCACCAGTGGCAAGTAGAGTTTGTCTGCAGTTTCAACTCCAGTGAACTGGTAGTGTTGCTGTGTTAAGAGGGATTCTGAGCCTCACTGGGAACAGAGGCCCCTGACTAGTCAGAGGGCAGATGAGGATATGGGCCACCCCAGGTCCGGGTGGATTGACTGTGGTGGAGAGAGCATTCTTGTGTATATCTGGTTAGATATTTGAGGATGCGTCTCTGTAGGGAAGGCCAAGCTTCTGAGTGGGAGTGCTAGATAGAGGTTGGAGTGCTTGGGGGAGTCATGGCATGAGGTACAAATGGCCGTGTCTTTGGTGCCAGAGATCTCAAGCATCCAAGAACGCTAGGTTTAGGAAGGAGCTGGTGTAGTCCTGCTGTTGGCCCTGAGGATCCTGGCTATGGGAGGTCCAGATGCAGACAAAAGGGCCTGCCGCATCCCACGCTGCCTAGGTCTAAAACCCGCCCAGGATCTCGGTGCAGTCCTGGGGCGTGTGCATTCCCTTGGCATCTTTGGCTGTCCCACGTGGATGCTGCTGTGACCATCTGCTTGTGGAACCTTCCCCTTCATCATTTTGTACACATGAGCTGTTCTCACATGCATTCATTTTTCACACGGCTCCCCTTGTTGAGTGAGATCAAAGAAGCATATATGACACCTCAGTGCCAATGACCTCCGAAATGAATGAAGACATCTCAAGCTGCTCAGCCTCCCACCTCCAGTGGTTGCAGGGGCCACCTCACCCGCCCAGGTGGTTCCCAGTGGCTCCCACCTCCAGCCACCCTCCCACTCTCCTGTGCTTTCCCCTCCCCCGTCTGTCTTGTCTCCTAGAGGGGTTCCAAATCATTCATCCCACTGTGGCAGAATAAAAATGGCCCCCGATTCTTTGGTATTCTTTCCATGGAGAGGTTAGTGGAGCTTGTGTCCCTTGCCTTTGAATTAGGTGTGCCTGTATGGCTTTGTCCAACAGTGTGTGGTAAATGGGACGCTGCGCCAGTGCTGGGCCTGGCCTTTAAGAGGACAGGCAGCTTCTGCCTCTGTCTCTGGGATCCCTCAGCTGCCAAGGAAGAAGTTGGAGGCACCTGCTAGAAGGCCCATGTGGAGAGACTCCCAGACTTCAGGGAAGGCCCGGTTGTACCCACCAGGCACCAGGTGTTGGGGGGAGCCATCAAGGGCCCTCCAGACCAGCCCCACTGCCAGCCAGAGACCCCCAAACAACCCTAGCCAATCCTATATGGAGAAGGATTGGCCAGCCCGGCCCTGAACTTAATTCTCTACCTACAAGCTATGACTTGTTGTAATAAAGTGGTTCTAAGCCACTGTGTTTGGGGTCATGTGTTTTGCTGCAACCATGGGAACCTGCTATTCTGATGGACAGCAGCCTGGTGCTGCCTGCACAGTGACCAAAACTCTACTTCAGGCCCCCATTTGACCCCAGATACCGTTGAGTTCCTGAGCAAAACAAAAAGAGGCTTTCACTAGAATGTAAGAGGCATGAGGGTAGATGGCTTGTCGGGCCATCGCCGCATCTCGGGCCTTAGAGCAGTGCTGGCTGTGGGAAAGAAGCTCAGTGAATATTTGTTGAATTAATTCATGTGTCAGGTTTTGTTCCTGTGTGGGGCACGTGACCTGTCTCCATCTCACTTGTCATCTGATCCCTGGGCTCCTAGGGCTGACTGAGGGTGGATGTCCAACCCCACTCAGGGTTGAAGGGCCAGGCAGGAGCCAAGAACCCACGGCGTTTGTGCTCTGTGGCTCAGCTCTCCCCGTGTCTCTGGCAGTGTGTGACTCCCTCCTGTCTGGCACCCCGCCCGCCCCGCAGCCGTGGTACACAGACCAGCGCTTCACCCTGCCCCTGCTCTCCGCGCTGGTCATCCTGCCCCTATCCGCCCCACGGGAGATCGCCTTCCAGAAATATACAAGGTAAGGGCTGGGGATGCTGCCCGGTGGGGGCCCCCACCTTGCTGAGTGTTTGTGTCAGGGTTTCTGTCCATCTGGAGTCAGAGGAGCTGGGGGATTGGCCTTCCCATTTGGAGAAGGGGAAAACAATATGAAATTATGCAAGTAAAATGTTTTCCCGATGGAAAATATAGACGAGCCAAAAAAAGAAAATGACCTGTAACAACATCAGTGCTACTCACGGTTTCATTGTTGGACTTTTTGCACATGGGCTCAGAGAGACACCTCCCCACAACACACCCACCCGCACCTACCCGCGCGCCCCCCACCCCGCGCGCGCAACCCCCCCCCCGTGCGCGCACATCCCCTCGCCCGCCCCCCCCGTGCGCACGCCCCCCGCCCCCTCCGCGTGCGCACGCCCCCCGCCCCCTCCGCGTGCGCACGCCCCCCGCCCCCTCCGCGTGCGCACGCCCCCCGGCCCCGCCGCGCGCACGCCCCCCGGCCCCGCCGCGCGCACACGCCCCCCGCCCCCGCCGCGCGCACACGCCCCCCTGCCCCCCTGCCCCCCTGCCCCCACCCGGGCGCACACACCCCCTTGCCCCCCGCCCCCCCCCCGCGTGCACACACCCCCTCGTTTCCACACACACACACACACACACACACACACACACACACGGTTTTCTTTTTGTGGCTAAGGCTCTGTATACTTTTGAAGAAACAAAGCTTGGCAACAGTATCCGTTCCCCTCTGCCGCCTTCCTTTCCCCTGTTGTGTATGAACAATAGACATTGTGTAGAAACAGCAGGCAGCAAACTGGAGCCTCTCCCAGGCCTCTACCCTGCAAGGCTCCCGTCCCACTTGGACCAAGACAGGGGGGCTTGTCCCTTCTGAAGTGTGACCAAGCCTGCTGGCGTCCTGCCTTAGGCGTCAGGCTGAGTGGCTGATTAGCTTTTGTTGGTGGGAAGGAAACAATATTACAGCTGCCATCCCCAAGGGCGCTGGGTGCCATTGAAAATTCTACACATTTGGGCCCGGTGTCACGCCTGTAATTCCAACACTTTGGGAGGCTGAGGTGGGCAGATCACCTGAGCTCAGCAGTTTGAAACTAGCCTGACCAACATGATGAAACTCCATCTCTACTGAAAATACAAAAATTGGCCCGGTGTCATGGTGCGTGCCTGTAGTCCCAGTTATTTGGGAGGCTGAGGCAGGAGAATTGCTTGAACCTGGGAGGCAGAGGTTGCACTGAGCCGAGATTGTGCCACTGCACTCCAGCCTGGGCGACAGGGTGAGACTCTGTCTCAAAACAACAAAAACCTCTATTTGACCCCTGGACCCCAGACCAGCCCTGCCGCACGCACACCCTGTACAGATGAGGACAGGGAGGCAGAGATGGAGAGCTTGGCCAGCACCTCATTGTCAAGGGTGGAGCTGGGATTCAGATCCCGCCGTCTGTTCCCGTGCATTAACCGCACATGTCACCCACTGCGCAGTCCCTCACATGGTCACTGTGTGTTAGCATCCTAGGCACCCTGGCTGCCTGTTACCTGGCCCTGGTCATCACCGTGCAGTACTACCTCTGGCCCCAGGGCCTCGTGCGCGAGTCCCGTCCTTCACTGAGGTAAGTCTGGGGGAACAGCTTCCGGCAGCCTCTGTGGGGAGGCATGGCAGGGGAGTCTTCCAGGGGAGTCTCGGAGGAGGAGCCTCTCGTGGCTCACTGCAGAGCCTGGGCTCCTTGCATGCAGTTCTTTTTGTCTCTGATGCGGTGAAGGCAAGGGAGGGCCACTTTCCTTCTGCTGCAGGGACCTGGCTGTGGCTAGTGATGACCGGGACGGGCCAAGGGATGCAAAACCGCCAAAGGCTGCGGCAGCCAAGGGGTCATAGGCTGTTGCAGACTTGTCCCCACAGCGTGGAGGTACATAACCTGGCAGCCAGCCAGCCGCAAGTGCCGGCGCAGGGGAACAGCGAGGGGGTCGGTGTGGCCAAGCCAGCCAGAGCAAGGGCAGAGAGCGTGGGCGGGGATGTCGTATAGGGATTCAGAGCCACAGGAAGGAGTTTGGTTTTGCTCTGGATGAGTTGGGAGACTTGGCAGCGTTTTGAGTACAGCAGGGATGTGACAGGACCTGTTTTTAAAAATGGTCATTCTGGGCAGGGTGTGGTGGCTCATACTTGTAATCCCAGCACTTTGCGAGGCTGAGGCAGGTGGATCACTTGAGGTCAGGCGTTCAAAATCAACCTTGCCAACATGGTGAAACCTTGTCTCTACTTAAAAATACAAAATTTAGCCGGGTGTGGTGGTGCACACCTGTAATCTCAGCTGCTCAGGAGGCTGAGGCAGGAGAATTGCTTGAACCAGGAGGCAGAGTTTGCAGCGAGCCAAGATCATACCACTGCACTCCAGCCTGGGCAACAGAGCAAGACTCTGTCTCAAAAAAGAAAAAAAAAAAAAAAAAAAAAAAGGGCTGGCTGTTCTATCGTCTTTGGGAACCAGGGGCAGCAGCAGAGACCAAGTAGGAGGCCCCTGCCTAGATCCCAGGTCCCAGACCTGGTGGCTTCAGAGGAGGCCGTGAGGAAGAGTCAGACTCTGGATATGCTTGAGACCAGATTTCCCAGTGGCAGGGCTGGCTCGTGGGTGTGGGACCCCTGCAGTCACCCAGTCCCCATGCTCAGTGTAACCCTCTGCTGTTGCCGTCTTAAAATTCTTAATCATTGTCCAACAAAGGTCCCCACACGTTCCTTTTGCACCTGGCCCTGTGAATTCTGTAGCCAGTGCTGCGGGTGGGTTGGACGGTGAGCAAGAGAGAGAAGAAAAAGTAACTTGGAGCTCTCAGCTTGAACAAGGGGAAGGAGGGAGATGCCGTTTCCTGGATTAGAGAGGACTGAGAAGGGCGGGTCCCTGGGAGCAGCTCAGGCTGGAACGGTCAAGGTGGAGCCGACCTTGAGACATCTAAGAGGGAAGTCAAGCAGCTGGGCAGGTCTGTGTGTCTGAAGTTCGGGGAGAGAGGTCCGGGCTGGCAGGAGAAACGTGGCTGACATTGGCCCAGAGACGGCGTTCAAGACTGTGAGTGCTGAGATCCGTACACTGAGCTGGTGGTACTTTAGCACAGGCAGGTTGGGGGGATGAGGAGGCCCTGGTAAAAACAGGAGGTGGTGAGTTAGGATATGTGAGTGTCCAAGGGCTGCTGTGACAAGTGACCACATACTCGGTGGCTTAAAATAACAGAAATTTCCTTCACTTCTGGTGCCTAGAAATTCAGAATCAAAGTGTGGCCATGCTCCCTCTGAAGGCTCCAGGGGCAGATCTTTCCTGCCTCTTCCCAGTTCTGGGGGCAGTGATCTGTGTTCGTTGGCTGATAGACACATCACTGGGTCTCAGCCTTCATCCTCACACCGTGTTCTGTGTATTTGTTTTCCCTTCCAATCGCGGCGGCAGGCATTGGATTCAGGCCCACCCTAATCCAGCATGACCTCATCTTACTTTCAATAATTACACCTAGAAAACCTGTCAAAGGAAGCTGGTAACCAGGCGGGGATCCCAAGAGGCTGGACCTGGAGGTTCTCCCCATGCAGACCTCTGTCCTCTTAGGTGGCTTGGACGGAGCTCAAACCATCCTTGTGCTATTTGGGATCATTGCGTGGATGCTGTGGGTGCCCCCCCATTACCAAACCGCACTGGGAGCCAGCAGCCTTCAAGAAGGAAGTTGGGAGTTCCTATTGCTGTTTCCCTGCCCGAATTCTGCCCACATGGAAAATGTCATGTTACCAAATGTCAGCAAAGACGTATTTAGAAAGTGCAGCATTTAGCCAGCATCCTTTTCCATTCCCAAAAGCCTGGTCACGGACACAGTCATTAAAAATACAACTTGCAGCCATGCTCTGTTACATTTTCCCAGCATCCTTTAAAATTCACCCTTGTAGCCGCAGGTTGTTCTGGGTGTGACCCTTCTTTAATAAACTCCTGTTCTTGTCTGTTTACAGCCCTGCCTCCTGGACCTCTGTGTTCAGTGTCTTCCCCACCATCTGCTTCGGGTTTCAGGTAATTTGAGCATCTGTGTTGAAGACTGTGGCATTTGCAGAGGCTGTGGGTGAGTCTCTGCTCCCTCAGGAAACCTTGGTTTTCTCTGTTAGGGAGGCGTTTGAGGACTTCTAGGATACACTGGGCTCTCTGCTGCCGACCTGTGGTCTCCAGGCTGTCTTTCGAGACCACGAGAGTGGGTTGGTGTCTGGGTTCAGGGAGGTGGGAATTGCCTTGAACTTGTGAATCCAGCCCCCACTGATGGCCAAAAGCAGCACCATGTTTATTGGGTCTCGGGTAGAGTGTGGGGACCTGAGACCTGTCGCTTCCTCTGCAGAACCCCCACAGGGCTGTAATCAGACCTGAGGCCTGGAGGCCTAGAGCTTTCTACTTAACTCTGGCAGGACAGCTTTACCCAGGTGGACTCTGCCCAGGGCCTTGGGCAGGAAAGATCCTGCCTCCTGAGGGGTACAGGGTAGAGGAGCTGGAAGGTGTATAGGTAGCTGATTAGAGAGGGGGAGGGGACAGGAATACAGAATTTTTAATAGAATATCATGGGAGGGAGGACGAGGCTGTATATGTAGAATCCTGGCAGAGGGGTAGAGTCAGAGGTGTCTGCTCAAGGTGGTAGGGTCTGAAGGGGATCTTGAAGGATATATGGGCAGCAGCCAGGTGACTGGGAGTGCACCCCAGGTAGAGAGGACAGCACAGGTGGGCGCTGAGGTGAGCAGACCCCAGGCACAGCTGGAGAGAGACGTGCAGAGGGCTCTGTGGCACGGTGCTGGGGGAAAGGTGGCCAGGGATGGGGGGACAGCAGGGAGGCGGCGGGCCTGGGCTCAGTCCCCTGCTTCTGGGCTGTCATGGGTACCCCTAGCCCTCCTAGTAGGTGGCAGCAGACACTGTTCTTCCATTGTTTTTTGTTTGTTTTTCTTTTTTGAGTTGTAGTCTCACTCTTGTTGCCCAGGCTGGAGTGCAGTGGATCTCAGCTCACTGCAACCTGTGCCTCCCAGATTCAAGCAATTCTTCTGCCTCAGCCTCCCAAGTAGCTGGAACTACAGGTGTGCGCCACCATGCCCAGCTAATTCTTTTTGGTATTTTTAGTACAGGGGGTTTTCACTATGTTGGTCAGGCTGGTCTCGAACTCCTGACCTCAAGCAATCTGCCCACCTCGGCCTCCCAGAGCGCTAAGATTATAGGCGTGAGCCACCGTGCCTGGCCATGTTGCTTATTTTAGGGAAGATTTACCTCTATCTCCTAAAAACAACCACCTATCCACTGCCTACTACCAGCACCAACAAAACCATTCCAAAGTAAAATCAAGTCCATAGGGAGATGCGTTCAGGGTTTACCACTGGATCTCAGCTTAGTAGCCATTGAGCTCTTCTCTTCCCTTGATCATCAGTGAGCTCTGCTTCTGTTCTTCATCTTGCCTTTTCTTTGAGAACCCTTTTCAGGAAAGAAAAAAATTCTGAAAGATTTCCATTTCTCTTCCGCATAATAAGTCAGCCTGGGGCTTCAGGGCCTCAGCAAGCCACTTCCGTGGATTTCTCACATTGCTTCTTGCATGCCCAATATTTTGAAAGATCTAAAGAACTGATTTTGCTGTCAACTGTTTGTCTGGACTGGGTTTAACAACGCCTCTCTGTGCCCAAGCGCCATATGGTGCAGCAGACCCACACTGGGGCCGCCTCCCCGATGCTGGCAAGTGGTGCCCCTCACCTTTGCCTCCAGCCCTCATCCGATTCTCCTAGCAACCAGGCCTGGGCTGCGTCTCCAGGGACACGAGATGCTGAGATGAAGAGCGGGGAAGGATGAGAATTGAAGGAGTGGGAGTAGGGGCTCAGGGTAGAGGTGGGGGCTGCCAGGATCTGAAGCGGGGGAGAATAAATGTAGGTGAAGGTGCTGGGAAAGGGGGTGAGGCTGAAGAGGGCTGCAGGGAAGGGACGGTCACATACTATCATCAGGAACTCTGACCTGACTCAAACACAGCATCCCCGCCCAAACACATTTGGCAATGGGGCACCCCCGCCCCAGGCCTGTCCAGTCTGTGAGAGGGACTCAGGAGCAGAGGGGTCGTGTCCACCCCCAGCCAGTGCGGCTATGCCAGGATTTCTGGTGGTTTTTTTTTTTTTCTTTTGTGACAGACTCTCGCTCTGTTGCCCAGGCTGGAGTGCAGTGGCACGATCTTGACTCACTGCAACCTCTGCCTCCTGGGTTAAAGCAATTCTCCTGCCTCAGCCTCTTGAGTAGCTGGAACTACAGGCACCTGCCACCATGCCCAGCTAATTTTTGTATTTTTAGTAGAGGTGGGGTTTCACCACATTGGCCAGGCTGGTCTCGATCTCTTGACCTTGTGATCCACCCACCTCAGCCTCCTAAAGTGCTGGGATTACAGGCGTGAACCACTGTGCCCAGCTGGTTTTTGTGGTCTTAAAAAACATTTTTGTTAAGATAGAATGCACATACCATGCCATTCACCTTTCTGAAGTGTACAACGTAATGGATTTTAGTATATTCAGAGCTGTGCCACCATCACAGTCAGTTGAGAACCTTTCTGTTGTTCCCAGAGGAAACCCATCGCCGTCAGTCGCTCTCCATTCTCCACCCCTGCCCGCAGCTTTTGTGCTTCCTGTCTCTCTGGATTTGCCTACGATGGCCCTCTCCTAGGAATGGAATCCCACTGTGGCCTTTAATGACAGGCTTCTCTCCCCACCGTGTTGGTGAGATTCATCCATGTTGTAGCCACCCTATGTGTGGTCAGATAACGTTCCATTGTGTGGATAAGCTGCGCTTTATCCCTGTGTCCTTTGATGGACATCTGGGTGGGGTCCACTTTTTGGCCACTGTGTCGTCTTCCCATCTCCCCATCTCTTTCCATCACCGAGCAATGAGTGTCTGTACATTGCCACCACCTCCTGGGTGCCACCCGCCCTCAGCAGGCCTGCTCTGCTTCCCCTTATAAAACAAGTAGAGGCCAGGCACAGTGGCTCATACCTGTAATCCCAGGACTTTAAGAGGCTGAGGCTGGTGGATCACCTGAGGCCAGGAGTTCAAGACCAGCCTGGCCAACATGGTGAAACCCCATCTGAACAAAAAATACAAAAATTAGCTGGGCATGCTGGCGCGGGCCTGTACTCCCAGCTACTTGGGAGGCTGAATCAGAATCCTTTGAACCCAGGAGACGGAGGTTGCAGTGAGCCAAGATCATGCCACTGCACTCCAGCCTGGGCTACAGAGCAAGACTCTGTCTCAAATAAAAAACAACAAAAAACACCAGTAGAAACCCAACTGGGGAGTCAATGGGGAGAAAAGGAGGCACCCTCCTGCCCGCCAGCCTGTCGGGCACTACTGACTGTCTTCTCCCTTATACTGAACTCAGCTGTGCCCCTATATGCAGAGCTGCCGTTCTGGGACCCCCTACCTTGGGGCACCTGTAGTGCCCTGAAGGCAGAGCCTGCGATGGGGCTGAGGTGCTGGTGCCCCTTTAGGAACAGGAAAGCGGCATCACGGAGGTCCCCATTGTCGGCACTGGGGCTCCAGGCCCACAGGGCTGACCTGAGTGTGTGGGGTGAACCCCACAAGTGCCGTGGAGGTGCAGGAGGCAGAGGGTTGATCCGCAGAGTCCCAGAGGTGTCGAGTCCCCACTGCTGGTGGAGCCCTCCCATAGGTCAGGGAAACCTGGGGGCAGAAAGCAGGGGTGCACGGCACGTGAGGTCAGTGGAAGGGGTGTGCTCAGTAGGGGCTGGAAGCCAGAGGGAGGAGGCCACTGTGCCCTCCTACATCTACAGAATGTGTCCTGGGAGTGGGAGGATGGCTGTGCTGGGCTTGTTTCCTTGGCTTTGCTCACTTGCACCGAGTAGGACTCATGAGTGACAGACAGCGGGGCTGGGTGAAGGGAGGCCTGGTGGCTACTGGGTGGGTTCACGGGATGGGTAGGTGGGTAACCCCTGGAGTGTTCATTCAGCTGGGTGCAGGCTCCGATCCGGGCCCAAGTTCAGAGCCCTGAGCAAGGCATACGTGGTCATTGTTGTTGTGTGGTTGAGAGATGCTGAGCAAACAAAATGAAAAGCCTGCTTATGTGGAAGACACGGGCCGTGTGAGAGAGGAAACCAGCCCACTCGGGAGGACTCCCCGGGAGGGTGCGGAGGAGCTGGCTGGACCAGGAGAAAATCCTGCCAGAGGGACCAGCACAGGCAAAGGCCCTGAGGCAGGGAGGGGAGACCCAGCCAATCTGAGCTCCTTGTATAGGATCCTTGCAGGGTGGGCAGGAGCGAGACCTCGGCATGTTTGGTTTTAACCAGGAGTGAGTGAGTGAGTGGGTGTGATGGTGGGAACCAGCCCTGGGAGCCTGGGAAGAACGCCGAACCCACCAGTGTGTCTGGACGGAGCAGCCTCCCTGCCCGGTGTGTCTGGACGGAGCAACACCTCCCTACCCCTCGTGTCTGGACGGAGCAGCCTCCCTGCCTGGTGTGTCTGGACGGAGCAGCACCTCCCTACCCCTCGTGTCTGGACAGAGCAGAGCCTCCCCGCGCAGCCCTGGCTGTACATCAGTGTTCCCTTGGCTGTTCATGAATCACCAGGGTCCACAACCCACCCAAAGAAATGAATCCACGTGACTCATGGGCTCTTGGCATTGACTGTGTATGTTGTGCCATTAAAAAAAATTATTGCACTGGGCTTGGTGGCTCACGCCTGTAATCCCAGCACTTTGAGAGGCTGAGGTGGGAGGATCACTTGAGGTCAGGAGTATGAGACCAGCCTGGACAACATGGTGAAACCCTGTCTCTACCAAAAATATAAAAACTTAGCTGGGCGTGCCTGTAATCCCAGCTACTCCGGAGGCTGAGGCAGGAGAGTCCTTTGAGGACTCAGGAGGCGGAGGTTGCGGTGAGCCAAGATGGCGCCACTTCATTCCATTCTGGGTGACAGAGTGAGACTCTGCCTCCCAGGCTCCAGCTACTCTCCTGCCTTAGCCTCCCAAATAGCTGGGATTATAGGCGTGTGCCACCACACCTAATTTTTATACTTTTAGTAGAGATGGGATTTCACCTTGTTGGACAGGCTGGTCTCCAACTCCAGACCTCAGGTGATCCACCCGCCTCGGCATCCCAAAGTGCTGAGATTACAGGCATGAGCCACCACTCCCTCCTGCATTTAAAATTCTTATCCCTGTTGGGCATGGTGGCTCACACCTGAAATCTCAGCACTTAGGGAGGCCAAGGCAGGAGAGTTTCTTGAGCTCAGGAGTTTGAGACCAGCCTGGGCAATGCAGTAAGAACCCATCTCTACCAAAAAAAATTATAACCCCAATATGGCATGTCACATATACAGTATGTAGATTCTAAGTAGGTGTGCACCCACGTGACATGGTCAAGCCCCCAGGACCCCCTTCATGACCTTTTCTAGTCAGTAGCACCCACCCTACCCAAACCACCATCCTGCCTTCTAGCACAGGTTCATGTGGGTTGGTTATACCCCCAGGGAACATTTGGCCATGTCTGGAGACATTTTGGGTTGTCACAGCTTGGGGGAGGGGGGCTGCTACTGGCATCTAGTAGGTCCCGGCCAGGGACACTGCACAACATCCCCCTGCCCCAATCATCACACAGGGCGGCTGCTGGAGTTATCCCACACTGGACACCAATCGTGCCAAGGCTGAGAAACCCTGGTGTAGAATCGTTCATCTTGTAACTTGAACTTTGCATCCATTAACGGAAACGTTCTCTGCTGTCTAGCTGCTTTTTCTTGTGAGACAGAGTCTCTGTCTTTCAGGCTGGAGTGCAGTGGCACGATCTTGGCTCACTGCAACCTCTGCCTCCCAGATTCCAGCAATTCACCTGCCTCAGCCTCCCGAGTAGCTGGGATTACAGGTGCTCACCACCATGCCCAGCTTAATTTTTGTACTTTTAGAGATGGAGTTTTGCCATGTTGGCCAGGCTGGTCTCGAACTCCTGACCGCAATTGATCTGCCCCCTTTGGCCTCCCAAAGTGCTGGGATGACAGGTGTGAGCCACCGCGCCCGGCCCCTATCTGGCTTCTTTTGTTCAACGTTCTGTCTGCGAGATTCTTCTGTGTTGAGGTGCACGGTTCTTTGTCAGAGCCATGTCATGCTCTGTGTGTTAGCATCCTGCCACTGATTTCTGCTCTTGGTGGGCATGTGGGTTGTGTCTGTTGGGAATGACGCTCAAAATCTTTTTTTTTTTTTTTTTTTTTTTTTTGAGACAGAGTCTGGCTCTGTCGCCCAGGCTGGAGTGCAGTGGCCGGATCTCAGCTCACTGCAAGCTCCGCCTCCCGGGTTTACGCCATTCTCCTGCCTCAGCCTCCAGAGTAGCTGGGACCACAGGCGCCCGCCACCTCGCCCGGCTAGTTTTTTGTATTTTTTAGTAGACGGGGTTTCACCGTGTTAGCCAGGATGGTCTCGATCTCCTGACCTTGTGATCCGCCCGTCTCAGCCTCCCAAAGTGCTGGGATTACAGACTTGAGCCACCGCGCCCGGCAGACGCTCAAAATCTTAACAAAATTGAACACTCAAAGGATTCTTAGCAAAGTGATTTTACTTCTGTGCAGAGGGGTGCTTTTTCTTGGCCAGTTGCCATGAGAGCACACCTGAACGAAGGGGTACGAGGGCCTTTCTTCCTGACGCAAGTCCTGCCCCTGTACGCTTTTCCCACTGGCTGGGGTTGAGCCGCACAATCTAAACCAGTCTCGGTTGGTTAGACATTGGAACTTTTTTGAGATAAGGTGGGCAGGTAAGGAGGAGAGGGGAAAGGGGAAGGGGTGTTTGTAATGAGCTAGAGAGCTAGTTTTTTTTTTTTAAAGAAAAAGGAATGTGGCCGGGCGCGGTGGCTCACGCCTGTAATCCCAGCACTTTGGGAGGCCGAGGCAGGCGAATCACAAGGTCAGGAGATCGAGACCACGGTGAAACCCTGTCTCTACTAAAAATACAAAAAATGAGCCGGGCGAGCTGGCGGGCGCCTGTAGTCCCAGCTACTCGGGAGGCTGGGGCAGGAGAATGGCATGAACCCGGGAGGCGGAGCTTGCAGTGAGCCAGGATCGCGCCACTGCACTCCAGCTTGGGCGACAGAGCAAGATTCCATCTCAAAAAAAAAAAGAAAAAGGAATGTGAGCTGGTATTGATAACACCTGGTAGTGTGGCGTGTTTGGACATGTAACAAAGGTAGGAAGGAAGAAAAAAAGGGAAAAGGGGTGGGGGTGTACTATGAATTAAAGAATAAAGGATTGATCAGGCTATTTGAAGAGAAACCTCATCCTATCCCACATTTCCCACCTTTTGGATATGAGTGCTTTTTCGCATCTCTGGTTCCGGGGGATGCCAGCATCCTGCTGAGCCGCCCTCTGTCTTGCAGTGTCATGAAGCTGCTGTCTCCATCTACTGTAGCATGCACAAGCGGAGCCTCCCCCACTGGGCCCTGGTCTCCGTGCTGTCCTTGCTGGCCTGCTGCCTCATCTATTCACTGACGGGTAAGGCCCTTCCCAGGCACCCCTGCAGAGGGTGGGGAGTAACAGTGAGAATCTCTCTAGAGAGTTTACCATGTGCTGGGCCCAATACTCCACGTTTTGAGCCCCTGGACTCGTTTAATTCTTAGTGTCCATAGGAAAAGGCCCCATTTCATAGATGAGGAAGCTGAGGCTCAGAGGCCCTCCAGAACTTGTTCAGGGTTTTACAGTTAGATGTGCAAAGCTGAGAACTGAACTCCAGCCTAGCCATCTCCACAGCTCCTGCTCTTACACACCACACCCCAGCCTTGCTGCCTGCTGTTAAAAGGACATTGACTGCTGTCGGTCATGACATTGTAACATCTGGGTGGTGGTTTACAAAACGTTTGTGGGTACAGTGGACTCAGGTGCTCACAAACTGTGTGTGGGAGGCAGAGGGTCTTTAAAGGTGAGGAAAGTGTGGCTCGGAGAGGGGCTGTGACACCCAAGGTCATACAGTGCGTCGGAAGCACAGACCCAGGTCTCTGGCACGGCTGGCTTCTGGTTGGCCCCTTCACTCCAGTCTTTTTTTCATTCACATCGTATCCTCCAATCTAGGAAGCTCTTGGGCTGCAGTGGGTCTGTCAGGCAGCCTTGGACTCCTGTGTGCTATGGTTTGAATATTTATCCTCTTTAAAACTCACGTTGACATTTAATCCCCGATGTGGTAGCGTTGAGAGGTGGGGCCTTCAAGAGGGGATTGGGGCATGAGGCCTCTGCCCTCATGAACAGATTAATCTATTCATGGATTAATGGATTAATAGGTTATCATGGGAGTGGGGCTGGTGGCTTTGTAAGAAGAGGAAGAGAGTCCTGGGCTCACACGCTCAGCCCCCTTGCCATGTGATACCCTGCGTGCCACTTCAGGGCTCTGCAAAGTACCCCCCAGCAAGAAGGCTCTCACCAGATGCAGCCTCTTGATCCTGGACTTCTGATAACTGAGAATCCTGGACTTCTCATATGGAGAAGTACAGACTTCTCCATAACTGTAAAAATATAAAATTCCTTTCTTTATAAATTACTCAGTTTCAGGCATTCGGTTGTAACCAACAAAAAATAGACTAAGACAGAAAATTGGTATAAAGAGTTGATGATTGACTACCTGGAACGTGGAAGTGGCTTTGGAGCTGGGCAATGAGTGTAGGCTGGAAGAATTCGGAGGAGCAGGCTAGAAAAAGGCTAGATTCTGGTGAGGGCTTAGAGGCAAGACTAGGGAACATTTGGAACTTCTTAGATGCTGTAGCTAGTCATGGATAGTAAAGGCTATTCTGAGGAGGTTTCAGACGGAACCAAGGAACAAGGGTTTGGAAGCTGGAGTAAAGGCCAAACCTGTTAGAAACTGGTAAATAACTTGGCTGAACCGTGTCCATGCCCGAGGGCTTTGTGGAAGGCTGAACTTGAACGGGAAGAACTGGCCGGGTGCCGCGGCTCATGCCTGTCATCCCAGCACTTTGGGAGGCCGAGGCAGGTGGATCACTTGAGGTCGGGATTTTGAGATCAGCCTGTCCAACATGGTAAAACCCTATTTCTATTAAAAATACAAAAAATTAGTTGGGCATGGTGGCGGGCACCTGTAATCCCAGCTACTCGGGAAGTTGAGGCAGGAGAATCACTTGAACCTGGGAGGCGGAGGTTGCAGTGAGCCAAGATTGTGCCACTGCACTCCAACCTGGGCAACGAGAAAGAGACTGTCTCCCCCGGCAAAAAAGGACGAACTAGGGTATCTGGCAGAAGAGATATCAAGCAGCAGAGCATTCACGATGCTGCATGGCTATTCTTAGCTGCTCACGTTATGCTGGGACAGGCAAAAAATGACTTGAAGAGGGAACTGATCATCAAAAGAGAAGCAAAGCAGCAAGATCTGGAACTCTTTCAGCCTGGCCGTGTAGAGTGCAGCGCGTGTTCTGGACAGGAAACCAAGGTTATGGCCCTGAGACCTTTTGCTAAGGAGATTAGTCCGGAGAGAAAGGATTATCTAGAGAATGGAAGAAAGACCCTGAAGGCATTTCAGAGACCTTAGAGGCTGCCCCTCCCATCGCAGGCTCAGGGGCCTCCAGGGCAGGATGGTTCTGGGGACAGACCCAGGGTGCCTCCACAGGCTATCCTAGGTGCCCTCATGTCTCTGCTCCCTGGACCCTGGCACAGGGTTCCTCGCTGCACCAGCCTTGGCTCAAGTGGCCCCTGGTCTGACTCGTGCCACAGCCCCAGAGGTATAAGTGGTAAACCTTGGCAGGATCCGTGTGGCACTAATTCTGCAGCCTGGCAGACGGAGCTACAGAAACTTGGCAGCCTCTGCCCAGATTTCAAAAGATGTTGTTCAGGCCAGGTGTGGTGGCTCATGCCTGTAATCCCAGCATTTTGGGAGGCTGACGTGAGAGGACTGCTTGAGGCCAGGAATTCAAGACCAGCCTGGCCAATGTAGTGAGACCCTGTCTCTACAAAACATTTTTTTAAATTAGCAGAACATGGTGGTGTGAGCCTGTAGTTCGAGCTACTCAGGAGGCTGAGGCGGGAGGATCACTTGAGCCCTGGAGGTCAAGGCTGGAATGAGCTGTGATTGTGCCACTGCCCTCCAGCCTGGGTGACAGGGCAAGACCCTGTCTCAAAAAAAAAAAGGATGTTGTGGAAAGCGTAGGAGTCCAGGCAGAGATTTGTCACAGCCGCAGAGCCACTCTACAGAGCCCCCATGAGGGCAGTGCCAAGTGGAAATGCAGGTTGGAGCTACTGCAGAGCATCTCTGCCAGGGCAGTGCCTAGTGGAGTCGTGAGAGTGGGACCGCCGCTGGGGCTACAAACTGCGAAGTTAGCAGCAATGTGCAACGCCTGCCTGCAAAAGCTTCAGGCATCAAGCGCCAGCCCCTGTGAACAGACACGTGGGCTGTACCCGGCAAAGCCGTAGGAGTGGAGTTGCCCCAGTGTGTCCAGGGGGTGGCACGTGGTGTCAAAACAGATGATCCTCCAGCTTGAAGCTTGAGCGTCTGCCCTGCTGGGTTTCAGACTTGCTTGGAGCCTTTACTCCTTGCCTTTGGCCTTGGTCTGTCTGCTGGGATGAGAATGTTTCTTTTGCCTGCACTGCCATTGTGTCTTGGAAGTAGATGGCTTTTGATTGCACAGGCTCGCAGACCAGACACTGGAGTTTGGACCTCTGAGTTGGTGCTGGAGCACATGAAGACTTTGGGGCCATGGGGTTGGAATAACTATAGGGTATTTATCTGTGAGGAGGATATGAGTTTTGGGGACCAGGGGCAGAATGCTGTGGTTTGATTCTTTGTCCCCTCCAAAACTCCTGTTGAAATGTAATTGCCAGTATGGCAGTATCAAGAGGTGAGGCTTTTAAGAAGCTGTGGAGTCATGAGGACGCTGCTCTCATGAACAGATTAATCCATTTGTAGTGAAGGGTTGAAGGACGCGCCATCTGCCAGTATGCCAAACTGGTACGTTGATTATTTCGGGTTGAAAATATCGGAGGCCAGGCATGGTGGCTCATGCTTGTAATCCCAGCACTGTGGGAGGCTGAGGCAGGTGGATCACGAGATCAGGAGATCGAGACCATCCTAGCTGACACAGTGAAACCCCGTGTCTACTAAAAATACAAAAAATTAGCTGGGCGTGGTGACACGTGCCTGTAATCCCGGCTGCTCAGGAGGCTGAGGCAGGAGAATCGCTTGAACGTGGGAGGTGGAGGTTGCAGTGAGTCGAGATTGTGCCACTGCAATCCAGCCTGGATGACAGAGTGAGACTCCATCTTAAAAAAAAAAAAAATTATACACACACACACACACACACACACACACACACACACACACACGAGAAATTGTAGTTTCAGAAAGGGCTAGCTGATTTGACTCTTCCTGCAGGGGTTAAGCCATAAAAATTCCTCTGGGAGGGGCCCCCTCCCCATACCAGGGTGAGGAAATAGTCATCATCACTGGAAGGGGGATTTCTGGCTGCAATGGACCTGAATAAATCCACTTACTGAACTAGCCCTTAGCGTCTGCTAGTTTTATACCCACCCCATATATCTCCTAGTGACTCCCCTAGAAATTCACTGCCCCTGACCAGATCCCCTTTGGCCTGTTATTCCTTGTCAGATTTATTCTTTGTCTAAAAAGTATAAAGTCATCTCATTTTGGCCGCTTCTTCAGACATCACTCTGTTAAGAGCCCATGTACATGGAGAATTAATAAGACCTGTAGGCTTTTCTCCTGTTGATCTGATTGTCTCACTGGTGTCGATTTTAGTTTCTAGGTCCAGCCGAAGAGCCCACATAAGAGGCATGGGGCAGGGGCTTAATGGATTAATGGGTGAATGGACTGATGGGTTATCATGGACATGGCACTGGTGGCTTTATAAGAAGAGGGAATGAGGACTGAGTCAGAGCTCACCCTCCTTGCCGTGCAATGCCCTGTGCCACCTCGGAACTCTGAAGACAGTCCCCATTGGCAAGAAGGCCTTCCCAGTGTGGTCACTCAGTCTTGGACTTCTCAGCCTTCATAACTATAGGAAGTAAATTTCTTTTCTTTATGAGATGCCCAGTTTCAGGTATTCTGTTGTAAGCAACAGAAAATGGACTAAGATACTGTGGTTACTCAGGAAACTTGCTGGGTGACTCCCTCCCCAGCAGAGGAGGTCCCATCAGTCTGTAGTCCATGGGTCAGACTCAGTGATTCAGTGTCACCTCCACATGTTCTCACTGCCAGGGCCATGGGACCTCTCAGAAAGGGCTTGCAGAGAGGTGAAAGGGATGTGGCTGTTAGTCAGAGGCAGATGTCTCAGGACAGGGCAGGCAACCGGGGGTGATGGAAGCAGCATCACTCTGTTGGGGCAAAGGGCCTGGTGCTGTAGTCCTCAGTCCACGAAAACTAGCTGTGTGATTCCAGGCATTCGTTGACGCCCTGGCTCTTGGTTTTCCCCATTTGGAAATGTGTGCACAGCTAGCTGCTTTCTTTAGATGTCGTAGGAGTGAGATGGACAGGGCATGGGAGGTGTGTTTGTATTTTTCAGAGTGTTCTGTGCTTCTAGTCAACACACGTGCTATGGGTAAGCTCTGTGCACCAGCTCTGTGAGCGATTTGAAAGAAGGACAAGTGGCGGATTTGTCTGCAGGAGTTTTGAATCCGTGGAGCAGAGTCATGTATAGGCTTAGGACAGGAAAGCGTTGGGCTATCCCTTCCAAAATCCTAGGTGGTAAAGCCAGGCACTCTCCATCTGTTGGTGGGGGAGGGGACAGCATTTTCCTAATTCACTCTCTGGCTTCCGTCCTTTCCCACCTTCAGGGGTTTATGGCTTCCTGACCTTTGGGACAGAAGTTTCTGCTGACATCTTGATGTCCTACCCAGGCAATGACATGGTCATCATTGTGGCCCGGGTCCTTTTTGCTGTCTCCATCGTAACTGTCTACCCCATCGTGCTCTTCCTGGGGAGGTGAGGCCTGGCTCAGTGGGGGGCACCGTTCAGCATGGTCTGCTGACGTGTGCTGTGATTCAGCATGTGCCAGGTGTGGGTTACATGGCTGTGGGACTCCCATCATCTCCAGTTGTAGAGAGGAGGAAACAGGCACAGAGGATTTAGGTAGATTGCCCAAAGTCACCCCGTGAGTGTGTGTCACAGCCAGGACTGGAACTCGAACCATGTGCTTTATCCCCTGTCCCATGGGCTTCCTGATGGTGGCAGAACCCCTGAGGGTTGGCAAGATCTCCTGGGGAATTAATGCCTGACTGTGGAACAGGAGCCCTGGCGGGGGGGGGGACTCCTGGAGGACTGGGGGAGCAGCTGGCAGGTGGAGGCTGGTGCCCCTGGGATGCCCATTGTCTGTGTTGGGCGTGGCCTCCAGGTCGGTGATGCAGGATTTCTGGAGGAGAAGCTGCTTGCGGGGATGGGGGCCCAGGGCCCTGGCTGACCCCTCAGGGCTGTGGGTCCGGATGCCGCTGACTGTCCTGTGGGTCACCGTGACGCTCGCCATGGTGCTGTTTATGCCCGACCTCAGCGAGATCGTCAGCATCATCGGAGGCATCAGTTCCTTCTTCATCTTCATCTTCCCAGGTGAGGCCCCTGCTTTCCAGGCTTTCTGCCCACTCGTTCTTCCCTGTTCATCTCTGTGGGGACTCCCCGTGTTGGAGGTCAAGGTTCTGGAAGGTGGGAGACGCATACAGGTAGGATTAAGGCCCCATGTAGGTGCCCTGTTTATTGAGCCAGGCACAGGGCTTGGGCTTTACATACCTTCGCTCACTCATTGAACATCTCAATAGCTCCTGATACGCTTTGGCTGTGTTCCCACCCAAGTCTCACCTTGCACTGTGATAATCCACATCTGTCAAGGGCAGGGCAAGGTGGAGATAGTTGAATCAAGGGGGTGGTTCCACCCCTACTGTTCTCGTGGTAGTGAATAAGTCTCATGAGATCCTATGGTTTTATAAATGGGACTTCCCCCACATAAGCTCTCTTGCCTGCCACCATGTAAGACATGACTTTGCTCCTTATTCACCTTTTGCCATGATTGTGAGGCCTCCCAAGCCATGTGGAACTGTGAGTCCATTAAACCTCTTTCCTTTATAAACTACCTAGCCTCTGGCCGGGCACAGTGGCTCACACCTGTAATCCCAGCACTTTGGGAGGCTGAGGCAGGCAGATCACCTGAGGTCAGGAGTTCGAGAGCAGCCTGACCAACATGGAGAAACCCTTTCTCTACTAAAAATACAAAATTAGCCATCCATGGTGGCACATGCCTGTAATCCCAGCTACTTGGGACATTTAGGCAGGAGAATCACTTGAACCCGGGAGGCAGAGGTTGCGGTGAGCCAAGATCGTGCCACTGCACACCAGCCTAGGCAACAAAAGTGAAACTCCATCTCAAAAAACAAAAACAAAAACAAACCATTACCTAGTCCCTGGTAGGTCTTTATTAGCAGCATGCAAGCAGACTAATACAGCTCCTGATGGACATCCTTGACAGAGGAACCTTTATTATCCCACTCCATAGATGGGAAGACCGAGGCCCTGAACCCCCCATGGGGCACAGCTAGTGTGCAGCAGGGCTGAGGGTCAATCATACAGCTCTGTCCGTGCTACTGCTGGTACCTCCTGGTAAAGGATTTTGTTTTATTAAAAAAGAAAATCATATATGTGAAAGTCACGTGGCTCAAGGCACCCTGTGAAGGCTCCCTCCCCTCCTGCCCCCAGGCCCTGGAGGCAAACACTGTTTCTGCGAAGGATGGTTTCTTAGGAAACCTTCCCAAAGTTAGTGTGCGATGGAGAGCTGTTCCAATTCAGAACAGCCCAAGCGTTATCTGAGGGGAAGCCAGCAAGGAGGAGCTGGAGGGATGCTTCTTCCAGAGGAAGAGAGAACACTGTAGTGACCCACTGGAGCCCAGAACAGAGACCCTACATCCACAGTGGGGGCTGTTCCAGGGCCCCACGCACAGCAAATGCTAAGTACACAGTCAAGGGTCCCTCAGTGCGTGTTCCGTGAGTGGACCCTGTGATTCAGCCGTGAGAGGAACCCCGTCAAGGAGACATTGAGCTTGGGGACCCTTAGCCAGATATCCCCAGTACCCTAATGCAGCCCTTATGTCAAACAGACAAGAAGTAGATGCTCATTGGTGAAACTTACAGAAAGCACAGGAGAAGCTCTTAGAGGTTTTCCAAAACTCGAATGAGGGAATGAAATGAAATGAAACATTGTTCAGGGTCCCAGGTAAGTGGGTGGTGACAACTTTGTCAATAGTCCGGAGGTGGGGGATGGAAGAATTGAGGTCCACAGAGAAACCTTGGTTATCAGAGGCCAACTGATGTGTGGAATATGAAAAGCGGGTTCTTAGCAGGTGAGTTAAGATTCAGGGGTTGTCTTTGATATAGTCCCTTGAGAATCTAACTGTACCTGCCCTAGCTCCTGTAAATTGGGGTCTACTGGGATTAAGGGATAAAAACTGCGGAAGTGAAGGGAGGGGAGGAGAACAGCCACCCACTCTGCTCCTGGCTCTGCACGGAGCTCTTAGAGGTGAGGGGTGTGGCCATGTGGCTCCTCCCTCAGGTTCTGGGTGGAGCTTTCAAAGAAATGAGGGGTGTGGCCACGTGGATTCTCCCTTGGGCTTGGGGTGGAGCTTTCAGAGGTGAGGGTGTGGCTACAAAGCTCCTTCCTCGACTCTGGGCAGGACTTTCAGAGGTGAGGGGTGTAGCCATACAACTGCTCCTGCACGCTCTGGACAAAGCTTTCATTGATGGGGGTGTGGCTACACGGCTCCTCCCTCAGTTGTGGGCTGGACTTTCAGAGGTGAGGGCGTGGCTATGCAGCTCCTCACTCAGGCTCTGGGTGAGGCTTTCAGAGGTGAGGGGTGTGGCTGTGTGGCTTCTCCCTCTGGCTTGGGGTGGAGCTTTCAGAGGTGAGGGTGTGGCTACACAGCTCCCCTCGGCTCTGGGCGGGGCTTTCATAGGTGAGGGGTGTGGCCACACGGCTCCTCCCTCAGGCTTTGGAGCTTTCAGAGATGAGGGGTGTGGCCATGCAGTTCCTCCCTCAGCTCTGGGTGGGGCTTTCAGAGGTGAGACTGTGGTCACACAGCCCCTCCCTCAGGCTCTGGGCGGGGCTTTCAGGGCTGAGGGTGTGGCCACACTGCTCCTCACTCCAGCTCCGGGTGGAGCTTCTCAGAGGTGAGGGTGTGGCCACGTGGCTCCTCCGTCACACTGCCTGGTCTGGGCTGCTGGATTAAGTTCTGGTTCTGTGATCAGGTGGCCAGTTGTAGCACTGGCTGTTTCCTGTGCTGGGAAGGACTGCCCAGGACAGGTTTGGGATAAGAGAGGATCCTTTGGGAACCTGAGGTCGAGCTACATGGCCCTGAATCCTAGCAGACCTATTAAAAAAAAAAGAAAAAGAAAAAAAGTTTGGGTGCAGTGGCTCACACCTGTAATCCCAGCAGTTTGAGAGGCTGAGGCAGGAAGATCACGAGGTCGAGGTTGAGACCATCCTGGCCAACATAGTGAAACCCCGTCTCTACTAAAAATACAAATATTAGCTGGGCGTGGTGGCATGTGCCTGTAGTCCCAGCTACTCAGGAGGCTGAGGCATGAGAATCGTTTGAACCCGGGAGGTGGAGGTTGCAGTGGGCTGAGATGGTGCCACTGCACTCCAGCCTGGCGACAGATGTCTCAAAAAAAAAAAAATAATAATAATGGTAGCTGCCAGTTGCTGAGCCCTTCCTGGGCGTCAGGCATGGACTCTCACCATCTCCTCACAGACCCTGCTGTGGAGGGCATGTTGTCAAGGTTGCCTGAAACACGGGGCTCTGGGAAGCCAGTTGTTGCCAGACCTCTGGCTGAGTCACAAGGCATGTTGAGCTGGGACTCCAGCCCCATCCTTACAGTTCCACTGCGTTCCCTCTCCAGGGGGCCTGAGCCAGGGGCACCTGTGGGCAGAGGCCTTGCTGGCCTCCTGGGTCCCTGAGGACTTCTCCTGGGACCTCTTTGTTGCTTTGGGTTTGATAACGAAGAGCTGAGGGTGACCCTGTCTTTTTTTGCAGGTTTGTGCCTCATCTGCGCAATGGGCATCGAGCCTATAGGACCAAGAGTCAAGTAAGTGTCCCTAAGATGAAGTGGCAACCTGGGCGTGCCCCGGATCAGAGTAAGAATGCCTCAGGGGACCCTGGACATCCTATTTCCCATCCTCCGCATCCTGCAGATGAGAAACCTGCAGGCCACAGGAAGAGAGTCTGTGTCCACCCACTATGAGGGCATCTGAGCCAGGACAGGAGCCCAGGCCAGTGATGCCGGGTCCTGCAAGGGCTTTCCCTTGTGCTTTGAGGGTCTGTAGTTGGGATTTCATGTAGATTCCAGCCTCTGGAAGCACCCAGTGGTGCATCTGTACCTTCCTTTGCTACCTGGCTCGGACCCAGGGCAGGATCAGGGTGCAGGCTGAGTTAGAGAGACCCCATGGCCGGCCAGACACCAGAACAACATGTTCTATCACAGCAGTGGGCTGCCGTTCCGAGGCTCCTCTGCTAGGCACTGTGCTAGGTCCTTTTACATATTCACCTCCCCACCATACCCGGATGTCTCCATCCTACAGATGAGGAGGCGGGCCAGGAGGCTAGTGAGGACAGAACTAGGATGCAACTCAGGCCCCTGGCCCCCAGGCCCCGTGCTAACCCACCTGCCTGGCATACAGTGCTGTTGAGACCAAAGAATTTGGATCTTTCCTTTATCTGACAAATATTTATCCCTGAGCGGGCCTGTGGATCAGACACAACTGAGCCTGTCTGCTTTGCCACTGGGCAGCTGAGTCTGACCCACTGAAGAGGATGACGTGCACATGAATGACAGGCTCTTCCTCAGCCGCCCCTGGGGAGCCTGTGGGTCTGGGTGACTCCCTCCCATTCCACAGATGTGGAAACTGAGGCTGAGACAGGTAAAGAGATGAGATATTAGTTTTCTGGGGTCGTTGTAACAAATTACCACAAATTGGGACCTGGTGGGGAGGCTTCAGGCCACAGAAATGATTTTTTTTCCCGGTTCTGGAGCCAGGAGTGTGAAATCAAGGTGTTGGCAGGGCTGGACTCGCTGAAGGCTCCTCAGCTTCCGGTGGCCCCAGGTGCTCCTTGGCCTGTGGCTACATCACTCCAGTCTCTGCCTCTGTCTTTATCTAGCTTTCTCCCTGTGTCTCTGGGTCTCAAATATCCCTCTGCTTTTACTTATTTTATTTTATTTTATTTTTATTTTATTTTATTTTATTTTTTTGAGACGGAGTCTCGCTTTGTCGCCCAGGCTAGAGTGCAGTGGCGGGATCTCAGCTCACTGCAAGCTCCGCCTCCCGGGTTCACGCCATTCTCCTGCCTCAGCCTCCCGAGTAGCTGGGACTACAGGCGCCCGCCAACTCGCCCGGCTAGTTTTTTGTATTTTTTAGTAGAGACGGGGTTTCACTGTGTTAGCCAGGATGGTCTCGATCTCCTGACCTCGTGATCCGCCCGTCTCGGCCTCCCAAAGTGCTGGGATTACAGGCTTGAGCCACCGCGCCCGGCCACTTATTTTATTTTTTGAGACAGAGTCTTGCTCTGTTGCTCAGGCTGGAGTGCAGTGGTGTAATCATGGCTCACTACAGCCTCAACCTCCTGGGCTCAAGCGATCTTCCTGCCTCAGCCTCCCGCAGGAGCTGGGCCCACAGACGCCCACCACCACACCTGGCTGCTTTTCTTTTATAAGGATACCTACTATTGGATTTAGGGTCCACCCTAAATCTAGGTAGCATCTTCTGTCAAGATCTTTCACTTAATTACATCTGCAAAACCCAGTTTCCAGATACGCTCGGCAGCAAAGGTTCCAGGTGGACATGAATTTTGGGGGCCACCCTTCACCCCACCACAGATAATGTTAAATGACAGCAACCGTGAACTTGGGGCCCAGCTGTAGGTCTGTTCCCCTCTAGCCCCCGTCCCTCTAGCCCCATTGAGCCCATGCTTGGTTTTTGCAAAGGAGCAGGCCTGGCCTGGTTTCTTCTGGATTGAGAGCAGTTTTTCTGGATGTTTCTAAACCTGCCTTGGGTTTAGAACTAGCCTCCCAATGTCTGGCAACCCACTAAGCTGCTCATTCCCTGGGGCGCTGTTTGGAGTCTTCGTGCTTTTGTTTTCTCCCTTGATCTGAGCTCACAACAGTTTTTACTGATGAGCTTTCAAGATATTTTTATTGCTAAAACTGCTTTAGGTCCTTCTAATACATCAGCACTGTTCCAGGAGTGCCGCAGCCCACGGGCACATTGGCCTCACAGTGCCAGCACAGATGAATGGATGTTTATGGCGCTGAACAGCCGTGCTGAGATGCTGCTTGGTTAGAAATGTTCCTTCCATGACAGCGCATCTTTCTGGCCTTTGTTAATGGGGCCAGAAATACCTCTGGCGGCCCTGCCATTTTGTGGGAATCTTGTTATCGCTCTGACCTCCTTGTCTACCCCGTCTCTGGTTACATTACGAAGCTCACAAATGTGGCCTCAGTGGCTGCCGGTCCCAGCCACCTCTGCCTCCTGCGTCCTCATCCCCTGCCCCTCTGAGATGGTGTGTGACTTAGAGCTTGCGTCTTCTCCTTCACTTTCATGGGGTTTCATCAGAGGCTGAGGAGCAGAAAGGGAGGAGGGTGGGGGGACTTTCAAAGCAGTGTCTCCCCTCTCTCCATGTCTTTTTCTGTTTTTGAGATGGAGTCTTGCTCTGTCCTCCAGGCTGGAGTGCAGTGATGCAATCTCGGCTCACTGCAACCTCTGCCTCCTGGGTTCAAGCAATTCTCCTGCCTCAGTCTCCCAAGTAGCTGGGAATACAGGTGCCTGCCACCATGCCTGGCTAATTTTTTATTTCTATTTTTAGTAGAGATGGGGTTTCACCATGTTGGCCAGGCTGGTCTTGAACTCATGACTTCAGGTGCATCCGTCCGCCTCAGCCTCCCAAAGTGCTGGGATTATAGGTGGGTGCCACCGTGCCTGGCCCCCATGTCTTTTTATTTGATAAAAAACTGGGGAGAAATGGGTTATGAAATAACAGGTGGGATCGGAGGGCTTTTAAAAATTGCCTGGGGCCGGGAATGGTGGCTCCCACCTGTAATTCCAGCACTCTGGGAAGCCGAGGAGGGCGAATCACTTGAGGTCAGGAGTTTGAGACCAGCCTAGCAAACATGGTGAAACTCCATCTCTACTAAAAATACAAAAATTGGCCCAGTGTCATGGTGCGTGCCTGTAGTCCCAGTTATTTGGGAGGCTGAGGCAGAATTGCTTGAACCCAGGAGGCAGAGGTTGCAGTGAGCTGAGATCGTGCCACTGCGCTCCAGCCTAGGCAACAGAATGAGACTCTACCTCCAAAAAAAAAAAAAAATTGCCTGGGTACTTTGCACTTTGCTTCCCATTGTCTTGGAAGCCCGTCCCTACAGGTAATTGGGAATATTCTGAATTTTTCTTTTTTCCAAATTGATAACCCCGTACTGGGCTTTACATAGTGAATTTTCTGTGTGTGCATGGCTTATTTGTGTAATAATCCAGAAAAGCACTGACATGGGTTTACTGATTTGGCAGGTGCTGCTTGGAGGTCTGGGGAGTGGTCTCTGTGCTGGTTGGCACCTTCATCTTCGGGCAGAGCACGGTGGCAGCGGTCTGGGAGATGTTTTGATGGGCAGCCAGTGCCGGGCAGGAAGGGGCCCTCCGGAGGCTGACCCCACGTGGCTGCTGTGTGCGGCTGGGAGACCGATGTCATTTCTCATCATAAAGATACTGGAGAGACTGATGCCTCTGCCTCCTCGGGCTGCTGGTTGGGCTCTGCTGGTTCGAAGGGTTTCTGGTACAAAGGTGAGGAAAGTTCTTATGGCCACTGTGATAAGTGACTACAACTGCATTCTGGTGGCTTAAAACAACAGACGCGGCCGGGCGCGGTGGCTCACGCCTGTAATCCCAGCACTTTGGGAGGCCGAGGTGGGTGGATCACAAGGTCAAGAGATTGAGACCACCCTAGCTAACACAGTGAAACCCCGTCTCTACTAAAAATACAAAAAATTAGCTGGGCATGGTGGCAGGCGCCTGTAGTCCCAGCTACTCAGGAGGCTGAGGCAGGAGAATGGCATGAACCCAGGAGGTGGAGCTGGCAGTGAGCAGATATCGTGCCACTGCACTCCAGCCTGGGTGACAGAGTGAGACTCCCGTCTCAAAACAAAACAAACAAACAACCAGATGCTTACTGCATCACAGTTCTGGAGGCCAGGAGTCTGAAATCACATGTCATTAGGGCCATAGTCGTCCTGTGGGCTCTAGGGGAGGCTCCCTCCTGTCTCTTCCAGGTTCTAGAGGTGGCCAGCACTCCTTGGCTTGTGGCTGCCTCACTCCAGCCTCTTCTCTTGTCTTCATGTGACTGTCCCCTGTGTATCCTCTGTGACCAAATCCCTCTCTTACAAATATACCCATCATTAAGTGAGCTCCTCCCACCCCCATATGTAGTATGATCTCATCTTACGTTGATTGCATCTTGTATGAATTAGGACCCGCAAAGATGCAATTTCCAAATAAGGTTATGTTCACAGGTTCCAGGGGTTCAGCTTCAACGGATGTTTCTGGGAGATAAGATTCAGCCCATAAAAAGGGAGCTAGGGGCTGAGGCCTACATAATTGGCTTCAGACTGTCAGGACCAAGGGTGTCAGGCGAGGATATTGCACAGGGTTAGGAAGCCCCGAAGGGAGTGGAGGAGGCGTGGCTGGCGATGGTGACGGACTCAAGCGATCTTTTGGCCAGGGTGCAGGAAACGCCCGAATCCTGCCCTTGGCTGTGAGAGGTCCAAGGAGATGTATGCCCGGAACAGGCCATACCACCATGCACTTGGCCCATGCCCCACGGAGGGTGGATGACTCCAAGGAAACTGTGCTTTCCCTCCCACCAGCTGGACCCAAAAAGCCCGGAAGCCAAGTGGACTATTTGCTCCGCAGTTCTCCCTGGTGGCCTCCCCAATTCTGGGACAAGGAGTCATACTGGCAGCAGAGAGCGAGAGGAGACAAGAGGTCTGTTCCAGGACCTGGGTAAAGAAAAGGAGGTAGCTGGGCACAGTGGCTCACACCTATAATCCCAGCACTTTGGGAGGCTGAGGCAGGCAGATCACTTGAGGTCAGGAGCTTGAGAACCAGCCTGGCCAACATGGTGAAACCCCGTCTCTACTAAAAATACAAAAAAATTAGCTGGGCGTGGTAGGGGGCACCTGTAATCCCAGCTATTCAGGAAGCTGAGGCAGCAGAATCATTTGAAGCTGAGAGAGGGAGGTTGCAATGAGCTGAGATTGTGCCACTGCCCTCTAGCCTGGGAGACAGAGTGATATTCTATCTCAACAACAATAATTAAAAAAAAAAAAAAAAAAAAAGGCAATGGAGAGGCAGACAGGGACCCAGCTGCTCCTTTGCGTCCTCCCTGGCACTGACCCTGCACAGGCCCCGCTTGCTAGATTCAATTCAGGCCATGCTTCTCTGCCTTGGGATGTCCTCCTAGAAGCCAGCAGGGCCAGAGTCAGGGGAGGGTGGGACTGACATCTGAGGATGCCTTCCTCAGGGTAGGCAGTAGGCCGGGCCCTTCCTGCTGTCACGTGGTATGATGTACGTGACGGTGCAAGGCTGGTGGTGACTGGTCCATATTTTTTTTCAGCTTGTCCACATGCATGAATTTCAAAATTGAGATAGAAGGTGTATATCATAAAGACTCACTTCTTTAAAGTGTACAATCCAGTGGTTTTTAGTGTGCTCACAGAGCTGTGTAGCTGCCCCACTAATTCTAGTCCATTTTCGTCACCCTCAGAAGAAACTCAGTGCCCATTACCAGTCACCCCCATTTGTCCCTCCCTCCGCTCCCAGCATCCGTGCAGCTGCGCTTAGTCTCTGGATTTGCCTGTTACAGGCACGCTCTCTGAACAGCCTCACATGTACATGGGCCTTTGTGTGTGCCTCCTTGGACCTAGCATAATGTTTCTAGACGTGCCCATTTTACAGGTTAGGCAACTGAGGCTTGGAAAAATCCAGGCTGCGTGTCCTGCAAGGTACAGAGATCGGATCAGAACTCATTTGGGGTTAAATTCTTTTCCTTCCCACTCTACATGCCACGCTGAGGAGACACCAGAGTTGGGGGGCAGGGGGTGGGAATAGGTGCCTGGCCCTGGGGCTCCTGTAGCCTGGCTGCTGGGGGATGGGGGAAGTGTGGCTGCAGGTGTAGACTCTGACCCTGTGGGGGTGTTGGGAGGGTACCCAGAACCCTTCTTCAATGTCTGACCAACCCCACCGTGATCTGTCACACCCTCTATTCAAGGGCCACAGCATCTTCCCAGGCAAGGGCCTTGGGAATTGGAACATGTGCGGGCAGATTGCTCTGTTTTTATTTTTATTTTTTGATGGAGTCTCACTCTGTTGCCAGGCTGGAGTGCAGTGGCGCGATCTCGGTTCACTGCAGTCTCCCCCTCCTGGGTTCAAGCAATTCTCCTGCCTCAGCCTGGGATTATAGGCACCCGCCACCACACTTGGCTAATTTTTGTATTTTTAGTAGAGATGGGGTTTTGCTATGTTGACCAGGCTGGTCTCGAACTCCTGACCTCAGGTGATCTGCCTTCCTCGGCCTCCCAAAGTACTGGGATTACAGGTGTGAGCCACTGTGCCAGGCCTTATTTTTATTTATTTATTTTCTTGCGGGGAGAGGGTGTCACTGTGTTACTCAGGCTACAGTGCAGTGGTGGCACTATCACGGTTCACTGCAGCCTCCAACTCCCAGGCTCAAGCAATCCTCCTGCCTCAGCCTCCTGAGTAGCTGGGACCACCGGCATGTAGCTGGGACCACCATGCCCAGCTAATTTTTGTATATTTTTTTGTAGAGTCAGGGTCTTACTCTGCCGAGGCTGGTCATGAACTCCTGGCCTCAAGCAGTCCTCCCACCTCGGCCTCCCAGAGTGTTGTAATCACAGGCGTGAGCCACTGCACTGAGCCCAGATTGCTGTAATGGAGAATTTATCACCCTGGAGTGAGAGGTGAGGCTGAATAGTCATTCATTTCTTATTTATACCTGTCTGCTTCTGTCAGGCTCTGTGGCCCTGGCCAGGAAGGCTGGGGCTGTGCTAGTACTATTTATGGAGAGTCCTGAGATATCAAAGTGTGGCGGGGTGAGGGTCATGCCATCAAAGAAGACTGTGTGTGAAGTGGCTTTGGAGTTGGACGGTTGGTTTTGAACACTGGCTCTGCCATTTGATCTCTCATAGTCTTGGGAAGTGTGTGAACCTTTTTGCAGAATCAGTTTCCCTACCAGCAAAATGGAGCAGGCTTACTCAGTACGAAGCAGGTCTCTTGTGAGGATTAAAGGCGATGATGGATCCAGAGTAGCTGATGGGATACCTCGCACACAATGGAGACCCAAGCAATGTAGCTTTATTCCCAGAAGACCAAGGTTGTGATTGGCAAGGGGTACCTGAGTTTCCTGGGAGCCAAGGGGAAAAGGGAAGTATGAGGAGGTTGAGGACTCGTCCCAAAGCAGGCAAGCACTTCAGGAGGCAAGGGCACTGCATTCAGTGCTAAGCAGTGATGCTGGGGCTCTTTAAGGGGTAACTGAATGTCATTACTCAGGACAAAGGCTTCTATCTTGATTCTATGACAGGTTGATGTGATCCTCCCATGACTGTGTGCAAATTATCATAATGCAAGGACACACTCATATAATCACAGTGGTAGAAGCTGGGATGTCAGCTTCCAGCCAGATGTCCTCAGGGGCCAGGTGACAGTGTGTAGGGCTTCCAGCACACGGGCTGTGGGGTTGGCAGGTGACTTGACTCTGCCTGCCACTTACCAGCTGTGTGGCCTCGGCAAAGCCTGTTCCTAGGGTGGTGACTGCAGGAAAATCCGTGCCAGCGCTCTCCTCGGCCTCAGCACCCCTCCTCTGGATGTCTTCCAGCCTTCCAGTTCAGACCTCTTTGTCCTTTTCTAACATGAAGCTGTGGACAGCCCCTCCCTCCCAGGATTGCTGAGTCTGAGCTGAGGTCCTTGCAAAGCCCTCTACACAGAGCGTACCCTGTTATAGCACCTGGTCAAGGGTGACAGCTGTGTGTCAGTGGAGAGTCAGAAGTAACAGCTTTGAACATGGCCCGGTGATGCTTCGTAGTGCAAATGCCTTGTGCTCCTGTTCTGAGCATGGTAGGCTGCAGGGGAGACCTTTCCCTTGGTTCAGGGGCCCAGCCCTAGGGCACCGCTGGCCCCAAGCGCCTCAGGAGGAGTTGCCCACCCGCAGATGCCTTCCAGGGACAAGTGGCAGGTTTTGAACCGGGCCTGGTGAGTATGCAGCTCTACTGGCCAAGGACAGGTGGTGAATTGTTTTTGAGAGTGATTTGAGATTCTTAAATATTGAAATGCAACTCACATAGCATAAAACTAACCATCTTAAGGCATAGAATTCAGTGGCCTTTAGTACATTTGCAGTGCTGCGTCACCATCACCTCCATCTAATTCTAGAACATTCCATCCCGAGGAAAGCCCCCTGCCCATCAGCTGTCCCTCCCCTTTTCCTCTCCTCCATCCCAGAGGCAGCCACTCTGTGCTTTCTATCTGGATTTGCTTATTCTGGATGTTTCACATAAGTGGAATATTAGATGCCATCTGTTGTCTCTGCCTGCCTTCACTCAGTGTGGGGTTTTTGAGTCACCGACAGCCCAGTCCTTCACTCCTGTTGATGACTGAATGATAAGCTGTTTGGAGAGACCGCATTTGTTTATGCCTTCATCGGCTGATGAATATTTGGATCGTTAATACCTTGTGGCTATTGTGAATAGTGCCGTTATGAGTACATGGGCCAAGTGAGTGTTTGGATGCCTTTTTCCATTTCAGGTAGAATATATCCCTAGAAGTGGAATTGCTGGGATAGGGTACTTCTATGGGATACAGTACTTTGGTACTTCTATGGGTTACGGTACTTCTATGGGTTATGGTACTTCGCCATTAGCATTTGGAGGAACCTGATTCTGATCTTAATGGGTTAATCTGGAGCCATTCTTCCTCGTGGGTTGATGCTGTGTGGCACAGGGGTTGGGCACAGAACTCTGGGTTTGGATCTGACTTGAGCCAGCTACTTGCCGTGTGACCTCTGGTGAGTTACTTGTCCTCTCCGTCTCCGTCTCCCCACCTGCCAAGAGCAGGACAGCCTAAGGAGCATGGAGGGAGATGGGCCTGCCAAGTGCTTGACTGTGCCAGGCTCTGAAGTGTGAATTAACTGGGAGCTCTTAGAGCTTTTAGGGTTGAAACATGTTCTTGTCACAGCCCATCCCCGGCCACTCAGGTTCTGAGGGCCCCTGAAGGCTTTCAGTGCACTTGGGCTGCAATCAGCAGAGATACCACCCCCCATGGAGGGCTGGGTAGATGTGACATGTGGGAGGGAAACATGCCCAGCTAAAGGAGGTTCCTCAGTTGTACCCCAGAAAGCCTTAGCACTTGATAATGTTCTTCTTAAAATAGCTGAGCTGGTTGGAATGTACCAGCCTGGCGGTGGGTGGGGCAGCAGGAGCCTGTAAGTGGCGCTCTCGTGCACCAGGCAGTGAAGCCCCTGAGCCTTCAAGGGGAGGGGTCTTTCCCCCACTTTACAGGTGAGAAAACAGGCCCTGAGAGGCTGATATAGGGACATTCAGCTTGGAGACACATGGATGGTTCTTGAACCCCCTTTGCTTTTCTTGCAAGCTCATGTTGTGTTTCGCTGGTTTTGCAGCAGCAGGCATCACACCGTGCAAGGAGGTGGCAGGACCCAAGCGGGGGGGACCTGCCCTGGGAGCAGGGGTTTCAAAGCTCCCGGCAACCACAGGGGGCTGGACAGTGTGGGCAGGGACCTCGCTGGGTGGCGACGGTGTTAATAACCACATGTGGCGCTGGCCAGTCCTCCGGGCGCTGCGCAGGAGGTAGAAAAGTGTACATTCTGGGTCCTGTCCCCACCCCAGGGCTCCCACCTGTGCCCCGGCCTGTGATGGTCTTGGCTCTGCCCTGTTTTAGGAGAGAGACCCACTACCCTCTTTTGTCCTTTGAACTTTTGTGTGTGATTCATTTTTTGTTTTTTTTTTTTTGGACAGAGTCCGCTCTGTTGCCTAGGGTGCAATTATGTGATCTCGGCTCACTGCAACCTCCCCCTCCTGGGTTCAAGCGATTCTCTTGCCTCAGTCTCCCAAGTGGCTGGGATTACAGGCGTTGTACCACCATACCTGGTTAATTTTATATTTTTAGTAGAGACGAGGTTTCAGCATGTTGGCCTCGAACTCTTGACCTCAGGTGTTCCAACTGCCTTGGCCTCCCAAAGTGCTGGGATGACAGGTGTGAGCCACTGCACTGGGCCGTGAGTGACTTCTCTCCTGCTAACCAGGACTGAGACATAGGAAGAAGTTACAAAGCTTTCAGAATAAGACTTAAGACGTGACTTGCAGTTCATAGTCGGGCTCTCCTGCATTGTTGAATGGCTGATGCACAGCTGTGCTGGGAGAGACTCGCCCGTCCCTGGAGCATCGTGCCTGGTGAGTGTCTCAGTTGGGCCACACTGCACGGTCTGTGCCAACCATGTGATTTATGGTGGGGGCTTGAGCCACAAGGTGTCAGCTGTGTCTGTGTCACCGAACCCCAGTAAGACTCAGGACTGCATCCCTGGTTGGTGATGCTCTGTCTGTTGAAGCTGGGAGGGTTCAGTGATGTCTGTGTGCCTTTACTGGCAGCCCCTGCCTGGCCCCTGTTCCAGGAGCCTCTTTCTTTGCTGGATTTTGTCTGTCATCCACCTTGACTTTGACAGTTGCGCCCAGTCCTCTGAGTGAATTACTGACCTGAGGGTGGGGGTGGTGCCCTCTGGGCTCCTGAATAGGCATGAGCCTATGTGTCAAAATACCGCATAGAGTGAACACCTCCATTTTATGGTTCAGAAAACGGAGGCTGGGGGCACTTGCAGGGTGCCCAGGCCCCTGCTGTTGTCAACCAGGAACAGACACAGAGCACACAGCTCTTCCCAACCAGGGTTTATTCGGCGCCTGGGCCCAGTGGTGGCGGCCTGGCTAGGTTGGGCACTACAGGGTCCTAACTCCTACCAGGTAGAAGAATGTCACTGAAGAGGGCAGGGCGTGGTGAGTGCGGGTCATGCGTGGCCGTCTGAGGGGTCGGGGAGAGGCCAGGACCAGGAGGTGGGGGTGCTGGCCCCAGGAAGCCGCCCCCTTCAACCACAACCTTGGGCTTCACCAGGACCGGGCAGCACAGAGACTGCTCTGCCTTCCCGTGTGGGGGCAGGGGAGGCCTCCTTCACGGCACAGCAGGGAAACAGCGTGTGGAGGACGGGTTGAAAACAGCCTCCGCACCAGTTTCTAGAACACAGGGGATGTCCTTCACAAGCAGAAGGGGCCAGGGGTGGGCTCCTCCGCGGGCCGCTGGGAGGCTCAGTCCCGTCCCACCGTGCACCAAACAGCTAGAAGGACAGAGACAGGTTAGAGGGAAGGAGTGCGAATGTGGGCAGCTGTGTAGCTGGTGGGGGCCGTCTTGAAGTGCAGGTGGGGAGATGGCTTTGAGTCCTTATGTGACCCACAGGTGCTTGCTGGTCACCCAGGAGCAAACCACACACCTGGGAAGGGAAATTCAGTCTGGCTGGAAGTAGCGGGCTGTGGAAGGGGTGCTCTGGTGCAAGCTCCGGCCGGCATGCCTGGATGTGGGGCCACCTCAGGGCTGGCTCTGAGCCTGGAGCTCTCCTCTCCCCTAGGACCCTCCCTGCACACCTGGCATTGGGGTCAGGAGCTTGCAGGCAAGTCCCTGGGAGAGGCGGGGCGGCTTCTAGGCTCTTGCCTGGCTCTCCAATCAAGTGGCCACTGCAGTTCCAGGCCTTCGCCCCCTACCTGGCACCGAGATCCTGGAGAGGGCCTCAGGCTGGCTCAGTGTGTCCACCTTGACGTGCCGGAATGCCTTACACACGGGACTTTGCAGGTGCCTGCGATCCAGGGACATGTGTTAGGGGCACCACGAGTGGAGCTTGGCATGTGGATCCCCTGTTAATCCTAGCTCTGCCCAAAATGGGGAGCTTGTAAATAAGCCCGGGGGGGGGGGGTCTTTGGACTCCAAGCCTTTGTGGGAAGGTGAGGGGGTACCTGGGGAGGCTGACTCTGGGGTAGGCACTGAGCCTTACATGGGCAGCGGGATCCCCCTACTCAGTGCACAGAGCATCTACCTCCTGTTTTACCCTAGGAGGAGGAGTGGGGCCATCCTCTGCCTGGGACAGATGACAACACAGCAGCTGTGAAGGGTTTTAGTCCCTCAATTTTATGAGTCACCGAAGTACGGACAGGGAGGGGACACCCTCACTTCTCATGACAGCCCCTGTTCCCACAGGGGTCCTGAGTTTCTCTGCAAACTGTGAGTGTTTACCCAGGAAGCAGGATATCGGGGCATGAGCTACCCCCAGGCCCTGCTTCCTGCCTGTGGGGTCTGGCGCATCAGAAATTAGGCTCCGCCCAGAGTGGGGAACAACCTGTCCCAGATGTGCTTGGAGCAGACGACAAAGGCCTAAAGCCCATCAGAGCTGATGATACCATCCCCCATCTCCCTCTGTCCTGCCAGGTACTCAGCTGGGGGGAGGTTAAGCCCTGGAACAACTGATTACAGGGGGACGGAGGTACCTTCTAGGTGAGGCCTCAGCTCTACAGGGTGGTAAAGAAGGCAGTGCCTTGGCCCACAGGGGTATTCCAGGAGGACAAGGTGCTCTACAGGGAAAGTGGTGGGGGGTCTCTCTACCCCCCAGGAGCTCCTGGCTCCAGGAAGCCAGCCCCCACACCTCCCTGTGTCCCCCTCACCTGCTATGGAGACCCAGTGTCTCACCTCTTCCATGCCTCCTCCGTCTCCCAGAACTCATAGATGACAAAGGTGAAGCCATCCGAGAGCCTCACGGCAGTGATGCTGCAACAGGAGATAGGCAGGGAGGCTGGGGTTCAACCGTGGCCACCCTAGTCCTGTAACCCACCCCTATACACAACCGCTGCCTTCAACCTTTCTGGTCCTCCAGCGAGACTCAACAGGGTGCCCCCACCACCTGGAATAAGGCCTGGTTTCTTATAGTGGCCAATAGCTATTTGTCAATGACATGTAGATTTTCTTTTGAGACAGGGTCTCACTCTGTTGCCCAGGCTGGAGTGCAGTGGCACAATCACTTCAGCCTCCCACGTAGCTGGGACTATAGGTGTGCACCACTTGGCCTGGCTAATTCAAAAAATGTCCTAGTAGAGCTGGGGTCTTGCTATGGTCCCCACGCTGGTCTTGAACGCCTGGGCTCAGGCAGTCCTCTCGCCTTGGCTTCCCAAACTGCTGGGATTACAAACTTCAGCCACTGTGCCCAGCTGAAATGTCATGTTAAAATCTTCACCTTTATTTAAACAAAACCAGGTGGCTGCGTGTGATGGTTCACACCTGTAATCCCAGAACTTGGGAAGTCTTGAGGGGCCGAGGCAGGTGGATTACTTGAGGCCAGAAATTCAAGACCAGCCTAGCCAAAATGGCAAAACCTGGTCTCTTAAAAAAAAAAGTTGCCAGGCCTGGTGCCATAGGCCTGTAATCCCAGCTACGCAGGAGGCTGAGGCTTGAGACTCACTTGAACCTGGTGGGTAGAGGCTGCAGTGAGCTGAGCTTCCACCACTACACTCCTGCCTGGGCAACAAAGCAAGATTTGGTCTCAAAAACAAAAAATATATATATACATATAAACCCTATCTTTAAATTATCAAAGCATCTTCCTCCTAATTGTCATCTTATTTAATCCTTGCAACAACCCCACTGCACTGTACCTGACCGAAGGAGGCTGCGGGAGGGGGGCATTCACAGAGGAAGGGGCTGCAAGCAAGTCCCCCTTCACTCTTTGGGACCCAGAGGACAGCACTCACCTCATTTTAAAGGCGCAGATAGTCTATGCCGCTTCGGGCTTCTCTCTGCAAGTGCACTACAATGAGGAAGCCCCAAGTGACCATAAAAGGGGGGGGGGCAAGAGCAGGGGATGAGGGGCAACAGTGCTCAGCCTGGCGGGAGGGGGACAGACACACCGCTGTGCAGCGTTAGGTACACTGTGCCTGGCAAGTGCAGTCCCGCCTGGCTCCTCAAGCTGGCCGTCTCCAGTTCAACAAACAGCACTGTCTTCTACTGAGGCTCCGAAACCAGAGCCTCTATATCCACCTTGCCTCCTCTCCACAGCCTATCGGGGTGGCCCTACTTCACTCTGGGGCCTCCCACTTCATGTAACAGAGAAAAGATCAAGTCTGGCCCCTGCTCCTATACAGTCTGTCCTGCTGGATGGGAGTGGGTCCTGCCCACCACCCTGGCTACTTACTCAAGCGTGGCCCCTGATGGCCACCTTGGGTCTCCACAACAGCCGCACTCCTGCCCAGGCTGCTCCTCCCCTAGTGCTACAGGTCAGGCCTCAGTGCACAGGGGGCCCCGGAAGACCCCGTGCAGGATCTGGCCTGCCTGGTTCACAGCCATGCCCCCAGGCAACAGGGCGAATGAATGTGTGCCCTGGGGATGGAAGAAAGCCCTGGAAAGGGAGGGAGTTGGGCAGAGCCTTGGTGTAGAAATGAAGGGCAGGGGAAACACCTGGGCCTCATGCTCTTTAAGGGCTACTACCAGCAAGAACAAATGGCTGTTGTCTTCTGTGGACCCCTCCACTGTGGCCATGGCCTAGCTTTACCAAGGAGCTACATAATCCTGGGGGGATGAACGGGAATTTGAGGGTGAGGCCCCTTGCCCCGCCTTAGACATCTCAGCACAGACCCACAGGGAGGAGGGAGAGAATGGCCGCTACGTTTCCATCTACGTTTCCCCCACATCCGTGGGGAAGGGGAGAGGGGCGGCTACATTTTTTGGGCATTTCCCTTCAGCCTCACCGACTCGACTCTCCTTTCCTTTCTCGGTTGTTAACTGAGCACACACTACATTCTGGGCCTGGTGTTAAGCAGCAACTCCTGCAGGAGCAACAGCTAAGGCTGACTGAGCACACGTGGCACACCAGGCCCGGCCAGAGCCCTTCACACTTGAGATTCACACACTTGATTGTATATGAATCATGATCACCCCAACAAGGAGTCCTGTGGGTGGCCCCCCCCCCTTTTACAGATGAATGAGCTGAGGACAGGGAGATGAAGGCACCTGCCACGTTTGCATGACCTGAACCCAGTTCTTATTCACCCAGCTATGTGTCTCCCTGGGGTGCGATTTGTACTTAGGGGTAAGCCTAGTCCCGCGCTGTTCCTCCACTGCCAGGCAGAGCTCCCTGCCACCATCCCTCCCACTCACGCTTCAGCAGCTCACTCACTGGAAGCAGCTCCTCGCTCCGGCAGTCCCCCGCAGATACGGGCGCAGGGAGTCCAGAAACTCGCTGAGTTGCTCGGGGCACACGGCCATCTCCTGCCGGACCAGCTGCAGGTGCTGCCGGGCCACAGCAGGAGTCAGTGTGGGGCTCCATGCCAGAACTTCTCCCTAAAGACCCCATCCGGCGTCCATGACCTCCCTCCCTTGGTCTAAATAAACCTCCCCGACTTTTCATTGTATAATGAAAAGTATAAGAAAGGACTAGAACCTCAAGAGCCCAGTGCAGAGGTAGCCCCCACAAACGGGGAAAACGGACGAGTTGTTTACCCAGTCCCCACCCATGTCCACAGCTGCCTCCAAGGTCTCCAGGGCCCAGAGACACAGCACATCCACTGACAAGAAAAACTTAGTTGATGGACTCAGCATTTTCACATGACTGTCCGGCTGACCACTTCGCTCTAGGCCAAACTTTTTTTGGATCAAAGTCCAGGAGCCTCTGGGCCAGGTATGGTGGCTCACACCTATAATCTCAGTACTTTGGGAGGCCGAGGTGGGCGGATCACAAGGTCAGGAGTTTGAGACCAGCCTGGCCAACATGGTGAAACCTTATCTCTACTAAAAATGCAAAAAATTAGTTGGGCATGGGGGCGGGCACCTGTAATCCCAGCTACTCAGGAGGCTGAGGCAGGAGAATCGCTTGAACCCGGGAGGTGGAGGTTGCAGTGAGCTGAGATCGCACCACTGCACTCCAGCCTGGGCAATAGAACGAGACTCAGTCTCAAAAAAAAAAAAAAAAAATCCAGGGAGCCTCAAGAAATACCCCCAGAGTCAGTGGGGTGGCTCCTGGGCCAGGGCAGGGTCTGGGGGCCAAGTACTGGGGCCACATCTCCCCTCATGGTGGTCCCAGGCAGGGAGAGGAGGGTCGGGGCATTGAGCCACTTGGATCCTGGCAGTCCTGGTATGGGCACGGATGTGGTCCCAGGAGAGAGGTGGGAAGGGGACTCACCATGTTGGTGCCATCTTCATCTGAGAGGCGCTGCTGCAGGTCGAACCACAGTGCCTGAAACAATCCAGCACACAGTGATGCTAGACCCAGAGCCCCACTCCGCCCCAGGTGCCAGGAGCTCTGGGATCCCTGGGGCTGTTGGGAGCTCCTAAGGGCTGGGCCCTGTTACACAGGGCTGGAAGACCAACCCTAGGAAGTGGCAGAGACTCCCTCTGGCCCTGGCATCTAGGGGCAATGGGAGGCAGAGAGGCCCAGGTGATTCACTACAGAGGGCATAAGGGGGGCCCAGAACATGTTGCTGGGGCAAGGACAGCTTGGGAGAGGCAGCACTGGGGAATCCAGAGGCCTGAGTCCAAGATGCTGGGGTTTGCCACGATGATGAGCAACAGCCCTTAGATTCCCTATAACTTACAGTTCACCCCAATCATAACCCCCAGCGCCTCAGGGATCTAATGGGGTGACCTGTTCTCTCTGGCCTAGATGGTTTACAAATACACATTCAATCTTCCAGACTCCCCAGGGTAGGTGCTACCCCACTGTAAGTTTCAGTCTCCAGGAACCACATCTGCTCTGTTCACCCATGCCTGGTGCCTACCCAGGGCCAAGCCCTCACAGATGATCCCCAGTCACTCTGTCACAGCAGACAACCCCGGCTCTGAAGGCACGAAAGCCGTGTAAGTGTCAGAGCGTGGGTCTGAACCCAGCGTCTCTACCTGACGCTGACGCACAGGATCCTGCTGCTGCTTCCTTTAGCTTGGGCAGCCCACTAACCACCACCTCTGTGGCTGTCTCCGTCCATCCTCCATGAGGACAGACCGTCTGTGGGAGTCACACAGGGCACAGGTAAAGAACACCGGTTAATAAGGAAAACAGCAGCAGGTGGCTGAGTCTGTGCAGTCACCACCATGATGTTCTAAATGTTTGAGCAAGGGGCCCTGTAGTAGCTGATCCTGGCAGGTGTACTGCCTTCTCCGGGTCACACAGCATGAACACGCCTTGGCAAGTGATGAAGGTGTGCCTGGCAAGAACAGGTCTGTTTCCATGGCTTTACAAGCATCCGTGAGGGGTCCTGCAGGGCTGGGGCTGGAAGAGCCATAGGAGGAGGAGGAGAGGCACTATGGCCCCCATATCTGCCCCATTCTTCTCCTAGCCAGCCGCCCCTAGGGCCTCCATCCTTGACAGCCCAGGTTGGCCGGTGAAGGGCGGGGCCTGAAGCCAGGCCTGGATTGGCCCCTGCTGACTGCCCGGGCCAATTAGAGACTGGGGAGGAGGACCTGGTCCCACCCCGTCTCCAGGACGCCCAGGTACTCCGTGGTTACCAGCCAGCCTGGTTGTTAGGGCGACCGGGCTCTAAAAATAAACTTCAAAGAGTCTCCCTCCTGAGGCGACAGCTGAGTTGTTATGACAACCAGGCCACAGGGTCCCCTCCGAGCCGCTCCCGCAGCCCAGCCGACTTCAACAAGAGGGTAACTCCACCTCAGCCTCATCCCTGCAGGAGGAAGTTTGAGCTTCCTCCCTCCGACTTCGTTCCACGTCAGCCTCTGCCTCTCTCCGTGTGGGGGGGCCCCTTGTTCCTGCCCCCATGAATTCCTCAGAACCCCCAAACTAAAAGTAGCAATACCTTTTACAAAGGGTGTAAAAAAAAAATACCGAAAAATAGGAGAAACATAAAACCACTTCAATCCCAGGGTTCTGGGAGCTCAGTCACCTTGGCTGCTGTGGGTATACGGGTGTGGTGTGTGCATGTGGATAGGCTTGGGTAACAGAATACCTCATAATAATTGCTAACATTGCTCATATTCAATGCAAACTACGGCACCGGGCCCTGTGCTGAACCACTGAGACACCACTTTGGTTCATCCTAATGACACCCCTGTGAGGGAGGGATCCCATTCTCCAGGGTATTTTCTTGATCATCAGAGGAGGAATCTAAGCCTCAGAGATGACAAGTCCCTGGCCCAGGGCTCCACAGCTATGAAGCGGCACAACCAGAATTCTGACTGATCCCTGAGCCCATCTGTCCGTAGTCCCTAAGACAAACTTTTCTCTCCACCAAATGGTCATATCATGAGCACTCTATCCCGAGTCATGAGACATTCTCTGAAAGTGTCTTCTGTAAGGGCTGTGCCATTTTCTATCACCCGTGGATGTCCCATATCACACTTAATACATGTGCTACTGCTGGTCACTTCCTTCCTTGTTTTGAATCTCTCCCGAATCATCCCGTCTCTCTCTCGTCCTGGGGCTGCCTCTTGGCCAATACCTGCTCCAGCCATTTCAGAGCAAAGTCTCCTTGAAACTAGGGCCTTGCAACACGGGACCCTGCTGACCACCCTCTGCTCCTGGAGCTGTTCCTGCTGCCTGCCGGCCCACGCAACCCTCCAACACTCCCTTTCCCAGGAGCCCCTCCTTGGGCCTGAACAACACACGCATCCCCCGGGGTTTCATCCTTAGCTTTCTCCTCGGCACCCACGCCCCACGGACGGATGTCTTTTCCATGGTTCCCTGGCCCCTCTGCAGCCCAGACTTTTGTCCTGAACTCCAGCCCTAACTCTGCACTCCTTCAGGGCTTGGAAGGAGCAGAGATGGGGGTCACGCCAGGGCTTACTTTGCTCTCCAGCCTCCCAATCAGCTCTGCCAAGCGGCTGATCTGCGCTTCCAGACCCTCTTCCTTTGCATCCTCAGTGGCTGTGGAAGAGAAAGAGACACACAGACTTCAGTGGGGGGCAGGGCAAGGGCTTTGGGGGGAAGCTGAAACACCCAGCCCTTCCAGGGGCATCAAACTGACCCCTCATCTCCCCAGTCCCCGTCAGAGGACTCTCAGAACTCCTAGGGACCTCCAGCCGCTACCCCCACCAGGGCCCCTGCTTTCTCTCACCAGATGGAAGGCCCTTGCCTTGTTCCACGGCCATGAGCTTGTGGTTGGGGGCAGAGGCGCGAGTGGGGCTTCCATACCAGGTCTGTGCCACACCGTGGCTCGGTTTGCTGTGGTTCTGTCTGCAGTTTGAATGGAAAACACACAGACTATGACGGCAGCTTCAGGGCCCTGACCATTTCTAGCAGCTTCAACAGGCATTTATTAAGCACCGACAGTGGGCTCACACATGCACAGAATTTGCATCATGGCCTTTGTTTTGACAGAGGAGGAAGTGAGGTTCGTAAAGCAGGTGACTCAGCCAGGGCCACGCAGCTAGCTGGGCGGAGCTGGGATTTGAATTCAGCTCCATTCTAGGACCCCACGGCCCAGGCCTTTTGCCCCAAGAGATTCATTTCCAGGGTGAGACTGAGCCAGGCGCCCACCCCCACCCTAACAGCTCGAAGCTTTCGGGCACCTGTAGAGCCCAAGCTGTGGCGTGACCAAGTCCCCCTCCCTCATAAGCCAATTTAATGTCTGCTGCCCTCTGGGGTGGTGGACCTGGTTTCAAGACTCCCTCCAACACATACACATAAAAGCGAGACCTAAAGAGACAGTGGGGATGTAACACGACAAAAGCTGTCATCCTGACCTGGGCCTGGCCCCATCTCCTGGCCCTGGACACCCCTACTCCTGTGCACACTGATGTGCACACACCCCTGTGCCATGACAGGCACAGCTAGCCAGAGGCAGAGAGACACACACGCACACTGCTCACCTTGCGTTGTGCCCAGCCCATAGTAGTGACTCAAAAAATGCTCAGTGAATGACCAAATCCTCCCGTGCAAAAGGATGCTGAAAAGCTCCCGGCAGACATACAGAAACACAGACACTCCCCCCAAAAGACACACACAGTGCCCTGTGCACGGCCCCCACACTCCCTTGGTGTCTGTGCACCACGGTCTTGGTGCATTCTGGAATTTGACTCTTGTGAACCTTGCGCACTCAGCCAGGCTCTCCCCCATGCCGAGGGAGCAAACTCAATTCCTGCCTTGGGAGGGGAGAGGCTGGCAGAGTCTTTGTGGTGTCAATCATGGCTTCTTTATAAACCAGCAGGAAATTAAATGTGTCCCTCAGACCATGACAGGTTGCTCAGGGCTCCTGGGCGGTGGGGTCTGAGCCAGTAGCCTGTGCTAGGGGCGACATCCTGGGAGACTGTCCCGGGGCTGGGAAACAGGACAGTCCTCAGGGACACACAGCCTAGAGCCAAACTAGCTGAGATTTGGGGAAGTTCAAGGGAGGCACGTGTGGAACGAGGCATCACGACAAGCTGCCCCTCCGACCACATCCCCAAGTAAGGTCCCACCGTGGGGGCAGGTGGACGGAACTGCTGACACGTGACGGACCTGGCCTAGTGCGGAAAGTCAGCTCTGAAAACCGTGCAACAATACTATCTGTTCTGTGGCAGGATCAAAACAGCAAGTTTTCATCAAGATAGGAACAGGAAAACCAAGGAAATCTAAGTGTCAGCTTTCATAGTGATGGCTGCTAATTCGAGGGAACCCAAGAATCACGAGACTGACCACACATGCAGAGTTCTGGCCTCCGGTCCCAGGGATTCTGGCCAGTGGGTATGGCCAGGAGCCTGGGAATCTGTGTTTTAATTTTCCCAGATGATTCAGCAGCAAATGCTCAGAGCAAACTCATCTGGAAACAGTATCTCAGAGCGACATTCACAATCATATCTGATCAGGACCAGCTCTTCACCCACGAAGAAACACACAACCAAACTCCTGTCCCCAGCAAACCAACATCCTGGACCTCACGTGCCTCTGCCTGGGAAATTGAAGGCTCAATCGAGCTTGGGTGCCGACACCTGGCTATTGCCCTCATCTGTTTGCATTTTCTCTTTTTCTTCTCTGTGCCAAGCACATGAGCTGCTCTGGGAAGAACTGGGCAAAGAGGGGTTTGTCTCAACTCAGAACAGCAAATGGAGGTGGGGTGTGCTCGTGGTCCCCAGGGAGCTGGGACTGCTGAGCCAAGAGAATGCCACTTCTCTCTAAATACCAGGTCACAGCCCTAACACAGCATCTACCACCTGGGAGGGGACCCCAGATGCATTCCCATGGTTCCAAGCATACAAACAAGGCCTAACACAAGACCAAATATTGTGAGAAAACCACCTGCTTTCACGTCTCTTTCGGTCCTCCTGAGAAAGTCTCAACTTGCTACTACTGTCTTCAACACCTCTCTCTGATTTCCCAGTCTCTGGTTTTTTTTTTTTTTTTTTTTTTTGAGACGGAGTCTCGTTATGTCGCCCAGGGTGGAGTGCAGTGGCCGGATCTCAGCTCACTGCAAGCTCTGCCTCCCGGGTTTTTACGCCATTCTCCTGCCTCAGCCTCCCGAGTAGCCGGGACTACAGGCGCCCACCACCTCGCCCGGCTAGTTTTTTGTATTTTTTAGTAGAGACGGGGGTTTCACCGTGTTAGCCAGGATGGTCTCGAACTCCTGACCTCGTGATCCGCCCGTCTCGGCCTCCCAAAGTGCTGGGATTACAGGCTTCAGCCACCGCGTCCGGCCCCAGTCTCTGTTTTTAACAGAGAGGTGGCAAGTCTCAGGATTCAAGCTGGATGGTAAGCAATGATGGGTGCTTGTTTTTTCAGTTACTTCACTTACAGCATGTGGTGCTGAGAGTGCAGTTATAATCATATGCCATTTCCTAAACTGAACTCTAATTTTCAAAAGTGGGCTGGGGTGCAGCAGCTCCTGCCTATAATCTGAGCCCTTTGGGAGGCTGACACAGCAGGATTGCTGAGACCAGGAGTTTGAGAACAGCCTGGCCAACATAGCAAGACCCCATCTCTACAAAAAATAAAATAAAAAAATAGCTGGGTGTGGTGGGAATACGTGTCTGTAGCCCCAGCTCCTTGGGAGGCTGAGGTGGGAGAATTGCTTGAACCTGAGTTGGAGATTGCAGTGAGCCACAATGGTGTCATTGTACTCCAGCCTGGGGGACACAGCGAGATCCTGTGTCGAAAAATAAAATAAGGCTGGGCTCCATGGCTCAAGCCGGCAATCCCAGCACTTGGAGGCCGAGGTGGGTGGATCACCTGGGGTCAGGAGTTCAAGACCAGCCTGACCAACATGGTGAAACCCCATCTCTACTAAAAATACAAAAATAAACTGGGCGTGTGACAGCGGGCACCTGTAATCCCAGCTACTAGGGAGGCTGAGGCAGGAGAATCGCTTGAACCTGGGAGGCAGAGGTTGCAGCGAGCTGAGATCACACCACTGCGCTCCAGCCTGGGTAACAGAGCAATACTCGGTCTCAAAAAAAAGAAAAGAAAAGAAAAGAAAGAGAAAGAGAAAAAGAAGACAGACAGAAAGAAAGAAAGAAAGAAAAGAAAAGAAAAAGAAAGAGAAAGAGAGAGAGAGAGAGAGAGACAGAGAAAATAGGCTGGGTGCAGTGGCTCACGCCTGTAATCCCAGCACTTTGGGAGGCTGAGGCAGGTGGATCACGTGAGGCCAGGAGTTCAAGAGCAGACTGGCCAACATGACAAAACCCCGTCTCTACTAAAAATACAAAAATCAGCCAGGCATGGTGTTGCACACCTGCAGTCCCAGCTACTCAGGAGGCTGAGGCATGCGAATTGCTTGAACCTGGGGAGGGAGAGGTTGTAGTGAGCCAAGATCACGCCACTGCACTCCTGGGTGACAGAGCAAGACTCTGTCTAAAATTAAAAAAATTTAAAAATAAAATGTGGGCCAAACCACAGAACAGTTCTGCATAAACAGTAAGTAGTATGTGGATGCGGCAAAACAAATTAGAGTCTGGGAAACGGTGTCTTCACTATATTAATAAATACGTGCACCAGGCATTCTCCTGAGCATTTACTATCTCATTCAGTCCTTGCAATGGCTGAGGTTTCAGGCATATTATCGTGCCTATATTACACAGCGGAGCACTGAAGGCACAGAGAGCTGTGGCAACTTGCCCAAGGTCACCCAACTCTTAGGTACACAGACACCCCCACCAAGTAGCAGGTGGGCACGTGCGTGAGCACGGCATACCCCCATGGGACCCTGCAGGGTCTCAGAGACTCACCGGAGCTGGCTGGTCTGTTCCTCGATGGCCTCCACTGCACTCTCCACGGAGCTCAGCAGTGACTGGATCTGATTGGCCGTCTCCTTCAGGAGGAAGCGGGTCACGAACTGGTCCACATTGCTCCCGCCCTCATAAACCTGTAGAGGGAAGGGAAGGGGCACTGAGGGGAAACGGGTAGGAGGGAAATTTGAGGTGGGGTCTAGCACAGGAGTCGGGGGGAAGCTAGTGCTGGTGAATTTGCTTTGCAAAGGGAAGGGAGGACCCCATGGCCTCCTGGGGTCCAGTCTTAGAGGCTGGAGTGTGTCCAATGCAGAGGCTAGAGGTTTAGAGACCAAATTTGAACCCTGGCTTCACCACTTACTAGCTCTGTGACCTCCCCGAGTATAATGGGGTCACTGAATTATCTATCTTACAAGGTTCTAGTAAAGATTAAATGGCGACATGTGTATAAAATGCTCTGCACAGGGCCTGCCACACAGCAAAGACTCAATCAACAGTAGGTGCTACAGTAAAGATGATGGTGATGGTGGCAGTGATAGCGACTGGTGGTTTTGTTGTTGCTGTGACAAGGATAATCATGAGGCAAGAAGAATCCACAACCTTCCCACCCTCCTTGCTCCTCCAAGGAGGATTCCTAGGGCTTCTGGATCTCCAGGCTGCTACTAAGGAAAACGACAAAATGGAATCAAAAGCCGCTCAAGGGAGGAAAGTGCCCAGGGCTTAGTGATCAAAAGGAGGCGGCCAGAGAGGACCCTGGGGGGAATCAGAGAGGGGGTCTTAGCAGATGCTGCGACCAGAACTCTGGGGAAAAGATGAAAAAGAGTTTTCTCCAAGTTTTGCTCTGTGGTGTGGAATAGAATTTCCACCTCTGTCCTGAGACTCTGCAAGGACATTTCTCAAGCTTTTGGATCCAGTGGAGATGCTTTGGGTTGCAAAGGCTTTACAGCAGAAGGGAGAAGGCTCTGCTTATCCATGTCGCTCAAGGACAAGATGATGAAGATGATGCTGTGGTGGGGGATCCTGGGTCTCCCAAACCCTGACCTGCTCTCCTGGCCTCCTCTGCCAAGACCCCGCCCTTCCCAAGCCACCTGCCCCAGGCGCCTTGGATTTCTGCCCAGTCCCTGGCAAGGCAAGGAAAAACACGGCTCTCAAGGAAGGCAAATTAAACCATCCATCACTCTGACTGGGAATTAATTAGCAATAATTGCACAATGGGAAACACGGCTGAGAGACAGACTGAGAAACAGAGGAGGAGGAGGAGGGGCACACAAGAAGACAGCTAAGGCACGGTGGAGGTGGACAAACCCCCCGAGCTGACGGCTGGACCAGGGCCTGCTGGGGACAGACCCTGAGAGAGTACATGGCCAAAAGTACGTCAGGTTCTTACAGCCTGGCAGGTTCCGGCAGCCTGATACATGGCAATGACCGAAACCACACATGATCCAGCAAGCAACAGACTCCAGACACGTGAATGGCCAAAAATGGACATAAAGGCATAGCTTGGTAAAATATTTAAACATAAAGAAAAAGGCTGCTAGAAGTGATCAAGCAGAAAAATGGGCTGAAGTGTGTGTTAAAAGCACCCAGACCAATGACTGAAGATGTGTCAGGGATCAGTGTTACCAGTTAGCTGAATTCCAAAGAAGACAAGTTATTTTCCAAGGAGTAAAAAAATGAAGCTTTTCCTGATTCCTCCTCCACCACAATTGAAAAGCAGCCTACATTCCCCAATGTAAAGATACAATCCCAGATTTGACATGGGGGTACAGGTGCCTATTTGTTACATGAGTATATTACATCATGGTGAGGGGACTGAGCTGCCTCAGACAAGAGACCAGCTCCACAGGCTCCATAGGGAAAGTCTCAGATGGAGAAATTTTGCATCCAGTGGACAAGTTACTCATTGGTAGGACAACTGGGAGATCTCCAGAAACCTGCAAATTTCTGAAATTTTACTAGATGAGCACCTTTTCTGCAAACAATGCTTAAGAATTTGTCCTAAGTCATCTGGGCTTCAATGAAAGTTCTTCATGTGGGGAAGTTGTGAAAAGAAGTAACAGCGATCACTCAAATTAAACATTCAGGTTACACAAGTTAGGAAATAAAAACATTGACCACTAATGGTTTAATTTCAACTATATTGGATTTAGTCAATAAAGTATAGGGAAAAAAAGCCTAAAATCTTAAAAATTATTTTTATTCCCAAAGGGAAGAGAAAGTGTTTATTAGCTAAGTATAAAAATAGGATTAAGAATGTTAATAATGTATTTTTGTAAAGTGAAAACTAGGAATTCTACACTCCAAATCATAATCCATGATATAAACAGGGCAGAGCACCAAAAGGTAAAATGTAAAAGACATGAAGAAAGCATTAAAAAAGGGAAGAATAAAACACAACAGTCAGACCAAATAAAACAATCATAATGAAAAAGGCAGCCCGAATTCCCTTATATAAAGACACAGTCCTAGATCTGATTAAACAAGGTCCATCGGAAGCGCACCTAAACCAAAACAGCACAAAGGACTTATAAAGAAAAGCCTGTGTCAAGATTCAGTAACCACCTGTGACTGAATGAACAGGATAAGGTGCAATATCACTGTCAAGTTAGAATTTAAATGAGAAAGTATTGCCCAAGAAAGGTAGGAATATAATGATAAAAGGCATAAGTTATAACAAGGACATGCCATTATTAAATCTTCATGTACTGACACAGGATATAGCTATGGGGACTTCAATGCTTACAGCCATCTAATCAAACCATTTTGCTATATGTCAAGTGCCATAAACTGCTCAGATTTTTTAACCCAGTAATTCCCCAACTCTGATAAATTATCCTCAAGAAATAGTGCAAAATATGGACAACTATGTTTCCCACAAGGTATTCATAACAGCAAAAACTTGGAAATAATCTAATATACCTAACAGAAGAAGAAAAATAAGTACATTAAAATATTTAAAATGATGCTTTTGAACAGTTTTAATAACATGGGGAAAATGTTAAAATATTAGGTAAAAGAGCAGGAAATATATTTTTGTACACAGATTATAAATTTAAGAAATACACATAAAAAATGCTAAAGGTAATAAACTAAAATGTTACCAGTGGTTAGGGATAGTGGGAATTAGAAGGAATTTGAATTTTCTTTATACTTTACTCCCTAAATTTTGCATATCAACTACATACCATTTATATGTAACAAAAATACTGTAACAAGTCTATATGCATCAAACAACATGGCTAAAAATATAGAAAGGAAAACCATTAGAAACACAAAGATTTAACGACAAAACACAATTTAGTATGAGAAATTAGCTAACCCCTGTCCCACAGGACAGAAACATTAGATAATAATAAATAAGGATGCAAAGGGCACTGTTAGAAAGAATAGTGAAAGTCTTTGAAATGGGCAAAAACAACTCTTGGGTTTCTTGTTTTTCTAAGTTCACTATTTTTTCTAGTTTATCTAAGTCTTTCCTTATTCAGGAGCTACTTTGTTTTGTTTTCCAAAACTGATTTATTTGAAAGATGGATTTGAGAACTTGTTAAAGGAGGGAAGCAGAGGACAGAAAGTTGGGTTTTATGTTTTATGAGTTTTATTTCAGATTCAGAGGGTACATGTGCCTGTTTGTTACACGGGTACGTCATGGTGGGGGTGGAGTTTATAGTGTACCCATCACCCACAAATTGAACATTGTACCTACGAGGTAATGTTTCCTTTTTTTTTTTGTTTGAGACGGAGTCTTGCTCTGTCGCCCAGGCTGGAGTGCAGTGGCCGGATCTCAGCTCACTGCAAGCTCCGCCTCCTGGGTTTACGCCATTCTCCTGCCTCAGCCTCCCGAGTAGCTGGGACTACAGGCGCCCGCCACCTCGCCCGGCTAGTTTTTTTGTATTTTTAGGAGAGACAGGGTTTCACCGTGTTAGCCAGGATGGTCTCGATCTCCTGACCTCGTGATCCGCCCGTCTCGGCCTCCCAAAGTGCTGGGATTACAGGCTTGAGCCACCGCGCCCGGCCGAAGATAATGTTTCAACCCTCACCCCACTCCTACCCTCCCTGGAGCAACTTTTACAACTCTGTGGACACAGACCATTTATAATAATTCAAAGAGTTCTCTTCCGGCTGGGCATGGTGGCTTATGCCTGTAATCCCAGCATTTTCAGAGGCCAAGGTGGGAGAGGATTGCCTGAGCCCAGGAGTTTGAGACTAGTCTAAGCAACATAGGGAAATCCTGTCGCTACCAAAAAAAAAAAAAAAAAAAAAGAAAGAAAAAAATTAGCCGGGAGTGGTGACACCCACCTGTGGTCCCAGCTACCTGGAAGGCTGAGGTGGGAGGATCGCTTGGGTCTGGGAGGTTGAGGCTGCAGCAAGTAATGACTGTGCCACCGTACTCCAGCCTCGGCAACACAAGACCACATCTTAAAAAAAAAAAAAAATTCTCTTCCACAGAAATGCCCAGGAATTTTGTCTGGCACTCTCCACAGGGCAATTGGTTGCTGCCCTGGGATAGTGACCAGTCATGCATTTATTCACCAATTGATTTCGGAACTGCTATTTACCTAATATATTAGTGCACAAGTTCTTTCAATTCTCTTTTGAGCCAGTTCCAACATCTTACTGATTCTCACATTGAGTTAAAGAAAATCTTTGGGCCAGGCGCAGTGGCTGGTGCCTGTAATCCCAGCACTTTGGGAGGCCGAGGCAGGTGGAACACCTGAGGTCAGGAGTTCGAGACCAGCCTGGCCAACAGGGTGAAAACCCGTCTCTACTAAAAACACAAAAATTAGCCGGGCGTGGTGGTGCATGCCTGTAATCCCAGCTACTCGGGAGGCCGAGGTACAAGAATCACTTGAACCCGGGAAGCGGAGGTTGCATTGAGCTGAGATCAAGCCATTGTACTCTGGCCTGGTCAACAAGAGAGAAACTCTGTATCAAAAAAAAAAAAAAAAAAAAGAAGAAAAAGAAAAAATATTTGATGTGCGCATTTTAATACTTGCAGAAGAGACATAATTTTACCTTTAAAAAATTGTCTCTTAGCAGCACATATTTCATAACAAAGAAAGGATAGCTATTTTCAAATCTGATAATTCTGCAAGCACAATCCACACCATCTCAAGCATTCATGAGATAGTTATAAAAACAAACACAAATGTAATGGAAAAATCTCAGTACATTTAAAAAATAGAGTGGAAACCTCACTGGTCATTCAGTTTTGTCTTAACACAATGAACTGAAAAATAAATGAGAACATAACAGGCTGCTCAAAGAATAGAGAGGGTGAAAATACTACACATTAACATCTATGATTGCTATGGGAACATCAAAAGTAATTTTTTTTTTTTTTTTTTGAGACGGAGATTCACTCTTGTTGCCCAGGCTGCAGTGCAGTGGTGCAGTCTCGGCTCACTGCAACCTCTACCTCCCGGGTTCAAGCGATTCTCCTGCCTCAGCCTCCCGAGTAGCTGGGATTACAGGCTCCTGCCACTATGCCCAGCTAATTTTTGTATTTTTAGTAGAGACGGGGTTTCACCATTTTGGCCAGGATGGTCTTGATCTCCTGACCTCGTGATCCACCTGCCTCGGCCTCCCAAACTGCTGGGATTACAGGTGTGAGCCACTGTGCCCGGCCATTATTTATTTATTTATTTGAGACAGAGATTTGTTCTTGTTGTCCAGGCTGGAGTACAATGGCGCAGACTCCACTCACTGCAACCTCCACCTTCCGGGTTCAAGTGATTCTCCTGCCTCAGGCTCCTAAGTAGCTGGTATTACAGGTGCCTGACACCACGCCCAGCTAATTTTTGTATTTTTAGTAGAGACGGGGTTTCACCATGTTGGCCAGGCTGGTCTCGAACTCCTGACCTCAGGTGATCTGCCTGTCCCGGCCTCCCAAAGTGCTGGGATAACAGGTGTGAGCCACTGCACCCAGCCCCCATCAAAAGTAAATTTTTAAAATTTCAAACATTATCAAAAAAAGCAAGCATTCCATTTCACATACGAAAAAGAACAGCAAAAACAACAAACCTAAAGTTTTAAGAGGGAGGAAATAATAATGATAGGAACTATAAATAAATGAGAAAACATGTCATGAAATTTAAATAAATGTGCCAGGAGCTTGATATTTCAAACAGCTAATTAAAACAGGCAAAACTGTCAAATAGAAAGTTTTAAAATGTAGAAAAATAGGAGACACTTAGGATGTGAGCTATAGCAGCAAATTTTATTTTTTTATTTTTGAGAGATAGGGTTTCTCTTGTCACCCAGGCTGGGGTACAGTGGCATGCTGTGCCTCATTGCAGCCTCGACCTCCCAGGCTCCAGAGATCCTCCCACCTCAGCCTCCCAAGTAGGTGGGAACTACAGGCGCATGCCACCATGCTTGGCTAATTTTGTTTTGTTTCGTTTTGTTTTTGGTAGAAACGAGGTCCCACTATGTTGCCCAGGGTGGTCTTGAACTTCCGGGCTAAAGTGATCCTTCCGCCTCAGCCTCCCAAAGTGCTGGAATAACAGGTGTGAGCCACCGTGAGGGGCAGCAGATCTTTTATTGAACTTAATCTGCATTAAGTGGCTGCTTGGGTCAAACAATGTTTTAGATTTTTAAAAATAATCGTAAAAACATTCCATGTAGGACTGATGGTAGAAACAACTATGCCCAGGGCAGTTTTGTTCAAAAATATACTGCAATGGAAAAGTGAAGAAGTTGACTAAAGTAAGGATGACATTAAAATAACTATGAAGATAATCCCCTCCCCTTGTTTAACACCGAGACCCAGGAGTTATGGATAAATTCTATTTTTATGTAGAAAAATGATTCTATGTTAGAGAAGCTGATTCATACACAGAGCACATCCAAAACCACCTCACCAAATGATTTCCAAGCTGTCATCCAATCTCCATTCCCAATGGAGACAGAGACCAAATTCTTGGCTCATGACAAGGACTCAGTAATGTGATAAAAGAATAATGTACCAATTAGGGCTTATCACAGGGAGCTAAGGATTGTTCAATATGAAACAATCTAAAAATAGCATCCACCCCATCAATAGCTTAGGGGAAAAAATCATATGATCATTTAAAAATACCAAAAGGCATTTGAAAACATTCACTACCACCCTCCTAAGACAAAATGGAACAAAGGGAATGCAAAAATATTTCTCCAACACGCTGATGAGGATTCTAAAGTAAGACCCGGTATTAATATGATAATCAGCAGAGAAGTACTAGAGATGCACTCGAAAATCAGGAGCCAAACAAGCGTGCCTGGCCAGTCCCCACCACGATGTTTTAGAACATGGGGGGAAATGCCACAGGATAGACAGGGAAGCAAGAGGGGCACGTGTTACAATGCAGAGACAACGGCACTCTTAATAACTGAGGCTACGGCTTGACGAACGCAAACAGCACATACAAGAAAAGCACTGAAAACAACAAACGACAAGCTGCATTTCTATAAACAAAAACCAGTGAGGAACTACGCAAGCACAAGAAATGCCAATCACATCACACCTGGAATCCCAGCAGGTGTGGGAGGCCAAGGCAGCAGATCCCCTGAGGTCAGGAGTTTGAGACCAGCCTGGCCAACATGTTGATGAAACCCCATCTCTACTAAAACTACAAAAATTACCCAGGAGTGGTGGCGGGCGCCTGTAGTCCCAGCTACTCAGAAGGCTAAGGCAGGAGAATCAAACCCAGGAGGCACAGGATGCAATGAGCTGACATTGCATCACTGCACTCCAGCCTGGGCAACAGAGTGAGACTCTGTCTCAAAAAAAAAAAAAACAAAAAAACAAAAAGGAAAAAAAAGAAATGCCAATCATGGATGCAACAACCTATCATCACCACGACTGCCAAAAAAAACCAAAGACCACCCCTGACATCATACGCATATGATTTCCGAGAGCAAGATCTCTAAAACCGGTCTAACTTGTATCGGTAGACACTGATGGAGAACTCTGTTATGTTCCTGAAAAGTCTGACTAAAGACTAAGATGCAACCATGGATGTTATGAACGCCTCACAGCATGGCTAGGTCATGGGCCCTTCTAAGGTGAGAAAACCCAGGCTCAAGGAGGTGATTTCCATTTCCCAGGGTCACCCATGAGCATATGGTGACCTCACACCGCCTGTTTGGAGCAGAGCTGGGGTTGCCACCCTTGTCTGGGTGACTCAGAAGCCTGGGATCTTTCCATGCTACCTTCTAATCCACCGCCTACACCTTGATACTCTGGGATATCAAACGATATTCTACAAAGATTAATAATTGGAGGGAGCAGGTCTTACATGGTATTAAAATATACTCTAAAATGGCAAGACTCAAAACAGCATGATACTGGGACAGAAATGGAAATGTGGAATCGTGGAGGTTCCGAATGAAGCCCAGCTATTTTTAGATATATGGCAAAACAGAGACTCTCTAATACATGGCAGGAAGTAACTGAGAAGCATGGGAAAATCACAAAGAATGGGTTTTAACGTCTGGCTGAGCATACAGTAGGAACCTATTGATACAAACCAGCAGGTGCCTTTGCTCTGTGCTCTATCCTGTATGCTCAATAGCTCAGAAGCCTTACTTTGCTCAATCTCTGAAGGATTTCATAATTCATAAGATGGATGTCTCCATTTCACAGATGGAGAAACTGAGGCTCAGAAAGGGAAATGACCAGCTGAGATCCTTCAGCCAGGTCTGGCTGGTTTTATCAGCTAAGTTCCCCGGCCTCAACTGGCAGACAGGGCTGGGCTTTTCTGGGCTCCCAAAACTCAGGGTGATGGTGGCTGCTGCCTTGAGCACCTGTGTGTCCCTCATCCTTGCATGCTCCCGGTTCCCTCACCGTGGGCCTGGACTGGTGTGCCCAATGGCTGCCCTCTGCTCCTGGTTGACTGACTCTCTAGTTGCCTCCTGGGTGTGCCTGGAATGTCATGCTGCACTCCCATGCCTCCTGTCAGGCCCCTGACTCAGTTTCCCCTCTCATCCCAGCCAGCAGCTATGGCTGTCTGGCTGTGACTCTGTTGAGTTCGCCTTTGTGAGCCTCTGTTTCCATAGCTGTGAGATGGGGAGATGATAGTAACCACTCATAGGGTTGCTGTGAGGATTAAACCAGGTACTGAGCATCGAGAACCTGATATGGGGCCGGGTTCAGATGCATGAACTACCCCCACCCCACCCCCATCCCCAGTCTTGTAAGCCCGACCTAGAGGGTACGACACCTGTCTGGGGACCCCTTAAGGGCATAGGGTGATTGCAGCCACCTTTTCTAAGACCCCAGCCCAGGATCAGGTCTGACTCTGGGAAAATGCCTCCTGCTCCCAACCAGAGCCATTCACCATGCCATTCCATTCTCTTCCCAGTTTATCTCAGCTGCTAGGAAGAGGCCCAGGCCAAGCCCACCCCTGAGATAGGCCTCCCTGGCACCTGTCTTCAAAAATCCAGGCATCCTTAGGCAAGGGTGGAACTGAAGCAGCACTGGAGCCCTGGACCCCCGGGGCCACCTACACCCACTGACCTTCTTGGTATAGCCCATGGCCTTCAGGACAGAGTGATTCAAGGTCTCCAGGGAGGCCAGGACATCCTCATAGTCACCCATGTGGTCCACAAAGTAATCTGGGGAAGGAAAGGCAAAGGTCAGTGATCACAGGTCCTGCCCCTCCCACTCAGCACTCCTGCCCCTCCCACCTGCGCTAACCCCAGCCTCCCCTGCCTCAGGACCTTCTCCTCCAGCCCCATCCTGGCACCCCCATCTTGGTCCCAGAATAGCCAGCACCTACCACACAGCTCCTTGGTGTCTACGTGGCTGCAGAGACAGACAGAGACAGACAGAGACAGAAAGGGGGTTAGCAGGCCTGACCCTGCACAGCCTGCGAAAACACACATCCCGCCTGCTCCTTGCAGCCTGTGTGCTGGCCCCACAAGCCCCGCCTTACAGATGAGGGTGCAGCAGGTAGGTGACACCCCCACCCCTGAAGGCCCACGTCTGTCTGACCCCTGACACCACCCACCCTTCTGTTTTCTCTGAGTCTGCTGACCCCATCATGAATAAATGACACCAAGGGTAGGGCCAAGCCAGGGGCCGGGAACAGGGTAAAGGGACAGAGAGTGGGGACCCGTTACTGTGACGGGCTGTCAACAAAGCTCTCACCTGACCCACTGACCCACCCCCCGGCGACCCTGCCTGCTGGGTCCTGGAGTCCTTGGGGGTGTGGCAGAGCCCTTCTTGTTCTGGTCCCAGCCCCTGGGTCCCACATCCCCATTCCTGCAGCCTGGAGAAGGGTCCTGTCCTTTCCTGGGGGAGCGGGCTGAGCATGAGCCTATCCCATGGCAGTGAAGGAGGATACACCAGCCCCAAGATCAGGGCTGCAGTGCTGGAAACCATGGTGGTTCTGCAGCTTAGGAGCAGATTTGATAAGCTGGGGCCCTCTGGGACTGGCTAGAGATGGTCTAGATAAGGAGCAACTGCCAAGTCAATGTGCAAGGGACCCAGTACAGTGGTGGCCCTTTCTGGGACCAGGTCCCTCCTCGTGCTCAGTGGAGCCCAGGCTCAGCAAGGCGCATCTGGACAGAAGGCTTCTGTGGCCCCGTGAGTCTGCACTCGGAGGCTTTGCATGTTCTGTCAGGAGGTGCCTCCAACCTCCATCTCATACTCAGAGTTCTGGCAAGTCCTGCAGAAAGCGACCCTGTCATTCTGCTTTAATTCGTGTTTCACAAATCTTTTTGTTAATACACTGTTTTGGGCACAAAGTCTATTTAGCATCCCCAGGAGCTAATGTTTGTGGCTCACACCTTAGGGAATGTTGAGGAGATTAATCCTCAAAGTCTTTCAGAGCTTTGACCTTCCATAACCACGAGTCCTCCCTGCACCCCCATCCACCCACACACTCTCACGATTCGACTCTCAAACCAGTGCCTCCTCCTCCCTCCACCTCCGCCCCCTCCTGTACCCTGCTGGCCCTAACACAAAAGGCCCTGAAAGAGAAGGTCTAAATCAATGGGCACCTGCCTGGCCCCTTCAAAGCACCCCAGGAAGCTGCAGTAACAGCTCAGAAATCTCCATCTGGCTCCAAAGAGTTCTCCATTCTGCAGTCTGCAGCCTGAAGCCATTTCTTTAAAGTGGCCTTTCCCAGAGGATGGTGTATGCTCCACTTACCACATCCTGGTGCCCAGCCAGTGCCCCCCAGGACACTCTCAGCCCCAGCCTCTGGTCCAAGCCACCATTGTACTCTGCCCCTTGCACACTGGTTTTGTGGTAGCTCCTTGTCCAGACCATCTCTAGCCAGTCTCAGAGAACCTCAACTTACCAAATGTGCCCTAAGCAGCCCTCCAGACACTTGGGTCCTCATCACGCAAGTAGGCCTGAGAAATGAGACCAGGTGGGGCTCTGATCCCTCCTGAAGGTGGGGTTGAGGAGAGGGCTCAGACCTCATCCTGTCTGTGGAACCCCAAGAAAAGGGCAAAATTGGAGGTGAGGTTGGGAAGGATCAAGGGTAAGTCTGAGTAGAATCTGCATTTCCCACTCGATTTAGAGATGGGGTGGAGCCAGAGTTTTTGACTGATTCTGAGATGCAGGTTAGGGTTACGACTGAGTTGGAGAACAGGTTTAATACGGTATAATGGTAGATGTAGTGTTGAGTCAGGATTCGTGTTTGGTTTAACACAGGAGTCAGTGTTAGGGCGAGGTTCAACTTCACAGTTAATGCTGGAACTAGGAGGATGCACAGGCACTGGGGCTAAGGTCAGAACCAGCTGCTGGCTGAAGATGGCAGAAAGATGAAGTCATTGCCAACTTCCCATTTTCATAATCCCATGTCCACTGTGCAAAACCGGGAGTCTCTCCTTAGTTGGCCATGTGCACTCAAAAGAGACACACTTGCAATAGTAGCCAATGCAATATGAATCTGCACATGCCCCAATCACCCCAGCCGGTGAAGAGCTGACTCCTGGATTAGCAAATTTGGGGATTTTCAGTTCTCCTGCCTCTTACAGGGGACTAGGAATGGAGACTAGATGAAAAGACGCCTCCACCATGGCCCACACATGCCCCCGCTCTGCCAACCAGGACTGAGGCTCACTTGGTGTTGTCAGAATCAATAGTGTGAAAGAGATCCTCGAGTTCTTTCTCACTGAGGACACCATCTGCAAAGAAGAGCTGGAATTCCTCCAAGGACAGCTTCCCATCATCTGCAAGGAAGCAGGGAAAAGAGCTGGTGTCTGCAGAGATAAGGCTGGTGGGGCCAGTGCATGCATGGCCCCCAAATCCGGGCAATACCCTGACTGACAGAGGAATATGGCCCTGACTGCTCAGATAATCCCTGCCCTTCCAGCTAACTCCCAAACTAAAAGACAAATTCCATTTTAGATAATCCCTACCCACCCAGCTAATTCCCACACTAACCAGTAAACTCCAGTACACAGAGAATCACTGCCTCATCCAGCGAATTCCCAGACCAATGCCTGTTTACACATAATCCTCAAACCAACAATAATGCAATAGCTAGCTTTCTTGGGCTCACCATGCACTCAACAGTTTCTATGCATTCAACAAATACAGAGTACCTGCCCCTGCCAGGGAATTTTCTCTCATTAATTTACATGGCCACCTGGAGGCAGGTGCTATATAAGATAACCCAATGTGAGCAACTTGCCCCATGTCACACCATTGGTATGAAGTGGATCCAAAGCCCAGCAGCTGGATGAGCCACCACTCCGTAGCTTCCAAACGCCAAGTGGTCTCCCCACATCCCCATCCCCAACCCAGCCCCTAAGCCCTGACTCTCTCAGCACTGTTCTTAGAGTACAGAACAACCCTTTCTTCTCTGCCCCATCTATGTGGCAAACTTCAGGTCCTTCTCTGAGGCAGCATGAGATGCCTGCCAATGGCTGGCATGAGGTTCTCACTGTTACCTCCTCTCCCAGGCCACAGATGCAGCCATCTAGATGTCAAGCCATACGGGAAGGAGGTGCCAGGTCTGGAGGTGCCAATGCTCTGGCCAGAGGCTGTGCTTCTGAGGTGGAGTTCCACAGAGGGGTGTCCACAGCTGATGCATGCCACCTGTCCTGCCCATCGTGTCACCTTCTCCCCTTACTCGCAGTTGCTCTGGGGACACTTTTGGCCCCACCAGGAAGGTCTTGTGGGTTTGGATCAGATTGGGCCACCAGGGGAGGTGGCTTGAGCAGAACATCAGGGACTCTGGAAGGCGGTCCCCAAGCTTCCACCCTCAGCTCCTTCCACCTGGACAGACCTGCTGAGCAAATGCCAGCAAGCTCATCCCCCACCTGCCCTGCAGCCACCCCCTCCTCAAGGATCTGTTCCTCCTTAACAGAAACTATGTGAGGGGCATGGAGGTCAGGGAGAATAGGGAGCCCACGACGGTTCCTGGCCCCCAGCCTCTCTACATACACCCCTCGCATTACTTCCAGAGGATCTGCATTCAAAGCTAGGTGCTTAGGACAAGGGCCCTGCGAGTCCACATGGCACCTTCCTGTGGATTAGAAAAAGACACTCCTTTCTCTGCTGAGAGGATGAGACCAGTGTCGGCGCACGTGTTGAAAGTGGATTGTAGCCTGGATTTGAAACCCTCCACTTCCTCAGGTGCGTGCCCTTGTGCAGCGCACAACCTGCCTAATCTGACGTGGCAGACCTACTTGGGTTCAGAATGAGTCATTCTTAAACTTTAAAGGCTCTAGTACTTCTGTCTGTGCTCCCAGCAGCTCTGCTGGAGCTCAACACAGGATGAGAGCATAAGCTCAGGAGAGGGGGGCCTTCAGATCTTACCATGGTTTCATGCCACCACTTTTCTCTTTAACCCCATAGGGCATAAAGTATCAGAGGCTGGTAAAGAACATGAACATGTGTGCGCGGGGGGCTAGGGCCAACATCCCAAGATGCCCCAACATCGCAGCACAGATTTCAAAATTACAGTGGGAAGAATTTGACTTTCAAAGGAAACGCCAACAAAACCCCAGTGCAATCACACATGCACAAACCAAAGACCCAAAACCTAACAACAAAAAGTCCACAGGCAGCCATGAGATAAGTGAAACCGAAGTTGTGGCTTTCTGTGTTCTGTGACAGAGAACGCCTTCCAAGTGTCTTCGGCAAGACTGAAGCTAAAACCCAGGAATCACAGCATGGAGTCAAGCCACACGTGGAGTTCTTTCCACATGCTCACTCCTTTAGTCTTCATAACAAGACACAGGTAGTACTATCACTTCCGTTTTAGAGAGAGGTAAATGGAGGCACGGAGCCATTAGGGTACTTGCCTAGGTCCTACAGCTGAAGCTTGAACCCAGGCCATCTGGCTCCCAAGTCCAGGCTCTCAACCTAATCCAGGGGTAGGATCTTGTGGCGAGATCGCCACCTACCCAGCAGGGGGTGGGTGCTGGCTTAGGCACCCCCACTTTGGGTGAGGGGTAGTCACCATGGGCATAACAGGAAGGTCATAGTGAGCCCCAACCCCAGTCTCCCTCTGGCTGCCTCATCTCCCCATGTGCCTGTCGAGGTACCTTGGTCCCCCTCTGCACAGGGAGAGCAGGCAGACAGAGGCCAGCAAGGTGCCCCATCACAAAGCTTTCCGCCTTCCCTGAACGCCTGACCACCGGCCTAATGAATCCGCTAATGAGGAAAAAACATGGCCTACGCAGGCCCCCAGTCCAATTAGACAGGCCAAGCGGGTCAGCGCCGACACTTCTGCCAGAGACCCCAAGCGGGCCTTTTGCAGGTGTCTCTGCTAATTAGCACGAACTCAGCATCTCCATGACCTTTCAAATGCCAAGAGCCTGTCAGTGGCCATGTCCCTGGAGGGAATGCTGTCTGGCACTCAGCCCTCTGCCACCCTCTGGGTTTATGTCCCAGGATGCCAGTCAAGCCCCTCATGCTAACCTTCCCATAGGGACTAGGCATCTGGTGTCCATCTCAGCCAAACAAGTCTCTGTCACAGGAGCCACCTTGATAGGCCAGCCCTGAGCCTTTGCTCCTGTAATCTCTAAGGCCTAAGAGCAGCCTAGGGGCTCCTTTGAGTTTGCACCCCCATCCCCCACTCCTCTGAGGCATCCCTTCCATCCTTCTTGTGGACACCTGAGGCAGGGCTAGCATCAGTGTTGAGTAGTCCGGTGTGTGCTTGTGTGCCTATCTGCCTCCACACCTGCACCCCCTGCACACCTGTTCCCATCCCTGCACCCACACCTCCCTGCACACCTGTTCTCATCCCTGCACCCACTCCCCGCACGCCTGTTCCCATCCCTGCACCCACACCTCCCACACCTGTTCCCATCCCTGCACCCACACCTCCCTGCACACCTATTCCCATCCCTGCACCCACACCTCCCACATCTGTTCCCATCCCTGCACCCACACCTCCCACACCTGTTCCCATCCCTTCACCCACACCTCCCTGCACACCTATTCCCATCCCTGCACCCACACCTCCCACACCTGTTCCCATCCCTGCACCCACACCTCCCACACCTGTTCCCATCCCTGCACCCACACCTCCCTGCACACCTATTCCCATCCCTGCACCCACACCTCCCTGCACAGCTGTTCCCATCCCTGCACCCACACCCCCCTACACACCTGTTCCCATCCCTTCACCCACACCCCCCCGCACACCTGTTCCCATCCCTTCACCCACAGCCCCCTGCACACCTGTTCCCATCCCTGCACCCACACCTCCCGCATACCTGTTCCCATCCCTGCACCCACACCTCCCGCACACCTGTTCCCATCCCTGCACCCACACCTCCCGCACGCCTGTTCCCATCCCTGCACCCACACCTCCCGCACGCCTGTTCCCATCCCTGCACGCATGCGCCCTGCACACCTGTCCTCACTCCTGCACCCACACCCCCCTGCACACCTGTCCTCACTCCTGCACCCACACCTCCCTGCACACCTGTTCCCATCCCTGCACCCACACCTCCCTGCACACCTGTTCCCATCCCTGCACCCACACCTCCCTGCACACCTGTTCCCATCCCTGCATCCACACCTCCCTGCACACCTGTTCCCATCCCTGCACCCACACCTCCCTGCACACCTGTTCCCATCCCTGCACCCACACCTCCCTGCACACCTGTTCCCATCCCTTCACCCACAGCCCCTGCACACCTGTTCCCATCCCTGCACCCACACCCCCCTGCATACCTGTTCCCATCCCTTCACCCACAGCCCCCTGCACACCTGTTCCCATCCCTGTATCCACACCTCCCACACCTGTTCCCATCCCTGCACCCACCCCCCCGCACGCCTGTTCCCATCCCTGCACCCACACCTCCCTGCATGCCTGTTCCCATCCCTTCACCCACACCTCCCGCACGCCTGTTCCCATCCCTGCACCCACACCTCCCGCACGCCTGTTCCCATCCCTGCACCCACACCTCCCGCACGCCTGTTCCCATCCCTGCACCCACACCCCCCCACACACCTGTTCCCATCCCTTCACCCACACCCCCCCGCACACCTGTTCCCATCCCTTCACCCACACCCCCCTGCACACCTGTTCCCATCCCTGTATCCACACCTCCCTGCACACCTGTTCCCATCCCTTCACCCACAGCCCCTGCACACCTGTTCCCATCCCTGCATCCACACCTCCCTGCACACCTGTTCCCATCCCTGCACCCACACCTCCCTGCACACCTGTTCCCATCCCTGCACCCACACCTCCCTGCACACCTGTTCCCATCCCTGCACCCACACCTCCCTGCACACCTGTTCCCATCCCTGCACCCACAGCCCCTGCACACCTGTTCCCATCCCTTCACCCACACCCCCCTGCACACCTGTTCCCATCCCTGCACCCACACCCCCCTGCACACCTGTTCCCATCCCTGTATCCACACCTCCCTGCACACCTGTTCCCATCCCTGCACCCACAGCCCCTGCACACCTGTTCCCATCCCTGCACCCACACCTCCCTGCACACCTGTTCCCATCCCTGCACCCACACCTCCCGCACGCCTGTTCCCATCCCTGCACCCACAGCCCCTGCACACCTGTTCCCATCCCTTCACCCACACCCCCCTGCACACCTGTTCCCATCCCTGCACCCACAGCCCCTGCACACCTGTTCCCATCCCTGTATCCACACCTCCCTGCACACCTGTTCCCATCCCTGCACCCACACCCCCCTGCACACCTGTTCCCATCCCTGCACCCACACCTCCCGCACACCTGTTCCCATCCCTGTATCCACACCCCCCTGCACACCTGTTCCCATCCCTGCACCCACAGCCCCCTGCACACCTGTTCCCATCCCTTCACCCACACCTCCCACACCTCTTCCCATCCCTGCATCCACAGCCCCCTGCATGCCTGTTCTCATCCCTGCACCCACACCTCCCTGCACACTTGCTCTCATCCCTGGACCCAAACTTCCCTGCATGCCTGGTCTCATCCCTGCACCCACACCTCCTTGACACCTATTCGCACCCCTACATTCATTCTTCTTTCCCCAGCCATCCTATTCCCACACACCACTCCCCTATCTATACCCACACCAAGTCCCATCCCCACTCCTACATGCTTTAAGCTGCTGCGTTGAATCAGAACCTGCCTGCACCGCTGCCCCCCGACCATGTGAAGACTATCACGTGCTGTCTCCGAGCCTTGTTTTTGTCATCTTGAAGGAGGGTGGGGGTTGATACTTCTTGTCTCAGTAGGATCACCATGAAGATTAAAGGAAAAAGCGCATTCAAGTCCTGGTGCATAATAGATGTTCGGTGACTGCTGGTAGCCTCCACCAGACCAAACTCCCTGCTGAGCACAGAGGAATCAAACCCCTCCGGACAAGCCACTCCCGCGGACTCCCATTTCCAAGGCATTTGAGGCAGAGCAGCTGGGAGTTAACTGACATCTTCAGTCAGCCCAGACAGGAGAGCAGCTCTACCCTCAGCCAGCCCTCCGAGGTGGGTGCTGTCATCATCGTTCCCATTTACAGATGAGGAAACTGAGGCTGGGGAGTTTGGTGACTTGCCGCGGCTGAGCCAGGACTTGAGCCTAGGCAGTCAGGCTCCGGGACCTGGGAAGCTCTTGCTGGAACCCGCATCTGACACCCACATTCACCCTGGTGACAGCCCCCAATGGTCACATCGTGGCTGGGAAGATGTAAGCCCTAAGAAGGAACAGGCTTGGCCTTTGGGGGCCTGCAGTAATGAAACTCAGGGTCCCACAGCTGTGCTCAGGGGGACACATGACCTCTGACGGGGGGAGCCTGCAGCAAGGACAGAACCCCATCTGTGCTCGAGGGGGCCAGGCACCACCCGCCCATGTGTATACACTGCAATGGCTCCTGCAGATCCGCACACAGGAAGACACACACACGCAAACTGCACACTCGGGATGTACAGCCATAGTAGAGGCCCACACCTGCTCTGCATACAAACTACACACACACGCAAAAACTGCTCACATACTCGGGATGTACAGCCGTGGCTAGAGGCCCACACATGCTCTGCACACAAACTCACACACACACAGACACACACACAAACTGCACACACACTAGGGATATACAGCCGTGGCTAGAGGCCCACACATGCTCTGCACACAAACTACACACACACACACAAACTGCACACACACTAGGGATATACAGCCGTGGCTAGAGGCCCACACCTGCTCTGCACACAAACTACACACACACACACACACACAAACTGGGGATGTACAGCTGTGACTAGAGGCCCACACATGCTCTGCACACAAACTACACACACACACACACACACACACACTGGGGATTTACAGCTGTGGCTAGAGGCCCACACATGCTCTGCACACAAACTACACACACACACAAACTGCACACACACTCAGGATATACAGCCGTGGCTAGAGGCCCACACTGGACACACGCATTGCCAACAGCTGCACGCTGCTGAGTCACCGAGATACGCACAGCTACGCTCTCACCAACAAACACGTCCACCAAGTCTACAGACATTTACTGAGGACCTACTGTGTGCTGGGTATTGGGCCCAGGACAAGGTACAAACCCAAATTCCTGCCTCTCAACCTGCTGGAGGAGCCAGACCAGCACACAGGCAATGACGCTGAGGGTTCCAGTGACCCCATCTCAGGGACAGCCTCCCGTTTCCCCTGGCTCATCTCCAAGGCTTTTCAGGCCATGGTGCTACGGCTGTTTTTCCAGAGCCACTTCATCTCCCTACGTCCCTCTTATTTCCTCCTCTCCTCCATGGGGAATCACTGCTGATGGTCCTTCTTCCCCAGAAGCCTGGGAGTGGTCACCATCACCCCCAGGGATGCAGGAGGCCAGGATGGGAGACTTATCGGAACTGATTCCAGCCCAGGCCTGTGCACTGCCCTTCCACCCCCACCCAAGGCCTCCAACTCAACCCTGCAACCGCCCTGGGTGGGAGCCGTCAACAGGAACTCCCAGGGATGAGGCGGGTGCTGGAGACCCAGGCCAGAGCTGCCATCCTCAACTCCAGCTTGTGCAGGAGAGGAACCGGAGCCAGAGGTGTTGAGGACCAAGGGCCCCGGGGCAGGTCACAGGGTCTCTGTTGCCTGCTCTTCCCCTGGCACAGGCTTGGTACTTGATGTGGATTTTCTCAATGAATGAACACACCAGGAGCACTCAATTCTCTTTAAACACATTTGTCACCTACACCCCCTTTCTGGCTTTTCCCCAAAACCCAGGGAAAGAGGCAGGGCAAGTGTTACTGCCCCACTTTACCCGCGGGAAAACCAAGGCCCACAGAGGGAATGTGTCTTGGTGAAAGTCCACGGTGAGTTGCGTTGCACCTGTATTTTTAAGAAGGTGTGGTGCTTTGTGTTAGCTGAGGCTCAGCTGGGCCTTCCTAACCGTGCTTATTCTCAAGGCCTGGGCTCCTTCTCCAAGTGGAGCCCTTCCAAGGAGTCGGGAGAAGTGGAGTGCTATGAATTCCGTGGCCACAAGATGCTGCTCACCGTTTTGAAGAGGCTGATAAGGGGAAAAGGGCCCGGGTCTGCAGGAGAGCCTCCACTTCTTTCATGCAGCTGGGCAACCCTGGGGCAAATTGCTTAACCTCTCTAGGTCGCTATGGTGTCAACAGAGGCAAGAGCACTGACTGCTCAGGTTGCTACAAAGAAGTGCACCAAGGTTTGTAAAGGGCCTAGCGTGAAGTTGGGGGCTTCCTTTAAAGGAGGGTTTCTGAGCCCTGGCCTGGGCTCCTCTGGTCCAACCCAGCTAGGAAAAGGCCTAAAGTACACCCAGCACTTACCACAGCCAGCCATTGTTCTTGGCATCACAGACATGACTCATTGAGCCCTCGAGTGGAGGTGTCCCTGCTAAGTAGGCCCTACTAGGATTCCCATTTTACAGATGGGGAGACTGAGGCACAGAGCAGCAGCAGGATTTGGCCTTCTAACTTCAGACCCCTGCGCTCCAAGCCTTTAGGCTCAAGGTTGCACATGTCTCCTATCCCTGATCCTTTCCCCATGAAGCACAAGGACAGAAGGAGCGGGGCGGCAGACTGCCTGGAAGGGAAACTCACCATTTTTGTCCGCACGGCGGAAAATCTGCAGAAAAGAGAGGCCGAGTCAGCCCTGGGCCAGGGAGAGGCAAGCCCTTCCGGCGGCCTCTGACCGGATACTGGGATCCTTCTCTTCTCCTAGGAGCAGCTTAGGGTCTTGGGAAGCTGAGCCCCTCTTCCCTCTCCCCATCCCTGGGCTGGGATCCAGGGCCAACGGGAGAGGGATGTTGCAGGCAGAGGCCTTCGCCTTGCCCATGCGGAAGCGGCTGCCGGTACCACCAGCCTGCCCCCAGCCATGCTGACAGACACACGCAGGCCTACGGCCATCCCTGCAGGTGTACATCCACAGTCATCAGTCCACACGGCTTCAACCACCGCCAAACGCTCAGCTGCATACAACCACACTCCGAATCAGTGTCCCAGGGAGCGCCGCAACCTTTACCACTGCAGTCCTTCCAGAACCCCTGGTGTTTCCAGGGAGGTTGGGATAAGTCCGACGGAGGTGTTTGCAAGGCCTGGTGACAATGCCAGCCACAGGCAGGACTGTGTTAATTTTGGGGTGCAGGAGGAGAAACAGGACGCCAAGAGCTCGGAAAAGCAGCCACAGACGAGGTTCTGGCTGCATTAGGCAGGGATGGGTGAAGGGCAGCTCCAAGGCTGGCCTGAACCTACAGACCAGGTGCCTCCTCTTCCTGCCTTTCCAGTGACATCCAAATCCCTGGGCTAGAGCTGCTCCCCTTCCCTCAAGGTCTGGCTGGCAGTGCCGCTTGCCAGGCTGAGGCTCGAAGGCAGCTTTCCGCCCATTCCAACACCATCACCTGGAGAGCTTTCAAAACCTCCTCAGCCCAGGCCACACCCCAGGGTGACTGAATCAGCTGTTGTGAGGCCCGCTCTGATTTCAGCATATTTAAAGCTTCCCAGGCACAATGTTGACACCTGTGTGCTAAGACCTTGCTATTCACAGGAGCTCTTCGGGGGTCCTGCAGGCGCTTGTTTGCAATGCAGGACGTCCCACCTACTCTGCACTGTAGTGGAGTCAGACCTTTCACCGTAACCAGATCCTAAGGGGACTGATTCACTAGCACTTTTTATTTGTTATTTTTGGAGATGGGGTCTCGCTCTGCTGCCCAGGCTGGAGTGCAGTGATGCGATCTTGGCTCACTGCAACCTCTGCCTCCCAGGTTCAAGCAATTCTCCTGTCTCAGCCTCTCGAGTAGCTGGTACTACAGGCACCTGCCACAATGCCTGGCTAATTTTTGTATTTTTTAGTGGAGACGGGGTTTCACTTTGTTGGTCAGGCTGTCTCGAACCCCTCACCTCAGGTGACTCACCCGCCTCGGCCTCCCAAAGTGCTGGGATTACAGGCACGAGCCACGGTGCCTGGCCCACCAGCACTTTAAAGCCTGAGAAGGATCCCAGGGTCTGGGGTGGTCCCCACCCCAATCTCACTGGCTTGTTGTAGCAAGGAGGGTGCGGAGACCCAGGGAGGGGCAGCAACATGTGCACATTTCCCTACACCAGGGAGGCCTGCTGAGGCCAGGTCAGCCATGGAGGAGGAGGTAATACTCACTCTGACCCTTCCATCCTCTGTCCTCGCCTTAGGGTAAAGGACAGATGCCCTCCACCCCCATCCCTCCAAGCAACGAGACAGGGGCACCCTCGGTCATTTCCAGGCACCTGGGCGGTGAGACTGAAGCACGGGAGGGCCTCTCAAACATCACCCCTCCTCCTGGCTGAACCTCAGACCCCCAGGCCCTCCTCAAAGATCCAGCCTGGGCACCCTGCAGCCCTGTTCCTGACTGGGCAAGGTTCCTCAAAGCTGGGGCCCTATCTGGGTGTCCCAGATCCCCCTTGAGGCCAGGCACCAGGCAGGTGCCGACTCTGGGCAGGAATGCTGAACACATGAGTGACATGGCAGGGCTGACACCTGGTAATGTCAGCCAGCTCCAGGAGTCTGCAGGAGCACCCCTCGCCCCGCCCCTGCTCATCACTCCATTTGGCTGGTGAGGAGATGGAGGCTCAGAGCCCCCACCCTCACTGGGCAGGGCTTCCGTGCAGGGCAGCCTGGGCCTGCAGGGCTCTGCCTAGGACTTTCAATGGGAGCTCTGTGGGGGTCCTCCTGAGACGGGGTGGGGGGTGTGTGTGTGGCTGCACAGGTGTTTCTCTGGCTGTGTGCGAGTGTGTGTGTGTGCCTGTGAGTGTGGCACTCTAGAGCTTCCCCTGCTGTGTCCAGCACCCCCCCGCCCCGAGTCCAGACCCTGCCAAGGGTTCCAGGAGCAGGAAAGAGGAGAGAGGAAGGGAAGGAGCCCCCCCCGACTCACAGGGATCTGCTGTACACGCGTGTACACACATTCACACACACCCACCACTCTCCCAGAAATCCACCACACAGGCAGAGGCAGCCCCCAGCGCCATCCCAGAAGGACCCTCGCTGAAACACGCAGTCCACACCCCCAGAAGCCCCCTCCACCTCCTCCTAGTGCTCTCTGCCGAGAGAAGTCCTCCTCCTCCAAGCCGCTCCCTCCCGGGTGGGGTGGGCGGGAGGGTGGGGTGGGCTTCCCAGAGGTGGGTGGTTTGCGTCCCAGGGGAGTTAGGAGGGGTGGTGAGGGGTGAGTCTGGTCCATGAAGAGGACCCAGCTCTCGCTAGGGTAGAGGGGTGTGGGGAAGGGAACAGAAGACAGGAGAGGGCTTGGAATGGAAGGGGGCGGGGTGGGGAAGACCAGAGAGGTACTGGCTCAGGGCTGATGGGCGATGGCTCTGGCTCTACGGAAAGGAGACGAGAAGACAGAAGGTGGGGAGGGAGCTTCACTTTTAAAGTGGCAGTAGCTGGGGCGAAGGGTCTTTGGGCGTGAGATGAGCAGGGGCTCAGGGTCTAGAGTGAAGAGAGGTGGGCTAGAGGTAGGGGTTGTTGGGGGCCTCTGAAAAGTATCGCTCCGGACAGGAGCCGGGATGGAGAGGAGGAGGGGGCTGGAGGCGGCGAGGGAGGAGGAGGGGGCTGGAGGCGGCGAGGGACTCCGGTCCCGCGGGGTAAAGGGTGGGGGGTTGGCTTGGACAAAACTAGGGGGACAGTGGCCGGGTCCGGGGGCTCACGGGTCCTCACGGTGGGCAGGCAGGGACTCGGAGAAGTGCGGGCGGAGGGGCGGAGGGGGTCTCCCGGCCCAGGGAGACAACTGGGTTGGAGACCGGCCTGGACGTGGCGGGGCTGGGGGCTCCCGCTCTGGCACGCAAAGGGGCTGGGGGTCTCCTGCCCGGGTAGGGGGGGCCTCGCGAGTCGCGGCGTCGGGGTCCGCCCGAGGGGCGGATGGGGCTCCGGGTCCCGGCCGGCGCGTACTCACGTCCAGGATGACGGCGGTGCCCCCGCGCGGCGAGGCTGGGCCGGGGTCCGCGGGGACGGCGGGGGCCAGCGGCTCCCGGGGCTCGCCCATCCTGGCGCCCACCCAGCGCAGCAGCCCGCCCAGCGCCCGGCCCTGCTGCGGTGGCTCCCGGAGCAGCCTGTGCGCGCCGGCCCTGCACAGGCGCGCCGCCCGCTCGCACATCGCGCCGCGCCCGCCGCCGCCGCCCGGAAGCCCGCCGACCCCCGCCCGGCCGCGGCCCGCCCCCGCGCGACCCCCTCCCCGCGCCGGCCGCGCTGCCCCGCCCTCTCTCCCGCTGCCCCCGCGGCCGCGGACACCGCGGGGACTGGCCAGCGCCGGGGGGCGGGCCGGCCGGACCCCGAGACACGTGCCCGCTCCCCGCCGCCCCCACCCCCGGCGGCCGGGCGCGGGGCCTGAGGACTGCCCGCCGGGGCTAGGGGCGCGGGCGCAGCCACAGATGGGGCTACCCAGAGGCGCGGGGTAGGTGGGGCCTGGGGGCGGGGCGGCGCCCCTGGGGTCTGCTCCCCAAAAGTCTCCTGCTGTCCCCGCTTCTAAAGTCCCCCCTCCCACTCGCGGCGCGCTGCAGGGGCCGGAGCGCGGATGTCCAGCCAGCCCGGAGCGCCCTCTGCCGGCTCCAGCCCCAGGGAGCGGCGCCCACGCACCGCGGGCCCTGTCACACCCGAGAGCGCCCACCCTTACCTCCCGCGGGCGTGGACGACCCTTCAGGCCGCCCCTTTCGTTACACAACGCCCAGAACCAGTCTTCACCCCAGAACATCTTCCTTTTACACTCCATCCACCCATCCATCTATCCACCCACCCACCCGTCCGTCCATCCATCCATCCATCCGCCCTCCTACCTATCCATCAATCCATCTATCCATCCATCCACCCACCCACTGGCCCATCCATTCATCCATCCATCCACCCACCCACCATCCTCCCATCCATCCATCCATCCATCCACCCACCCACCCATCCATCCATCCGCCCTCCTACCTGTCCATCAATCCATCTATCCATCCATCCACCCACCCACCCGCCCATCCATTCATCCATCCATCCACCCACCCACCATCCTCCCATCCATCCATCCATCCATCCATCCATCCATCCATCCATCCATCCATCCATCCATCCATCCATCCATCTGCCCGCCTGCCCATCTGTCCATCCACCCACCCACCCACCCTCCCATCCATTCATCCATCCATCCACCCACCATCCTCCCATCCATCCATCCATCCATCCATCTGCCCGCCTGCCCATCTGTCTGTCCATCCACCCACCCACCCACCCTCCCATCCATTCATCCATCCATCCACCCACCATCCTCCCATCCATCCATCCATCCATCCTCCCTCCCATCCATCCACCCACCCACCCTCCCTCCCTCCCATCCACCTACCCATCATCCTCCCATCCATCCAACCATTCTCCCATCTATCCATCCATCCACCCATTCATTTAAAAGATGAATTAAGGAGAACCCACTAGGTGCCAGGCAGGTGCCCAAGTGCTGAGTTCCAGCAATGGGCAAAACAGATGGTGTACTTGGCCTCCTGGAGCTCCTGGAGCTTACATCCAAGTGGGCAGAGCCAAACACTGAAATGATTCCACAAATAAATGAACAATTAAAACTGAACTGCTGGCAGGGTGTGGTGGCTCATGCCTGTAATACCAGCACTTTGGAGAGCCAAAGAGGGCGGATCACTTGAGGTCAGGAGTTCAAGACCAGCCTGGCCAACATGGTGAAACCCCTGTCTATTAAAAATAAAATAACTAGCTGGGTGAGGTGACAGGCACCTGTAATCCCAGTTACTTGGGAGGCTGAGGCAGGAGAATCGTTTGAACTCAGAAGCAGAGGTTGTAGTGAACCAAGCACCACTGCACTCCAGCCTGGACAACAAAATGAGACTCTGTCTCAAAAAAATAGAAAAATAAAAACTGAACTGCTATGAAAAGGTAGCACCTTGGACCATGAGAGGAGTCTTTGCTGCGATGGCAGTGGAGGGATTTGTGTCAGAAGAGGCTTCCTAGAGGAAGTGATTCTTACCCTGAGAGACCCCAAGGAAGAGGAATTAAAGAAAGGCGGGAAACTGTCCTGGGCTGGGGACCCTCTGTGCAAAGGCCCTGCGGCAGGCAGGGACCTGGCCAGCAGGAGGGACTGAAAGGAAGCCACGTGGCAGAACAGAGAGGAGAGGGGACAGACTGCGGGGGGGGGGGGGGCAGAACTGCAGTGCCCTCCGGGACACCACTCCCTGCACACACCCGCCACTGCCACCCCCAGGCTGTAGTACAGCTGCCCGCTCAACTGCTCCCACACTTGGGGCACCATCCTTTGTACCCCAAGGCCCCAGTCATGGACCTCATCCAGGACCACATGCCCCAGGACTCCTCCTCCCCCAATCGCCTTCCCTCCCTTCCCCCGAGCCCAGTGCAGGGTCCCGGGAACACAGCTCCTTCCCTGAGCACAGAGTCCTCAGACGCATGAGTGCAGGTGGGCACTGGCTTTATTTGGGACCTGCTTCTGGAAGGCGCAGGCCTGCAGGTCTCCTGCTGGGTGCTCAGCTGGTCCTGGTGATCCCAGCTCACACCAGCAGCTTTACCCCCAAATCCTAGGTCTAGGCCGACCCTGGCCTGCGGCCACTGTTACCACCTCAGACACTGGGATCCCTACTCCTCTTGACCCCAAAGGTCAGCTATGTGGGCTGACGCCCCTCCCTGGGGCATCTTTGGACGGACCCTACATCCAGCAGAGATGTGGTCATCTTTGTCCTCTCAGGGCCTGGGAGCCAGCAGGTCTGGCCGGGTGTTAGGGTGGCTTCCTGGTCTCCTTCCTTAGCAGGGAGCTGGCCACAGCCAGGGCTCCCCCCTGCACAAACCTCACGAAGTTGTCCCCGGCCAGCGGCCCCATGGCGTACAGGCCCTCCTGGCGGGTGCTCTGGTAGGTGAAGGGGTCCACGTCAATGGGGTTCCTCTTGGTGCTCAGTGGCTGGTCAGGGTCCACTGCAAAGTCAGCCCCTGCCCCAGGCAGGAAGGAGAGGTCGGGGTGGGAGCCGATGAGGACCAGCACCAGGGAGACCTCAAACACCTTCTCGACACCCTTGAGGTCCTGGAACACGGCCTGGCAGTCTTCCTTGAAGCACAGCAGCCGGTGCCCGGGGAGGCTGCGGTAACCCTCGTAGGGGCTGGGCGACAGGATGGACTGCTCCCGCATCATCTGATGCACCTTGTGGTACTCAGGGTACAGCATCTTGGGCAGCTGGTTGAACACCAGGCCAGGGTCGTCCACGGCCCGGCGGAAGGCATGGATCACGGGGATGTTGTAGTGGCGGGCGTAGAGGACTGCATCAGCCGCTGACAGCCCCGCGCCAATGATGAGGACAGGGTCCGAGGCTGGGGTCAGCGCACCCACCCTTGTGGCCGCCTCCAGAGCGGACAGCTCATGGTGGATGAAGGGCAGGGCCTCCCCGGGGATGCCCAGCCGGGCTGGGCTGTCGAACGTGCCTGTGGCGAGGACCACGTTGCGGGCCCACAGTGAGAAGGGCTGCCGGCCCTGGTCCCTGCTCAGGAAGCCGCTCACCTGGAAGAGGGGGCTGGAGTCCTGGGCCCCACAGCTGTTGGGATTGGGGGTCCCCCACTCCACGGCTGTGACTACAGCACCGGACACAAAGTTATGCCCCAGACCCTTCTTGACCACGTAGTCCCTGTAGTAGTGGGCAATGTCCCCAGCCGTGGCCCGGCTGTTGCGAAGGCCTCTGTTGGGGAGGATGCAGGAGGCCAGAGTCAGACACTGTTAAGGGTTGGGGGGCTGGGTGGGATGGGAGAGGTCCAGGGCGGTATCAGGCCCTGGAGCTGGACTAGGCTGTAGCTGTAGGACTGGGCCAGGTAATTCAACCTCTCCAAGCCTCAGTCTCCTCTTCTGTAAAATGGAGCTAACAAGGGTACCTCCCTCAGGAGAGGTAGTATAGGGTAGTGTAGGGTGGTGTAGGGCGGGGTTCAGAGTGCAGCCTCCAGAGCCACACTGCCTGGGCTCGAATCCTGACTCTGCCATCAGGGAGCTGTGTCTGTTTCCCCAGTTTGCAAAATGAGGAAGATGTTGGTGGCAGGACCTATTTCGTGAGGTTGTGGAGAGGATTTGGTGAGCCGATAAAAACAAAGGGCTTAGGATGGGCCACCATGATTGTCACCTCAAAGGATTAAATATGGTATGATTCCGTTTTTATATAGTTCAGAAACAGGCAGAACTCATCTATGGAGTTGGACATCAAGAGAGGGGTTACCTCCGGGGATGGGGAAGGGGGTCCTGGTCGGAAAGGGCATGGGGGCTTCTGGGAAGAAGGTCGGTTTCTTGATTCTCTGTGCTTACCTTGAGAAATTTCATCAACCGGTACTCACAGGAGTTACGTACTTTTCTATATGTAGCTAATTTTTTAAATTTTATTTTATTATTATTTTTTGAGACAGAGTCTCACTCTGCTGCCCAGGCTGGAGTGCCGTGGCGTGATCTCAGCTTACTTCGGCCCCCGCTTCCTGGGCTCAAGCGATTCTCATGCCTGTGCCTCCTGAGTAGCTGGGACTACAGGCATGCAGCGCCAAGCCTGGCTAATTTTTGTATTTTTATTAGAGATAGGGTATTGCCGTGTTGGCCAGGATGGTCTCGAACTCTTGACCTCAAGTGATCCACCGGCCTCGGCTTCCCAAAGTGCTGGGATTACAGGCTCGCACCACTGCACCCGGCCCATATGTAGTCAATTTAAAAGTTGATTTAAAGACTCCCACGTGAGGCACTCGCCATCATTCCCAGCCCGCACAGCAGCAGTAGGTATTTTATTATTGTTGTTGTTGTTTTAATTGTCACTCTTTCCAGGGGCAGTGACTGCAGGCCCATTCTTGTGGGGGTTGAATGACAGGCTTTGGCATCATCCTAGCACCTTCCTGTATCTCACTGTGTGACCTTAGATGAGTTAATTTACCCAGCTTGTGGGCTCATGGTTCAGGATGAACTCCCTTAGGGGAGAATCCTGTGCCACCTGCTGTCTGGCTACATGTAGCAGGAGCTGACAATGGACCTCCAAGGCCGTGCCAGTCAACCCAGCGCAGCTCGTCTGTGACCCTGGAATTTATCTCTGTGGGCCGCCATTCTCCTTTTCTCAGTTTTTGTAAAGGTTGTGATACAGAACGGTCCCAAGAGCATGTTCTGTGCGGAGTTATTTATAATAATGACACAATGGAAAGAATGAACGCTCCAGGGCTGGCAGGGGCTGGGTAACCTTGGCAGCGCCGTGAGGGCAGGAGGTGTGTCTGCGGTGGTTTTGTGCTCTGATGTCTAAGCCCAAGGCCTGGCACATAATAAGCATTTGGTGATTTGCCGGACTGGGGATGCTCACCCGCCTTTGGGAATATTGTGAGGCCACGTAAAAGGATGGTTTTGAACGCTGTGACATCGCCACATGAAATGCTTGGGATAGAATGTGAAAACGCAAAAGTAGGCTATAAAAGGCTGTGCTTACATGTGAAATGCAAGTTTCTGGCTGCCTACTAACACGTAGCTACACAAACCTGGGTGTCTTCCTGCCAAACATGCAGAAGAGTCTTTGCATCAAAGAGACAGTGAGGCCTGGAGGGGGACGCCTGGCGTGCCTGCCGCTGGGGACACAAGCCGGGTCACAGCCCTGGGGGCAGAGGAAGCCGGGCTTCCCAAAAGGCAGACGGCACCCGGGCATCTGCGCTGGGGCAGCTTCTCACTTGGGTGGACACACCTGGGAGGAGCAGGGGCTGGAACTCCTTTATTCAGTGATTGAAACTGTGAGAGGAAAACCAATCTTGGGCCCATGAATCACTAAGTTAAAGGAAAAGTCAAGCGGACAACTGCTTAGGGCAAAGCTGCCTCCCATCCTCCTCAAAGTCTTCCCTCTGCTCACTGAGATAAATGCACATCTGATTGCCTGCTTCGGAAAGGCTCATCAGAAACTCAAGAATGCAACTGTTTGTCCCTCACTTGTCGGAGACCTGGAAACCCCCTTCCTGCTGGAGTTGTCCCGCCTCTGGACGGAACCAATGTCCATCTTACATATATTGATTGATGTCTCAAGTCTCCCTAATGTACACAGCCAGGCTGTGCCCCGACCACCTTGGGCACATGTTATCAGGACCTCCTGAGGCTGTGTCATGGTCATGCATCCTCAACCTTGGCAATTAAACTTCCCAAATTGAGACCTGTCTCAGATATTCAGGGTTCACAAACCATTTCTCTAGGGTGGCCATGATGGGGCAGGAAGCCAGATGGGGAGAAAATACCCCAGCAGTGAAAGGGTGGGGAGAAGTGTGCGTTTCGGGTGAGCTGTTTTCCTTCTCCATTTCCAATAATCTGCATGACCTTAGGTGAGTTAGTTTACCCAACTTGTGGGCTCATGGTTAAGGATGAAACTCACCTGTAGCAAAAGCATTCAAAAAAAGAAGAAAAAAGAAAGTCATCCTGTGAGCTGACCCAGAAAGATGGTTCTAGGCCAGGCTCAGAATAGACCGAGGGGCTGAAGGGAGACCACGGACTGGGGGACCTGTGCCAGAGGCATGGGGCAGGGCGTGAGGGTCAGGGGCCAGCTGTTACCCCCTCCGTAGGGGCTGGGGCACTCCGGGGAGGCCCAGTTGGGGGCCATGTGACAGGATGGTCTGCTGCTTGCACGGGACAGGGGGTCATCAGGGGAGCCCAGCTCTGTTGCTCAGCTCCACTCATGTGGGCTGGACAAGTCCTTTCCCTATCTGAGCCTCAGTTTCCCCCTCTGGAAGAAGAGGAAGACAGACCAGATGCACTCTGAAACCCCTGTACCTCTGACTCCTGGGCTCAGTGTGGGGGGCCTGTGAAAGGAAAATAAATCTTGGGGCCCCCCAAATCACGAAGCTAAAGGGAAAAGTCAAGCTGAGAACTGCTGAGGGTCAACCTGCCTCCCCTTCTATTCAGTCACCCCTCTGCTCACAGAGATAGATGCATATCTGATCGCCTCATTTGGAGATGCTCATCAGAGCCTCAAAAGGATGCAACTGTTTATCTCTCACCTACCTGTGACCTGGAAGCCCCTCCCCGCTTCCTGCCTTTGCTTCAAGTTGGCCCACCTTTCCAGACCGAACCAGTGTACTTCTTACAAATATTGATTCACGTCTCATGTCTCCCTAAAGTGTTTAAAACCAAGCTGTGCCCGATCACCTTGGCTACACGTCCTTAGGACTTCCTGAGGCTGTGTAATGGGCGTGTCCTCAACCTTGGCAAAATAAACTTTCTAAAGTAACTGAGACCTGTCTCAGATTTTCTGGGTTCACAGGCCCAACCTTCCGTGTCCCCCAAGGCGTCCTGGGGCAGCCTCACCTTCGCTTCTTCTGCATCCAGTCCTTGACCTCCAGGTCCGGGAGCCCCATCCACTGGCCTTGGCTCAGGGTCACCATGGAGCCTTCGATGGACTGCAGGAAAAGGAACGCTTTGGTCCAGGCCTCTGCTAACCTGAACCCATTTGGGGCTAGAGGGCATGGGAGGCCTTGGTTGGGGCTGGGTGGAGGGAGGAGGGAGAGGCAGGGTTGTGGGGTGGAGAATGAGGAAAGGGAGATGCCAGAGTCCCAGCTCCAAGTGGGGAGAATGAGGGAGAGAGCCCCCGCCACAAGGCATGCCCTCGCTGCCCACTTACGTGCCAGGCTCCCCCGGGGAGGTTTCGGCCCAGGACCACATGGGGGATGGCGTGCTCCTCCTGGTGCTTCCAGGTGAGGACCGACTTCATGTTTCCCCCAAAGTCTGTGTCCGGGCGCAGAAGGGCATCAAAGAGCAGGGCCACGGGGCTTTGGGATCGGCCTTCGAGGCCTTCAGACAGGTAGTCCAGGTCCTGGAGTGGGGCACAGGTCAGAGGGGCTGCTGGAGGAGAGCGGGGTCGTCTTCCCAGAGTCTCAGGCTGGGCAGGAATGTGGGGACTGGGGCTGGGCCGTTTCCGTGGCACTGGAGGGTCTCAGAGAGATACGCACACTGGGGGCAGTTTGAAGCTCTCATTTTGAGGGCTTTCCAGGAGGCCAAGGGCCCCAGAGTACAGAGCAAATGGGCAAGCTTAGATGAGACTGGGGCGATTGCCTGAGCCTACATCCCTACCCTAATATCAGCGTGGTCAGATCAGCTGGGGAGGTGCTGCCTCTTTGTTTTTGTTTTGTTTTGTTTTTGAGACGGAGTCTCGCTCTGTCGCCCAGGCTGGAGTGCAGTGGCGCGATCTTGGCTCACTGAAGCGCCGCCTCCTGGGTTCACGCCATTCTCCTGCCTCAGCCTCCTGAGTAGCTGGGACTACAGGCGCCCGTCACCGTGCCTGGCTAATTTTTTGTATTTTTAGTAGAGACAGGGTTTCACCGTGGTCTCGATCTCCTGACGTCGTGATCCGCCCGCCTCAGCCTCCCAATGTGCTGGGATTACAGGCGTGAGCCACCGCGCCCGGCCGGCGGTGCTGCCTCTTAACAGTAGATAATGCAGGCGGGTTCTGACAAGTCCTGCAGCCATCCATCATTTACCTGTTTAATTTTGCCAAGCCCAGTGTGTCCCTGTTTTACTGGAGTGGGGACATTTTTCTCTGTATGTTATACTGAGGAACTAGTATTCTATGGAGAGCATTTTGAAAAATACTGATCCAGATCAAATGGTCAAGACCTATTTCCTCATCCCCAACTTGGGCGGGAGGGGAACAGGAGGATGTATGCTGCCTGACGAGGGAGGTCAACAAGGGGAGGGCATGGAGGGGCACAGTGGAAAACAAGGGTATGGAGGGAGGATATGCAAACCCTTGTGGGCAGGAGGTAGTGGGACTGAAATATCTGTGGCAGAGTTCCTCAACCTTGGCCCCACTGACATTTGAGCCAGATCGTTCTTTGTAGCTAGAACAAAGTCATCCAAATGTCAGTGGGGCCAAGGTTGAGAAACTCCACCGCAGATATTTCAGTTCCACCACCCTCGCTGTCCTGTGCAGTGTTGGACGTTTGCCAGCATCCCTGGCCTCCACCCTGCTAGATTTGGTAGTACCGCCACCCTGCCATGACAACCCAAATTGTCGCCAGACATTGCCCGGTGCCCCCAAGGAGAAAAATCGTCCCCTCCTTGAGAACCAGGGGTCTAGGGCATAGTGAGTCCTAGACCATGTGGCATTTGTGGGTCTCTGATTTCTCTTTCATGATCTCCGTGGCTGACTTTGTGGACTCTTGAATTCTGTGTTTGGTCTTGTTTCCAGCAAACACACACTTTTGTTTTTCCCTGGGAAAGCTGCGGTAGTTTTCCAAGGGCGGGTGTGTCCTCCCCAGAGCTCCGGCCCCAGGCTGACCCACCTGGTCCAGGATGGAGACCCCCGGGGCCTCGGTGAGCTTCCTCTGCAGCAGGGGGTGTGGGTGGACAGCATCTGGCTTCACATAGGGTGTGTAGCCGGAGAGCAGGTACGACAGGCAGATACCAGAGGGGCCGTTACCTGGGGAGAGAGGGTGGAGGTTAAAGGGGGTGGCCTTTTCAGGTGGGAGACACTACTGTGGAACGCTTTGATCTAGATGTGGCACATTCATTCATTTATCCTTCATTCATAAAAATAAAATATTGATTAAGCCCTTAGCCTGTGCCAGACACTATGCCTAATGATAATTTAAAAAAGAAGGAATGGACAACTACTGAGAGCTTCTTCTGTGCCAGGAATTGTACTGAGAGCTTTCGCAATAGCCTCACAATAGCTTCAGTGAGGTAAGTGCTACTCTTTTCCTCCTTTTATCCTTGAGGAAATGTGTACAGAGAGGTTAAGTAACTTGCCCGTGGTCACACGGCTGGAAGGTAGATGAGCTGGGATTAAAACCCAGACAGAGGGAACCTCTGACAACATGACTGAGATTCTGAGATTGCTAACAACTAGGTCAGATGGATGAGGGAATGTAGCACAGACTGCTACGTGGCCTGGGGGCGAGCTTGAGTGGTGGGTGCTCGTGGGCGCTCAGGGGTGCCGGGCCACCTGTTGGGTCTGCTGCTTGCATGTCTGAAGAACTGCGCCACCATCTGTGGTGCTTCCTGGGCAATTCACCAGGCACAGCCCTGTGATAGCGCTTCTCTTTTTATCTGTCCTTTCCCCTCTCCTTATCTCGTCTGATTCAGAATATTACTCATATGTAGGATACCAGGAGGAACCATAAGAAATCACAGGCACCCATCTGTTTTTGCCTTACAGAAATGACCATCTCACGTGGCTCAACTGGACGCCTGCATACTGGGGGGTCATCTGTCGCCATTTTTGCAGACAGAGGACAGGAATTATAAGCAGCTGCTGTGTGTCCTCTCGTGTGGGCACCTAGCACAGTGCTGGGCACAGGGTAGTCATGGGACCACTGTGGGCTCAGGACCAGGCCTCCCTGCCCCACGCTGGGTTGCCTCCAGCTGATGGGTGTGTTCTAGAGCCCTGGGTTCTCGGAGGTGTAAAAGGGAATGATAGTTTATAAACGGCTAAGCCTAGCACTGGCCACATAGTAAACGCTCAATGGCTTAAAGACCACTGTAAAGAGGCCAGGCCTGGGCCAAGCATGGTGGTTCACACCTATAATCCCAGCACTTTGGGAGGCTGAGGCAGGCAGATCACTTGAGGTCAGGAGTTCGAGACCAGCCTGGCTGACATGGCGAAACCCCGTCTCTACTAAAAATGCAAAAGTTAGCTGGGCGTGGTAGCGAGTGCCTGTAATCCCAGCTACTCGGGAGGCTGAGGCAGGAGAATGGCTTGAGCTCGGGAGGCGGAGGTTGCAGTGAGCCAAGATCGCACCACTGCACTCCAGCCTGGGTGACAGAGTGAGACTTTGTCTCAAAACAAAAACAAACAAACAAAAAAACCCTCTGAAATACAAAAAAGAGGCCAGGCCTGGACTTGCCCAGTTCCTGCCCTCAGACCTGGGGGGTACCCGGAAGGCTCGGTGGAGCCCCTCCCCGGCTGCCGCTGACACTCACCCACGATGATGACTGGGAGGGGCTCTGAGCTGCTGGCGCCGAGGTGGTCCTTTCTGGAGGAGCTCATGGCTGGTGGGGGGCTTGGGGCTGGCGGTGGACCTGGAGCGGGGGAGAGGGGAAGGAAGAGCCCGTTTGGGTGAGGCCTGGGTGTCCACACAGCCACTTCACCTTTCAGCTAGGGTGGCCTCCTGTGGCCCCTAGGGTCTTGTCCGGGGTCCCTGTGAGGCATATCTGATGGGACTCCCTTCTTGCTCCCACACAGCCTCTGCTCCGAACAGCCCGTCTGCCCCACCCCTCCCCAGTCATGCAGGACGTGACCTTCCCTCCTCTGGCCTGGTTGCCCCAGGCAGCCACTGTCCCTCTGAGCCTCACTCTACTCTCCCATCTCACTGGAGCAGCAACAGTCCCCGAAGCTCATTATCTGTCTTCCCGAGAGGCCGTTCCTGGCCAACCCAGGAACAAGCCCTGCCAGGCCCTTCTGTGGGCCACAGCCCTCGAGTCCCAGTGTGGCCTGGTGGACTTTGGAATTGTCACCCAGCCCTGGTAAGTTGCTCCCTATCCCATTCCTGGGCCTCTCTGGGTCTCAGTTTCCTCATCTGTAAAATGGAAGCAGTGGGTCCCTACCTCCTAGGATGGTTGAGGGATGCAGTGGGCTCACAGATGGGAAGCACCTGCCTGGAGCGAATTTACCATGGGGAAAGGGCCAGCGCTGTGGCCTGCCCCAGGGGCTGGGCTGGACTTGGGGAAATGGAAGCAGTGGCCAGGTTTGGGGACGTGCCGGTGAACCTGCCATCTCTGGGGCAGCTGCGCCCTCTGCTGGCCCCAGGCCCAAATCGCTCAAAGGGACTCAGGTGCTGGTCCTAGAGCTGCCAGTGCCCAGAGGGGCATCAGACCCACCTTCTCCCCTACACCAGCTCGCAGAGGACACTAGCCTCACCCGAGGGCCACACGCTGCCAACACCTTTGTGGGCGCAGGGTTGGTGAGCATTTGGCACTTACTCTGTACCAGGTATTTGACATGCTTTTTCTCATATCCGCCTCACACTGACCCTGTGCAGTCCTGGCCGTGTTAATGTCCCATTCCACAGATGTGTGAATGGGGCTCAGAGAGGTCGCACAAGCTTCTCAGTGTCGTGCAGCTGGCTTTGAAACCCAGGGCTCACTGGTGCCAAGGCCCTGCCAGTGCCACCACCCACGCCATTCGGCCTGTCCCCCATGGAGATCCAGGTGCCACACTCACAGGGGAAAGACTGAGTGGGAGGGCACTGGGCTTGGACCATCCAGAGTGGCCAGGGGTGGGCCCAGGGTCACCTGCCTCCAGAATTCTTCCAGAGAAAGTGGGAATCTGGATTTCTATGCGAATTATCTGCTTTGAAGAAGTGCGCAATGAATGAAAGCACAGTTTTGGAAGATCCTTAACAGGCCAGCCAAACACAGCTGAGACCAGTGTGTGGCCTCTGATGTGCGCAGGGTGACAGAAACACCATCGTCCACCTCCAGGCAGGCTCCGAGGAGATGGATGAGAGACTGCCATACAGATGGGCCACTGAGAGGACCCGAGTGTTGCCCCCGCAGTGACAACAACTGACCTTCTCACAGCACTCTACAGTGGGAAGGAGGTTGCATCTAAGCAGTAGCATCCAGCCCACTCAGCAGCCTTGACAGGTGAGCCCTGTCACCTCCGTCTTGCAGGTGAGGAGAAGGAGGCTCCGAGGGTGAGGATGAGCCCAGCAGGGAAGGGGTCTGTCAGGGACCCCTGTGTTGGTGCTCTCTGCTCCCCTGAGCGCAGCCTTCCTTGCCTCCGCTGGGGCGGGGGCCAGGGACAGCTTCCGTGTCCTGTCTAGGCAAGCCCGTATGCCCAGCACCCAAGACCTCCTCCTCCCTTTCCGGAGAGAAGGAAGGTGACATCCTGCGGTCGCCAGGGACCACATGGCCTCTCCCTGCCCGGTTCCCTGCAAGGCCCCAGGATGCCTGCCTGGGGAGGGGATTTCAGGGTGACGCCGCCACCAATTATAATAATAATAGTCACAAGAACAACAAAGGCAGCATGTGGCTGACATTTCCATACTTCTGTGGAGTGGGCTGCGTGCCAGGCATGATCTCAACACTTAATACACATTAACAAATTGAATCCTTATTTAATCGGGTTGTTGTAAGTACTCTGAGGGCCAGAGAGTTTCTCACGGCCCTTTACAGTCTGCAAGGTGGCTGAACCAGCTTTCACAGGCTGGGCTGGATCGGAGCCCAGGTCGCCCTGCTCCAGAGCCTTCTCTGTGCCCCGAGGGCTGTGACAGCTCCTGCTGAGACCCCTCTGCCGGCTGGAATGTGCAGTGTCCGTTCCAGGGTCCCCCACTGCTCTGTCACAGCGCTAGTGGCAGGCGGGGAGGCAGAGGGACAGCTGATGACCTGGTGTTCTGGCCGGGAAGGGATCATTTCTCATTGACCCTGAGCGCTGGGTATACCCAGAGGCCTTGGAGAATAGGACTGCGGGTCCCGGAGAGCTTTCTCTGGCTCGCTCCTGGTACCTTTCTCTGGCTTGCTCCTGGTACTCTCGAATGGCTCCGAGCCCCTCAGTCCTCATCATGGTCCACGGGAACAGCAGCCACGGTGGAGCATGGGACCTCCTGGTAAGGGGCTTCCCCACATTACCTCCTTTGATCCTCCTAGCAACCCACTTTGCAGATGAGGAGACTGAGGCTTGGAGAGGTGAAGCCATGCCCTGAGGCTATCGAGCCGGTGGGCGATGGAACCAATATTTGATCCCCGTGGGCTGACCCCCCGGACACCCCAACCCCTTCCCCAAACGGGTGAGCCAACGTGCTCCATCTGCCCCAGTGCACCCACCCTGGGCCATGCGATTCTCCCACCACCCTGAGAAACACACTTGCAGGAGCCCCTGTTGGCCAGTGAGGAATCTGAACTGGCTGCCCCTTACCACCCTCTGCAGGCAGCAGAGGGCACTGATTTACCGCCAGGGCTTTGGGGCTCCAAGTCCAGGGCTCCCTCCTGAGACTGTCCTCAGGCACCTGAACAGAAGCTTCTGGATGCCACATACGTGAGGTCACCACCCAGGGGCTGGACCTGAGAAGTCACTTCCTGCGCAGAGTGACCCACGACGCCCCAAAGTCCCAAGCAGCTTGACGCTGTCACCCATTACCTCAGACAAGTATGCTGCCAACTTACAAAAGAGCGTCCAAAGTTTCATTTCAGTTCTTTTTGTGCTTTTCAGTTTTATGGGGTTGGAAGAGTCAATTTTTAATGTTATCTTTTTAACTCCCTTTGATTGAAGACGGCAGTAGATGGAAAGAAGTTAACATTAAAAATTGATGTTTCAAATTTCACAAAGGCAAATATGATAAAAGAAATGAACACAGTTGCACCTTCGACTGATATTTCTTTCAAGTGTGCAGCATTTGTACTTCTGAGGTTGTTAAAGCTGCAAACGGCTCTGAGACTCTGGGACACCTGTATGTCTGCATTTCTTTGGCACCTCTAGTGGCCATTTACTCATTTGCCTTTGAAGACACCCTAAGAGGTGGGCTTTCTCATCCCCATTGTGCAGAGGAAGAAACGGCCTTCAGGAGGAGTGGGCGCCTTGCCTCAGGTCACCTAGGAGTGTCCAAGACCATGGCCATGTGACAAATCTTAGTTCTGCCAAGTCCCCTCCAGTAAAACAGCTGATTACAGGGAGACCAAGAAAGTGACATGAAGCCCTGGGGGGCTAAAGTGTGAGGAGGTGGTCTGTCCACGCAAGCGGCACTTGCTGTTTATCACAGATGAGCCCTCACCCCAGTGCCGCACACCTGGAGCCCAGGATCTCCTGCAGCTCCCCAGCCTCCCAGGGGCCACCCTCCCGACCCACCGCACTCTTGAGCCTCCTGAGAGAAGCTAAGTCGCTGGGACCTCCGGGGCTTGGGGGCTGTTCATGGGCACCCATGGCTCTGTCCCTCCTGAGCAGGAGAAGCAGAAACCGGGAGGGCACCCAGCCTGGCTGCCGACAGAGTGGTCGTAGAACAGCGGGCGGCACACCCGGCTGGCCACACCCCTCTTTCCTGCTAGGAACGGCGGTTACATGGGCCAGGGTATGCTGGGACTGTGGCCGCTTCAGCTGCTTGGCTGAGGGTGCCAGGGACACAGCTGAGGATCTGGGAGGAACCTGGGGTAGGGGAGAATCCTGCCGGGCTCCAGAGAACCCAGGGGAGGGCCTCCACTCAGGACCGCCCGGGATCACTGCCTGGCGCCAGGGCTCTGCAGACCCTCCAGTCCAGCTGGGCCTGCCACTGGTGCCTGGGATGTGCCTGATTCCCTGCCCCGGAGCCTGGCCCCGGACACTCACCTGACAGGCAGTGGTGCGGGAGCCCGGCGAGCCTGGCCAAGTTGTGCTCTAGGAGGGTCAGGGGATCACAGATCACAGAGTCCCCCGTGAGATCGGGACACCCATTACCCCGTGGGGATCCAAGAGGCTCTGAGAGGCCAGAGGGAAGTGAGGGTATTTCACAGGGAGGGAGGAGGCGGCGCAGGCAGTGGGCGGGGCCAGGAAAATCACTTTCATAAGCGTGAGTCAGCAGGGACCCGTGATGAATGAACTTGCACACTGGGCGGGTGTCACGCTGCCTGCCTCATGGCCAGCCTTAAAGGGCCCCTGCTGGGCAGCATGCCAGGGGGCCTAGGGTGGCGCTCCCTCCCAGCCACCTCCCCCCAGCCAGACCCCCATCCCCAGGGCTCAGTCTCTGGAGGAGGAACCAGTAACCTCTGAATGAGCCAGCCTGGCCTTTCCCACAAGGAGGAGGAGATGGCTTTGTCTGGCGCACAAAGTAAACCCGTCCAGTTCCCTCATTCCACCTGGATTCTACTGCACCCTCCAGCCCCCAAAAGCCCTCTGGCACCAGCCTGCCTGGGCTGAGAATCCAGCTTTGCCATTTCTTGGCTGCAGGGCTCTGGCAAGCTGCTTAGGGCCCACACCTCAGTGTTCTCATCTGAAAACTGGGGCAAGTCACAGATTGTCTCTGCCAGAGTGGCTGTGAGGGTTTAAATGACATCTTTCTGGGCTGCCATGCTTAGAACTTGAAGCCTGCTCCCTGGCTCTTCTCTCCTGTTTTGTGTGGGTAGCACTGCACACCCCACACCTTGCTGTTTCCTAATTATTATTATTATTATTTGAGATGGAGTTTAGCTCTTGTTTCCCAGGCTGGGGTGCAATGGCGCGATCTCGGTTCACTGCAACCTACACCTCCCGGGCTCAAGCAATTCCCCTGCCTCAGCCTCCTGAGTAGCTGAGATTACAGGCGTGCGCCACCATGCCCGGTGATTTTATATTTTTAGTAGAGATAGGGTTTCACCATGTTGGCAAGGCTGGTCTGGAATCCCGACCTCAGATGATCTGCCTGCCTCAGCCTTCCAAAGTGCTGGGATTACAGGCGAGATGCCGCACCCGGCCTGTTTCTGAATTATTTTATTGTCTCTCTTCCCAAACCAGAACGTGAGCTCTGTGTGGGCAGGAAGGCGTATTCGCGACTGCTCTACCCAGCGTCTAGAATAGCACTTAGCACACATAGGTGCCCAATATCGCTTAAACAGAAGGGAGGCACGGAGGGAAGCAGGGAGGGAGGGAGGGGAGAGGGAAGTAGGGAGGGAGGGAGGGGGGAGGGAAGTAGGGAGGGATGGAGGGAAGGAGGGAGGAAGGCAGGGAGGGAGGAGGGAGGAAAGTAGGGAGGGACGGAGGGAAGGAGGGAGGAAGGAGGGAGGGAGGAAAGTAGGGAGGGAGGTGGGCAGAAAGGAGGGAGGAAGGCAGGGAGGGAGGGAAGGAGGGAGGGAGGGAAAGGGAGGAAGGCAGGGAGGGAGGGAGGGAAGTAGGGAGGGAGGAGGGAGGAAAGTAGGGAGGGAAGTAGGGAGGGAGGAGGGCAGGAAGGAGGGAGGAAGGCAGGGAGGGAGGGAAGGAGGGAGGGAGGGAAAGAGGGAGGAAGGCAGGGAGGGAGGGAGGGAGGAAGCTGACACGGTGCACACATAGACCTCAGTGTACATTTGCTGTTATTTTCAGTGTTGATGTTGTTGTAGACCTCATCCTCCCATCTGCCACCTTGGAGGGGTGGGGGATGGGGGGTGCACCTTTGAGTGCAAACTTTAAGAGGAAACCAAAACCAATAAACAAAATAGTATTTTGAGGCAATTAAAAAAATCTAAATTAATGCAAAAAAGCCAGGATAAACCCAGACAGCTTCCAGAGCAGTGCCTTGGGGCTGATGCAAAAGGAGAACCAGGACTTCCGATGCTGTGTTTCTAATAAAAGTTTGATCTTTTTTTCATTCTGGATTTTTTTTCATGAATTTTGATTTGTAAGAACACTGCATATACACAGTATGTATTCTGGTGATGGGGGTGCTTTGGCCCCGCTAAAATTTTGTGCCTGAGGTGATGCCTCACCCTCCTCACCCTCGTCGTGGACCGGGTGGCCACAGCCCTGCCCTGGAGTCACGTACAGCCTGGAAACCGCAGCCCAGGGCCCCGGAGCATCTGCCGGCAGGGCTGGGGCTGGGTCCTGGTGAAAAACACTTCTGATGAGGTGAGAGTAGCAGGAACCTACAGAGGGGAGGGAGGGAGGGGGGGAGGGAGGGGGGAGGGAGGCGGGGGAGAGAGAGAGAAAATGAGAATGTTGTGCATGTGTGCACATGTGCTCATGTGTGCATGTGTGTGTGTACCTGTGTGCCAGTGCTGGCACTAAGGGAGGGCCTGATGGCTGGGGGTAAGGGTTTAGGGGGCAGAATGAGAAGCTGGGGTGAAAAAGCTTAGGGAAGAGGTTAGACACAGTTGGGGCCACGTGCACAGAGGGCCAGGAGGGCTGGGGAGAGAGCCAGGACTGAGCTGGGTCTCTCCTTCCCCTCTTCTGCTTCCCTGGGTGACCTGTGCCCAGGACCCTGTGATCGGAGAGCCCAGAGTTTGGTTTAATGCTCTGCTGCCACTGCCTTAAAATTCTTAATTTTGAACATGAATGTCCTGAATTTCCATTTAGTACTAGGACCCAAAATCTCATGATGCGTCCAGCCTGGGGCTGTACCCTGCATGAGGCTGGGTAGGTGGGAGCTGTCTGTGGGTTCAGCCCTGGCGGGCTGGGTAGGCTTTGACAAGGCATAGTCCCCTCAGCCTCAGTTTTAACCAAGGGAAATTGGCCCTGGTATTCCTTTCCTCCTGGGGCCCTCAGCAGCAGTGTCGCACAGGGTGGTGGGGGGGTGGCGGGGGGAGCAGGAAGCCCCTTGCTCTGAGCCTTGGCTCCTGTCCAGTGTCTAGCCCCACCACAGGTGTGCTGTGTGACCAGGGGTGGGAAGCCTCCCTCTCTGGGCTTCTGTTCCAGCTGTAGCCTTGTGATGAACAATCTCTCACACTTTGAATGTGCAGCTCCAACACACCAGGACCTAGACAGGGGTTTTGAACATGAGGGCAGGGAGCGGGGCCGCTGCGGCCGACGTACCTCTTGTCTGCACTGCATATTTCCCCGGCAGGAGCCTCTCGGTCTCCACTTCCCCATCCCACGGTGCCCAGTCTGCAGCTTCCAAGAGATTTTGGGTGTGTAAACTGAGGCAGAGAGAGACATGCACCCAGGATCAGAGACCCCCCCCCCCCACCCTGGAGTGTACAACTCCTTAAGGCTGGGGCTGGAGAAGGCCTGAGGCTGCGGGTCTGGAGGGGAGACCCGGGAAGGAGGTGGGCTTCCCCGGACCCCGTCTCGTCTCCTGGGCTTGGCCTGGCCCTTCCTCCAAACCTGTCCTGCCCCTGCTGACCCTGACCTTGTTCTAGAATTTGAAAATTTGCTGATATGGAGAACTGTGGGGCGGGACGTGGACTTTCCTCCCTGCCGTCTTGTTTACCTGTTAGGTGATTATTGGAAACAGAATTGCTGAGTTGCTCCTGGAAAGTTTGACTAAGACAAAGACAGACACTGTTAAAGGCAGGCAAAAGGGCAATGGTTAGAAGGGCCACGGGGAGGGGAGGAGCCAAATGGGTCTTTGCAGGCTGACTTGAGGGGGCTGTCTTGGGGGCCAGTGGGTGCCCTGGTTCCCCTGGATCGGCCTTGTGCTTTGAGGCCATGAGTTCAAGTGGCTACTGAGAGCTTGCCACGTGATCCTCCAAATTCAGGTGTGCCCACAGGACGGTTTCCAGAGACAGCAAAAGAAAATAGAGGTTCCAGGGAAATTTGAAATTCAGATAAATAAGAAACAAACTTTTAGTATAGCTTCAATATTGCACGTGACATACTTATACTAAAAGTTTATTTCTTATTTACCTGAAAATTCAAATTTCCCTGGCAGCCTGTGTTTTATTTGTCAATTCTAGTTGTAAATGTAAAATACATACCAGAATTCAAAGAATTAGTACCAAAAAGGTAAAATATCTCATTCATAATTTTAATATGGATTACATGTTGCAACGAAAATAAGGAAAATATTTGACATACTGGGCTAGATAGAATGTATTATTAAAATTAGGCTGGGTGCGGTAGCTCACTCCTGTAATCCCAGCACGTTGGAAGGCTGAGGCGGCCGATCACCTGAGGTCAGGAGTTCGAGACCAGTCTGGCCAATATGATGAAACCCCGTCTCTACTAAAAATACAAAAATTAGCCAGGCGTGGTGGCAGTCACCTGTAATCCCAGCTACTCGGGGAAGCTGAGGCAGGAGAATTGCTTGAACCCAGGAAGCCGAGGTTGCAGTGAGCTAAGACTGAGCTACTGTACTTCAGCCTGGGCGACAGAGCGAGACTCCATCTTAAAAAAAAAAAAAAGAGGCCGGGCGCGGTGGCTCACGCCTGTAATCCCAGCACTTTGGGAGGCCGAGGTGGGCGGATCACAAGGTCAGGAGATCGAGACCATCCTGGCTAACACGGTGAAACCCCGTCTCTACTAAAAAGTACAAAAAAACTAGCTGGGCGAGGTGGCGGGCGCCTGTAGTCCCAGCTACTTGGGAGGCTGAGCCAGGAGAATGGCGGGAACCCGGGAGGCGGAGCTTGCAGCGAGCCGAGATCATGCCACTACACTCCAGCCTGGGTGACAGAGTGAGACTCCGTCTCAAAAAAAAAAAAAAGAATATATTATTAAAATGAATTTCACTCATCTCTTTTTATTTTAACCTGGCTACTGGGATGTTGGAGGACACACATGGCTCTCGTTGGGTCTTTGTTGGACACTACTGGTGTGGACCTCGGCACTGTTGCTAACAAGAGCTGGGACATTCCAGGGTTCCTCACTGAAAGCCCCACTCTGTCCCAGGAACCCCCAGGCCTGGGTAAACCAGGACAGTTGGTCACCCTGCAGTGCCGCAAGTGCCCAGGTGGACAGTGTGGCCAGTAGAGGTGCTGTCCTTCTGAGCCTCAGTTTCCCCATCTGTGTACTGCTCCTGCCAACGTGGAGTGGTGGGGTGGTGGCAGTGGATCCGTGCAGGCTGAAGGAAGGGGCCTGGCACTGGGGAGCCCCTGGTGCTGGATGGTAGGCCCCTCCCCAGGCCTCCCCGGCCCCCATGCAGGCTGCCCAAGAGCTGAGGAGCCAGGGGAGGAGCGGGTAGGGGTGGCCTCAGGGTGCATCCCTGGTGGTCCTGGTATCGAAATGGATCCCCTGTGCCCCTATTGGAAAACCAGCATTCCTCTCTGCCTAAGAAATCCCAGAGCCATTCAAAGGGGCCTCTCTTGACTCCTCCTCATCCCTTCCCACCTCTGTTTTTTGCCTTCCTCTTCCTCAACCAGTGGCTCCCGCAGCTCTACCACTGCTGGGCACCTGCAGGCATTGGGCACTGTGAACAGAGGGTTCTTCAGGCACAGCCGAGGCTCAGAGAGGCCGATCTCAAGCCTGAGGCCACACAACGTGAGTGGCAGAGCTGAGGCTCGAACCCAGCTGCAGAGTTGGGCACCTCCAGGAAAAGACAGAGCAAAGGAATGAAGGAGGCCTCCTTCTTGCCTCAGGTGCAAAGGCACGGGTCCAGAAACTCGGCCACGTTCACCACGCCACGGCCCACAGGTCCTGCTCATGTCCACGGCCGCCCACACTGTAGGTGCATTTCTTGGACCCATGCTTTAGACCTGCACACCAGTCCAGCGAGGAGGGCACAGTGCTATGATTCTCCCCACACTACAGGTGAGGAAACGGAGGCCCTGAGTGTAAGGTGTGGCCCAAGTCATGGTCAGTGGCAGAGCTAGGGCTGTCACCCAGTCCTGCCCAGAGCGGTGGCATGAAGAGATCAGGCCATTCTAGCTCATGAAACAGCTAATATTTGTTTGGTGCCACAAGGTGTACAGAGCCTTTTCACCCACACTGTGTCATCGATTCTCCCAGAGCACACAGATGGGCAGATATTTACAATATGGATTTCAGTTTACAGAGGAAGAAAGCCGGAGGAGCCTTCCCAAGGCCACAGGAAATGGAGTGGGGTAAAGGGATTGAGACTTCAGGCTGTCTGGAGGCCAAGCCACGGAGGGCACGGGTGTGAGCTGCCGGTGCCCTGCTCAGGGGAGACAGCCTCAGCCAGCTCCCGGGGGGTGGGGGCGCGGGGCCACTGTTACCCCCGGGGGAAGAGGGCGCCACAGCTGAGGACTCAGGGCCCAGGGAATGGGGTGGAGGGAGGTCAGGAGCCATAGGAGGAGGGTGGGGAAGGGTGGCCGCACAGGGGTGAGGCTGGGGAGGCTCCTGTGTCTTCAGGCAGCCACATCCTGTCTTCCCCGATTCCTCCCTCTTTTTCCTAAAACCCAAGAGCGAGTCTCGGCAGGAGAGTGAATGTGCCTGCCCCAGAGTTCAAGCGGCCAGGCGGTCCAGCCCAGCTGTGTAAAAGCCCTCCACTTTGGCGTCAGACAAGCTGGGACTGGGCTCCGTCGCTGTTGGCTGTGTGACTCCAGGCCTGTGGCTGAACTTCTCAGCGTTTCCATTTCTGTGTGTGAGATGGGGAGAGCGGCACCTGCCTTCTGGCGGAACCTCCGTCTCTGCTGCACACTGCGGATTGGCTGGGGAGATTTTAAAATACACTGATGCCCAGGTCCCGGCCCAGAGAGGTCTGACATCCCTGGGCTGGAGTGTGGCTGGACATGGGGAGTTTTGTCCCCGGCGATGGCCTGGGCTGAGAGCCTCTGTCCCTGCGGCCCTTGGAGGATGAGCTGAGATGCAGCCTAGAAATTGCCTGGCCTGTGGAAGTGCTGCATACATCACTCCCCCCTCCACCCGGCAGCCCATCTGTTGTGTAAAATACATTCACTGCCCCGTTGAAGGAACAGCCACAGGTTCTAAAGGAAACGCTCATCTTCAGAAGAGCCAGGCCAGCAGGATGGCAGGGGCCCGCTGGTGACCCTGGTATGGGGGTGGCTCATGGGAAGCCCAAAGGGCTACTGAATCGGCCACCTGGAAGAGAGAACCCCATCGGCACCTTGCTCATTCACCGTGTGCAGGATAAGCCCTTCCCTGACTCAGTTCCCATAGCACCAACTTTGAACTCAATGGACTTTGAACTCAATAGACTTTGAACTTGGTGTTTCCCCTTGGGTGTTTCATGTCACTCATCCTAAGCATGGCCATACTCTGAGCCCCAAATTACAATCTTCTTTTTGTATTATTATTTTTTTAGTAGAGATGGAGTTTCACCATGTTGGCCAGGCTGGTCTGGAACTCCTGACCTCAAGTGCCACCACAGCCTCCCAAAGTTTTGGAATTACAGGTGTGAGCCACCACACCGGGCCCAAATTATAATCTTAAAGTAAAAAGTCCCAAGGGAAAAACGCCCAAGCGAGAAATGGTTACAACAGACAAGGAGACATTAATTGCAGCACTAACATTAATATTAATAGTGAAAAACTGGGAACAACTTCGGTGTCCAACTATGAGAACCATTCAGCAAACACTGGCAAATGCCCAGAGAGGAATATGATACAGCCTTAAGAAACAGAGTTAGAGAACCAGGCGGCAGAGTAGCAACAAGATAAGCAGATGATGAGACCGGGCTGATGCCGTGTCAGACGTGTAGGCCACTGGGCAGGAGCTGGAAAGGGATCAGGAAGAAAGAAAGAAGCTAGACTGATTGCTGGGGCCAAGGAATTTTATGTGAGTTTTTAAAATGCTAATTTCCATTATATTTGTATAATGAACAATAATCATAAGGAAAGGCAATTCGGTGGGACAAGGACCCTCTGTGTTTTGCTGAGTTTACTCGGTATATCACAGATGGCTAGCACAGGGCCCAGGGCATAATAGTAGCTCCATAAATATTAATTGAATGAATGAATGAATCCTGTTGCTTTCAGACTTTGCTGATAGACTTTCTTTTTTCGAGATGGAGTCTCGCTCTGTCACCCAGGCTGGAGTGCAGTGGTGTGATCTCTGCTCACTGCAACCTCTGCCTCCCAGGTTCAAGCGATTCTCCTGCCTCAGCCTCCCAAGTAACTGGGATTACAGGCATGCCCCACCATGCCTGGCTAATTTTTGTAGTTTTAGTAGAGATGGGGTTTCACCATGATGGCCAGCTGGTCTCGAACTCCTGACCCCAGGTGATCTGCCCGCCTCGGCCTCCCAAAGTGCTGGGATTACAGGCGTGAGCCACCACACCAGGCCAACTCTTAAAACATTTTTCAGCAGGAGTGGCTCCTCTTGGCTTTATACTGCTCGCATATGGATTGACATATACTTACTTTTTATTTTTTTGAGACAATCTTGCTCTGTCACCCAGGCTGGAGTGCAGCGGCGCGATCTTGGCTCACTGAAACCCCTGCCTCCTGGGTTCAAGCTATTCTTGTGCCTTAGCCTCTTGAGTAGCTGGGATTACAGGCATGTGCCACCATGCCTGGCTCAGTTTTGTATTTTTAGTAGAGATGGGGTTTCACCATGTTGCTCACGCTGGTGATCTCAAACTCCTGGACTCAAGTGATTCGCTTGCCTCAGCCTCCCAAAGTGCTGGGATTACAGGAGTGAGCCTGTCAATATGTTTACATTTTTGATGATAATTTTGAATTGGTGAAAGGTAGAGACAGAGCCCTGTGGCTCACCCTTAGAGATGCTTTCTCCAGTGGACACAGCTCTGTTACTGGAAGAGGGCTGAATGGAAAAGGTCCTGTCCATGCAGTCAGGAACTCTGGGTTGCGTCTCAGCTCTGGAACTTCCCAGGGTGTTCTTGGGCAAGTTGCTTCTCTTCTCTGAGCCTCAATCTCCTCATCTATACAATAGGAATAGTAATGCCTGTTCTCCAAGGTGACTTGTTGCCTGACACCTCCTAGCTCCTCAGTAAATGGGGGGTACCCCCCACCTCTGTCCACCAAACCCTGTGGGTGTTAATCGTCCAGCTCTCTGCAGCCACTGGCTTTCCTGTCATGCAGCCTGCATTTCCCAACAACTGTCCTCCAGGGCAGTCATTCTCCAAGTGTGGGTCCCTGGCCAGCAGCGTCAGCAGCACCAGCAGCACCTGGAAATGCATCAGAAATGCAGATTCTCAGGCTCACCCGAGACCCAGTAGATCAGAAGTTCTGGGTGTGGGCCTGGCAGTCTGCGCTTTCACACGCCTTCTGGGTGGTCCTGATGCTTGCTTGAGTTTGAGAGCTGCTACTGCAGGACAGGATGAGAAACTCCACCAGGAGCCTCTCTGCCTACACCCTCCTTGGGAGCAGTCCATAGGCACAGCGAGAATGACAGGCATGTGGCATGGCCCTCTCAGGAAATCCAGGGTAGAGCCTCTGGGTGACAGCTTCTCCATTCCTACAGGCTCCTAACCCACAAGCCTGTGCTAGAATTCTGCCTGGAAGGGCTGTCAGTCCCCACGGCGGGGGTTCTTGCACATGCCTCCCTCGTTCCGCAGGAAACTGGAGCCCCACCTGCATGTCCCTGCCCTTAAGGGCCCTGACGGTTTCCTGTGACCCAGAAGTGACAGTGGCTCTAAGGGCGAGTGCCCGGGTCCCCTGCACACCAGGAGGTCACTTTGCAGCATGAGGAGGTCTGCAGACTCCAGTCCCTTGCCCAGACTTCCATTCCTTCCTAACGAGTGTGTGACCGTTCCAGCACGAGTCCCTGGCCCTCGACTGAGAGGTCACTGCCCCTCTGGAAGGGGAAGGACCATCACTTTCGTTTTCCCCACAGCTGCTTTAAACCAAACCAAACCAAACAAACCCCGTGTGCTGCTCTTATCAGACTCCACAAACACTCTAGGCCTTGATTTCTGGCACAGGTAGGGTCAGTGACATAACTGAGAGTCATGTGAGCCATGCCCCTCCCCAGCCACAGGGCCAGCCCAGCCTGTGAGCACTCTGCCCCTTTCTTTCTTGTTGTTGTTGTGATGGAGTCTTGCTCTGTCGCCCAGGCTGCAGTACAATGGCACAATCTTGGCTCACTGCAACCTCCGCATCCCGGGTTCAAGCGATTCTCCTGCCTCAGCCTCCCAAGTAACTGGGATTACAGGTGTACGCCACCATGCCCAGCTACTGTTTTCAGCCTCCCAAGTAACTGGGATTACAGGTGTACGCCACCATGCCCAGCAAATGTTTTTATTTTTAGTAGAGACAGGGTTTCACCATGTTGGCCAGGCTGTTCTTGAACTCCTGACCTTGTGATCCGCCCACCTCGGCCTCCCAAAGTGCTGGGATTATAGGCATGAGCTGCCATGCCCAGTCAACTCTGCACCTTTCTCTGCAGAGGAGCCATAGCGCCGGACCTCCTGGCATTCCGGGGAGTTTCCTGGCCTTTGGGCTCCTGTCACTAGGCAAAGCAGGATTCCAGAGTCCTGTCCTTTTCTACCAAGGTCCTGCACACCCCCGGAATCTGACATACTACAAATGAGACCCTGCCCTGCAGGGGTTCCTGCTGTCCCCAGGCCCACCCCAGACTGACGGCCCAGCACTGACAGGCCCCTGCAGGGACTGACCTGGGAGGACCTCCCCACCTGGTTTCTCTGCTCTGTCCTTCCAGGGCGTGGGCTGGCCCGTGGCCTGCCGCCCCCCACCTGCACTGCTCTGCTCTGCTTGGAGGCCCTTCTTTGCTTTACCCTGGTCTGGGCAACACTCTCTAGATTTGTCTCTAGTTTTCCACTGTCCAGAGAAGCGGCGGGAATGCAGCTTGCATCTCCGCAGCCCTGCTGTGGGCGGTGCTTGTACCAGGAACTTTGTAAGCGCACTCCTGGCTAGGAGGTTCTGAGGCTCCTGCTCTGAAAACCAGACCAGATGAGCCAAAAAGTGATTCCAGGCCAGGCATGGTGGGTCACACCTGTAGTCCCAGCACTTTGGGAGGCTAAGGCAGATGGATCACTTGAGGTCAGGAGTTGGGAGACCAGCCTGGCCAACATGGTGAAATCTCATCTCTACTAAAAATAGAAAAAATTAGCCGGGTGTAGTGATGTGTGCGTGTGATCCCAGTTGCTTGGGAGGCTAAGGCGGGAGAATAGTTTGAACTCAGGAGGTGGAGATCACACCACTGCACTCCAGGCTGGGTGAGACCCAGTATTGCGTGCGGGCGGGGCAGGGGGGCGGCAAAAAAAAAGGCATTCCAGCCGGGTGCGGTGGCTCATGCCTCATGCCTGTAATCCCTGCACTTTGGGAGGCTGAGGCGGGTGGATCATGAGGTCAGGAGTTCAAGATCAGCCTGACCAATATGGTGAAACCCTGTCTCTACTAAAAATATAAAATTAGCTGGGCGTGGTGGCGCGTGCCTGTAATCCCAGCTACTCAGGAGGCTGAGGCAGGAGAATCACTTGATCCCGGGAGGTAGAGGCTGCAGTGAGCCGACATCGTGCCATTGCACTCCAGCCCGGGCGACACAGTGAGACTCCCTTTCACAAAAAAAAAAAAAAAAAAAAAAAAAGGCACTCCTGCCCGTGTGTCCATGTCATATGGCCCAGGCTGGTCTCAAACTCCTGGGCTCAGGTGATCCTCCCGCTTTGGCCTCCCGTGCTGGGATTACAAGCGTGAGCCACCGGGCCCGGCTCAGCAGTCAACCCCTTTTCTGACTTCTGTCCCATACGTCAGTTTTGCCTGCTCTCAATGTTGGCATAGATGGAACCGCACAGGACGTTCTCTCTTGTGCCTGGCTTCTGTGGCTCAACATTGCGTCTCTGCTGGTCCCCACACTGACGTGCAGACCAGCGGTTCCCCCTTCTCACCGCTGAGCGGGTCCGCTGTCTGAACAGCCTGCAGCTGTTTCTCGGGGATGGAGGCTCACTGTTACCAGCTTGCTCTGGGGCCATTCCCGTGGGAGTCTTTGTGTGCCATCTGTTTGCATTCGGGCATTTGAGTGAAGACCGAGAAGCGGCACTGCTGGGCCACAGGGAAGGTGAGGGTGATGTGTATTAGAAACTGCACCCACTTTTCCAGAGGGCTGCCCCCACTGCACCAGGGTTTCCATGGCAGCCTTTCAGCATCCTACCCCCTGCTCCCTCCTATCAAGCGAGTTTTCTACCTGCAAAGCAGGCCACACCCCTCCCTTGCTTACAGCGCTTTGATGACTGCCCTGCCTTCAGAGGAAAAGTTTAGATTCTGCTGAGCCACAGACCTCCTACCCCCCAGCCCTGCGGGTCTCCCCACCCTGGACCTCATGTTCCGGCCGTATTAAAAGCCCACTCTCCTCTGAGCACACACCATTTCTGTCCTTTCTGCCTGGCGCACAGGTCCCTCCCTCGCCCTCCTGGGGAGAGCCTCCTTGTCTTCTAAGACGTCTAAAACATCTTCTCAACCTGCTAACTCCTCCGAGGCCCTGACTAGCATCCTCTGGCCGCCTCCACCTGCCTCCTCGAAGCCACCTTGGTTCGGGCTGTCTGAGCACACTGGGTTTGCGTTGTACAAACTGTCTGAGCGCACTGAGGATGCTGTACAGTCAGGGCAGGGTGGTGACTTTCTCCTCCCTAGCTGTGTCAACAGAGCCCAGCAGGACAAGGAGGCCTCAGTAAATCTGCACTCAAGCTGTGAAACCGAGTGTGGGTGGGCGCAGGCTGAGGGATGAGTTCCACACTGAAGGGGGCGGCAGGGTGAATCTCTGTAGATGCCTGTTCCTGTGACCATCACCCAGGACAAGACGGGGAGTACGCCCAGCCTCCTGGAAGGCTTCCTTGGGGCCCCTCAGTTTTTTTTTTTTTTTTTTGAGATGGAGTCTCGCTCTGTCGCCCAGGCTGGAGTGCAGTGCCGCGATCTTGGCTCACTGCAAGCTCTGCCTCCCGGGTTCACGCCATTCTCCTGCCTCAGCCTCCCGAGTAGCTGGGACTACAGGTGCCCGCCACCACAGCCCGGTAATTTTTTGTATTTTTAGTAGACAGTGATAGACAGGATGGTCTCAATCTCTTGACCTTGTGATCCACCCGCCTCAGCCTCCCAAAGTGCTGGGATTACAGGCGTGAGCCACTGCACCCGGCCTGGGACCCCTCGGTTTTTTGACCCCTTTCTGCTTTTTGTCCCCATAGATTAGTTATGCCTGTTCTGGAACTTGACATAAATGGAATCGCACAGAATGCCCTCTCTTGCATCTGGCTTCTTTTGATGTCGTGTCTCTGAGATTCAGCCACACTCCTGCTTTGAGAGGCAAATTCCTCTGCCTTGACATGTGGCATCTTCCTTAGCCTGGACGTGACTGTTTTTCTCCCTAGACTTCTCTTCCGATTTCCTGTCTCCTTCCTCTGCTGGGGTGGGGCTTGGTCTGTAAGTTCCTGGTTTCTGAGTAGACAAGGCCTCTTCTTCTTGTTCTTGGCAAATTATCCTTGAAATTCAGGACATTTGAATTTGAATATCCTTGAAATACATGGGCCATGGTACTACCTCGGCACCTCACAGAGGATTCCCAGGCAGGTTGCCCAGGGCTCCCCACGTCTGGTGCCCTCTTTGCAAACACCTGGCCTTTCATTCAAGGCAAACTCTGGTCCACGCATGCCACCTAGATCCACGAGGAGGAGGCTGGGCCCCTCCTCCATGCCTGCTGGTGTGGTAACACAGCCAGCCACTTTGTATTTTTCAGAGGAGGGGAGTATTACGGTTTAGTCTACACACAGCAGTGAATTCTGAAAGTGGGGTGCCAGGCCAGCAGCACCTGGGGATTTTGAAATCCAAGTTCGTGGGCACCCTTCATCCTTCTGACTCACAGAATCAGAAACACTGGTCTGACTCCGGGGATAAACAATCATGTTTTTTTTTTCTTCGAGATGGAATTTTGCTCTTGTTGTCCAGGCTGGAGTGCAATGGCATGATCTCGGCTTACCGCAACCTCTGCCTCCTGGGTTCAAGTGATTCTCCTGCCTCAGCCTCCTGAGTAGCTGGGATTACAGGCATGCACCACCACACCCAGCTAATTTTGTACTTTTAGTAGAGATACAGTTTCTCCCTGTTGGTCAAGCTGGTCTTGAACTCCCGACCTCAGGTGATCCGCCTACGTCGGCCTCCCAAAGTGCTGGGATTGCAGGCCTGAGCCACTGTGCCTGGTTGCAACCATGTTCTTAACCTCCCCCCCGAACCCAGGGGTTCTGATGTATACTCAAGTGTAAGAGCTCCTGACTCCTGGCCCAGGAATGTGTTGGAGATAAATCAATCAAAATGGAGCATCGCTTTCGTTAAGTAGAAGTATGTTATCACTATTCCAAAAAATTAAAAAGAGGTTCTAGTACATGGGGCTGACATGGTCTATTACATAAGCAGGGCACCAGAGCCTCCTAGGTGGTCACCCAGCTCCCAGGTGGTCACCTGGCTCAGTGCTGGCATGCAGGTCTGCCTTACACGGAGGAACATGGTGACCCGGGTGCGTGTCTCCCTGAGAGCAGGTGTGGGCAGGATGATCATTTTCCATTGGCTTCCCCCATCCATTCTCTACCTCCTCTGTCCTGCTCTGAGCTCCAGGAGGCTGAGCCTCAGGCTCTGCACCCTTAGGCGCTCTGGCCCGCTGGCTTCTGGTTGGGTTTGATCAATGGGAGGCTGTGGCAGAGTCCAGAGCGGGAGAGGAGTGGGTGATCAGGGCAGTGTTGTGTTGTCAAATGTTTAACAACCAGTCTTGGGGCTGGCTCACACCTGTAATCCCAGCACTTTGGGAAGCTGAGGTGGGCAGATCACGAGGTCAGGAGTTCGAGACCAGCCTGGTCAACATGGTGAAACCCTGTCTCTGCTAAAAATACAAAAATTAGCCAGGTGTGGTGGCGGGCGCCTGTAATCCCAGCTACTCAGGAAGCTGAGGCAGGAGAATCACTTGAACACAGGAGGTGGAGTTTGCAGTGAGCCGAGATCGTGCCATTGCACTCCAGCCTGGGTGACAGAGTGAGACTCCATGTCAAGAAAAAAACAAACAAACAAAAAAACCAAAAAAACCCCACCAGCCTTGTGGGGCACTGTGGAAAGCACTGTTTGGCAGTGTGCCAATATCTGTGGTGTGAACACCCCCACCATGATCAATTTCACGTTACCAGTGTAATATTTCTGAACAGTGGAGTTGGAAGGAGATGCACAGCTTTGCACTCTGTAGCACTAGTGCTCCCTGAAACACACTTTGGGAACCATGGTTAGCAGCTGGCATAAATACCGACCATCACCCTTAAAGGCCTGGGGACCAGGGACTTAAGGAGTTAGGGATGGTGGTTGGAGCTCAGAGGACTAGGAGGCCATGGGACACCAGCACCTCCATCTTTCGGCTCTGGCTACCCACTGTAATCACCTGAGACCATCTCCAGAGATGATAATACTGGATTTTTTAAATTCTCAAATGATTGCATTGTATAGGCTGGGGAGAACCACTGCCTTATAGCTAGGATCAGTGGGAGAGGCAAGAGGATGACGATCTTTCTATATTGCAATCTTGGGTCACATTAATAAGGGCACAGTCTACAGAATGTGGGAGGTGATGGTCCTGCTTGATTTGTCATTGATCGATGATACCAGGTTCTGAGCCCCACAGCTTAATGGAAACACCAAGTTGGAAAATGTTCAGAACAGAGAAACCAGTACAGTGAGGAGACTCAAAACTTGGTCTTGAGGGGCTCAAACTAGGCCTGTCCTCTACAGAACTCCACAGATAGCGGCCATTCTGGGAAGCACGGGAACCAGTTCAGGGCTTGCCATCTGCCACACCGGCCCTAAGCTCTGTCAGTTGAGGGCTCACCTTTGAAGCCACTCTGGTGTTTCTGCCTTCCCACCGAGGAACAGGAGGGATTTCCTGAGGGTGGAAATGGCAGATGCAGGGTGGGGAGAGCCCAAGATGAGGGGGACCTAGGGTAGGGCAACAAGGATTCACTTGGGTGATGAGGCAGTCAATGATTCTCCAGGGTCATGCGGGAAGACCAGCTAATCTCAGGCACGATTCGATGAGCTCATGAATATTTAAGAAACAGGATGGAAAGGAGAAGGGTCAGATGACAGTGCGGGCCATGCTGGTAGTTCTGCCCAAGAACGCACACCCTGTGCCGGAGGTCAGGTCTGCCAAAGCTGGGACCGTGCTGTCCTCATTCTCTGTTGCATCCCTGGCCCAGACGGCACTCACAGCATGCTCAGTACAGCTGCATTCAATGAATGAATGAGCAGGAAAGCGAGACGGGGTCCCGATGCGGAGGGAAGATGGGCCACCAGGGCTGGCCTTTGTGAAGAGGGGGCTTTTCCACTGAGGCCTGAGGAGTGGGTGGGGAGCCAGCCACGGGAAGAGCACTCCAGGAGGAAAGAAGAGCACAGGCGGAGGCCCGGGGACTGGCAGGGCCCTGTGGGTCTGAGGTCAGCAGTAGGGCCCGGGGGCGTGGAGCTCTGGCGGTGAAGACGGTGATAGCGGAGACGGGGACAGAGGGTTGACCCCACAGGGCCGAGAGACAGTGGAGTCAGGAACTAGCCTCAGGGGCTGCTTCCCGGCTGTGTGGCCCGGGCCAGCGACTTAACCACTCTGGGTCTCAGTTTCCTCAGGGCAAAATCGAGAGGAAGACAGCAGCCATCTCTTGGGATTGAGAATGACGGGTGGCACTGGGAATGGTGCCTGGCACTCAGTAACCTCTGCAGCAATGGTCGCTGCCATTGTTATTGTGATTAGCAGCGAAGGAGCTGGGGAGACAGAGCTGGGCCTGGACGCTGGGTCAGCCGGCCTGGGTTTGGGGTCTTTTCCCCGACTAGGAAGAGTCTGCAGCTGGCAGAGGTCCAGGGTTTCTGGGTGCTGCCCAGGCCCCTAACTGAGAGCTGTGTCTCTGACACTTCCACGTCCTGGAAGGAGGGCTTAGTGGGCCTGCCCGTCCCTACAGGCTGGGTGCCCTGGCAGGCATGCTGCCTCCTGCTCTGGGTGGCAAGGAGCAGGGAAGTGGGCGGAGCGACGACGGGGTTGGGAGTCTTGCTGGGCTGTGAGGGCAGTGGGGCTGTGTCCCAGGTGCTTAGGGACACGGTGTCCCTCTGTGTGAGCCACTCAGCTGTGGGTGGGCCGGGGGGCTGGGTCCCACCTGGGTGGGTGGGTGAGGCCCTGCCTGCAGGCTCAGCAGAAGAAAGGGGCCTCTGGGTAAAGGGTGAACCCGGGGCAGGACATGCCCAGCCACCTCCTCTCTCTGGGAACTCGCACTTCTCCCCGCCTGGGCGCCAAAGCTGGCACTGCCCACGCCTCCTTCCTTCCCTCCCCAGCCCCGCTCTCTTGCTTCAGTGGCTCAGGCTGAACCCTGAGTCAACCTTGCCCCCTCTTTCGTTCACAGCCCAATCCCTTAGCAAACCCACCACCTCCACCTGCAAATAGATTCGGATTCTGACCCCTGGGCCCCTCCCTGTGACCCTGGGTTGCTGCAGAGCCTCCCAGTTGAACGGTGCCCCCACCGCACCCTCCACACAGCGGCCGGGACACCCACACCTGAACAGCGCCTTCTGCTGACCACCCCAGATATCGACAAGTCACTGCTGAGCTGCGTCCCGTGTCCCCGTCTCCATCTCCCTGGGCTCCTCCCTGCTCCTGATTCACTCTTACCCCAGGGCCTTTGGACTTGCTGTTCTCTGTGCCTGGAACACTGCTCCCTCAGACGTCCACATGACACTGCCTCAGTGAGTTCAGGTCTGTGCTCCAGCGTCTCCTCAACCAGGCCAGCGCTCCCTGCATGAAACTGGAACTCCCTCCCCCTCACGCACCTGCATTTTTCTACACAGCCTCATTGGCACTTTAGGTGCTACACACTTCCTTGATCATTTGTCTGAATCCCCACCTTGGGATGCAGGTTCCCAGAGGGCAGGGTGTCCTCTGCTCTCTTCCCTGGTGTATCTCAACTGCCTGGCACATAGTAGGTGCTCCCTACGTACCCTTGCTTGAATTGGGCCGACATGCATTCCTTAAGCAAGAGACGAACAGGGTCACGGTCTCCTCCCTCTGGGCCTGGCCTTTCTGTCCCTGGAGACACAACACCAGAAGGCTCAGCCCTTGCAGGACACCTTTAAGCTCCTGGATCCCCAGGAGTGGCTGCTGGCTTTCCCTTTGCAGAGGCCACAACGAGCCCTGAACTGATGGCCAGCAGGCCAGAGGTAGCTTCTTGCTGGCCAGGGAATTGGGGCAGGACACATGTTATTTGTTCATCCGGCACGGGGCTAACTCTGGGGGGGCAAATGCCGGGGTCCGTCAGACAGAGGCGCTTACAGGCGGAGGAGGGGAGCAAGCGGGAGGCGAATGCCACACCCATGGTGCATGCTGCTGGGCGGGCTGAGAAGATTCCCCCCAACCCAGTCTAGGAGGCTTAGAGACTTTCTGCAGGAGTAAGATTAAGGACCAAAGACCTTAGCCAGGAAAGCTGGGCCCAGCGATGTCCCCCAGCAGGGAAAGAAGCCGAGGCCGACACAGGAGGGGACGGGGCTCTGTGGGGTTCAGTGCCAAGGCTGAGCTTTGGGGTATGCGGGGCAGAGATGGAGGCTGCTGTCACCTGAGGGGGCTGGGGCTGGGAGGAAGAGCAGGGCAGGAGCAGGCTCTCATGGGGGTTGCAGAAAGGCCACCATTGGCTGCTGGGAGAAGGACCTGTTGCTGCAAAGGTCGGGCCAGAGGCGAGGGTGGTGACGAGGGTGCAGACAATCAGATGGATTTGCGAGCTTGGTTCAAAAGCCACAATCTGGGCTTCAGGATTCTCATCCATAAATAAGGGGGCTGGTCTGGGTTCTCTCCAAGGGACTTTACGTCTTGAAGATCTGGGTGTTTATTCTTCCAACCCCCTCCGCTCCCAAAGGAACATGAAGTGGCGTGGGAGTGGGGAGTGTGTCATCCACTGTCGGTAAGAGCAGGAAGCTTACCCAAGTGAACAACCACAACAGAAACCCTGCATGGCTCCAAGTCGCTGCTGTGACGCCATCGCATCTGAGGGGAGAGGAGACGGGATGTTGAGGACCAAATGGTGGCTTCCCAGTGACGTGTCCAGAATCTGTAAATGCGACCTTGATTGGAAAAGGGGTCTCTGCAGAAGTCATTCAGTTAGGAATCTTCGAATGACATTATCTTGGATTTAGGGTGGGCCCCATATCCAATGACAAGCGTCCATGTATGAAAGGGGGAGATCTGAGGACCCAGGGAAGAAGGCCATGAGACCACAGAGGCAGCGGTTAGAACCAAGGGACGCCTGGAGCCCCCTGAAGCTGGAAGAGCCAATGAAGATCCTTCCCGGAAGCTCCAGAGGGCGGGTTTCCTGCTGATGCCTTGAAGTTTGACTTCTGGCCTCCGGAACGATGAGAGGGTACGTTTCTGTTGCTTTAAGCCACTTAGTTTGTGGTCACTGGTGATGTCAGGTACAGGAAACTCATTCAGGAGGAATTGCAGGGGGATTAGATGCTGACAGAAGGATTGTTGAGGAGTCTGTGGAGGATCATCTCTCCCTCAAGTTTCAGGTCTGGGCTCCAGCACAGCTGGGGGCCCTGCAGGGGTGGCGGAGGCGCATCGGAGACAAGGGGCAGGCACAGGACAGGGGCAGGCACAGGGCAGGGGCTGGGGGGGGTCGCTCGGCGCCTCTTCCCTCCCCAAGCTGGGCACCTGCGGCTGCCCTGGCGGAACATTCTGGGCCTCGCGTTTGCCAGAAGCGAAGTTTCACAAAATGAAGGGAAGAAGGGGGGCGGTGTGGCTGTACTTGACCTCATCTGCCCTTGGCTGTAACCTTGGAGATGTTTAAAATGGGAAAGAGATGGCACGGGAGGAGAGTGACACTGCTCACACAGGGCGAGCGTGCGCCGAGGCCATGCTGCTCCTACAGAAGGCGCAGGGAACGGTGGCCCAAGTGCAGAGGGTCTGGCATACGGTGGAGCGTGGGGACCATTTCTGGAGCACTCATCGCCCCCACCCCACCAGCAGAGCTCAGCATCTTTCCTGTGTTACACCACGGGGCGTCTCAGCCTCCCCATGAGGAAGCTGCTGTTCCGGGCATTTTACAGATGAGGAAACTGAGGCAAAACAGCCTTCCCAAGGTCATCCTGCCAGGAAGTGGTAGGGCTGGGGTCAGAGCAGCTGAGCCTCCTGAGGTGAGGTCAGAACGGCTGAGGCCCTAGGTGCCTCCAACTAACAGGCTCTGTGGCCTTTGTGTATGCAAGGGACCAGGTGTCCCTCCAGGGAGGGGCCTGTCCAACTTCAAACCTGGCTGGACCTACCGTGCCAATAAGGTCTCAGCATGGGTTCCCACACTCAGAGCTGAGGGTTCCCCAGTGCCTGCCGCCGCAGGAAGGACCAGCACAGGTTTGGGGGTTCCTCCTGGGCAAAGACTCCAAAACCAAGTGTGAGTCTGGAGCACGGGGAGCCAGGGCTGAGGGGCTGGGAAGCAGGGCTGGAGCGCCCTGATGGGGATGGCAGCGCACTGAGGCCCTGGACCCCCAGTCTGTGGCCTCTGCTGGTGGAGCTGGGATCACAGGCCTGGGTGGGTCCCCTGACCAGGGACTCCACTTGTGGTCTGGGGTTGGGAACTGGGTGTCCCAGTCCCAGTGTTGTCCAAAGCTTCCCAGGTGGTTCTCATGGGCAGCCATGGGTTGTAGCGGAACAGTCTGGAGAGGTCTAGGTTCAAACTGCAGCCCTGCCCTTCCCTGTGGGATCCGGATCTGGGAGGCCGTTCTCGCTCAGCCCTGAATGGAGCTCGCTGGACAGAGAAGGGGATGGTCTTGAACATTTGGGAACCGAAAGCCCAGTGAGGCCGCAGCATCTGCCATTCTGTAGTGGGAGAGACTGGGGGTGGCCATGGGCGTCCTTGGAGGGCCTGTAGTTCATTCTCTGAGTCACACCCTGTGGGGCACACAGAGTCCCCTGGGCAAGCTCGTTCACAGATGAGACTCAAGGTCAGAAAACCGAATGCTAGGCCTCTGCCAGGGACCCAAGCCTTCCCCCAGTTGAGTGCCACCCACAGCCAGGCGAGAATGACAGGATGTAGACGCAAAGAGGTACACGGGGCAGACCTGCTCTGGCCGTCCGCTCTCCCCCATCCACCAGGATGAAGGGGCCAGGCCCCAGCATGGCAGTAGGTGGGGAATCAACGAGCGGCTGGTGACCAGAGGACAGCGCCCAAGCCTGGCTGAGACAGGCATGAGTGGCGGTCGGTTCCGGGGCCTGATGACAAGGTTGATGTCTATCGAGCACGTTCTGCACACGGGGCAAGTGCCAGGGTCTCCCTCGGAGGGGCTCACTTCACCTCCCAGGATCCCTGTGAGGAAGGCACCCAAGTAGCCCATTTTACTGCCAGAGAGATTGCAGCTCACAAGTAATGACACTGCCCCTAGATCACATGACAGGTAAGCAACGGCACCGGGTTCCCACCCAGGCAACCTGCGCCCGAGTCTACAAGCTGAACTTCCTTACTCCAGGGCCACCTCCTGGGAGCCCCTCCTCCTGTCTGGCCCGACCAGGCCCCCCCAGTACACCCCACCCACTCCTGGAGCAGCCCGTGCCCCTCCTGCTCCAGGCCCTCCTTACCTGACGATGAAGGGGCCGGGTGCGACAGAGGTGACCAGTTGGCCGGGGAGGAGTGGACACAGTGGGGCTGGCCCTCCCCCAGGGGACCCCCCCCAACGTGGTAACAGGGGAGCTGGGGGAAAAGAGGCCAGGCTGAGCCATTTGTCGCATCACAAAGTCCTGCCCTGGGCTTGCTGGGGTGCCCGGTCAGTGGTGGGCAGCCTCAGGGTGGCTCTGTCAGAGGGCCCAGCCGGCCCCGCTCCCATCCTCTGCCACAGCTCCTCTGGAGCACCTGCAGCCTCGGTGGTGGCACCTGGAAAAGGGCCACATTTTGCCAAGGTGTGCCTAAGGGGCAGGTTGGGTTGCTGTGATGACGGGTACACAGGGCCCTGCACACAGTAGGTATACAGTAAACACCTGCTGAAGGATGTGCCTTTCCCACGGTCACACGCACGCAGGTGCTGACGCAGGGCTCAAACCCAGACCCACTTCGGGGCCCACCTGGTGCCCTCCTCCCAGGCGGCCCTGCCGGCTATGAGGGCGTGGGAGCCCTGGGGATGGAGGTTTGTACCAACCTCGGTGCCCACCCGGTGCCTCCTCCCGGGCGTCCCTGCTGGCTGTGAGGGTGTGGGGGCCCTGGGGACGGAGGTCTCCACTTGTCCAGCCTCCATCCCACTCCCCGGGAGGAAATTCTCCGCGGAACTCCCTGCTGGGCTGACACTCCTCCACCGCTCGATACACCTAGAATCGGGCCAGGGCTTGGTCAGCTCGGAGCCTTCCTCCACGGGAATGAGGCTCAGGAGGCTGCTGGCCTTGGGGGGACTCTGGGCGGGATCCCCCTTGAGGACTGAGACCCCCTCACCACCACGTTTCTGCCCACTATTCATTGTCTGCCCGTGGTTATTCTCCTAAGAGCTACCCTTGCAGGGGCAGCTGCTGCGAGGGAGGGGAAAGCAGCTCTGTCCCTCCACCGCTTGCCCTTGGCAGCCATCTCCACCCGGCGCCGCTTCTGCACCCCCAGGGATGCCGCCTATCCTCCTCAGGCGGGCACCAGCACTTTGCCCCAGATCCCAGTGAACAGCACAGCGGCTTAAGGACAGCACAGATCCTAGGAAGACAAGGTGGATGACATCAGAAACGTTCAGAAGGTCGTCCGTGCCAGCTGTGGGAACGGCCCCAGGGCCCAGGCCTGTGGGCACCCGGGCCTCTCTGGGAGGCAGCCTTTGCAGATCAGAAGGAGCAAGTGTCCTTCTGGGTTGATGTGGGCTTTCTGGTCAGAGCTGCAAAAGGAGCCACAAATCACAGCTCATTCCAAGAGCTGCCTGGAGGCAGTGGCACCGTCACCACTGCAGGCAGCCACCGAGAGCCGACCTGAGAATGCACATGAGGGCCAGGGAGGAGGCGGCTCGGCCTGCAGCGTCAGCAGTGCAGTTCGGCAGGGCCTGCTAGTCGTCGTGCTCAAGTTTCAAACTGTTTACCAAACGACCACAGAAGCATTTTAATAACAAACATCTCACTTGAAGGCCAATATGAAAAATTTTACATAAAAAGTTAATTTTACTGGTTTACATTGTTTTTATACATTAAAATGGATACATTTACTTATTTTTTTGAGACAGGGTCTCACGCTGTCACCCAGGTTGGAGTGCAGTGGTGTGAACATAGCTCACTGCAGCCTTGACCACCGGGACCCAAGCAATCCTCCCACTTCAGCCTCCCAAGCAGCTGGGACTACAGGTGCTCACTGCCACATCTGGCTAATATTATTTTTATTTTTTGTAGAGATGGGGGTCTCATTATGTTGCCCAGGCTCTCCAGCTCCTGGGCTCAAGGAATCCTCCTGCTTTGGCTTCTCAAAGTGCTGGGATTAAGGCATGAACGGCCATGCCCAGCCAAAATGGATACATTTACTTATTGTAAATTTAGTAATGGCCACACGGCTCATAAGTGACAATGCCAGCTCAGGGCCCATCTCTGGGTTCTAATAAAATATTTTCTAGCCTCTGTCCTGTGTAACAATACAGTTGAAAAAAACTGGGTACAGCTGTGTTTTTATGTGCCTAAAGGTCAGCAAGATGTCAGAGATGACTGCGCGTCATATGGATGCGCTGGCACCATCTGGATGGGTAACTGAATGCAGTCGACTGTGATTCATAAATTACACCTGCTCCATGGGAAGCTGGACTTTGTCAGGCAAGAGGCTCCTGGACTCCTGCTATCAGAGAGCAAGGACCAGACAACTCAATGACTGCACCTCTTCTCTCACCTCAGCTCTCCCACCCCTCAGACCCTGCCTTGGCTACAGTACAATGTCTGTCTCTGTTGGTGATGCACAACCTACCTGCCTTCACGCATTTAGACACAGTGGCCTTTGTTTCAATGTTGTCAAGCGGGAGACCCAGACAACGTTTCTTCGAGGCTTGGGCAGTGGTTGTGTGAGAGTGGACGCTAAGTCCAGGCCAGCACTGAGTGCTGTATTTCAGGGACACAGGAACCCGTCCTGTGTGTGGGTCTGTGACACGTAAGGGCCTCTCAAGTGTGGGGTCCGTGGCAGGTGCCCTCCTGCCTGGGTCTAAGGCCAGTGCCGATTACTGTTGTGAAAGCCTCACATTCATTTCAGAAGAGGTTTGGCAATCGACTGCTTTACCATTGGGTGGTGCCTTCATGATCCTGAGGTCGTGGGTAAAAATCTCCACTTTCAACCACAAAGCTGCTTTGAGGATTGCAACACTTGGGCAGCAGAGGTTTGTGTCCGCTGCTGGTTTCTAAGCCAGCGTGTGTCTGTGCTTGCACCGGAATGAACGGGAACTCTGATTCACAAAGATAAAAAGCTGCAAATTACAAGAGTTTCAGACTGTTCTCTGTGTGTGTGCTCCAACTCACAGATTTTGGGAGAAGCCTGGGTATGCTGAGGGCTTACAGAGTCGAGATGACCTCATACCACACGGTGACAGGTTGGTGGTTCCAACGTGCTAATATCTGATGCATCACATTTGTGAATCGGCCACTTCCAGTGCAGTTACAAATGAGATTTTAAGTGAAAGCTTAATAAGTAAAGTATTTCGGAGCTCTGGAAGGCCTGCAGGATTTGGCTGGTCCCCAACGCCCCTGTGCCAAGCAGAGGCCATGTTCTGCTGGGGTACCCCAACTCCTGGTCACGTAGGGAAGCTCCTCCTCCCAGGACGCCAAGCTCTGGCTTCCACCTGCACGTAGCTTCTCCCTCTGGTCCCAGTGCTTACCACTGGTTGCCCAGGGTGTGAGATGTGTGATAACCTGGTGGCTCCTGGACGAAGCAATAACCTCATTTAAGTCTTTTCCAATTCTTGCTCCTTCACAAGTCTTTTGAGGACTTTCTGAGTCCTCAAAGAGAAAGTCTGTTTGGTTCTTAATATATGTTTAAAAAACCTTAACATTTATTAATCCTCCCACGCCCAATTTTTTTTTGAGAGAGAAAGCAACTATATCTAACTGAAGTTTAATTTTTTTTTTTTGAGACGGAGTCTCGCTCTGTCGCCCGGGCTGGAGTGCAGTGGCCGGATCTCTGCTCACTGCAAGCTCCGCCTCCCGGGTTTACACCATTCTTCTGCCTCAGCCTCCCAAGTAGCTGGGACTACAGGCGCCCGCCACCTCGCCTGGCTAGTTTTTTTTTTTTTTTGTAGTTTTTTAAAGTAGAGATGGGGTTTCACCATGTTAGCCAGGATGGTCTCGATCTCCTGACCTCGTGATCCGCCCGTCTCGGCCTCCCAAAGTGCTGGGATTACAGGCTTGAGCCACCGCGCCCGGCCGCTGTTTTGTTTTTGTATTACTTTTTACTTTCAACTTCTACTTCATGAAAACAATCCAGCTTTTATTGATGGGAGTGATATTAAAAAATTGTGACAGTGGTCAGCAAATGACTGGTGTTTGGGACCCATGGCCTCTAGATTTAGCGGGGTTTGGATTTGTGATCTGGGCTCCGGGCTTGAAGCAGAAAGTCATGTCCTCAGTCAGCCTGAGTTGCGACCCATGTGAAGTGGCTGGAGGGGGCCCTCTGGGACATTTGCAAATGATCACGCCCCTGCTCTACCGCAAACGACGACTGGGCAAGGAGGACTGACCACGGGGCTGGGCAAGGAGGAGCTGACCACAGGAGGCTCGGACTGGGAGCCGGAAGAGCCCCGGGGAAGCTTCGGCGAAGAAAGCAGGAAGAGCAGCTGGTTGGGGCAGCCCCAAATGCCTGCTCTGGTTCTGAGTATCGTTACTGAATCCCCGCAAGGGAGCAGTGAGCGGCTGTGCAGGCTCTGAGTGCAGGTTTAACATCTGGCTTGGTTTGCTACCTGTGAGGATTTTTTTTTTTTTTTTTTTTGAGACGTAGTCTCGCTCTGTCGCCAGGCTGAAGTGCAGTGGCGCCATCTCCGCTAACTGCAAGCTCCGCCTCCCGGATTCAAGAGATTCACCTGTTAGGATTGTTAACATTCAGCGCTCAAGTGCAGAGTCGAGGAGGCTGGAGGGGCGCAACACCGCCATCTCGCGGCGACTGGGTGCACAGCGCCTGTGAGGACCCAGACTGGGATCCACCTGTCCCAGAGAATCATTTTCAGCATCAAAGCGCATCCCTGCGCTGTCCGTAAAGAGCTTGCCATGCGGCACGTACCGCGCAGGACTCCAGACCTGCCTTATCTTTTGAGATCCCCATAGCCCCTGAAGGAAGGGACCACTAATATCAACATTCACAGGACGGAATCGGAGGTGTCCTTGTGTTCACAGCCGGGCAGCCCACCCAGCTCGAGGAGGGCCTTGGGGAACGCTGTCTAGCTCGCGAGAGGTGGCAGTGGTTTCCCGAGAAGGGCAGCCGCGTGTGGCTTCACCGTTCCCTTTTGTGTTTAAAGGGAATTTCCCTGGATGGATTAGGTGTCGTGGCAGCAGTGTGAGAACAGAAGTGCCCAAGCCCGTCCCCTGGGCCAGCCCCTTCAGCTCTCTGGGCCTCAGTGTCTTCACCTGTCAAACGGGGACAGCGACACTCCTTCCCAGTGCAGGGTGGGGTCCGAGTGAGTTAGGGCAAGCCAGCATTCAGTGCAGGGCAGCTGGGGTCTGACTCCTGGGGGAGTTGGGCTTGGAGAAAGTGAGATCTCGTGGGCTCTGGGAAGGAGGGCCTGTGCCCTGTTCCCACACAGCACCCCCAGCGGCAGGGCTCCTTAGGGAGGCCAGGCCAGGGCCAGGCATGGCCAGAAAGACCCTGCCTTTAAGGTGCTGTGGAGCTCTGGGCAAGGAGTGTACCCAAGTAACCAGCGTGGCCCAAGGCCAGGGGTCCCCTCTGCAAGTGTCAGATTGGAGGGGGCCCTGATGATCTTGCAGACCCTGCAGCCACCTTGGGCCAGAAGTCAAGCAGGGCTCTTGCCCTCAGAGAGCTTCTAGTCTAGTGGAGATACACCCATGAAACTGCCTTGCTGAGAAGCTACCAGGAAGGAGAGGCCCCAGAGAGGACAGCAAATAATGGGGGAATGTGACCTGGTCAGGCCATCAGGGAAAGCTTCCTGAGGAGAGGATGATGGATGAAATTTGGAGGCAGAGTGGGCATTGCCTGGGAGGCAGGGAGGGGAAAGCATTTCAGGAGAAGGGAGCAGCATGCACCAGGCAGGAAGGAGGGAGGACAAGGAGTCCCAAACTGAGGGAGGAGAGTGCTAGGAGGGCCTGGAAAAGTATAGAGGGGAGGGTCAGGCCACAGCAGGCTTGGGAGGTCATGGAGGGGGCTGTGTGTGAGAGGGAGGGTGATAGGGATGGCGGAAGGGAGGAAAGGAGAGGAGAGATGGAACCTGATTTGCATTTCACAATGACAGCTCTGCCTGCTGGGGTGGAGAAGGATCTGGAAGGGTGTGGCGTAGGCAGATGGGCAGAGCAGCTGCGAGGTTAGTTATTGCACGTGATCAGGAAGGAGACTTTGTAACCTGGGCCAGGGAAATGAAGGGAACAAGGCCAGTGATCCGTGCAGGGGCCCAGGAAGGGGTGGGAGGTGGGGGTGAGGGGAGCCCCAGGGATGGCACTCAGGCTTCTGTGTTACACAGTCGGACGGCTGGAGGTGGCCTCGCCAGGAAGGCACAGCTGGAGAAGGCCAGGTTTTGGAGGGAGGGCATCTGCATTCAGCCTTGGCCGTGCTGAGCCTGAGCTGCTGCTGAGCTATCCAGGGGAAACACACAGGTATGGGGTGTCTGCGTCACCAGTGAGGGGACCGTGCAAGTAACTGTCCTAACTGAACACTTCAGAGTGAAGAGCAGCTCTGTTAACAATGATGCCACAACAGTGCCCTAGACAGGTCCTGTCCCCGGCAAACAGGGGCACTGGTGCCCTTGCTATTGGTAGTTAGGAGACGGCAGAGACATAGATGAGGGTGAGATCCTTAGAGAAGGAGTGGACTCCAGGAAGCCGAGAGGAATGGCTGACCAAGAGTGGCGGAGGACAGGTGGGGACGGCCAAGAGGGTGTGCATCTGTGCCAGTGCTGGGAGCATTTGGGAAGTGCAGAGTGGCCCACGGTGGCCCCTGGCCATTGCTGAGGGGGCACCTGGCTGGATGTACCCCCTAGGAGGTCACTGAAGGCCTCGGTGAGAGCTGGCAAGGAGAGGTGGCATCGTGAGTCACACTGGGGTGGAGACTGAAATGGCCAGTTCTCTCTGGAGCAGCGCTGCTTAAATAAAAATGGTTTCTGGCATCTTTGAAGGCAGCTCTCTGGTCTCCTGCCCTCCTGCAAAAGCTCTCAAGGAGGCAGTAACTCATGTTCAGGGGGTGCTGTCTGAGCAGCAGGAGTGAGGGCTGCCTTTCCTCAGTGAACCAAAAATATTTGCCGCGCCTCTCCTATGTGCCAGGCGATGCAGACAGATTTATGGCAACAGACTTGAGAGAACAGGCCGGGGGTTCAAGCCTCTGTCACAGACGCACAGGAGCTTCAGAAGCAAGCTCTCTTGCTGGGTGGGATGCGGCCCACTCCATCTCCCCTGTTCTAGGAACTGCCTGGGCCACTCATCTCCCCTTATCAACATGAAGAGGGGACACCAGTTGTTCCACTCAACTGCCCCGGAGAGATACGTGCTCTGGCTGCTCTCCCCACAGGGCCAGATCCCTATCTCCAAACCGGGCCAACCATCATTCCCGCCACGGCCCGGGCTGAGTCTGGGGTCATGAGAGGAGGCTGTCTCCGTGGCGGTGGAGCTGTGCACAGCCTGCTTCCGGCAGGAGAGCCAGGTCCGGGTTCCTGTCTTCCCATGGTCTGGCTGCTCCTCGCTGGCCGGGATTTTATGCTTTGGTGGGAGCTCAGCTTCCGTCCCTGGCAGCCGAGGGCTCGGACCGACATGGCCAGCACTGTGCATGCTCAGGTTTTAGAGAAGGCACCCCAGCCTGGGGTGGTCTTCCACAGACCCCCACCCCCGTGCCAGAATGTCAGCACCCTAACACGCCCTGTCCTCAGTCTCTCCGGCCAGCCAGGCTACCTTTTTGACCTATTCCCCTCCAGGCTTGCCAAAACCTGGGGCCCACTCTGTTCTACCCACTGCTGGCCTTCTCCTCTCTGGGCCTTCGTGTGGGTCTCCCCACGTATGGTCAGGAAGTGGACCAGCGGGGTGGAAGGAGAGCTGGACGGTGGTCGGGCCTCGGTTTGAGTCCTAGCTCTGCCCTCACCAGCTGCTCAGCCCTCTCCCAGCTCACCGCCTCATCTCTAAGTGAGAAACACTCGCTCCAGCTTCAGGGTTGGACGTGGTGATCCTCTAGGGAAGGAGGGAGGCTGGGACCAGGAACGTGTACAGAGAATGCCTGGCCCAGAACAGAGAACCTCGTTTCTCTCTCCCTTCCTCAATGATCAAGAACTAGCCGGGAGGGAAACGCAAATGCAGTTTGGAAATGCCCAGAGCAGAGAATCTCGTTTCTCTCTCCCTTCCTCAATGATCAAGAACTAGCCGGGAGGGAAACGCACATGCAATCTGGAAATAAACCAAACAAAGGCGAGAAAGAGATCTAGGGTGATCTCTTGTCAAGTCTGCTAAACCGCAAAGGAAGCAGACTTCCTGTGGTGAAATCATTGGCAGCTTTTGTTTCTAATAGATCGAAATGGACTTCGTATTTCAGTAAGTGCCTCAGAATTCAACTGGAAACCACAGAGGTGTTTGCTCGATTTAAATCTTCAGTATACCTCATGTTTAATTTCAAACAGAGCTCAGAATAAGCAAATGCCTGCACAAAGCCCTGAGATTCCCCCATTTCTGAGGTCACACGGAATGGACGGGGAGGAGGGAAGCCCTCTTGGGAGCGACTCTTGGTCGTTCCTGACCTGGAGGTCAGTGAAGGTCAAACCCTCAGAGGGCTAGAGGGGTAGAAAGAGAAAGAGAGACAGAGAGGCCTCAGAGTGACCACAGCGAGTTCAGATTGTGAGGCCCTGCAGAGCCAGTCTAGAGCTAACCGGGTGGCCTGGGCTCTCCCTGAGGACTACGACAGGGGTGCTCAGCCATCAGGGGTCGGGAGGCCCCCAAGCCTCTGTGCAATGCAGTGTACAGAGAAGCCATTCCCACCTCCCCCGGGAACGAAGGATCCACTTAGTCACCTCTTAGAAACTGAGTAGAAGCCAGAAAACCAGCAAATACTCAAATATCCAAATAAGGCTGAAAGATCCCAGAACCCGCATTCAGGCGAGCATGATGGTGGCGCCCAAGTCCAGATGTAGAAACGCCTGTCATGACAGGGACGGGTCTGCTTCCCAGCGCAGGCATCAGTTAACTGCTTTATATACATCGTCTCCTTTGAGCCTCTCAGCAGGCTGTGGGGTCGGTACTATGGTTACTGCCACTTAAAGATGGGGAAACTGAGGCAAAGCAAGGGTAGGTGGCTTGCCCTGGGCCACCCGGCTGGAAGCGGTGGGGCCAGGATTTGAACTGGGCACTGGCTGGAACCAAAGTCTACAGCTTCCTCCATTGTGCCTCAAACTGCATTTCAGAAGAAAAAGGAGCCCATGAACAGGTCAGAGCAGGTGCACCCCAACTCCAGTGCACCCTTCAAGTCTGAACCCTAGCAGGGTGCAGGGTTGGGCCTCTTGTGAAACCCTGTGGTTGGGATGGAAGGAGCTGGGGAGCACCTGACCCACAGATGACAGGGCTCCAGTAGATAAGGAGAGCTGGAACTTAAGCCTGGGATGGGGGGGAACGGAGCAAGGCAGCCCCTGAGATGGGATGGGACCTGGGCTCCAGAAACATAGGTTGGGCCTCAGACTGAGACAGGGAGCTCTCAGGGGAGCAGGCTCTGTGGCAGGGGTGAGGTTGTGACTTCAGCCTTGAACTTGGGACACAGTGGAAAGTACTCATGACAATTTATTGTGCACCTACTGTGAGCCCAACACTGCTGGACGCTTTCCAGAGGAAGACACTGTCGTCAGAGTGGTTGCCCAGGGTTCCTGAGAGCAAGTGGGACAGAAACCAGGTCTGTGAGACTGAGCCCCTGCCCTCTTGGCACTGTGTTCCTCTTTTGATGATGTCACCTGGGCACTGAGAGCACTTTCCTGTAGGATGTAGTTCAGAACACTAGGACCTAGTGAGTAGCCTTTTATCACCCTCAGACCCGGCTGCTGTCTGCTTTTGTTCTGCACTGCCACTGTGTGAAAGACGACATAGGGAAGACTGGGTGGTCAGATCATCCCTCAGGAAAAGTGAGGAGCTAGAAGCCACCTGACTTCCCAGAGGTTCTACAGTAAGAGTGAGAGGTAAACAGATGATGAGAGGTTTGTAACACCCATGAAGTGAGGGGAATTTTGGTTCAGTGCAGTATCATAGAGGGACCACAGGCTCTTTCTGCTTATGATGGGGACTGAGGCATGGAGAAGGGATGTTAATACATCCATCCACCCATCCTAACATCCTCCGCCATCAATTCATCTGCCCACCCATCCATCCATCTTCCATCATCCATCCTCTTCCTTCCATATACCCTCCACCATCCATCCATCCATCCATCCATCCATCCATCCATCCATCCATCCATCCATCCTATCCTTTCCACCTACCCTCTACCCTCCATCCATCCATTCATCTTCCTTCCATTAACACTCTGCCCTCCACCATCCATCCATCCATCCATCCATCCATCCATCCATCCACCCACCCACCCACCCACCCGTCTTCCATTCACCCAGCCATCTATTCATCCATCCATCTTCCTTCCTTCTATCCACCCTCTACCATCCATCCATCATTCCATCCAACCATCTTCCTTCCATCCATCTATTCATCCATCCATCTTCCTTCCATTAAAACTCTGCCCTGGCTGGGCACAGTGGCTCAAGCCTGTAATCCCAGCACTTTGGGAGGCTGAGATGGGCGGATCACAAGGTCAGGAGATGGAGACCATCCTGGCTAACACGGTGAAACCCCGTCTCTACTAAAAAATACAAAAAAACTAGCCGGGCGAGGTGGCGGGCGCCTGTAGTCCCAGCTACTCGGGAGGCTACGGCAGGAGAATGGCATAAACGCGGGAGGTGGAGCTTGCAGTGAGCCGAGATCCGGCCACTGCACTCCAGTCTGGGCAACAGAGTGAGACTCTGTCTCAAAACAAAAACAAAACAAACAAAAAAAACCCACTTTACCCTCCACCATCCATCCATCCACCTTCCTTCCATCCTTCCATCCACCCAGCCATCTATTCATATATCCATCTTCCTTCTATCCACCCTCCACCATCCATCCATCCACTCATCTTCCTTCCTTCCATTAATGCTCCACTATTAATGTCTGTCCGTCCGTCCATCTGTCCATCCATCCATCCATCCATCCATCCATCCATCCATCCATCTTCCTTTCATCCATCCATCCATCCATCCATCCATCCATCCATCCATCTTCCTTTCATCCATCCATCCAATCTTCACTGAGGACCTGCTAAATGTGAAGCATTATAAGAAGTACCAAGATAAAGTCTGGTAAAAACAGAAAACCACTGATGACTGTGGAAGCTGGGTGATAGGTCTGTAGCTTTGTTATACAATTTCTCCCTGCTTTTACATATGTTTGAAATTTTCCATAAGAGGTTAAAGAGATGAGGTGTGAAAGGTGGGAACTAGGAGTTGCAGTCTTGGACACGCCTGCCACACAGAGGCAGTGGATGTGCAGCTCTTCCTGGGCTCCCCGAAGGCAGTGATCTTGGAGCCTGGGAGGCCCGGGCAGAACACAGCCACCCGGAGAGGCCTTGCAGATTCGAGGGCAGGAGGGAGGAAGGGGAAAGGGAAGGGGGAGAGAATGAGAATGAACCTCAGGCCTGAGAACAGGTATGGGCTGGGGGTCTTCCTGGGTGTCTCCCAGCTCTGCCCGTTAGACAAGGCTCTCTGACACAGAACATTCTGGCTGCCTTTGGGTCTGTCAACTGTTCACAGGCAGCAGCCTCAACCTGGTGAGATGAGCTGCTAGCTGCCCAAAAATGTTTTGAGGAACTGGTGCCTAGCCTCACGTGAGCTGGCGGAGATCTGTTTTTATCCCAAACAGAATGGGTTCTATGAATGGCTGTGGGGGGCCAGGGAGCTCCCTGCAATTGCAAAAGCAAAACAAAACAAAACTGTGCACAGGGTGTGTGCTCTGTGCACTAGGTTCTCCTGTGCACCGCGTGTGTTCCGTGCATGGCGGGTGTTCTGTGCACTGCGTGTGTCCTGCTGTGTACTGTGTGCTCTCCTATGGACTCTGTGTGTTCTGTGCAGTGTGTGTTCTCCTGTGCAGTGTGTTCTGTGCAGTGTGTGTGTTCTGTGCAGTGTGTGTGTTCTGTGCAGTGTGTGTGTTCTGTGCAGTGTGTGTTCTCCTGTGCAGTGTGTTCTGTGCACTGTGTGTGTTCTGTGCAGTGTTCTCCTGTGCAGTGTTTTCCTGTACACTGTGTGTGTTCTCCTGTGTGCTATGTGTGCATGTTCTTCTGTGCACTGTGTGTGCATGTTCTTCTGTGCACTCTGTATGTGTTCTCCTGTGCACTCTGTATGTGTTCTCCTGTGCACTGCATATGTGTTCTCCTGTGGCAAGGCCCACCTGGCTTTCACCAGAATTTCAGTGATCTGTAACTCACAAACAGTTAAGAAACTGTGCCTTAGTGATAAATAAAACCCAGGGGCGGGGGTCACATTTGGCCTAAAGAGTAACGTGATGTGATGAGCGGCCTTGCTGGAGGGAGGGCTCCTTGGCCACAATAGTGAAATGGATTTGAACACTATTCCGAGACCCACCTCAGGAGTGCTAGTTCCTAGTGACTTGGGGATGACTGACATCTACAAACTCCTCTGGTGAGCCAAAGTCTCCTCGGATGTCACCTGAGCCCGTCCTCCCAGCAGCCTGTGTGGCAGGAATTCCTATCACCCCCTCTCCACACAAGAGAGAACCAGACAGCACAGGTGAGGGACACAGCCGGGAAGGGTGCCACCGGATCTGAAAGGCTGCCAGAGTGATCCGGAACGGGTGATCCTAGCTTTTTAGGCCAAAAGCTAAGCAAAGACGGTAAGGCCCAGGAGGTTTCCGCAGGCCTGAGGGTCTGGGGATGCTTGTGGTAAAGAACTCTGCCCGCAGGAAGGGCCGGCAGGCTGCCAAGATTGCAGTGATTGGCTTGCAAGCCACTCTGGTGCTTTCAGAATCAGCCCGGAGAACAAGAGGCATGAGACAGCTTCCACCATCCCACCGTCTGTCATGAGGCAACATGCCGTACGCAGAAGACAGAGAAGGGGCCTGGCACCAGTCTGGGAGACGAAAGGCAAGGAAGGCGAGGGATCTGTCTGCCAATCCGAGGACAGGGCAAATGCGGACACGCGCACACAGACACACAAATATGTGTGAGCACATGCAGACGTGCCCTGATACACACAGAGATGCTGGTGCACATGCACACAGATGTGCCCTGATACAGACGCTCGTGCACACACAGACGTGCCCTGATACACAGACGCTCGTGCACATGCACTCACACGTGCACTGATAGACACTTGTGCACACGCACACAGATGTGCCCTGATACACACACACACACAAACACACTCGCCTTCCTCCCACAAGCACAGTGATTGCCCCTTCCTTCATCTTTGTTCTCGTCCCACACCCCCCAGACTCCTTCATCCCAAACTCCCCACAGGCTGGCTGGCTGATTCCAGCCTTCCCAGGTCTCTAATCTTAAAGATGACCACCATTACATAACCAGATGTTTAATGCTTTACAGAACAAACATGTTCTATACTGTGAAGTTCATTATGAACCTGAATCCCTGATCTTTAAAGCCTATCATTCAACTTATGCCTCAAGCAGCAGCATTTTTGTGTTCCACGATTTAACTTACTACACACATGTTGTGCAAAGTCACAAACCTTTGCATACATTTATGAGCTTCAGAATTTAACTGGGAAGTGTAGCACAGTCCTTTATCCCTTTGCATTGCATGGTGAGAAATGGCTAAAGCAACCATCGCCGCATTCTGTTTTGTGAGCGCAAAGGAACACCTACTCTTATCTGGGCCACTCGCCCTGGTCCTTAGGAGGATGCCGGATCCCCCTGGGACGATAATGGCAGAGGCTGCACAGCTTCCTGAAGATGTAAGTACCACAGCACCAGCCCCGGGCAGGGAGCCAGGTCAAGGGCAACGAGAAGTCTTCTGGAGACAGCACAGCAACCCACCTATCTGTGTGCACCCGCACCCACAACCGTCTTGCACTGGGCGCGTCTCGCCCAAGGCAAGGGAAGCTGAGGCCTGGCCTCACAGCGTGGCCTGGCTGTGGGCCAAGAACACAGTGAACTTTGGCTTTGCTTGGAAAACTCCTTCAGATATAGAACTCCCGGCCCCTCCTGAAAACGATCATTTTCTTAGCTGGGGCCCTGTGCTTTAGGAAAGGTTTACTGTCAGAGCTTGCTGTTCTTCTGAAACTGGGCCACTAGGCTGAGCACCTGCTCAGAGGCTTTGATGTTCTTGGAGCTGAGGTAGGAGGTGCTGTTGGGGCCCGTCTCCTCCAGGAAGTAGCGGTAGTTGGCCATGAGGCCGCAGGAGCCGGTGATGCCTTTGAGGCTCACATCCGCCATCCAGTTGATGCGCCACAGCACCGCCCCATTCTGCAGGTGGAAGTTGGCCACGGGGTTCAGCGCGTAGCCGCGGTGCTTCTCTCCATACAGGTACCAGGCGCACAGCCTCATGAGCGGAGTCTGCAGCGCCCGCACCAGGGTCTCCGACTGCACCCACTCGCTGCTGCCGAGGAGGAGCTTGAGGGTCTCGTTAGTGGGGCCACCTGTGATCTCCGAGATTTCCTTACACTCCGAATCTGTGAAGAGTTCATTCCTCCCGTGATCCTTCACTTGCGAGTTCAGAAGCCCCAGAAGCCATTTGGTGAATCCAGGTATAGGTGACAGACTCGAAAACACTCCAAGGTGAGGAAACTCTCGCTGTAAAGCATGGTTGGGGTGGAAGGGAAGGCGGAGAAAACACACAAATTCAGCAGGTACACTACCAACAGATGAGCACCTCTCAACCTACGGCTCATATGCTGCTGTGTAGTGGTCACAGTGACATTTGGTACATGTTATTTATCTTCTTTCAAGGAACTGTTGTTTTTTATTTCTTAGAGTCAGGGTCTTGCTCTATTGCCCTGGCTGGAGTGCAGTGGCGTCATCATGGCTCACTGCAGCCTCCATCTCCCGAGTCCAAGCCATCTCCTGCCTCGGCCTGCTGAGTAGCTGGGACCACAGGCACGCGCCACCAGGCCCAGCAGGAAATATTTATCAGGAACCTGATGTGTGCCAGACCCTGGAGGCATCCTGACTCCCCGAGGCAGGGCGTCTCCGTCTCCACATCCCTTCTCATGTCGGCAAAACCGAGACTAGAGTGCTCGGGGACTTGCCTAAAACCAGACAGCTGGCCAGTGGGGAGTGGGGCTTGGTGCACCGCAGCTACTCACTGCAGACCTTGTCTTTCTCGTACACTGTGCTCCTCCCATGGCCACCTGTCAGGCCCCAGAAGCTGCTCTGTTGCTGGGCACACGAGTGGCCAGGGACTGATGAGTGAGCGACGAGCTGCCCAGCCACACCACAGTGGGTGCAGAACGGGGTAGAGGAGGAGGAGGGGGACGCTGCAGGTATCTCTCCATATCACATGACACGGTTCAATCGTTATTGTTCCAACTAGGTAGAGATCTCATGATCATTTCCAACAACCCACTACTTTCGGATTATAAACCTAATACATGCTCACTATAGCTTTTTTTAAAAAAAATTAATGACAGAAGAAAATAAAACCATCATACTCCACTACATTGAGAAAACTACTCTCAATAGTCTGCTAAAGCAAACTCCTGGTGTTTCCTGATGTGATTTTTGTATGGGTGAGACACATTTTATATTTTGCATTATGAATTTATATCGTGAGCATTTTCTCATTATCATTTAAAATTCAAAAACACAGAATTTTAACCACAGAGTAATATGAAAAGAGAAGACTATTAGGATTTTCCTCACCATGTTCCTCTCATTGGGCATTCGTGGTAGCTCTCGGATTTTTTGCCTTTTATTATTATTTTTTTTTGAGACAGTCTTGCTCCCAGGCTGGAGTGCAATGGTGCAATGTTGGCTCACTGCAACCTCCGCCTCCTGGGTTCAAGTGATTTTCCTGCCTCAGCCTCCCGAGTAGCTGGGACTACAGGCATGCGCCACCATGCCTAATTTTTGTACTTTTAGTAGAGACGGGGTTTTACCACATTGGCCAGGCTGGTCTCGAACTCCTGACCCCAAGTGATCCGCCTGCCTCAGCTGGGATTGCAGGCGTGAGCCACTGAGCCCACCTGTGTTTGCTTTTGTAAACCCTGACGAGCGCCTCCATGCAGAGAGGCCATTCGTTCCCTTCTAGACCCCCTTTGAGAACTTCTAGGCAGCTGCCCAGGGGCAGGTAACTGGCACCCTCAGGACAGCGGCTGGGCTAAGGCCTAACTCCCCTGAATCCTGGGATATGCTCCTCCTCTTCCTGCCTTCCTTACCCTGCTACATTTCCCCACCCCACCCTGCTCATCACCACCCTCAGCGAAGACAGAGGAACGAGGAAACTGGGAAGGAGCTGTGGCTTATTGTTACCCGGGGGGAAACATGGCGGCGTGGTAATGAAGCCCATATGCAGCTGAATCCTGAGGGCTTCAATTTGAAACTGATTATGAATTTACTAGGAGCGTGTAAACGTTCCCACTCCACACTGTCGTCCTCGAAGGGCTCTGCTGCAGCCAACTGCAGCCCCCAACGCAGAGAACACCCTGCTCAGAGCCACTCACTAGCAAACATCTAGCTACTGCACCTAATCATTAGATTCTACTCATTGGAATTTATCCAAGCCCCTGATGAGGTTGGTGGTTTTTGAAAGCCTAGGCCCAGAGTGAACATCAATATTTCTGATGTAGGATGGTGCATGTGTTTTTCACAGGGCAGCCAAGAAAGGGGAGTTAGATCAAAACGAAGCTGATGCATTTACCTTCGAGCTGTCTGGTCTCACCTCAGCACTCCCTCACAGGCCATGAGAAGGCCCATGCTAACAGCATGTCACGTGTCAGAGGCCCTGAGAGTGTGGGCAGGGGCAGGGGGGAGGACAGGCATGGCAGGATGACCATCAGCTATGCCATCTGGCTGGGACACTTCAGAGTGACACTTACACCAGGACGACACATGAAATCAAGAGTATCCTGGGCAGGTCAGAATGAGGTCGCCCTAGAGAGCTGATGACCTCAGAACACAAGTGCATCTTGCAGGAGGCTGGGCCGGAGGCCTCTCTCAGCATCATTCTCATCTCTCTGGGAGACTCATGGCTCCTAGGAGTTGCTGAGGGGCCTCTGGCACTTCTTCTACTCCCTGATGCTCCCTTTAGCTTCTGTCTTCATCCATGTCCTTCGTGGCAGCTGACACCCCACGAGTTCACGGACCTGACCACACGGAAGCCAAGCGTGACCGGGGCTCCCTGCGCGGCGCTTACCTGCAACTCCTTGACGACTCGCTTTATGAGGAATGTTCCCAGCTCCACCCCTTGGAGTCCCTGCTGGGTCAAACTGATGGAATAAAAGATCGCAGCAGCAATTCTGTTCTTCTCTTCCGTTTCTGATGGAGGACATTCCTTCACGATTGCCTGGAAAACACCAACGATGGTCCTAAGGTTGGCCTGGCCACTCTGCAGCCCACATGGCAACCCTGTCGCTGGGACCAGAAGACAATTCTCAGAGCACTGGAAGAGCTGGAAGAGACCTCGGCTCCCCGACTGGGGTGTAGGCTATGGAGCCTAAAAGCTGCCCTGTTTCGAAAACTCTCTGGAGGAGGCAACTCCACAGCTTCCCTGGGGGTCCTCGGTGCTGCATCGTTTCTACCATTTTGAAATTTTCATGCAAACTTTGCTGAAGAGCAATGGATGTCCCTTTCTGTCTCTTTTAGGCCTCTGTGCAAACAAAAACTTGCTCCGTAACTCTCCTGCCAACACTCAGCGGTAACACACGGATCCTCGAGACCAAACAGCTCCAGTTCCTTCGGCTTCTCCTAAAGGGCTGATGTTTCCCACCACTGAATTGCTTTTCTTCCTTTTCTCTGAACCCTAGGTTTTTCAAATTGCTCAAGAGGCCATATGCAGTCCTATATACTTTTCTTTTAGGAAATATACCTTTGTTTGACTTTCTCATGTACCTTTTGGGTTTCATGCCATCTTTGTTTTTCCTAAACAGTAACACAGACGTCCCGGCGAGGCATTCTAAGAAACGAGCTAGACTAGGAAGTCGCTTAGCTGAAATCTGAGTTTACTGCCTCTCATTCTGATGGCAGCGTTTTCTAATCCCTAATACTCAGAAGCATAATCCTTAATACTCCAAAGCTCACTGGATAACAGTGGAATAGCAGGGGGCTACTTTTTCATTTGCTTTGAAGCAGGTTACACCAGCTTACTTTTGAAGAACCCATGTAAACTATTTTAACTTCTACCAGCTACCTTCGATTCTGGAAGTGGGAGTGTTTAGCTTAGACCACATAGATGAGGTCTGGTAGTCAGTCCAGGAACTTTCTGAAACAGTGTATGGAATGTGTGAGTCTATGCATATCTGTCCTGAGGAAAACGCCCTCAGTGTTTTTCCCTTCAGATTCTTAATAGGGTCAGTGACTCTTACAAAGTGAAGAAACACTGCTGTGAGGAAATGGGGAGAGCTCATGACAAGAAGGACACATCCTCTAAGGACCGAGAGGGGCCCGCTGTCCCGCACCGTGCTCTATGGAAGAGCTCTGTGGTTCACAGAACAGAACTCCCTTCACATCACTCCCAGGCTTATCTCCTCTCTTTTTTTTTTTTTTTTTTTTTGAGACGGAGTCTTGCTCTGTCGCCCTGGCTGGAGTACAGCAGCACGATCTCGGCTCACTGCAACCTCTGCCTACTGACAAGCGATTCTCGTTTGTGCCTCAGACACCCAAGTAGCTGGGACTACAGGCGCACACCACTACACCGGCTAATTTTTGTATTTTTAGTAGAGACGGGGTTTCACTATGTTGGCCAGGCTGGTCTGGAACTCCTGACCTCAGGTGATCCGGCTGCCTTGGCCTCCTGGAGTGCTGGGATTCCAGGCCTGAGCCGCCATGCCCGGTTCTCCTTTGTTTTTTAAGAAGTCTGTAAGTTATCTTGTGATTCCTTATGCAAAAATCCCAGCAATCTTTTTTTAAAGTTTTCAAAATAAAAACAAAACTTTCTTCAGTTATACGAGTGAGGTATATGTAATGTCAAAGAGGCAAAAAGAATTGTAAGGCAAAGTGAATAAAACAAAAAGAGGCGAAAAAAAAAAAAAAACCATGCATGAAGAAAAAATAACAAATTACTCCAAAATCTAATCCCCATGCCTGTTGCTGCTGCCCTTTTGATGAACACCTTTCCAGGCTGTCTCAGAGGCTCTCGGTATGCACACAAATGTACACAGGACTGCGCACCCATACACATTCTCACGTGCCCAAATGCATATGCTCAATTTACACATAAGGAAGGCATCTCCCCTCAGAGTCAGGACGTGAGCTGGGTCTGAATTCCAGTTCCACCCTTACTTGCTCTATGATCATAGGTAAGTTACAGATGTTCCCCTAAGCCTCAGTTTTCTCATAGTAATACCTAAATCAGCCAGGCGCAGTGGCTCACGCCTATAATCCCAGCACTTTCGGAGGCCAAGGACGGCAGATCACCTGAGGTCAGGAGTTCGAGACCAGCCTGGCCAACATGGTGAAACCCTGTCTCTGCTAAAAATACAAAAACATTAGTCAGGCATGGTGGCACATGCCTGTAATCCCAGCTACTCAGGAGGCTAAGGCAGGAGAATCGCTTGTACCTGGGAGGCAGAGGTTGCAGTGAGCCGAGATAGCACCATTGCACTCCAGCCTGGGCAAGAAGAGAGAAACTCTGTTTAAAACAAACAAACAAACAAACAAAAAACACCTAAATCACAGGATGCTCTGAACAGTAACACACAAAATGTGCTTCACAGACTGACAAGCACAGAGCATATACTCAACAGATTTTATTAATATTATTCATAAGACCACACCACACACAAGCTACTGTGTAAACCTGAACTTCTACTCGACAATAGGTCAAGGCTGGTTTTCCATGTCAAAATATAAACCCACATCAATATTTAAACACATGTACAGATATCCGATGTACGTGAGGCCGCGCCATGTGTCTACACCGCCCTCCTGGAGCCCATTCTCTCCTGATGGGCCCTCGGATATCATCTCCAGCCTTTCAAACTGTCAGCAATGCTGCAAGAACAGCCATCTGACTCTCAGGGCTGAGAATCTCCCCAGGAGAAGTTCCTAAGAGTGGACTTTTTAGGCCAGGAGGAATGCACATTCTGAATTTTCATCCATGTTGCCAAACTGCCCTCAGAGAAGTCAGAATGGCCCCTAGTCGCACCAACAGGACGTTGGAGTGTGACTCTTCTACACACAAACATTGTAAGGGAATGCGTTTCTCCTTGGTGATCAGGAACGTCTGCTCATATGCCCTACTCAACTTCTCTAACTTCTCAGCGGGACACCTGCTTAGGGCACTCACCTTGTGATGGGCCATCATCCACTTAGCTTCCTAACAGGCCCTCCTGTCCTCCTGGCCTAAGCAAACCTGCGCTGCCCCAGGGGTCTCATGCTCCCTGCCACCTGTCTTTAGCACTCCCATTTCCAGACCCTGCAATGTGGTCCCTGGTTCTTCTGCCCCTGTGGGCCTGCAGGAGCATTTCAGACATTGTTGCCAAACTCATCCAGGAGCAGAGCAGCTTGCCACAGGACGGGGCTATCAACCCCAAGTCCCATAACCTCCACTCGCCGGGGAGTGTCCTGGGCCCACATCAGGCATGAGAGATGTGTCTCTTTCAATTTTCTAATCAAGTATCTTTCAAAACTCCCCACAGGCACTTAACAAAAGCTGTAAAGGTGAACCATGTATGAACCAGGTATCCCGTCTCTTCTCCCTTCACAATTATTTTCTGCCTCACAAACACGTTCTGTGATAGACTTTAACTGTATCTCAACCTAAGATCAATGCAGTCAGATGAATGCTCTCCTTGCTCCATAACTGTCTTCCCGCTACACTTCTACACTCTACACCTACAAATCTGGAGATTTTATGTAACCAATTAAAAAGCCCAGAACCATTTATTTGAAAAGAAAAAAAAAAAAAAAGAGGATAAAATCAAGTAAAAACAAAACAAAACAAAACAAAAACACGAGGGGCTCTGTGCTCTGTGGGGTGCCTATCTTGTCCCTGATTGACCATCGCAGGTACCTGGATGTTGCTGGAGATGTCACCAGTCAGTGCCACATGCAAAACGACCAGGGGCTCCCCAGGAGTTGAACAGTGAGAAAAGAAGTAACATCTTCTGTAGGGCCCAACGCGGCGCTTCATGTCCATCCAGTTTTTTACAGGATGCACAGCCTCAGCCCTGGGGCGAAATTTATAAAGAGATAAGACAAATGCATAATTCACAACTTAAGTAATGGTTGCTGACTCCTATTCATACTATTCATCTAAGTCAAACAAGTTCTTTAAATAGAGCTTTAATGGACTCTTCTGGAAGAGTCAAGGAAAGTCATTTTCATGAGAAACAGCACCCACTGAGAGGAACTACAGTGAATGACCATTTTACACACAAAACGGTGCTCCAATTTTAACCCCAGTTTTAAGAGGAGTTTGTGAGGCTCCGGGGAAGGATTCATGCAGATTTTCAGGTGAAACCTAATCAAATGCTTGGTGTCGAACACTGTGTCTTCTCTTTCCTCGGGATCTCCGTGAAGCCCTGTCAGCGCTGCAAACACGGGGCTCATCTGGTGTCTTCTAGCAACCTCACCCCACTGCTATTTTGTTTTCAGCACGTGAAATGGCAGCAGGCACTGTCAGTCCTTTGAATTGGTTACATTTCAAATAGGACACTTTTCAAACCTTGGATTCCATGGGACAACTTGTAATGTGAAGACACCTACGTGCAAAGAGTCCCGGGTTGTGAGGCCACCATGACATGCTAGCCTGTGTGATACTGGGTCCTGGAGGTAACGCATGATATAGCTTGTTTAGAGATTTTAACCCAGGGAAAAATCTTAACCACCAGGTGGGCCAAATGCTGTTTTGATTACGAATGCATATGCTTGGTCCAGTGAGTTTCTGCAACTCTGATCATGGGGTCTTGGGAAGAGAGAAAATGGGCGTGTTTGCTTTAAATAAGAGGACATAAATAAGAACCCACGCAGGTCCCTGACACACGCATCGGTTTCTCTCGGTGCCCCTTCCTCTTCCTCCATGATCTTAGTATCATGTGTGGTGACGGCCGCAGCATTTGCAAATACTGTGTTTGGATTTTATTAGACTTGAAATAAACTGTACATGTGAATGAAGATAGATTGGCTTTTAGCCAATATAAAACATACATAAATATACATGAAACATATATGTACAAAGCAAATGAAAACCTTAATACTTACTCACTAATTTTCTGAAGCACTTCACACGGTGAATGCCAGGTGACCCGTTCTAGGTTCAGGAACCCGGAGGAAAACCATTCTGAGAGCATTCCTTTCAGCACGCCATTCATTTCCTGAAAAGAAGATAAAGCCCAGGCCTTCAATGGGCAACAGATCAAGCCCATCTCTGTGTTGTGGCCAGCACAGGGAATGAAAATGCTCAAGCAGACAACTGCGCAAGACGATTCTCCAAACAGCTTTTCCCGAGATTCCTCTGTGAGACTCTTATCTCAAACCGAGTCAGGCTTTCATTCAACACTCTATTTAGACTTAACTACTTCAGTCCGTAAGACCCCTGAATGGAAACAATTCAATTTGAACTAAGTTGCGTAAATCAAATAATATGTTCCAAGGTGTTCACCATAGTGAGGATACTAATTATATCGAATTAACATAACAACGAAAGATGCTCTGTAAGGGAAAACTAAGACAGCAAGGGTGTCAGCAGCACTATCCTCATCCTCTTGGGAACCTTCTTTGATACGTCAAAACATTACTCCTACGTTTCCTAAAAAAAACAAGTACTTGGTCCAGGAGCCCTATTTTATCAACTGAGAGATGTACATTTTCATATTTTAACATCTCTCAAGTCAGGATGCAGCTTTTGAATGACGGCGGGTCACAGTCTAATTGGCAGCATTATTTTTTTTGAGAGATGGGGTCTCACTCTGTCACCCAGGCTGCAGTGCAATGGCATGAACACAGCTCACTACAGCCTTGACCTCCTGGGCTCACGTGATCCTCCTGTCTCAGCCCTCCAAGTAGCTGGGACTACAGGTGAGTTCCACACGCCCGGGTAAATTTTTTTTGTATTCTTTTGTAGAAATGGGGTTTTGCCATATTGCCCGGGCTGATCTCGAGCTCCCGAGGTCAGGCAATCCACCTGCCTCGGCCTCTCAAAGTGCTGGGATTACAGGCACGAGCCACTGCGCCTCGCCATAACTGGCAGCATTTTAAATCTACCTTAGAGGGACATAATAGTATATGTGGCAACCAATGCATTTCAGAGGTGATGAAATTATCTTAATTTTGCTTCAATTATTTATACCTTTATTATCTCTTATCTACTTCCAAAAATGATGTGAATTGACTCGACCACCCAAGATATATTTGCACTGAAGCTTTTCCAGCAAGACCAGAACAGAAGGCCCTGAGCAGGAGCAGCGTCGTCTCGGTGTCGCCTGCACAGCCACAGCTTGTTGTTCTCCAATGGCTGTATCCTTTTCTTCCAAATTAACAGAAGCCTCGCTTTTCAGCTAGGGACACAGCTGTCCAGAATAAAGACTGCCCTGTGGCTGGGGGTAGCCATGTGACAGAGTTCTGGCCAATGAGGGGTAAGCAGAGGTCTCCTGCAGCCACTTTGGGGAACTTGGAAAGACAGCAGGAGCAAGCCCTTGGCCCATCTTTCTCTTTGTCCTTTCCACTGCAGACTGGAAGGCGGTGTGATGGCTGGCACTGGAGCAGCCATCTTGGGCTGCTTTGGAGATGAAGGTTTTTCTGGGCAGAGCGACAAGATTCAAGTCTGGATCCACCAAGAGCACCAAAGAGCAGAATCAGCTCTGGGCTGCCGACCTCCAGACTTTCACACGAGAGACAAACTTCTGTCATATTCAAATCACTGCTATTTTGGGTCTTTGTTACTCATAAATTATGTATCAACAGATCCACTGAACATTATTGTTAAATAACAGTAAACATCTCAGGACATCTGATAAAAGAATGACCTTCTGAATCTCTCTATAAGGGTCATGAAGAACACAATGGGCAACACCTATAAAGAGTGGCTTTATAACAGCTATTTTCTTTTCTTTTCTTTTTTTTTTTTTTTTTTAAGAGACGGAGTCTTGCTCTGTCACCCAGGCTGGAGTGCAGTGGTGCAATCTCAGCCCACTGCAACCTCTGTCTCCCAGGTTCAAGTGATTCTCCTGCCTCAGCTTCCAAATTTTATAAAATCATTTTACTTTTTAATTCCTGCTAAAGGGTGAAAGGACTCAGCACTTTGTCACCTGGGGAAGACTTGCAGGTTTTGGAATGGTGGCTCAGAGACGTTTTCGGAAGGAGGTGAGATCTCCCTTTACATGTTTAAGCACTAGGGCATGAAGGAGGCCACAAATTTGTTCTGTGTGACCCCATGGGGACTGGGAAAGTAAATCTAGACCGACTGGTGTAAGTGATGGACAGTCAGACATGGACTCAATTTAGTGTAAAGAGGAACTTTTGAATAGCGGGAGCTGTCCACAGAAGTCATCCTGGGAGACGGTGACCCTCAGCACAAGCACAGGTGGACAGAACTCAGCAGAGCTGTTTGAAAACAGACTTAAGCATTGGATAGGTGGCTGAACCAGACGATCTCTGCAATTCCTTTTAACTTTACATTCCATCACTGAATCTCCTTTACTTGGTTGTAAACTCCATAAAGGCAGGGTCCACTTCTGATTCATTTCTACGGTTCGCAAAGCGTTTACCAATAGATTGATATCAAATGAGAAAGATGGAAAAATGGAACGAACGGTGATTAGTACGTAGCGGGAGGGGAGGATGAGAGAGACTGTTTGCTAGGTGTCACGGAATGGCCCTTTATAAAACTGTATTTTCTGCATTTGACTACAGCGGCTCTTAATCTTCCTGGGATCCTCTCACACTCTTGAGTATGTGTTAAAAACCACAGGCCCTGTCCCCAGAACATTGCAAACACATTAATAAAATTGGGCACCTGTTTTCCTGGGGTTCATGGACTCCTCTGATACTTACCTATGGACTATCCCAGGGGCCAGAGGACTTCTGTACCCCAGGTTAGGAACAGATGAGCTGAGCTCTGTGTAAGAGGTACCGGCATCTCTCTTACATTCATGATAGGAAAAAAGCTGAAAATACCTAGTTTTACTATCAGTTCAATATTAATTATGAAAGAAATGGTTTGGCTGATGAAAGCTCCTCCCCTACAAATCTCTTCATTCTATTTTGGGCTCCTGACAGCTACAAAATGTGACACTGGGACACGAGAACTGGGAATCTGGGCTAAAGGTCAGAAGTCTCCGTTGCTCAGTTCTAACACCGGCAGCAGCTGCTCAGGCACGCCGCGAGGTTGCCGGGATACAAACACCACCAGGGAAAGAAGCCTCCGCGACTGTGCGTGCATTAATTCAGCCACCATTTATCACCAATACAAGACTGAGAAACACAACTGCTGGGAATATCCTGGCGATGCTAAGGGTAGCGACAGTTCTCAGTGTATTCTGCTGGAGTGCTTCTTATTTTTTTTTTTTCAGAGGCAGGTCTTGCTATGTTGGCCAGGCTGAACTCCCGTGCTCAGCTGAACCTCGCAAGTAGCAGGGACTACAGGTGCGTGCCACTGCATCCAGCTCTGTGTATTCTGTATTGTTAATTCCATTGACTTGTATGACACTGTTTAGACCAGCCAACTTTTCCTTTTAAAAGATAAAATGGTTCCCTCTCTTTTGAAGCTCTATCAAGATCTGCTTATTTTGGTATGGAAGAAAAGTCACCTTCCCTTGCCCAGAAGCCCTGGGTTGGGGAAGGGAGTGGAAAGCCATGGATGAGGGTAGCACTGCAGAGGCTGAGAAACTTGGGGACAATTCCCACTCACATAAGCTTCCACTCCGCAGGTGTACACTTTATACTATGGATATACTTTCCTATCTCAAAATAAGTACCATTTAGCACAGCTAAGCACAGAATTTACTAGACCCAACAAAGAGTACTCTATTAACTAAAAGGCAGAGGATACACAAGGGTCTAGCATGGCCGGGTGGCTGTGGCAGTGGGAACCAGGTCCCTCTCTAGTGTCTGTGCCTCTGTTAAGGTTTGAACACCTCTCATTCCACCGAGGTCCAAACTGCCCATCAGGAACCCTTTCCACGAATTAAAGGCCAACCTCCCTTGAGTGCCCACAAACTGCTGAACCATGCTCAGACCTTCCCCTCTACTGGGGATTCGACTCGGTTTCACTGGGATTTCACCTCCAAGAAACTGAAGTCATCAACCAACTGGGCCTCTGGAGAAAAACAAAAAGCCTATAAACCACCACTCCCTAGACACATCACATCCTCATTCCCACACCTACCACACAACCACAGGGACACACATACCTACAAACTCCTCCACGTTTTGTGGCCACAAATCCAGGCACGGTAACAAACCTCCAAACTCACTTAGACCAGAGGAAAAGAACATTTTAAAAAGAAAGCACACAGCCGGGCACAGTGGTTCACACTTGTAATTCCAGCACTTTGGAAGGCCAAGACGGGCAGATCATCTGAGGTCAGGAGTTCGAGACCAGCCTGGCCAACATAGCAAAACTCCGTCTCTACTAAAAATACAAAAATTAGCCAGTAGTGTTGGCAAGTGCCTGTAATCCCAGCTACTCGGGAGACTGAGGTGGGAGAATAACTTGAACCCAGGAGGCGGAAGTTGAAGTGAGCCGAGATTGTGCTGCTGCACTACAGCCTGGGCAACAGAGCAAGACTCTGTCTCAAAAAAAAAAAAAAAAATCAGATAAAAAAATAGATCACATAGGTTACAATATCAGATTCCAGTTGACAGTTTATATGTACAGAAAAATGTAACTCTATTCTCAGACTGATTTAAATGTTTAAATGACAGGGATTTAAAAAAAATTACACTTGGGCTCACACCGATCTATAATCCCAGCACTTGGGACTGGAGGATTGCTTGCTTGAGGCCAGAAGTTCAAGACCAGCCTGGGAAACACAACAAGATCCCATCTCTAAAAAAAAAACATAAACAACAAAACAAAAACCCATCTATATATATACACACACACACACACACACACACACACACACATACACATACATATATATGTGTATATATGAGAAAACTACGCAGAGCAAGGGAAGGGGAAGGGAATTAACAGGTTCGGCTACTAACAGTTATATGCACTGAATGTAAGGTTGGGGTTTCTAGGTAAAGAAATGGAAGGGGCACAATAAAGCAATCACAAAAAGGCTCCTGCAGCCATTATGTCCTAACCATATGCAGAGGCAAAGATCAGGCTGCCATTATTCATTCTGTTTGATATCTCTGGTCCACAGGACTTCTGGCCTAATATTACAGTATGCAATGTATTTTTTTTCCCCTTATGTATATAGACAGCCTTGGTCAAAAAGCAAGGAAATGTGTGAATGTCTGAGGACTCAGCAGCCTCTGTATTTCCCAGGGGCCAGCTCCTTTCTTTCAACAGTCAAGTCTGGATGTGAGTGTGTTCAGTCGTGTTCCTTCCCAACGATGTGACAACCAAGAGTTTTCCTGAGTGGGGAAGAACAAAAGGATGTATTCCACAACATCTCACAGAACCAGGGAATTCAGAATTGGACCGGATGTGAGAAATCAACGAGGGACAAAGCTGGCCAGTGTCTGATAGGAGGACCCTCCCAGCTGGGAAGAAACCTTTCCAGCCCTTCGTGGCTTCCTTCCAGGCTCAAAAATCTACGACAGAGTGTGGGGCAGTCTCACCTCCACATAAATGCTGAATGATTAGTGTGTCAAGTATGTCTCATGCCAGGGCACCCAGGAATCTATTGCAATGACTCATTCATCACTCTGCTATGCAAGAAATTTAAGATAAGTTTCCCAGTTTTCGAGGAGCTGATCACTTACTTGGGGGGATGATATATTGCCAAGTACTATGTGCAAGTGTGGATCAGAAAAGCTCAGCTATTCAGACCGGGCTTGAGACCAGAACATGACGATTCAACACGGTAAGAATTCTTGAGTGATTTCATGTCATGCAATTAGCAACTGTGGGCTTTCTGTCTGAGAATCTTATGGCCAAAGATGCCTGGCCCTCAGTAACAGCACTGTAAATTAACCAGCTATCATGGGGAATCAAATCATGGCCACTGTTGTCACTCTTGACATTAATCCCATACTTAATTATGCCCGATTTTATGCATCTAAGTAGCCAAAAAAGGTAAGAAAGTTTCTAATAAACATCTGATTAACTCACACAGTAAGACAGTGATACAGCATAGGGCAAAGAACCCTGGATTTGGGTGGGTGATCAGCAAGAGTTTTTTGCTCTGAATTTAAGGACAAGTCACACAACCTGAGCATCTTCTCCTTTACTGTAAAAGGGATACGTGTTATCACCCACGTAAGACTGAAGGAATGAAAATGAAACTATTAAACCAGTATTAGAGTTCTTAAATGGGTCAGGTCATAACCACTCAATCGTTCAATTTTTTTTTTTTTTAACTCCAACTGTACATAACAAACTTCTGAATGTCCAAAACTTCCTGAAACATTTACATCATTTTTCATTAATTAAAAGGGCAGGTTAAGCCTGGGCAAAATGGTGAAACGCACCCTCTACAAAAAAATAACAAAAAGCCGGGCATGTGGCCTGCGCCTGTAGTTCCAGCTACTCAGGAGGCTGAAGTGGGAAGACTGCTTGAGCCTGGGGAAGTCGAGGCTGCAGTGAGCCGTGAAAGCACCACTGTACTCCAGCCTAGGGAACAGAGTGAGACCCTATCTCAAAAAAAAAAAAAAAAAAAGAAAAGAAAAGAAAAAAAAGGGCGGGGGGGCAGGCTAGTGTTTCGCCGTATTTAATACTAACAATATAAAAGGACAGTATATGCTTTAGGCCTTCTTTCGGGTCATAATCATTTAAATCTCAAAGTCTGTATCTGCATCTAACACGAATGAACTGTGCTAATGCCTGATTACCTCAAGTCAACTCAGAATCATCACAGTAAGTACCGAACTCAGGGTGTTAAATGTCCTCCCAAAAGTCACGGAGCACAGAGAAGGCCAGAAGCCATAGAGACTCCGGAGTGGTGCTGGTGGTGACCTTGAGTCCTATTTACCTTTGTGTATTTCACAGGACTTCTCAGGACAATGTCTCACACATAGCGGGTGCCCAATTAACCTCTGAAACACTATTCAGGGTCTCAGAAGGCTGCCTGATGCTCAGCCTGATGCTCAAGTTCAGGTATACCATATAGATGAAACACTTTAATCAGCTACAACAATTAAAAAAGAGACTGTAGAGCACACACTAATCAGGTACGGGAGGTGACAGTTACCTTCAAGGCCACCAAATGCTGAGTATTTAGTAAACACTATACAAGTGAGGACTTCAAGGACAGACTGGAGGGAGGCGGGGGTGTGCTCTGACGAGGCCAGGACTCAGCGTGGGAAGGGGAGAGTTGGTGAGCTGTAACTGCGGGCGAAGTGAGCGTGGTTTCAGGCAGGGAAGGTGGGGTGTGTGGGGCTTGGAGGGGGCAAATGAGGACTACTCGAGGAGGGCGGCCAGTCCGCGCTGCCGGGGGGTCGAGTGCAGGCCCCTTACCCGGACGTCCGGCCCCTCCACCAGCTTGAGGGCCTGAGCCTCGAGCAGGTCGGCCCGCAGCTGCACCAGGAAGCGCACGCCGCCGTCCAGCTTGCTGATGTGGTGGAAGAGGCCGCGGTAGCGCGGCACCAGCGCGTAGCGCAGCCGGTCCTCGGCCTGCAGCAGCACCGCCGCCTCCCGCTGCTGCTGGCGCAGCTGGAGCACGCCGGCGCTCTGCTCCGCCACCTGGCCGTGGTCCACGCCGAAGCCCCGCGCCAGGCGGCCCAGCAGCTCGGCCCGCTCGGCTGTCTCGGCCAGCCCGCCGTAGAAGCTCACGAAGTCCGCGCACTGACCCTCGGCGGGCGCCGGTGTTTTCTCGCGCAGCTCGTAGGCCGGTGTCGGCGGCACCGCGCGGCGCAGCAGCTCGTCCATGGCCCGCTCCAGGGCGCCAGTCGCCTGCCCGCTAGCCAGCCGGGGCCCGGGCGGCCGCGGGGTAAACCGCAGCGGGAGGAGACGCCTGGCCGTCAAGCCTGGCCCGAGGCCTCGCATGGTGCCGAAAACAGCTGCCGAAGGGGAGCGCAGCCGCCGCTGCCGCGCTTCCGGCTTCCGGCTTCCGGCGCACGCTGGCCCCATTGGCCGAGGCCGGGGGCCGGGATGGGTAGGCGGCCAATTGGAGGGCGGGGCGGCGGGGCGAGGCGGCGGGGGCGGAGCGGCTCTGGCGGAGGCCCTAGGCCAAGTGTGGCTAAAGGTTACCGGCCCGCGGCTGGGGTGCTTCGGTGCCTCCTCCGGCTCAGCTGGCGGCTTGTCCTCTGGTCCTAACACCTGGCCGCCTAAAGGCACCGGCCCAGCCCCTCCTCTCTTCCCCGACCGCACTGCACAAGTGCCGCCTCCTCTCTAGATCTGAGCGCCTCCAGCCTCCAGGTGCATCAGAGTCACCTGGGAACTCCTGTACTCGAGGATTCCTGGGCTCTGAAATCAGAATCCTGGAGATTCAGATTCAGTGTCTGGCAGGAGCCAAAGAATCTGCGTGCTTAAAGGTGTTTGTGGCAATCCTGTAGCCTTTGTTTGACCCCTGCCTAGGCACTCAGCATTCGCGTCAGGGTCTTCTTACACAGATGACTCCCAGAGCCACAGAGGTTGGAGGGGTGTGTGTGTGTGAAGAGAGAGAGAATATGTCTATATGTAGGCATGTATATACACATACGTATGCATATACACATACATATGTACGTAAGAGAGACAGAGACAGAGAGACTGATGGAAAGCCATGCCCTTGAGCAAATGCCAGGATGACACAGAGTTTTCTTTGAAATAGTTTTCAGATAATTGCAATTACCAAGAGAGATTTATTTTGTCCTCTAGAAAGTTAGGCCTGAACTCTATTTCTCCCTCCTTCCCCAATCCATTACAATTTGTAGACGAGAATGTCACATACCAACCATGTCTCCCACATGCAAAATTGCCGGAGGCATTATGAAACAGTGGGATTTTGTTCCACTCAGATGGAAATATAGCATCTTTGGTTGGAGGGTGAGGGAGCCATGTACTTGGTTGACTACATCTAGGTGCTAGGATTTCTATAGGTAGAACCCTCTGGTGCAGGTCTTGCAGGATGAAGACACCGGGAGGTAGTTCTGTATGAGGACAGCTTTTGCTAGGTGTGTCTCATCTTATGGGCCACGAAGAAACTATGTTTGGCTCATTCTGCCAAGACACACACACACAAAACAATCTGAAGGCCTAGTGGTGGCTTTTGAGCACACATCTCCGTTCCTCTTTTCTAAGAAGTGGTGAAACCATATTGCCAGCTGGCTAAGGGAGTTGGTCTGGTCAAAACTCTGGTGTTTGTTTTCCTTGTTGAGTGAGCTCTTGTCTATCATAGGATACTGCTGCCTTGCTTTAGGAATCTTGTCTTGAAAGCTTGACTTTGCTTAAGCATTTGCTAAGTGTCGTACCCCCACAACCCTGTTTCTTTCTCAACTTTCCCAGTGCCTTCCTTTTAATGTAATTTCTGGCTTCTGTTTTTTTTTTCTCTGTGTTTATACTTGTTTTTCTCTAGGTGTCAACAGCCATCTTCTGCTTTTTCCCCACTCAGGTCCTTATTTCAAAAGACTGCTCTAATCCAAAAATGAAATTAAGAAAACAGTTCTATTTACAAGAACATCTAAAAGGGTAAAAGAAATGTGTTTAACCAAGGAAGTGTGAGACTGGTAGATGGAAAACCATAGAACAGTATTGAAGGAAATTAAACAAGACCTGAACAAATGGAATGGTCCATGCATGGTTCATGGACTGGAAGATGTACTATTGTTAATATAGCTAATATGGTTTGGATCTGTGTCCCAACCAAATCTCACGTTTGATTGTAAGCCCAGTGTTGGAAGTGGGGCCTGGTAAGAAGTGACTGGATCATAGGGGTAGAGCTCTCATAAATGGGTTAGCACCATCCCCCCTTGGTACTGTATAGTGAGTTTTCAGGAGATCCGGTTGTTTAAAAGTGTGCATCACCACCCCCTCTCTTTCTCCTGCTCTGGCCATGTGAAGCTCCTCACTTCCCCTTTGCCTTCCACCATGAATGGAAGCCTCCTAAGGCCTCCCCAGAAGCAGAAACCACTATGTCTCCTGTACAACTTGTGGAACCATGATCCAATTAAAGCTCTTTTCTTTCTGAATTACCCAGTCTCAAGTATTTCTTTACAGCAGCGTGAGAACAGATTAATACAATGGCAATACTCCCCAAATTAACCTACAGATCTAATACAATCCCTATTAAAATTTTTCAACTGCCCTTTTTTTTTTTTTTTTTTGCAGAAATAGAAAAACGTATTCTAATATTTATATAGAAATGCTGGGGGCCCTGAGTGGCCAAAACAATCTTTAAAAAGAAGAACAAACTTACTACAAAGCCACAGTAATCAAAATAATGTGGTACTGGCAGAAAGATAAAACACAAAAATCAATAGAATAAAACTGAACATCCAGAAATAAACCCATACATCTATGGTCAATTGATTTTTTTTTTTTTTTTTTTTTTTTTGAGACAGAGGCTCACTCGGTCACTCAGGCTGGAGTGCAATGGCATGGTCTTGGCTCACTGCAACCTCCTCCTCCCGGGTTCAAGTGATTCTCCTGCCTCAGCCTCCTGAGTAGCTGGGACTACAGGTGCGTGCCACCACACCCAGCTAATTTTTGTATTTTTAGGAGAGACAGGGTTTCACTATGTTGGCTAGGCTGGTCTTGAACTCCTAACCTTGTGATCTGCCTGCCTTGGCCTCCCAAAGTGCTGGGATTACAGGCGTGAGCCACTGTGCCGGCTTGGTCAATTGATTTTTGACAAAGGTTTTAAGACCATTCAGTGGGTAAAAGAGAGTCTTTTCAACAAATGGGATGGGGACAACTAGACATCTACAAGCAAAATAACAAACATAGACCCCTACTTACCTCACAGCATATATAAGAATTAACTCAAAATGGATCAAAGACCTAAATGTAACAGCTAAGACTATAAAATCCTTAGAAGGGAAAATAGGTGTAAATCTTCATGACTTTGCAATATGATTATTTCTTAAATATGACATCACAAGCGCAAACAACAAAAGAAAAACAGATAACTTGGACCTCATCAAAATGAGAAACTTTTATGCATTGAAGGACACCATCAATAAAGTAAAAAGATGAGCGACAGAGTGGGAGAAATATTTGCAAATCATATATCTGATAAGGGTCTGTATCTGGATTATATAAAGAATTCTGGCCAGGTGTGGTGGCTCACGCCTGTAATCCCAGAACTTTGGTAGGCTGAGGCAGGTGAATCACGAGGTCAGGAGATCGAGACCATCCTGGCTAACATGGTGAAACCCCATCTCCACTAAAAATACGAAAAATTAGCCAGGCGCGGTGACTCACGGCTGTTATCTCAGCAGTTTGGGAGGCCAAGGTGGGCAGATCACGAAGTCAGGAGTTGAAGACCAGCCCGGCCAAGATGGTGAAATCCCGTCTTTACTAAAAATACAAAAATTAGCCGGGCGTGGTGGCAGGTGCCTGTGATTCCAGGTACTCAGGAGGCTGAGGCAGAGAATTACTTGAACCCGGGAGGTGGAGGTTGCAGTGAGCTGAGATTGTGCCACTGCACTCCAGTCTGGGCAACAGAGCGAGACTCTATCTCAAAAGAAAACAAACAAACAAAACAAAACAGAACTACCTCAGAGGCATTAGCATTTCTCTACCAGTTTCAAAGACTCAGTAGAGAGAATCTGATTGGTTCAGTTTGGATCAGGGCTAGACTGGGATACAGGGTAGCGTGGAGCCCTCAGAGGTGTTAGGGATTTAGCCTTTTGGGTGGGGACACAGTGTTCAGATAAGAAGGGTGTGGGCTAGGCAGTTGTCCCAAAAGATGTCTACTTTAAGTATAAAAAAAAATTAGGCTGGGTGCAGTGGCTCACGTCTAAAATCCCAGCACTTTGGGAGGCTGAGATGGGTGGATCACCTGAGGAGTTTGAGACCAGCCTGGCCAATATGGTGAAACTCCATCTCTACTAAAAATACAAAAAATTAGCTGGGCGTGGTGGCGCAAGCCTGTAATCCCAGCTACTCGGGAGGCTGAGGCAGGAGAATCACTTGACCCTGGGAGGTGAAGGCTAGAGTGAGCCCAGATTGCACTATTGCACTCCAGCCTGGGGAACAAGAGTGAAACTCTGCCTCAAAAAAAAATAAAAAATAAAAATAAAAATAAATAATAAATAAAAATAAAGAACATCTTGGAAAAAAGAAAAAATAAATAATCACCCATAATCCTAGCATCTTAATCACTAGAGCTTTTATTTCTGCAAATCCTTTCAGTATTTGTCCACAGGCCAACATATTTTTTAGAGTTGTAATCACTGTGTTTGTGCTGTTGATTTTGGTTTTTTTCACTTGCCATCATGTTACAAACACTTCCCACGTTTCTAAATCACCTTCATAATTATCCTTTTTAATGGCTGCATAACATTCAATTGAGTGTATGTACCATAATTGTTGTAATCACTTTCCCATTTCTGGATATTTACATAATTTCTAATTATTTTTTTTGCTATTATATATATACATCTCGTACTGTAGGAAATACTTTCGTGCATACTAATGTTTTTTTCTTTACTTGAATTGCCCACATTACTTAAAAAGACCAAATAGGATAAAATTTCCCATGAAATGTCAAGCTAACCAAGCAGCCTAGAAAGAAGAGAGACTCATAAACTCACCGGGGATCGGAAATGCAGCCACAATTCCAGGAGACCCCCTTCCCACCAGGGAAGCCCCTATTCTCTCACCCCTGCTGTTTCGGCCTCTTTCCCTCACCGACAGTGCACTGACATTGTCTGCAGTATGAATGTGCTGCTGTAGATTTCTATTTTCATTGGTGTGGTATCTGGGTTGGTTTGCCTATGCTGTTGCAATGCTACTATGAACATCCATGGACATGACTCCTGGTCCTGAGGCACATGTGTAACGGTCTTTCTAGACCAGTTTCTCAACCTTGACGTGATATTTGGGGTTGGATCCTTCTTTGTTATGGGGGCTGTCTGTGCATTGTGGATGCTCAGCAGCACTTCTGACCTTGACCCTCTAGAAGCCAGGAGGAGTTCCTGGTAAGAAGACATGTATCAAACATGTCTTCCTGCTATTGAGAATCGCTGCTCTGGACTAATGCCCCTCCTGCTATTAAGAATCACTGCTCTGGATAATGGTTTTCAAACCTTGCTACACTTTAGAATCACATGAGGAGATAAAAAAAATTTTTCACTAGCCTGGGCAACATGGCAAAACCCCATCTCTACAAAAAATACAAACATTAGCCAGGTGCGATTGTACACGCCTAGGGAGGCTGAGGTGGGAGGATCACTTGAGTCCAGGGAGAGTGAGGCTGCAGTGAGCTGAGATTATGCCACTGCACTCCAGCTTGAGTGACAGAGTGAGACTCTGTCTCAAGAAAATTAAAAAAAATTAGGCCCAGCACAGTGGCTCATACCTGTAATCCCAGCACTTTGGGAGGCTAAGGTGGGTGGATCATTTGAAGCCAGGATCATTTGAGGCCAACCTGGCCAACATGGTGAAACCCTGTCTCCACTAAAAATACAAAAATTGGCCAGGCATGGTGGCTCGCACCTGTAGTCTTAGCTACTTGGGAAGATGAAGCATGAGAATCGCTTGAACCTGGGACACAGAGGTTGCAGTGAGTTGAGGTGGCACCACCGCATTCCAGCCCGGGAACAGAGTGAGACTCTGTCTCAAAAAAAAAAAAAAAAAATTAATTAAAAAAATAAAAATGTTAATGCCAAGACTGTATCCCAGACCAATTAAATCAACATCCCTAGGGGCACAGTGCTAGACACATTGCCTGCACACTGGAATCATGTGAGAGCTTTAAAAAAACTGATGCCTGAGCCAGGCACCCAGAGGTTCTCATTTAATTAATTGGTCTGGAGGGGGACATGAAGATTTTAAAAAGTGAAGCCTTAGGTGAGTCTAATGTGGAGTCACGTTTAAAACCACAGGGGCAAATGCCTATGAGCGGAATTGCTGGATTGCAGGCCTGTGCTTTACTAAGCAATGATAAGCTGTTTTCCAGGGACTTTTTTTATAAACACACGTCTGCCTTCCACCCTCTATGTCCCCAAACTGAACTCCCCAAAGCCAAGATCTATGTCTCCCTTATCTTTAGATACCTGCCACCTAACCAAGTAGCTGGTATGTAGTAGCTGCTTAATGTCTATTTGTTGTTGAATGATTAGAAGTAGGTTATCATTTTGCTGCCATCAGATAAGATTTTGTTGTTGTTGGAACCTATAAGAGAGAAGCAGGATTATAAACAGAGATGGAGATGGAATCTTTTTTTTTTTTTTTGCAACAGAGTCTTGCTCTGTTCCCAGGCTGAAGTACAATGGTGCAATTTCGGCTCACTGCAACCTCCACCTCCCAGGTTCAAGCAATTCTCCTGCCTCAGCCTCCCAAGTAGCTGCTGGGATTACAGGCACAAACCACCATGCCTGGCTAATTTTTGTATTTTTAGTAGAGATGGGGTTTCTTCATCTTGGCCAGGCTGGTCTCAAACTCATGACCTCAGGTGATCTGCCCACCTTGGCCTCCCAAAGTACTGGAATTACAGGCATGAGCCATCACGCCTAGCCAAGATGGAGTCTTTTAACATAACACCTCAGACTCAAGCTGAGAAAGGTGGTGCCTATCAGCAAGTTTGAGAACTTGTAGATGCTTCATTTTCTTAACTCTGAAAGACGGAAGTCCAGGCCTTAGAGAATGGTAAGCGGCCATGAGGGACCTCCACGCTATCTGAAGAGGATGCCAGGAGGCAGAGGCTCCAACCTTGACCACAGGGAGTCAGGGTTGAGGTGGGGAGGCCTGAGTAAAGAGAAGTGAAATGGGGATCAGACTGACAGGGATCCTAGTCACTGGTCTGTGGTTGGCAGAAGATGTACCCCCCGATATGTCCATGTTCCCATCCCTGGAATCTATGAACACGTTAGTTTACATGGCAAAAGGGAATTAAGGCAGCAGATGGAATTAAGGTTGCTACTCAGCTGACATGGAGATGGGGAGAATATCTTGGATGATCTGGGAGTAAGAAGGTGGTGGAAAAGTCAGATTCAGAGAAAACTGTGAAGATTATATGCTGCTGAGGAAGATGTGGGGGGGGGAAGGGTGGTGGGGTAGGTGCTGGAAGCTGCTGCAGGTGGTCTCTAGAAGCCAGGAAAGGCAGGGAAACAGAGGCTCCCTTACAGCCCCCGGAAGGAATGAAGCCCTGCTGACACCTAGATTTCAGCCCAGTGAGACCTGTGTTGGACTTCTGACCTCCAGGACTGTAAGAAAATAAATCTGTGTTGTTTGAAGCCGCTGAACTTGTGGTCATATGTTACAGCAGCCACAGGAAACTCATACATCTTTCAAGGCTGGCTTTGTTTGCTCCAAAAGGAAATGCGAAGAGGAAAGTAATACTTTGTATCAAGCTCTGGACTCTATGAATAGTAATCATAACTAATGCTTGGTATTGCTCCTACTATACGCATGGCCCTAAGTGCTTCACATAAACCCATTCATTGAACTTTCGCAATTCTGTAAGGTAGGTACTATTTTTATCTACATTTTTCACTGATAGGGTAACTGAGGCACAAAGAGGTTGCGTAACTTGTTCGAGGCTGCCCAGGCAGTCTGGCTGTAGTGTCCCTGCCACGCACTGCCATGCTTGTGTTTGGTGACTTGAAAGATTGGTTTCTTTCAAGTAAGACATGCAGTGCTTCTAGATACGGTAGAGCAAAACTGTGGGGGCAAATCCATTGGGAGAGCAAGCTCACAATTTCTGATTTAATAACTATAATAAATACAAGTCAATCTCTTCTTGATAACTCAGTGTCCTCACCAAACCCAAGTTGGTGGGAAATTATTGGCGAAAAATCCATGTTGTATGGGATGCACTTTGTCATGCTCCTGGGGGCTCCTGCACTGACACGGAAGCTCACTTGTTACCGTGGAGTAAGTCAGCTTCTGCGCCAGCCAGTGTGGGTTAAAATCCTGGTTTGTTGGTTTATTAGCTGTGAAACTCCAAGCAATCTACTTTACCTCTCTGAGCTTAAGTTTCCTCTTCAACAAAACAAAACAAAACAACAAAAAAAACAAAACACTCTTCCTTCAAGGCTTGGCACTTCAGTGACAGGAGGAAAAGTATGAGTGTTATAGGAGGCAGAAAGAAATTATTTAGGTAGACAGGGTAAAGAGAGTCCCCGGCAGAAAACTTTCCTTCTAACAGAAAGTAACTCAGAAATCGCTCCCTTTCAGGCCAGGTGCAGTGGCTCACGCCTGTAATCCCAGCACTTTGGGAAGCCAATGTGGGCGGATTACCTGAGGTCAGGAGTTCAAGACCAGCCTGGCCAACATGATGAAACCCTGTCTCTAAAAAAAAAACTCATGAAAATTAGCTGGGCATAATGGCAGGTGCCTGTAGTCCCAGCTACTTGGCAGGCTGAGGGAGGTGGATCACTTGAACCTGGGAGGTGGAGGTTGCAGTGAGCCAAGATCACACCATGGCACTCCAGCCTGGGCGACAAAGCAAGACTCTGTCTCAGAAGAAGAAGAAGAAGAAAAAAAAGGGCTGGGTACAGTGGCTCATGCCTGTAATCTCAGCACTCTGTGAGGCCAAGGCAGGTGGATCGCTTGAGGTCAGGAGTTCGAGACCAACTTGCCCAACATGGTGAAAACCTATCTCTACAAAAAATACAAAAATTAGCCGGCTGTGGTGGTGGGCGCCTATAATTCCAGCTACTCAGGAGGCTAAAAATTGCTTGAACCTGGGTGGCAGAGGTTGCAGTGAGCCAAGATCGTGCCACTGCATTCCAGCCTGAGTGGTAGAGTGAGACTCAGTCTCAAAAAAGAAAAAAAGGAAAAAGAACAAAAAAACCCAGCTCCCTTTCTAACCTCATGAAGTTCAAATAAATCACTTCTCTTCTAATAACAAGTGGCCTGAATGATCAAGCTGTAAAACACTGATAAGACAGCTCAAGCATAGAAGGGGGCAGTCTCCTGGGTAATCCCCAAACTTCACACTCATACAATGGGCCTCAGTGAAACAGTGGGCCTTGATGAGCACTTTCCTTTCCTTTAGGCACACTCAGTAAGAAATGGAGCTAAAAGTGCACTGGGGTTGGGGGGGATGTCTACCGCTGCAAGAAGCTCTCTGGGAACAGACACAGAAACTCTCCCTCCCAGATAAGCAACACAGACTAAGAGCTGGCCTGGGTGGTCAGGGAATGGGGTGAGAGCCGATAAAAAATCTCTGGTCTATACAGATAGCACATGTGGTCCCAACTAAACCATCGGGCTCTAGGAGTAGAAGGCATCCCCTCCTCACTAGCCCATTTATAAAAACCCTGACATTTTTACTACCACCTGGCAGGCCGCTCGGGACCCCTCTCCATGATGGAGAGCGGTTCTTTCCTTTTGCCTGTTAAACTCCTGCTCCAAACTCACTCTGTGTGTGTGTGTGTGTGTGTGTGTGTGTGTGTGTCCGCAACCTGGATCTCCTTGGCTCTGAGACCAAGAACGTTGATGCTTACCCCAGACAACGAGGCTGCTTCATGAGGAAGCACTCGCTAAATGTATTTCCACCTCTTGTCTGGTTCTGTAATTCAGGACAGTGGTTAAGTGGTCAGGGGAGAGATACCGAGTCTCCTTTCCTTCGTGTGTTCATTCTGTGTCCATTCCTAGATCCTTCACTTGCTTGCTATAACAGTAGGCGAGGTACTTAACCTCTCTAGTCTCAACTTCCTAATCTGTAAAATGGGCATGCTGGTGACAGCATCTCCCTCTAACTTCCTTAGAGCAGTTGTGGAGAATTAATTGGGATGTTTTATGTAAACTGCTCGTAACAGTGCTGGGGACCCGGGGACCCAAGGACCCAGTGGAGTTAGTCCTTCTGCTTGTCAGAGACGAGAGGAAGGGAAGGGAGTCGAACACCCTTCAGCTGAGGCGGGGAGAAGAGTATGTGATGCTGCGGTCAGGGACGACCAGTAAGAGACCTTGCGGGAGACAATGGCTCACAGGACTGAGGGGAGAGCTGAGCTGGACAGGGATGGGCTTCCGGGTCAGAGATCCACGCATCTCCAGGCACAGACAGTGGGTGGCTGCAGCGTCAGCTGAGCCTGCAGTGACAGCTAGCAGCCCACACAATGGTGGTCATGCAAAGGGCGAGAGAACAGTAAAGCAGATTCCTTGTCTTCCTGCCCCCTTGTGAATTCCCAGCCGATGTCTGTGTCATCTTTCACTCATCTGGTGGCTGTATGTTGCCACGTGAAAAATATCCAGTTACAAGACGTTATACCATGATGCTATTCTTAGTTTTTTAGAAAAGCACTCTGAAAGAAAGTTCACCAAAATGTGAATAGAAGTTATTTCTGGGCGATGGGTTTTTTAAAACTGTCTTTTAAATGTATTTTTGAGTTGCATGGGTTTTTTAAAATCACAACGAGCATGCGTGACTTTTAATAATAAGAACGAGTCATATTTTTTCCCATTTCCATTCTGGATAGAAAAAAGAACCTATATTTATCTAGCATCATAAGATGTTACGAATCTACGCATCTTCCAGCAAGCTAAGTTTTATCTTTATTAGATGCAATTCAATGCCATGAACATTTGGGGAGCATTGACTCCGTGCCAGCTATTGGCCCTGGTGTTACAAGAACAAATAAAGCACAATTCCTGCTTTTAGAGAGCTCGGAGTGCCAAGCAATGACTTCTGTTCTGTGTTTATAAAAGCTCGCAATTTCTGATTTAATATCTGTAATAAATACAAGTCAATCTCTTCTTAATAACTCAGTGTCCTCACCAAACCCGAGTTAGTGTGAAACTGTTTGTTGGGAATAAATCTGTATTGTACGGGATGCACTTCGTCATGCTCCTGGGGGCTCCTGCATTGACACGCTGGGTCACTTATTGCTTAGACTAAGTGGTCTTGGACTGTTATGGTTTTCTTGCTACTCAGTAAACAATAATGATGTATTCTCCTTTCTGAACACTACGTGTTAGGCAAGGTGCTAAACTTGTACATGTACGATCACATTTTATTCTCAGAATAACCCATGAAGGATGGGCTTTACTGTTTTCTCAGTTTTACAGATGAGAAAACTGAGGCTCAGATAGGTTAAGTAACTTGCCTAAGGTCACACAGCTAGTCAGTGGACATGCCAAGATTTGAACCCATTTTTAGGCCGATTCCAAGGCCTAAGACGCTCATCTCTAACCTATGCACCTTTCCATGCTCAAGCTGTGTTTGCGTGTTAGAGCAAATTTTAGGTTCCAAAGAATTTGGAATGTTCCTAGAATCATAAATCTTGTCCCAGGTGTTCTTCTAGAATCTTGCCAATTCTCCATCAGGGGGTGGAACCTAATTCTCTTCCCTTGAATGTGGGTGGCCTTCTTTGGTAGCTGCGGATTTCACCTCTCAGATCTCCCGTCAAGAAAAAAGTTACTTTTCAGCTCTAAGGAAAGTGCTGAGCTGCCGTCCGCACCTCTTAGCACCACCATGGTGTGTCTTCGCCTTCAAGCCAGTCTTTCTGGACAGACTCAACCAATGACTGAGCAGGGCAGGGGTCTAGGGCCCAGCTGTTTCTGTTCATTATGGGACTCTTTGTCCCAGAGCATGAAGTGGGTTGGCTAAGACCCTGTCTGATCTATGCTGCCATCTGAGACTCTCCTGCACCATCCCGTGTCGACTCCTTTCCCTTTACAGCTGTCAGAGCCACACTGTGTCCTGAAGGCCTTTCTGACTTCCTCCTTGTGCTTCCTCCTTCCGTTCTCTGTCTCAGGTATGACCCCCACTCAACTTCTTCACTCCTAACTCCCATCTCAGGGTCTGCTTCCCAGGGGACCCATCTGACGCAGCCTTTTGCTTGTTTGTGAGTGACACAGTGCTGCGGAAGTGATACTGCGTGACCTGCAGGATGAGGCTACAAAAGGCAATGCAGCTTGCACATTGCTTGCTAGAACCCTCACTCTTGAAGCCTTCAGCTACCACGTAAGAAGCTCAACTCCCCTGAGGCTGCCACACTGTGAAGAAGCCTAAAGTAGAGCCCACATGAAGAGACCATGTGGAGAGGCCCTGAGACTACATGGAGAGAGAGTGAGAGAGAGAGAGAGAGAGAGAGAGAATGCCTGATCAGCCCCCATTACTCCAATTCCTTGGGGTTCTACTTCCAGCCATCATTGGACCCTAAGCCAGTGCTGCCCAGCCTAAGACCCTAAGCCAGTGCTGCCCAGCCTAAGACCCTAAGCCAGTGCTGCCCAGCCTAACTCATCCTGAATTCCTGATCCACAGAGACCCTGAGAGATGAAATACTTTTCTTTTAAGTCACTAAGTTTTGGGCTGATTTGTTACCCAGCAATAAATAGCTGGCACAAGTACCATGTGGGCTGTGGCATGTGAGCGTGGGGCCTGCCATTTTTCATAATCCTGCACCTTTACTACTCTGTGGGAGCTCAGCATAGTGGGCGTTCCATGCACATTGGTTACTGTTTTGCATGCTCAGTGAGATTACAGATATGGGCCAGTTCTGAGCTGCCTGGAAATACATGTGTAGCAATTTAAACATTTCCTCTCTAATTAAATTGTGATGAGAATCCATTCCAAGACACCCTCCAAATATTTGTTGATAAGAAAAACAGAGGGTGCTTCTGAGGTTTAGGATTAAAATTATGAGACTATGAAACTCAAAATTATGAGACCCCCTCATGTTAAATAAGCAGAAATGACAGTCCATGAGATAGTGGCTCCTGGTCCATCTCAACATAGTTATAAAGACATATGCGATCAGTGCCAAGGAAAGAGAAGTCATCCTTGTATCTCCTTAGCCCACCCCAAATCTTCACACAGGCTATGACATTGATTCCGAGCTGGGCAGACCTGGGTTTGAATCCCATCTTTACCCACGTAAATGTAACTTGGTTTGCAAAACTGTTGGCAGAATCCACGAAAGCTGAACATATGCATTCCTATGGCCCAGCAGTTCCCTCCAAGGTGTACACCAAACACGAGTATACATCTAACACGAGTACACACGTATGTTCACCAAAATCCATGTTCTGCGGTGGGCAGGTCTGTGCAAACCTACCCCAAAGTGAAAGGAAGCCAAGAAGCCTAAGAAAAAGGCTGACAAATCCTTAGCAGGAAACATTTAATAGGGACTTAGGAGCAGAAGCCATGTCTGTGTGTTGGGTGGCACTGAGACAAGATGGTGGATCCGTGTGGCACTGCCGCTGAGATCCAGGGCTTATATACCATAGGGAAAGGGTGGTTCAGAAGGGTTGCATGGGACAACTGAAGTACTATAACATCAACATTGCCTGACCTAAGGGCAGCATTCATGGCAAGTACCTGGTCTCACACAAGGAAAAATAGATAACTGAAAATCTATTTTTTTTTTTTTGAAACAGTTTTGCTCTGTTGCCTGCAGTGCAGTGGCATGATCTTGGCTCACTGCAACCTCCACCTCCTGGGTTCAAGCAATTCTCCTGCCTCAGCCTCCTGAGTAGCTGGGACTACAGGCGCCCGCCACCACGCCTGGCTAATTTTTGTATTTTTAGTAGAGATGGGATTTCATTACATTGGCCAGGCTGGTCTCAAACTCCTGAGCTTGTGATCTGCACGCCTCGGCCTCCCAAAGTGCTGGGATTACAGGTGTGAACCACCGCGCCCGGCCAAACTGGAAATCTTAAAGGCCTTCCCATAACAGGAATTAATCACAAGTCAACGTGGTAGATTAGCATCCAAGATGGAGTTGCTTTGGCTTCCACAGACATGTACTAGAATGTTCATGGTAGCCCAGGGTTTAAAAAGCCCAGATCTGGATACTATCCAAATGTCCACTGTGTTAGTTTTATATTGCTACATAACAAATTGCCACAAAATTAACAGATTAAAATAACACATATTTTTGACCTCGTGGTTTCTGTCAATCAGGAGTTAGGTCGGGACTCTGCTTCCGAATCCCACAAAGCTGCAAGCCAGGTGTGTTTCAGTCCATGCAGGCTGCTATACACAATGCCACAGACTGGGTGGCTTGTAAACAATAGAAATTTATTGCTCACTGTTCTTGAGGCTGGGGGTCCAAGATCAAGGTATCTGCAGATTCGGTGTCTAATGAGGGCCCACTTTCTGGTTCATAGATGGCAACTTCTAGCTGTGTCCTCATATGGTGGAAGGGATAAGGGGTCTCTCTCAGGTCTCTTTTATAAGGATGCTGATCCCATTCATGAAGGCTCCACCCTCATGACCTCATCACCTCCCAAAGACCCCACTTCCTAACACCATCGCCTTGGAGGTTAGGATTGCATACGTTGGAATCCTATTGGAAACACGATTGCAAGGTGTCTGCTAGGCAGTAGAGGTGTCTGCTAGGCAGTAGTCCCATTTCAAGGTTCAACAGGTGTAGGGTCCGCTTCCAAGTTCACATGTTGTTGGCAGAATTCATTTCCTTATGGTAAAACTGACGGCCTCGGTTTCTTTCTGGATGTGAACTGGAGGCCGCCCTCCGTTCCTTGCCACAGGGGCCTCCCCAAAATGCCCCTAACAAGGCCTGCAAGGGGGAACGTGCTCTTGCAGGGCAGAGGTCACAGTCCTGTGTAATGTAACTGTGAGTGAATTCCATCATACTCACCGTAATTCTATTGGTTAGAATCACATCACACTCTGCCTACTCTCCAGGAGAGGGGCTCACACAGGCTCATGAACCCCAGGAGGTGGGGATTGTGGGGGCTACCTTAAGTTTGCCTATCACATCTGTCAATGGCGAAATGCATAAATAAAGCATGGCACATTCACACAGTGGAGCAGTCCAAAGCAACGAGAATGAACAGTCTCAACCTCACGCAGCCATAGGGATGCATCTCCAAACAGATGATGGCGTGAAGGCGGCCGGACCCAAGGGAGCCTATGCTGTGTGATCTCATGGTATAAAGTTCAATAATTGTCAACACCTCTGCTGTCAGGAGTCAGGATGGTGGTTACTTGGGATGCAGTTAGTGACTGGGACCACACATACCTTGTTTGTTGGATAAGAGGTAGCTTATGACCCTTTCACTTGCCCAGCTCACGTGTGAGAGAAGAACCAGCAAGAGCTGAGAAGCAGCTCTGAACCTTATTTCCAGCTTCAGAACCAAGTGTGTAGCTCTGATGCAATCGCCTGTGGCCAGAAGCAGTTCCTTCTCAAGGCAGTGGGAGCAGATATACTATATAAATGGCTCCAATGGGCTGTGCATGGTGACTCTCACCTGTAATCCCAGCATTTTGGGAGGTTGAGGCAGGCAGATCACCTGAGGTCAGGAGTTCAGATCAGCCTGGCCAACATGGTGAAACCCCGCCTGTACTAAAAATACAAAAATTAGTCAGGTGTGGTGGCAGGCGCCTGTAATCCCAGTTACTCAGGAGGCTGAGGCAGGCGAATCACTTGAGCCCAGGAGGCAGAGGTTGCAGTGAGCTGAGATGTACCATTGTACTCCGGCCTGAGTGACACAGCGAACTCCTTCATTGGGGGGGAGGGGGAAGGCTCCAATGGCAGCCCCCAAAACTTCCCATTTCACATTTGTTAGCCTCCAAGCCTATGCCAGCTTTGCCCACCCTTTCAGGTGGTTTGACGAAACCAACATTGCTGTGTCTTCTCTTCTTGGGAGACAGCGGCAGGTGGCTGATCCCTGGTTGTCTGCACAGGGGGTGGGCAGCAAGAACTCAGTGCCCTGTGCTCTCCCTGGTCCCCAGCTTTGGAGCTGGCAGGGAAGTGCTTTCACCATGGTACAGGGACATTAGTCTGTGGAATGGATGTCATTTCTGACAGATGCAGGACAAGGAGAAACAGATCTGCCCCTTTGAGCTGAAAGTTTAATTTCAGCTGTTGGCTTTCCCTAAATGGAATGAGAGATGGCGGGAGCGAAAAGCAAAACTAACAACAGTGGGCATTCTCTTTTCTCCGTCACACCCTCCGTGTTTTCAGTGGCCAAAGCACACGCCTGCCCCCAAAAAGGGCATCAGCTCAGTCACAAAAACGGTGGTGTTCAGCCGTTGCCTGAATGCGCTTTGTGAAATCCGACACTGTTGCATCATTCTCCTGCTCCAAGCTTGTTAACACTCCCAGCGCTCTCGGCTGCTCAGCAGTGGCTGGCAGCTCCAGCATTTTGGGTTTCAAGTAGTTACGAGTTTTATCCCAAATAACTGGGTTCTGTTAAAAGTTAAAACACGGCTGTTTGTAGGGGATTTAAACTTTTTTTTAACTGGAGTGAATTTATGAAAGGCAAACGTTAGAATGTTTCTAGGTACTAGCGCAAATGGTGAACAGATAATGTCCATCAATGGGAGAATGATAAATTGTGGTATATTCATTGAATGGACTACTACACAGCAATAAAAAAGAACAAGCAACCACTACACCCGACATCGACGGATCTCATAAACATGATGATGAGTAAAGGAAAACAGACAGACAGACTGTGCACCATGTGTTCCACTGACATCAAAGGAAAGATGAGGGAAAACTATTCTATGATGATCGAAGTCAGAACAGTGACTGCGTCTGTAGGAAGTATGTGTATTTACAGGGAAGGGAGCCTTCAGAGGTGTAGGGAAAATTCTGTATTTTTATCTGAGTGGGTTACACAGATGTGTATCTATGTAAAAACCATAGAATTGTACGCTAAAGATTTGGGCGCTGTAGCTCCATAAAGAGTAGGTTTGAAGTTATCCACATTAATAACCACATCACTCTCGGCCAAGTGCGGTGGCTCACACCTGTAATCCCAGCGCTTTGAGAGGCCAAGGCAGGTGGATCACTTGAGGCCATGAGTTCGAGACCAACCTGGCCAACATGGCGAAACCCCGTCTCTACTGAAAATACAAAAAAATTGCCAGGTATGGTGGCAGGCGCCTGTAGTCCCAGCTACTCGGGAGGCTGAGGCAGGAGAATGGCATGAACCTGGGAGCTTGCAGTGAGCCGAGATCGTGCCACCACACTCCAACCTGGGCAACAGAGTGAGACTCCATCTCAAAAACAAAACAAAACAAAACAAAAACACCCCACATCACTCTTGGCCAGGTGCAGTGGCTCACACCTGTAATCCCAGCGATTTGAAAGGCCAAGGCAGGTGGATCACTTGAGGCCAGGAGTTCGAGACCAACCTGGCCAACATGGTGAAACCCCGTCTCTACTAAAATTACAAAAATTAGCTGGGCGTGGTGCCTCACACCTGTAATCCCAGCTACTTGGGAGGCTGAGGCAGGAGAATCGCTTGAACCCGGGGGACAGAGGTTGCAGTGAGCCGGGATCGCACCACTACACTCCAGCCTGGGCAACAGAGCAAGACTCTATCTCAAATAAACAAACGAATACAAACCACGTCACTCTCACTTGCTTTTCTTTTGCTTTTTATTTTTTTTTTTTTGAGACAGGGTCTGGCACTATCATCCAGGCTGGAGTGCAGTGGAATGATCATAGCTCACTGCAGCCTGGAACTCCCAGGTTCAAGCAATCCTCTCAGCCTCTTGAGCAGATGAGACTACAGGTGTGTGCCACCACACACAGTACATTTTTTGTACTTTTTGTAGAGATGCAGTTTTGCCATATTGCCGGGAGCTGTAGCCAGAGGGCTGGGGAGGGAGGAGCCTGGCATAATGAGCTTTGTGAGGAACAAGGCGTTTTCTCCAGGTCAATGGTTTCAACTGTTTAACAGAGGAATGGGCAGTACTCCATACTTAGTACCACCCAGCGGGCACTCCACTCGGACGCAACTGCAAGTACACTAATTCTAGCTTCACCCCCTCTTCTTCTCAACCTCCAAAAGTTTTTCAAAATGCACGTGAGAGCCAGGCACGTTAGCTCACTCCTGTAATCCCAGCACTTTGGGAGGCTGAGGCGGGCGGATCACCTGAACTCTGGAGTTCGAGACCGGCCTGGCCAACATGGTGAAAACCCGTCTTTACAAAAAGTACAAAAATTTGGCAGGCATGGTGGCAGGTGCCTGTAATTCCAGTTACTTGGGAGGTTGAGGGAGGAGATTCGGTTGAACCTGGGAGCATTCAAGGTTGCAGTGAGCTGAACTGGCACCACTGCTCTCCAGCCTGGGTGATGGGGCGAGACTTTGTCTCAAAAACAACAAAAAAGTAGATGTGAACTCCCCTTAGAAGATGGTCATGGCTACAAAAGTCTCCTTTTATATATATTTTTACAAACAGCATTGTAGGGAAAAGAAACAGTTATCAGACTGTTACTGTGTTTATGTAGAAAAGGAAGACATAAGAAACTCCCTTTTGACCTGTACCCTGAACAATTGCTTTGCCTAGAGATGCTGTTAATCTGTAACTGTGCCTGAATCTTGAGCCACAGAAACACGTGTTGTATGGAATCAAGGTTTAAGGGATCTAGGGCTGTGCAGGGTGTGCCTTGTTAATAAAATGTTTACAGGCAGTATGCTTGGTAAAAGTCATCGCCATTCTCCATTCTCGATAAACCAGGGGCACAATGCACTGCGGAGAGCCGCAGGGACCTCTGCCCTGGAAAGCTGGGTGTTGTCCAAGGTTTCTCCCCATGTGATAGCCTGAGATATGGCCTTGTGGGATGGAAAAGACCTGACCGTCCCCTAGCCCGACACCGGTGAAGGGTCTGTGCTGAGGAGGATTAGTAAAAGAGGAAAGCCTCTTGCTGTCGAGATAGAGGAAGGCCGCTGTCTCCTGCCTGCCCCTGGGAACTGAATGTCTCTGTATAAAACCTGATTGTACATTTGTTCCATTCTGAGATAGCAGGAAAAGTGCCCTGTGGCGGGAGGCGAGACATGTTGGCAGCAATGCTGCTCTGTTATTCTTTACTCCACTGAGATGTTTGGGTGGAGAGAAGCATAAATCTGGCCTACGTGCACATCCAGGCATAGTACCTTCCCTTGAACTTATTTGTGTCACACATTCCTTTGTTCACATGTTTTCTTGCTGACCTTCTCCCCACTATCACCCTGTTTTCCTGCCACATTCCCTTTGCTGAGATAGTGAAAATAGTAATCAATAAATACTAAGGGAACTGAGAGACCGGTGCCGGTGCAGGTCCTCCGTATGCTGAGCACTGGTCCCCTGAGCCCACTGTTCTTTCCCTGTACTTTGTGTCTTATTTCTTTTCTCAGTCTCTCGTCCCACCCGACGAGAAATACCCACAGGTGTGGAGGGGCTGGCCCCCTTCACAGCATCCTGGAAGATCCTTACACATAAGAGAGTTTAAGAACTACCAGTTTAGATGTAACATGCATTTCATATTTAATTTTTACTTGTTCTTAATAAATTTTTGTAGCAAAACCCACAAATTCCAGCAGAGGGGGATGTTACTGCATGAAAGGAAAAATCTTTAGCAGAAAACCAATTTGATAAGCCTCACATTCCAACACAGGAAAATGAAGATGCTTCCTTTTGAGATGAAGATGTCCACTCGTGAAAGGGGTTTCCCACCACCCATCCCTCTTAGAGACCTCAGATGAGAATCAAGGCAGTCTGTAGAACAAATGCTGGCTGGTAATGTTTATGTTTCAAAAATTTGGGAAATTGTCAAAGCACATCATTGTTAAATTAATACGATCTTTGTCTTGAAGGGGTCTGGGGGAAATTATTTTGACAACTATTGTGGGACAAGTATGCTTCTTTTTCTACATTGGTTCACTTTCATTGTTGGGCTTGGCACTCTTGAAGAAGCCATGAATGAAGCTGCACATTTCTTAATCCCCAGATGAAAAGAGAAATTATTGCCAGGAGCCTTCACTCTTAGACTCAATTTACCCTCATGTTTCTGCATCTTTACATATGAGGCTTTTTCCCTGGATGCAGAATTGAAAAACTGGAAATTTTAACTAGAAGAGGGAAAGAAACGGACATTCGTTCAGCAGCCTCCTTGTGAAAGCAACTTGTATGTTATCTCCTCTAATCCCCAGCCACCCTGCAAAGCCTGGATTAGTGTCTCTGTTTTAGAGAGAGGATAACTTAGGATCAGAGGAGTAAGGAAATTTGCCCAGATCACACAGGGTAGCAAGAGCCTGAATCAAGATCTGGACCTTGGTCCAGCTGACTCAGTAGAAAGCAAAAGAAATAACCATCTTGATACCCTATCACCTAAATAAGAGAAGGTCTACTGCTTTTAGCCAAAAGGATGGAAATGTGACCAAAGAAATACCATGTGCGTCAGCTGAAGATAAGGCCCAGTTGCCCCTCAAAGCACAGCCCGGAGAGTGAGTTTGTGGGGACTGCCCTGCTGAGGAGCTGACACACCGAATCTGACCCTGAAGATCACAGTGACTTTCTTCCTTGGCTCTGTTTTACTCTTCCTGCCCAAGGTCTTTGTAGCAGGTGGTACAATGCCCCTCCTAACAGTGTCCACATTGGAATTCCCAGAATCTGTGAATATGACACCTGACATGGCAAAAAGGACTTTGCAGAAGTGACTGACTTAAGGACCTGAGATGGGGAGATAACCCTGGATTCTCTGGGTGGGCCCAGTGGAATCGCAGCAGTCCTTGTAAGGGGAAGGCAGGACTTAGAGAAGGAGATAAGATGATGTAAGTAGAAACTGGAGTGATGAGGGTCACGAGCCAAGGAATGCAGTGGCCTCTGCGGGTGGAAAGGCAAGGAAGTGATTCTTCCCCAGAGCCTCCAGGAGTGTAACCCTGCTGACCCTTCGATTTCAGTCCAGTGGGAGCCATGTTGGACTTCCTACCTCTAGAACTGTGAAATAATCACTATGTTGTTTTAAGATATAAAGGTCGGGGCTGGGCGTGGCGGCTCACGCCTGTAATCCCAGCACTTTGGGAGGCTGAGGCTGGCAGATCACGAGGTCAGGAGATCGAGACAATCTTGGCCAAATTGGTGAAACCCCGTCTTTCCTAAACATACAAAAATTAGCTGGGAATGGTGGTGCATGCCTGTAATCCCAGTCACTTAGGAGGCAGAGACAGGAAGATTGCTTGAACCAGGGAGTCAGCGGTTGCAGTGAGTCGAGATCACGCCACAGCACTCCAGCCTGGGTAACAGAGTGAGACCCCATCAAAAAAAAAAAAAAAAAAAAGATACAAAGGTCATAATAATTTGTTACAGCAGCAAGGGGAAACTGATACAGTCTCTAAACATTTTTGATTGTACTCCTCAGCAAAACATTTTCACTCATTAGCAAAAAATTTTCTACAGCACAGATTCATCATGTATATTATAGAGCAAACACAAACAGAAATTGAAAAGGACAAAGAGGATACAACAAATGTTTTGAAATGCATTTTTGTATGTATTAATGTACTAACAGTATAAAATCCTTGTGGTTATCAATACAATTATTTGCATAAATAGTGTTAATAAATATTTAATCAGAGTGAAAAATTGAACCTGTTTCATTATCTTTTAAACTCTTTAATGCTTTTTGATACTATAATTTAAAGAACTGATTCTAAACTTCCATAGTTTGTTTGTTTTTTGGAGAAGGAGTCTTGCTCTGTCGCCCAGGCTAGAGTGCACTGGCACCATCTTGGCTCATTGCAACCTCTGCCTCCTGGGTTCAAGCAGCTCTCATGCCTCAGCCTCCTGGGGTAGCTGGGATTACAGGCATGCACCACCACACTTGGCTAACGCTTTTATACTTTTAGTAGAGACGAGATTTTGCCATGATGGCAAGGCTGGTCTCGAACTCCTGACCTCAAGTGATCTGTCCTCCTTGGCCCTCAAAGTGCTGGGATTACAGGCGTGAGCCACTGTGCCCAGGCAGGTTCCATAGAATTGAATACACGGTTTGAAAGGCTATCATAACTGGAAAATATTCCACACAAATGCTCGTGGCTCTGTGCAGAAGCAGCTAATGATATTCATTTTTCAATCCCAACTGCCAATTATGCACAGATTTTTCTTGACATCTGGCTAGTAAATTCCCATGTTTCCTAATCTTGATGTTGTTCTTGCAAACTAATTGGAAGGTGCTCCCTTTCGATATTTTTAACAAGTGAGTTCAAAACCCACTAAAACTGTTTACCTGAAAGATATTAAAAATGGTTGGAATAGTTCATTTCCAAGATTTTAGGCATGCAGCTTTGAGCACTTTTATAAATGATACATTTAAATGGTTTTTTTTGGGGGGAGGTAAAAAGCCTGGCCGTTCTAACTCCCTGCCATGATGTACAGCCCCATGTTTTACTTCTTTTTCTCCGAAGGATAGACCTTCAACTTGCTTCTGATAACCTGCCACAAAATATAGTATATTGGACATCCTTCTAGCTGTCCTTTTGTACACCTGTGCAGGTAGACAGAATATCCAGAGAGAAAATCTATAAAGAAACAGCTGGCCTGAGCAACACTATGGACCAAATGGGACAACAGACATATACAGCATGTTCTACCCAGTGACAGAAGAATACAGCTTCTCTTCAGGTGCACACAGAATGTTTTCCAGGATGGATCACGTGTTAGGTCACAAAAAAAGTCTTCACAGACTGAGGAAGTTTGAAATTATTGCAATTATCTTTTCCAACTACAATGAAAGGAAACTAGAAATCAAGAAAAAGAAAATGAGAATCACATATACATATATGGAAACTAGACAACACACTTTCGAACAGTCATTGGGTCAAAGAGGGATCCAAAGTAATTTTAAAAGTATTTTGAGACAAATGAAAATGAAAACATAACATACCAAAACTTAAGAGATGCAGCAAAGGAAGCACTGAGAGAGACAATTACAGTGATAAATGCCTACATTAAAAAAGAAGAAAGACCTCAAATAAACAACCCTAACTTTATACTCCAAGGAAAAAGAACAAATTAAGCTCAAAGTTAACATAAGAAGGAAATAAATATTAGAGCAGCAATAAATCAAATAGAGAATAGAACAACAATAGGAAAAAAATGAACAAGACTAAGTGTTGGTTTTTTAAAGGATAAAGTTGACAAATCTTTAGCTAGACTAAGGAAAAAAGAGAGAAAATTCGAATAAATAAAATCAGAAATAAAAGAGGAGACATTACAATGGATACCTCAGAAATTAAAAGGATCGTAAGGGACTACTATGAACAATTATATGCCAACAAATTGGGTAACCTAGAAGAAATATATGCATTTCTGGAAACATACAACCTACCAAAATTGAATTAAGAAGAAACAGAAAATCTAAACAGACCAATAGCAAATAGCAAATAAATTCACTAACAAGAAACCTCTCAACAAAGAAAAGCCCGGCACCAGATGGCTTCATGGATAAATTCTACCCAACATTCAATGGAGAATTAATACCAATCCTTCTCAAACTCTTCCAAAAAATAGAAGAAAGGGGGACACTTCCAGAGTCATTTTATAAGGCCAGTATCAGTCTGCTACTAAAGCCGGACAAATACATCACAAGAGAAGAAAATTACAGGCCAATATCCCTAATGAACATAGATGTAAAAATCCTCAATAAAATACTAGCAAACTGAATTCAACAGCACATTAAAAGGATTCTACACCATGACTGGGTAGAATTTATCTCTGGGATACAATGATGGGTTCAACATACACAAACCAATCAATGTGACATACCACATCAACAGAATGAAAGATTAAACACACATAATATTTGCAATAGATACAGAAAACATATTTGACAAAATTCAGGATCCATTTGTGATGAAAACTCTCAACAAAATAGGTATAGGAGAAACTTACCTTTCCACAATGAAGGCCATATATGAAAAGTCCACAGCCAACATCATAATCAATGGAGAAAAACTGAAAGCTTTTCCTCTAAGGCCTGGTACAAGGCAAGGATGCCCACTCTTGCCACTCTATTCAACAAGGTACTAAAGTCCTAGCTAGAGCAATTACATAAGAAAAAGAAAAGTCACCCAAATCGGAAAGAAAGAAGTAAAATTATCTCTGTTCAAAGATGACATGATTATGTCATCTTAACAAAAAACTGTCAAGACTAACGAACAACTCAGTAAAGTTACAGCATAAAAAATCAATGTATAACAATCAGTGATGTTTCTATACACAAACAACAAACTATCCAAAAAAAAAAAAACCAATTTAGAAAACAATCTCATTTATAATAGCAACAACAAAAAATTAAGTATCTATGAATAAACTTAACCAAAGAGGTGAGTACAATGACAATTGTATAACATTGATGAAGGAAATTTAAAGACACAAATAAGTGGAAAGACATCCTATGTTATAGAGTGTAAGACTTAATATTGTTAAAATGTCCATACTACCCAAAGAGATCTACAGATTCAGTGTAATCCCTATCAAAATCCCAATGGCATTCTTCACAAAAATAGAAAAATCCTAAAATTCAAATGGAACAACAAAAGATCATGAACAGCCACAGCAATTTTGAGCAAGACAAGCAAAGCAGGAGGAATCCTACTTTTCCATTTTCACAGCTACAGTAATCAAAACAGTATGGTATTAGTGTAAAGACAGACCAGTGGAACAGACTAGAGGGGACAAATAAATCCACGCATATATGGTCAACTGATCTTAGACAAGGGTGCCAAGAACATACAATGGGAAAAAGATAGTCTCTTCAACAAATGGTGCTGGGAAAACAGTATATCCATATGCAGAAGAACAAAATTGGATCCTTATCTCACATCACATAAAAAATCAATTCAAGGCTGGGCACGGTGGCTTATGCCTGTAGTCCCAGTACTTTGGGAGGCTGAGGCGGGCGGATCACGAGGTCAGGAGTTCGAGACCATCCTGGCTAACATGGTGAAGCCCCTTCTCTACTAAAAATACAAAAAATTAGCCGGGCGTGGTGGTGGGCACCTGTAGTCCCAGCTACTCGGGAGGCTGAGGCAGGAGAATGGTGTGAACCCAGGAGGCGAAGCTTGCAGTGAGCTGAGATCGCGCCACTGTACTCCAGCCTGGGTGACAGAGCAAGACTCTGTCTCAAAAAAAAAAAAAAAAGAAAAAAAAGAAAAAAAAAAAGATCAAAATCAACCCAAAATGGATTAAAGACATAAATATAAGACTTGAAATTGTAAAACTATTAGAAGAAAACATAGGGAAACATCTCCTTGACATTGGTCTTGGCAGTGATTTTTTGGATATGACACTGAAAAATAGGCAGCAAAAGCAAAAATAAACAAGTAGGACTACATGAAACTAAAAAGCTTCTGAACAGCAAAGGAAAGAATCAACAAAGCAAAAAGCCAATCTACAAAATGCGAGAAAATATTTTCCAGCCAGTATCTCATAAGGGGTTAATATTGAAAATATATAAGGAACTAATACAACTAAATAGCAAAAAAGACAAATAGTCTGATTAGAAAATGGGCAAAGGACTAAAAAAGACATTTCTCAAAAGAAGACATAATAATGGCTATCAGGTAAATTAAAAAGTGCTCAACATCACTAGTCATAAGGGAAAAGAAATAAAAATCACAATGAGGTTATCACCTCACACACCTAATAGAAAGGCTATTATCAAAAAGACAAAAAAAATTAAGTTATCAAGGATGCAGAGGGAAGGGAACTCTTGAACACTGTTGGCGGAAATGTAAAATAGTACAACCATTATGGAAAAAAAGTATGGAGGTTCTCGAAAAAATTAAAAATAGAACTACCATATGATTCTACAATCCCCCTTCTAGGTATATATTCAAAGCAAATAAAATCGGTATGTTAAAGAGAGGTCGGTGCTCCTAAGCCTATTGCAGTACTATTCACTATAGCCAGGATATGGAAATAACCTATGTTCACTAGTGGATGAATGGATAAAGAAATTGTGGTATATATACAATGGAATATTGTTCAGCCATAAAAAGAAGGAAATCCTGTCATTCTCAACAACATAGATGAAGGAAGACATTGTGCTAAGTGAAATAAGCCAGACACAGAAAGACAAGTACTGTGTGATCTCACTTACATGTGGAATCTAAACCAGTTGAACTTACAGATGTAGAGAGTACAATTGTGGTTGCTAGGGGCTGGGTGGGGAAATGGGGAGGTGTTGGTCAAAGGGTACAAAGTTTCGGTTGTGCAAGATGAGTAAGTTCTGGAGTTCTAACATACAGCATGGTAATGATAGTTAACAATATTCTGTTGTATACTTAAAATTTGCTAAGAGGGTAGACCTTAAGTGTTCTCAACACACATATACACACACACACACACGTTATGTGAGGTGAAAGAAATGTTAACTAGCTTGGTTGTGGTGATCACTTCACGATGCATATGTATAGCAAAACAACAAGTTGTAAACCTTAAGTATACGTAATTTTTTATTTCTCGATGATACCTCAATAAAGTTGAAACAAAAATCTGGGTACCTTTTTGAAATATAGACCCAAGAGCAGCATTGCAGGGTCCTGGAGTATGTGTGGCTTCTTTTATTTGACTAAATGCTAGTCTTCTCCTCCTCCCAAATATTATATTTATGCCATTCTGTACCCCTATACACAATACATGAAGACCCCCAAGCATCCACATCCTTGCCAACACTTAGCCGATTTATAATTTTTGTCAGTCTAATAGGTGTCAAGTGCTTATCTCATTGTTTCAATGTTAATTTTCATGATTACTAATGAGTATGAACATCTTTTCAGATGCTTGTGAGCCCTTTGGGTTTCCTCTTTTAATAAGTTGCCTGAATGATGTCTTTGTCCATTTTCCTATTGGGATTGTCCTCTTTTACTTATTGACTTTCAGGAGTCCTGTGAATCATTCTACAATTGTGCTGTTCAGTATGGTGGCTACTAAGCGCATTTTAAAATATGGCTACTGGAAAATTTGAAATTATGTAAGTGGCTCACATTTTACTTCTCGTGAAAAGTGCTGGACTAGGTACTCAAGTCTTATCCATTTTAGACATTTTACAATGTCTTCTCCCAATTTCTGTCCCCTTTTTATTAACTTTATTCATAGTGTCCTGTATTTTCACAAAAACTTTAATTATTTTATTAGGCAGGTATCACTTATTTATTATTATTTTACTTAAGTTCTGGGATACATGTGCAGAACATGCAGGTTTGTTACATAAGTATACATGTGCTATAGTGATTTGCTGTACCTATCAACCCATCATCTATGTTTTAAGCCCTGTATGCATTAGGTCTTTGTCCTAATGCTGTCCCTCCCCTTCCCCTCTAGCCCCTGACAGACTCCAGTGTGTGTTGTTCCCCTCCCTGTGTCCATGTGTTCTCATTGTTCAACTCCCACTTATGAGCGGGAACATGTAGTGTTTGGTTTTCTGTTCCTGTGTTAGTTTACTGAGGATGATGGCTTCCAGCTTCATCCATGTCTCTGAAAAGGACATGATCTCATTCTTTTTTATGGCTGCATAGTATTCCATGGTGTATATGTACCACATTTTCTTTATCCGGTCTATCACTGATGGACATTTAGGCTGGTTCTATTGTAAATAGTGTTGCAATAAACATATGTGTGCATGTGTCTTTATATTAGAATGATTTGTATTCCTTTGGGTATATACCCAGTAATGGGATTGCTGGGTCAAATGGTATTTCTGGTTCTAGATCCCTGAGGAATCGCCACACTGTCCTCCACAGTGGTTGAACATTCTCACCAACAGTGCAAAAGCATTCCTGTTTCTCCACAGCCTTGCCAGCATCTATTGTTTCTTGACTTTTTAATAATTGCCATTCTGACTGACACGGGATGGTATCTCATCGTGGTTTTGATTTGTATTTCTCTAATAATGTCTCTAGAGATTTGCATTTCTCTAATGATCAGTGATGATGAGGTTTTTTTTTTTTCATATGTTTGTTGGTTGCATAAATGCCTTCTTTTGGCCAGGCACGGTGCCTCACACCTGTAATCCCAGCACTTTCAGGGACTGAGGCAGGTGGATCACCTGAGGCCAGGAATTCAAGACCAGCCTGGTCAACCCGTCTCTACTAAAGATACAAAAATTATCAGGGCTCGGTGGTGAGCACCTGTAATCCCAGCTACTCAGGAGGCTGAGGCAGGAGAATCGCTTGAACCTGGGAGGCAGAGTTTTCAGTGAGCCAAGATCACGCCATTGCACTGCAGCCTGGGCAACAAGAGCAACACTTTATCTCAAGAAAAAACAAAATAAAATAAAACAAAATAAATAAATAAATAAATAAATAAATGCCTTCTTTTGAGAAGTGTCTATTCATATCGTTTCCCCACTTTTTGATGGGATTGTTTTCTTCTCGTAAATTTAAGATTTACAAGAAAATCTTTCTGTAGATTCTGGATATTAGACCTTTGTCAGGTGGGTAGATGGCAAAAATTTTCTCCCATTCTGTACGTTGTCTGTTCACTCTGATGCTTGTTGCTTTTACTGTGTAGAAGCTCTTTAGTTTAATAAGATCCCATTTGCCAATTTTGACTTTTGTTGCAATTGCTTTTGGTGTTTTGTCATGAAGTCTTCGCCCATGCCTATGTCCTGAATGGTATTGCCTGGGTTTTCTTCTAGGGTTTTTATGGTTTTGGGTTTTATAGTTAAGTCTTCAATCTATGTTGAGTTAATTTTTGTATTTTTGTATAAGGTGTTAAGGAAGGAGTCCAGTTTCAGTTTTCTGCATATGGCAAGCCAGTTTTCCCAACATTATTTATTAAATATGGAATCCTTTCCCTATTGCTTTTATCAGGTTTGTCGAAGATCAGATGGTTGTAGATGTGTGGTGTTATTTCTGAGGACTCTGTTCTGTTCCATTGGTCTATATCTCTGTTTTGGTACCAACACCATCCTGTTTTGGTTACTGTAGACTTGTAGCATAGTTTGAAGTCAGACACTGTGATGCCTCCAGCTTTGTTATTTTTGCTTAGGACTGTTTTGGCTATACGGGCTCTTTTTTGGTTCCATATGAAATTTAAAGTAGTTTTTTCTAATTCTGTGAAGAATGTCAATGGTAGTTTGATGGGAATAGTATTGAATCTATAAATTATTTTGGGCAGTATGGCCATTTTCACAATATTGATTCTGCCTATCCATTAGGATGGAATGTTTTTCCATTTGTTTATGTCCTCTCTTATTTCCTTGAGCAGTGGTTTGTAGTTTTCCTGAAGAAGTCCTTCACGTCCCTTGTAAGCTGTGTTCCTAGGTATTTTATTCTCTGTAGCAATTGTGAATGGGTGTCCATTCATGATTTGGCTCTCTGCTTGTCTGTTGTTGGTGTACAGGAATGCTTGTGAGTTTTGCACACTGATTTTGTATCATGAGACTCAGCAAAAACACACGAAAATATAAAGACTAATGACACTATGAAGGCAGCATCATCTAGTATGCAAAACAATTAGCTAGCATCATGATGATAGGATCACATTCACACATAACAATATTAACCTTAAATGTAAATGGGCTAAGTGCTCCATTTAAAAGACACAGGCTGGCAAACTAGATAAAGAGTCAAGACCTATTGGTGTGTTATATCCAGGAGACCATCTTATGTGCAAAGACACACACAGGCTCAAAATAAAGGGATGGAGGAAAATTTACCAAGCAAATGGAAAGCCAAAATAGCAGGGGTTGCAATCCTAGTCTGTGATAAAACAGACTTTAAACCAACAAAGATCAAAAAAGACAAAAAAGTGCATTACATAATGGTAAAGGGATCAATGCAACAAGAAGAGCTAACTATCCTAAATATATATGCACCCAATACAGGAGCACCCAGATTAATAAAACAAGTTCTTAGAGACCTACAAAGAGACTTAGACGCCCGCACAATAATAGTTGTAGACTTTAACACCCCTTGGTCAATATTAGATGGATCAATGAGATGAAAAATTAACAAGAATATTCAGGACTTGAACTCAGCTCTGGATCAAGTGGACCTAATAGATGTCTACAGAACTCTCCACCCCAAATCAACAGAATATACATTCTTCTCAATGCCACATGGCATTTATTCTAAAATCAACCACATAATTGGAAATAAAACACTCCTCAGCAAATGCAAAAGAACTGAAATCATAACAGTCTCTCAGACCACAGTGCAATTAAATTAGAACTGAGGATAAAGAGACTCACTCAAAACCATATAACTACATGGAAATTGAACAACCTGCTCCTGAATGACTCCTGGGTAAATAACGAAATTAAGGCAGAAATCAAGAAGTTCCTTGAAATCAATGAGAAAAAAGAGACAATGTACCAGAATCTCTGGGACACACAGCTAAAGCAGTGTTAAGAGGGAAATTTACAGCACTAAATGCCCACATCAGAAACCTAGAAAGGCCTCAAATCAAAACCCTAACATCACAATTAAAAGAGCTAGAGAAGCAAGAGCAAACAAATCCAAAAGCTAGCAGAAGACAAGAAACAACTAAGATCAGAGCAGAACTGGAGGAGATATAGAGACACAAAAAACCCTCCAAAAAACATATATCCAAGAAATGGTTTTTTGAAAAAACTAACAAAATAGATAGACTGCTAGACAGACTAATAAAGAAGAAAAGAGAGAAGAATCAAATAGACACAATAAAACATGATAAAGGGGATATCACCACTGACCCCACAGAAATATAGAGTTCCATCAGAGAATACTATAAAACACCTCTATGTAAATAAGCTAGAAAATCTAGAAGAAATGCACAAATTCCTGGACACATACACCTTCCCAAGACTAAACCAGGAAGAAGTGAAATCCCTGAATAGACCAATAACAAGTTCTGAAATTGAGGCAATAATAGCCTACCAACCAAAAAAAAAAAAAAAAAAGCCCAGGACCAGATGGTTTCACAGCTGAATTCTACCAGAGTTAAAGAGGAGCTGGTATCATTCCTTCTGAAAGTATTCCAAACAACTGAAAAGGAGGGACTCCTCTAACTCATTTTATGAGGCCAGCATCGTCCTGATACCAAAACCTGGCAGAGACACAACAAAAAAGGAAAACTTCGGGCCAATATCCCTGATGAACATGGATGTGAAAATCCTCAATAAAATACTGGCAAACAGAATCCAGCAGCACATCAAAAAGCTTATCCACCGCGATCAAGTTGGCTTCATCTCTAGGATGCAAGGATGGTTCAACATACACAAATCAATAAACATAATTCATCACATAAACAGAACCGACAAAAACCACATGATTATCTCAATAGATGCAGAAAAGTCCTCGATAAAATTCAACATCCCTTTATGTTAAAAACTCTCAAGAAACTAGGTATTGATGGAACATATCTCAAAATAGCGAGAGCTATTTATGACAAACCCATAGCCAATATCATGCTGAATGGGCAAAAGCTAGAAGCATTCCTTCTGAAAACTGGCACAAGACAAGGATGCCCTCTCTCACCACTCCTATTCAACATAGTATTAGAAGTTCTGGCCAGGGCAATCAGGCAAGAGAAAGAAATAATGAGTATTCAAATAGGAAGAGAGGAAGTAAAATTGTCACTGTTTACAGATGACATGATTCTATACTTAGAAAACCCCATCATCTCAGCCCAAAAACTTGTTAAGCTGATAAGCCTTAATTTTGATGTAGTCAAATTCATTGATTGTTTTTGCCTTATGGTTTATGCTTCAAAATGTTTTTTGATAATTTCTTCCTCTGTTTTTACTCAGAAAGACATTTTCCTAAGTTTCTTCTATTGGCTTTATAGTTTCGTCTTTCACATTTAACTCTTAATTCACTGGAGGCCACTTTTCTGTAAGATGTTACACAGGAATCTTGTCTCAGTTTTCCTAATACCATCTATTAAGCAATCTACCGTCTATCTACTAATTTATGGTGCTACCTTTATTGTACTTTATTTATTTATTTTTGAGATGGAGTTTTGATCTAGTTGCCCAGGCTGGAGTGCAATGGTGTGATCTCAGCTCACTGCAACCTCCGCCTCCCGGGTTCAAGTGATTCTCCTGCCTCAGCCTCCCAAGTAGCTGGGATTACAGGCATGTGCCACCATACCCGGCTAATTTTGTATTGTTAGTAGAGATGGGGTTTCTCCATGTTGGTCAGGCTGGTCTCAAACTCCCGAAGTCAGGTGATTTGCCAGCCTCAGCCTCCCAAAGTGCTGGGATTACAGGCGTAAGCCACTGCGCCCGGCCTATATTTAAAATTTTTACACACACACACACACACACACACACACACACACACACACACAGCCTGAGCTCTATTTTATTCCATTACAACCTATACTTTACAGCTTTTCCATTAGACAGTATTCCTATTAAAAAAGTAATATACTTTGGAGAATATGTATTCCCTGGTACATCTTTTATTTAATGGCTCATGAAAAAGTGGCCTTTTGTGTATTTCTTTATTGAAACAAAATCTAGCAAATACCATTAGCTGTGACATGTTTTTTTTGAAAGAAAAAAAAATGTATTCTCACCTAGTTGTACAAAAAACCTCCCACACAGCATAATTTCTTTTAATCCTACTTTTTTCAAATGTTCCAAGTTTTCTATGCCTTTTCTAATGACCATGCTGACAAAGAAATGCATTTTGGTATTTGCATTTCACTCTATATTATTTTACCCATTTTTTACTGCAGTGGAAAGAAGAAGCATTTCCCCAATGACATATGTCTCTCTTGTCTTTCACTAAGTAATCTCAAAAGAGATTTCTGTATATTTATAATCTTATTCAGTAGACTTTTACAAAGTACCAGACACAGTATTACCTGATTTTACATATTACTGAAAAAAATGGAGGCAGTTTGTCTTCATGTCCTGAGTGTTTACTTTTCTAAGGTCTTGCTAATCACAACAGTTTTAACCCTGATTATCTAATATCTCCCAGCATAGGATCAGGCAGGCTGACAAAAGGATGTGGCAGATGTAGGAGGCTCTGCTGGCCCAGCTCACTCCTTCATCCCACTATCAGCACATTGATTTGGTATAATCATCCTCCCTTTTACTCTCAGCACATGGAATTTTCTTTTTCTTTTTTTGAGACAGGGTCTGGCTCTGTTGCCCAAGCTGGAGTGCAGTGGCACAATCATGGCTCACTGCAGTTTTGATCTCCTAGGCTCAAGCAATCCTCTGGTGTCAGCCTCCTGAGTAGCTGAGACTACAGGGTGCTGCCACCATGCCCAGCTAATTTAAAAAAACACTTTTTTTTTTGGTAGACAAGGGGTCTTGGTATGTTGCCCACGCTGGTCTTGAACTCCTGGTCTAAGGGGATCCTCCCACTCTCAGCACATGGAGTTTTTGTGCCACTAGCACAAAAGGGAGTCACATGACACAGGCCCAGCCAATCAGCCTACTCCATCTTCCTGGCCCTGATTGGCTCAAGGATGGGCATGTGACCCAGACCAGGCCAATGAGACCCAACTGGAATATTATTAGTTGGAATATTATTATAGAGATGCTCCCTTTGCATGGAGCTTGCCAAACCTGAGGATGTAAATGTGGACCACCAGAGGAAGTCTGCTTAGACACACAGTCAACAGGAGGAAAGCAAGCTGGCAGGAGGCCTGACGGTGTCATCTGAGTTCCTTCTTTAGCCTTGCCTGTCCTCCATGATGGGAACCACGTCCCCTATTTTTATTTATGGCTGTTAGGGTTGCTTTTGGTTATTTCCAAAAACTACCAGCTGCATGCTGTTCTGTCTCTTTTAAGGATGCTTCTGCCTGATCTTTGTCCTGGACTCAAGGCTGGCTTCCTCTCTCTAAAGGTCTTCAGCAAAGGCACAGGTGGGGTGGTTGTACCACGAAGGCTTTCCTATGGATTATATATTACTGGTGTGCTTCATCGTGGCCCCTCCCATAGTCTAACAGCTCAGCTAGAGCTGATGGGCATTACATTAGTCTGTTCTCACACTGCTAATAAAGACATACCCAAGACTGGGTAATTTATAAAGGAAAGAGGTGTAATGGACTCAGTTTCACATCGCTGGGAGGCCTTACAATCATGGTGGAAGAGCGAGGGATGTCTTACCAGGCGGCAGGCAACAGGGAGCTCCTGTAGGGGGACTCCCCTTTATAAAACCGAAAGATCTCATGAGACTTATTCACCATCAGGAGAAAAAACATGGGAAAGACCCACCCCCATGACTCAATTACCTCCCACCGGGTCCCTCCCATGACATGTGGGAATTACGGGAGCTACAATTCAAGATGAGATTTTGGTGGGTACACAGTCAAACCATAGCAGGCATCAACCAGGAACTTAGCAGCTTCACACCCACTTCCCCAACTGTGTGAGTTAAATGTATTAATATAACATTGCAGTGAGTGTATTTGCCTCTTATTCCTCATCTTTGCAGAAGTTCTGGGAAAGAAGAGGATTTGCTGACCCGGCACCTTCTGCATACCTAATTACCTGGGGAATTTTGCATTAGAAAACACTAACACAGTCATTACAAAAGAAGCACAGAACCCCAGACTTGAAAGGATCTCAGCCATTCTGATTTGTAGTCTCATCCTAAGAAACATGTCATAACAGACATTCAATGCTCACGTGTAGCTACATGGTAAACTTTGGAAAAAGGTCAGAAAGTTTTCTTTTTTAAACAAAGCATTCACCTACCCTACAGTCAAACAATTCAATTCCTAAATAGTCACCCAAGAGAAATGAAGATGTGTCTATACAGACATGTATACAAATGTTCTTCAGAGCTTTATTCACAATAGTTTCAAGATGGAAACTAACCAAGTCTCCACCAACAGGAGAAGAAATTTGTTTTAAGGTGGTATATTCAGACAACAGAATACACACAGCAATGAAAAGAAATGAACTGCTGATAAACGCAATGACACGGATGAATCTCAGAAACATGCCAAGTGATAGAGGCCAGATCCCAGCAGTGCACAGTGTATGATTTAATTGGAATGGAGTCTCAGACAAACAGAACTGATCCTGGGTGAAAAATGTCAAAATATGTACATTTATGATACACATACCAATATGATCCATGTACCAATAGGATCCATGGTGGGCTGTTCAGTTGAAGTGGGGGCCCTGGAGGGAAGGCAGCCACCATTAGAGATGGGCCCAGAAACACTGCAGCTTTTCTCTTCCTCCTGCACCTCAGTCATTGCTGACATCTCCACTGACCAGACCAGCTTGCCCCGGGAGCCTGGGAGACGCAGGCTGGAGTCACATGGTCAGTGATCAAGCTGAGAGGCAAACCTAGGTCTGCCCTGCTCCTAAGCTAATGTTGCCAGATTTACCAAAGAAAAACACAGGATGTACATTTATTTGAATTTCAGATAAACAACAAATGATTTTTTTTTAAGGATAAGTATGTCTTTTGCAATATTTGGGACATTGTTTACCCTAAAAAAGTATTTGTTATCTGAATTTTATCTGGTAATCCTATTAAACTTTTTCAGCAAAAGACTTTTTATTTTTAAATTATTATTATTTTTGAGACAGGGTCTCACTCTGTTGCTCAGGCTGGAGTACAGTGGCACAATCATGGCTGACTGCAGCCTCCACCTCCTGGGCTCAAGTGATCCTCCCACCTCAGCCTTCTGAGTAACTGAGACCACAGGTGCACACCACCACAGCTAGATAATTTTTTTTTTTTTTTGTAGAGAAGGGATCTCCCTGTGTTGCCTAGGCTGGTCTCGAACTCCTGGGCTCAAGTGATCCTCCTGCCTTGGCCTCCCAAAGTGCCGGGATCACAGGGGTGAGCCACCGTGCCTGGCCTCTTTCAGTGAAAGACTCTACTGACACTGAGGCCATTGTCAGTTACGGCCTCACTGTATCTTCATAAATTGGCATTCTTTTTTTTTTTTTTTTTTTTTTAAGATGGAGTCTCGCTCTGTCGCCCAGGCTGGAGTGCAGTGGCCAGATCTCCGCTCACTGCAAGCTCCGCCTCCCGGGTTCGGGCCATTCTCCTGTCTCAGCCTCCTGAGTAGCTGGGACTACAGGCGCCCGCCACCTCGCCCGGCTAGTTTTTTGTATTTTTTTAGTAGAGACGGGGTTTCACCGTGTTAGCTAGGATGGTCTCGATCTCCTGACCTAGTGATCCGCCCGTCTCGGCCTCCCAAAGTGCTGGGATTACAGGCTTGAGCCACCGCGCCCGGCCAAATTGGCATTCTTGTTTGCCCTTCTGTAGTAGTCAGAATTCTCTTGGTTACAGGTGACAGAAATACATTGTAAACTACCTTAGGCAAAAAGGGCAGCTCATTAGCTGAGGTCAAACCTTGGAAAGGACAGTCATCGGGGCTGGAACCAGAAATCCTTCCTCTTCCCCTTGTCTTTCCCTCTCTGCGCACCGTCTTCATTCTCTCCGTCCGCTTTGTCCATGAGCTGGATCCAGTTTCCAGATTCACATTTTTCCATGAGTAAGGAAGAGGCGTCTTTTATCCAGATTTGAGAGCAATCAATGGGAAAGCCTGTTGTAGGTCACATGACCTTCTCTGAAGGTTAACATTGATTCCGTAAGGATCAATTCCCCCACCTCAATGATCCTCAAAGTGTGGTCCCATGACAGCAACATCAGCATCACCTGGGAACTTGAACGGGCATTTGGGGGTTACTGCAGAGGTACTAAATTAGCATCTGGTTAACAAGCCCTCCAGGTGATCCTGATGCACCATCGGCTGGGAGAACCATTGCGCTAGATGAAGGGGAGCTGCTCTGTCGGAAGAGAAGGGTACTGGGCAGAAAACATCATTGCCTATGATTGCACTAGCTTCTCTGACCCTAGTGAAGTGAGTCCTCACCAAGTTTTGATAAGCTCACATCTTAGAGCTTGCAGGAGCTCAGACCATGCAGTACGGTGACTTCTCCAGCACAGGTGCCCTGGGCAGGCCTGGTGACCAGCCTTCGCCACGTGCACTCCCAGTCAGGGGTCTTTCAACCCTTGACCTCTCCCCTCAATCCAGCAGTCCTCCACCTGCCTCCCTCCACAATTAGCAATAATCAGCCAATCATTTGTATTTAAGCAGGGAAATTAAGTGATAAAAATAAGGATGCTGGCTTCATTTGTCCCTTTTTAGAGACATAACAGGAGCTTTTTACATTTCACAAAATCATATAATTATATTAATATGCCTAACCCGATGATGGCTTCTTCAAATGCCTTCCTTTTTGCACATAAGACATTAAGGTAGGCATTTAAAACTGTATCTTTGAGTATCTCCGACATTAACAAATTATTAGACACTAATTGTTCTGAGGTGTGGCCACCTCTCTCAACAGGCAAGGTTTTCCATTTGCAGAATTTAAAACATACCGGAGCAATTTGTGTTCCATAATAGCTACAAATTTGTTAGCTTGACTCGAAACTAGGAAAACCTGGGAAGCTATTATGTAAATATAGATGATGTCTCTCCAATGATGGTAATTAACACAGAGATCTCCAAAATGGCATTTTCTTTATGATTGGGTCTGTAATAGCAAGCATTTCAAAGCCTGTGGGGTGGCACCAAGAGCCCCTGGAACATTTTCCTGATCCCTCAGCAGTTCTTTCTCTCTGAAGAAGCCCTTTTGTTTCCTTAGAGGGAATCAGAAACAGAGGATGAAGACCAGCTCCTCCTCCTCTGAAACCCCAAAGCCAACCATGAGCAGAGTGGCCATGACAGCTGGTTGTAATCCCACCTCTCCAATCCTCTCTACCTCTTAAATAGCTCCATTGCTAAATAGAGGGCTGGGCTGGACATGGTGCCTCATGCCAGTCATCCCAGCTCTTTCGGAGGCCGAGGTGGGAGGATCGTTTGAGCTCGGGAGTTTGGTACCAGCCTGGGCAACACAGTGAGACTTCGTCTCTACCAAAAAGTGAGAAATTAGCTGAGCGTATACGAAATTATATGAGTTTTTATAGTACCAGCTACTCAGGAGGCTGAGGCAAGAGGATCGCTTGAGCCCTGGAGATTGAGGCTGCAGTGAGCCGTGATTGCGCCACTGCACTCCAGCCTGGGCGACACCGCAAGACCTTGTCTCAAAACAAACAAACAGAACAACAAAAACAAAATAGAACACTGTGTCTGAGGTTGAGTCACCTCATTTGTATTGAAATCAGTGTCATTCAGACCCGTGCTTGACCTTGATCATGCGTGGGTCACATGTCACATGTTTCAGGTAATGCTAGGGAATGAGGTTCTATTCACCACTGCAGGAGGGTCTTCCTGATCAGCTGATCTCCCACTTGCAATTTATCAAACAAATGAAGCAGTAGGAGACCCGGGAGCCTTGATTGCTACCCCTCCTGCCGGATGGACTGGTCGTTAGAGTATCTCCTGACCGTGCATCAGTGGCAACTAACATATTTTGAGTGTGTACTGGGTTCTGGTTACTGTGCAAGGTCTGGGAAAGATACAGTGATGGGTAAGATATGGTCTTGGTTTTAAGAAGCTTTCAATCCAATGTGGGGATCAGACCTGAACATAAATTAACAGCAATAGAAGGCAGAATGAAAAAAATAATAATCTGTCTGAAATGTCTTGTCCCACTTGCTGTAGGGCCTTTACACATGCTGTTGCCTCTGCCTGACTCACTCTGCTTTCCCCTCACTTCATGAATACCTACCCTGCATGAAACCTTCCCTGCTCCAGCATCACTTCCTCAAGGAACCCTTCCCCTGTCCACTTGGAGGGCTCTGAGTTCCTCTTGTCCATTCCCATTGCATACTCCCTTTTTTATGCCCAGAAGGAGCTTCCTTAGAAGGTCTCTGCTACATCTTTCCTGCTGGCCTGTGCACTCATTCACATGAAAGTATAAACTAGTGTATTCTACGTACATTAAAACTGTAAAAGATGCCGTGTGTTTGCACGCAAACAGAATTGTCCACTTTCATGGACGCTTGTTGAAATAACAGAGGGTCTTGCAGGACAGGGGTGACTGTCTTCTCTGTGACTGTTCAGTGCATTGCACAATCTCTAGCATCCCCCTGAAGGCCACTGTTCATGCCAGGCATGGTGACAACCAGAAAACTCCACACAAACTTCCAAAGTCCCCCCGGGGTAGGTGACAACTTTCCCATTCAAGAACCACCACTCTAAAACTCCAACAGGAGTGGCTACATGCAAACATACCACCCTGATGGATGGACAGTGTGGGTGGAGAGTGAGGAGTGACAGCGCAGCAGCATGTCTTCATCCCTTCATTCGTCACCTGTGTGCACACTTGTGTAGGCTGGGTGTTGGCAACCTAGGGGTGAGCAAAACCTGACACCATCCCTGCCTTCAGGGGGCTTGCAGTCAAGGATTATAACAGGCTAAAGAAAGTGTCTTGGATACTTAGACAGGAGCTTTGCACCATTACTCGTTAGAATAAACTGGAGGGAATTAGAGAACTTTGTCAGCGATCTGCCCATCTTGGCTGAGTGCTGGCATGTCACACAGAAGATGTTCTTGATGGTTCATTTTCATGGGCACACTCATCCATCTGCCTGTCTTGGTTGAAACAGAAGCATAGTTATCAGATCTAGAGATTACATAGAACAAACAGAGCGGGCTCTTACTCTGGATGGCAGAATTAAGATTCGAAAAATCTTAGCAGGTTGAAAGGCAAGTTGGAGACCCACTGGAGTAAGTCAAAAAGAGTGTGAATGCTAAGTAGTAGTCTCATATACCTCCCAACCCCCACAAATATAGTATGGGGGAGACCTAGTTTAAGAGACATTCCTGCGGAATATCTGTGCAAGGTTTAGCCACTTTCAGACCAGCAATGGGATGTGGTGGTCATAAAGTAAATGTGACGAATGGTTGTATTAAGTAAGGTATTAGGTCCAGATGAAGGGAGGGAATGGTCCTGTTGGAGAGGCAGTTGTTCTTGACGTGTTGTTCATACTTTTTTTTTTTTTCCCTGAGCTGGTGTCTCACTCTGTTGCCTAGGCTGGAGTGCAATGGTGTGATCTCAGCTCACTGCAACCTCTGCCTCCCAGGTTCAAGCAATTCTCCTGCCTCGGCCTCCTGAGTAGCTGGGATTGCAGGCATGTGCCACCACACCCAGCTAATTTTTGTAGTTTTAGTAGACACAGGGTTTCACCATGTTGGTCAGGCTGGTCTCAAACTCCCGACCTGTGATCCCCCCGCCTCAGCCTCCCAAAGTGCTGGGATTACAAGCGTGAGCCACTGTGCCTGGCCACAAATCACACTCTTACTGAGCTCCTTCCCTTTCTTCCTCATCTTGTTGCCCTGCCCACTCTATGATCATTTTATTGACAAAGAAACTATCGGGGCTTTGAGAAAACCTGGAATGAGGTTCACCAGGAGGGGCGTGGCCTTTTAAATCAGATGTCCTTTCGAATCTCCATCCTACTGGAGTGTCATTTCAGCTGAGTGACACTGGTCAAGTTCACCTCTCTGAGCCTCATTTTCACTGCCTTGCAGAGGGAAACAATACATTGATTGTGAGGATTAAAGGAGACAAGTTCTCTATAGTGCAGGGCAGGCCTTCAATTACCCCGAGGGCCCTTCCCTACATTTCTAGGATTGGGTGTGATTTGATTTCCTCCTTCCTTGTCATCTGGCTTTCATACATGCCTAAAACATTCCACAGGATGGAGGCTCCGGTATTGTTACCAATTCCAATTAGGTATTACAAAAGCCCGTAAATCTTGGTGAATATGGCACCAGGAATTGAAAGCTGGAATTGTATGGCCATTGCTCTAAGGAACGCAGCAATCATTCTCCTAAAGCCCTCGGGTAATTTTTTCAGTCTGCTTAATGGCATATGCCTATCAATAATTGGCTCATTATTGATTTCCTCACCCTGAGTAATGCAGCTAGTGGCTCCGTTTTTCCAAGCCAGAACCAAATGAAGAGGCCAGGGTAGGTTGAGGGACGGCTACTTGGCTTGTTATCTGGGAGCGTGTTCATCTGAAGCACCCATGACCTATGCAGAATTTGGGTGTCTTTGGCTTTGAAAATGGAATTGAGTATTGATTTTTGTACCATTCTCTTGTTGTTCAATTAAACAAGCCACAGTCCCTCCCTGGGTGTGCTCTGGCTATCCAGCTTCATCCTCATTAACAAACTAAACATAAGACCCACCAGCTGTCGCGCACGCACACCTGTCACGGCTCTGTGAGTGTGGGGGCCAGTGGCTTCATGACAACTTAGGGTGGATCTACGGCTTGCATCCACTTCTCGTATAAGACGAACCCTATTCAAATTCTTAGCAAAGAACCCTTGTTCCACATTATCAGGCCAGAGGAGTATCTGCAAATATTGGGTGTTCAATAAATATTTGTTATGTGAAGCTAAATACTTGAAGGGAACGTGCTCTCTGGTATTTTCATTCTGTTGCCACCAGAGGAGAAGATAGCTTGCTCTTTAAAACTGACATTGGCGTCTCTCTCCCAACAGTGTAAGAGATGGCCCGACTTCTCAAAGTGGGTTTATTTTTTGGAGGTCTTCACTGCTCAGGATGAATGGGGTTCTTCGCCGTCTGTGCTGTTTTCTGTTATTCAGCGCGGGGATATGGACCCTGCCTTGTCCATTGTGATCCTTGCAGTCAAAACGTATATATATTTTTCGGGATGGGGTCTTGCTCTGTCATCCTGGCTGGAGTGCAGTGGCACGATCATGGCTTACTGCAGCCTCCACCTCCTGGACTCAAGTGATCCTCCCACCTCAGCCTCCTGAGTAGCTGGGGCTACAGATGTGCACCACCACATGTGGCTAATTTTAAAAGTTTTTTTGTAGAGATGGGATCTCACTGTGTTGCTCAGGCTGGTCTGAAACTCTTGGGCTTGAGTGATCATCCCCCCTTGGCCTCCCCAAATGCTGGGATTACAGGTGTGAGCCACCATGCCTGGCCATGCCCTCAGATCCTGTCTTGATGACAGTTTAAGAAATCCATCATATCCCTTGATGGAACCCGATCCAGACCTTCTGATGGTGACCGCAGAGCATAATTCCTACATGGGACTTCATAGTTCTGGACTCTTCCACGATGCTAGGTGGAATCAAGGGAAGATCCTTTGTGTCCTGCCCTAGTTTGGAGCTTCAGATGGGGCGTGGTGTCCTCCAAACCCTGTGTAGTGGGGAGAGTGAGTATTGGCCTGGGTTTCCCCAGGGGATGGTGGTATGTGGGGACAAGCATTTGAGGTCTGAGGCTCTGTGGATGCTCCAGGCTTGGAGATTTTCCTCCAGTGTTAGCCCGGGGAGATCTGGGTGTTGGGTTGCTTTGGCCTCTGTATGTCAGGAACGATAGAGAGGCCTTCAACTGGCTCGAGCCAAAGGGCACACGTCAGCTTACATCGCTGCAAAGTGCCCGTGTGGCACCAGGAATTGAAAGCTGGAATTGTATGGTCATTCCTCTAAGAAACACAGCAATCATTCTCCTAACGCCCTCAAGTGATATTTTCAGTAGGCTTCATGGCATATGCCTATCAATAATTAGCTCATTATTGATTTCCTCACCCTAAGTAACGCAGCTAAGTGATGCAGCAGTTAAAAAGAAATTATTTAGGCAGATAGTGAGGGTAAGGAAGTCCTCGGTCAGGCTTCCCTTTTAACAAAAAGCATCCCCCAAATAATTTATTTTCTAACAAAGAGCAGCCTGTAAAATTGAGCTGCAGACATAAACAGGCTGGAAGGTTGCATAGGTGAATGGCGGCCCCTGTGACAATAGGAAAAGGCTACCAGGGGGCCAGGCATGTTCAACATGGCGGCTCCATTTTCCCTTTTCTTTCTTGACCACGTGTACAGTAAGGAACAGATAACATGGCGCTGGCCTGCACGGCGCTGGCCAAGCAGAGACCCCCTGCATAATAAAAGATTAGGGTGGGTGACCAGCTTCTCCTGGCACTATGCAAACGTCGCACCTGGTCTGACCAATCTCTTGGATCCTATGTAAATCAGACACCACCTCCTCGTCTTGTCTATGAAACCCCATGCATTGCACCACAAAACCGGAAGACCCACTCAGGCACCCCTTGATCTCTGCAGGAGAGAGAGCTACTCTCTTTTCCCTTCTTTTGCCTATTAAACCTCCACGCTTAACCTCACTCCACGTGTGTCCCTGTCCTTGATTTCCTTGGCAGGAGGCAACAAACCTTGGGTATTACCCCAGAAGAATGACGCTGCCTCACTGATGGCTCCGTTTTTCCAAGCAGCACCAAATGAACAGGCCAGGGTGTGCTGAATAACGGCTCCTTGGCTCATTACCTGGGAGCATGTTGATCTGAAATACGCCTTGGCCTTGCTTTCCCAGGGCCTCATTTTAGGGCTCAAAAGACAGCATCAAGTTTGGCTCTGCCTCGTCTGATATCAGCTTTACCCTGGGGCTGCCCACTCCTGACGGCTACACAGCAACCTCCGTCCTGAACCTGTGTTCTACCGCTAGACCCAAAAGACTTGGGTTCAAGTCCGTGGGGCCCACCCCCTGCTGAGGGCAGGGTCGTCTCACCAAGCCACATGGCTGACAATGGGGAAGGGTGCATTCCCTACAGGGCCGTGGAGGAGATGGACAGGGAGGGCATGCATGTTGGTTGTGCAGTCAACAAACACCCACAACAACCATTTTATTAAGAGCCCTTGCTGGTTTCCTCAATAGATTTTCCTTCATAGAATTAAAAGATTGGCTGGGCACCAATCTTGGGCTCATGCCTGTAATCCCAGCACTTTGGGAGGCTGAGGTGGGCAGATCACCTGAGGTTGGGAGTTCGCGACCAGCCTGACCAATACAGAGAATGGAGAAACCCCGTCTCTACTAATAATACAAAAATTATCTGGGTGTGGTGGTGCATACCTGTAATCCCGGCTACCTAGGATACTGAGGAATAAGAATCGCTTGAACCTGGGAGGCAGAGGTCGTGTTGATCTGAGATTGCACTATTGCACTCCAACCTGGGCAAAAAGAGAGAAACTATCTCAAGAAAAAAAAAAAAAATTAAAAGATTAAGCCTGGAAAAATAGAACTCTAATGACAAAAATATAAGTTATTTGGTTGCATCAGGGTCCTGAAATCTGAAATCTACCATTAAGGTTAACAAAGATATATAGGGATCCTAGCAGAATTCTCCTTGGAATCCCTCAAACTCATGTTCTTTAACTATTTTACCAACATTTACTTAAGGAGAGACTGAGCGCTGAATGGAGAAGGCTGGGAGGAGTCATGTACTGCTGAGCATTCTTGTCCCCAGCAACTCAGCTCTGCCTGGGGGTCCAAAACCTGCCTGGGTGTGAGGGGCGAACGCTTGGCAGTGAGCCACATCCTACCTCTGGGAGGGCAGCCGCTAGCCTGGCTTGTGAGCTGAGCTCGCCCCGTGGGGCCCTCTTTCCACTCCAGGGGCTCATCCTATGATCATTTCCAATGGATGATTTCAGCCTCCTGGGGAGGTTTGTGGGCAGATTCTGTTTTCTTCGTCTTGCTACACTTCTGATGATGCATTTGCTGCCCTTATTATCAGTGCACCCAGCACCTGACTAGCTGTCACTCTCCAACCCAATCCAGCCCCGGAAACAACTGGTAGGAACCAGGGAGCGGGCAGTAGGTAACTGGGGAGGAGAGGTGAGAAGGAGTCTGCAAGCGTGCATATTTGTGTGTGTGTGCATGCGCGCATGTGTGCATCTGTGCGTCTGTGTGTGCGTGCGTGCATGTGTGTGCATGTTCCTGGAAAGGGGTCCCGATCCAGACCCCAAGAGAGGCTTCTTGGATCTCCAGCAAGAAAGAATTTGAGGCAAATCCATAAAGTGAAGGCAAGTTTATTAGGTAAGTAAAGGAATAAAGAAGGGCTACTCCATGGGCGGGGCAGCAGCACAGGCTGCTCAGCTGCTTAGACTTACTGTTACTTCTTGATTATATGCTAAACAAGGGGTGGATTATTCACGAGTTTTCTGGGAAAGGGGTGGGCAATCCCCAGAACTGAGGGTTTCTCCCCTTTTGAGCCCATGTAGGGTAACCTCCCGACATGGCCATTTGTAAATGGCATGGTGCTGGTGGGAGTGTCTTTTGGCATGCTAATGCATTATAATTAGCATAGAAACAGCAGTGAGGACGACCAGAGGGCACTGTCATCGCCACCTTGGTTTTGGTGAGTTTGGACACCTTCTTTACCTCAGGCTGTTTTGTTTTGTTTTTTTTTTGAGATGGAGTTTCACTCGTTGCCCAGGCTGGAGTGCAATGGCACGATCTCGGCTCACCACAACCTCCGCCTCCGGGTTCAAGCCATTCTCCTGCCTCAGCCTCCTGAATAGCTGGGATTACAGGCATGCACCACCACGCCCGGTTAATTTTGTATTTTTAGTAGAGACAGGGTTTCTCCATGTTGGTCAGGCTGGTCTCGAACTCCCGACCTCAGGTGATCCGCCTGCCTTGGCTTCCCAAAGTGCTGGGATTACAGTGTGAGCCACCGCGCCCGGCACCTCAGGCTGTTTTATCAGCAAGGTCTTTGTGACTTGTATCTTGTGCTGACCTCCTAGCTCATCCTGTGACTAAGAATGCCTTAACCTCCTGGGAATGCAGCTCAGTAGGTCCTAGTCTTATTTTACCCAGCCCCAATTCAAGATGGAGTCGCTTTGGTTTGAACGCCTTTGGGGTGTGTGTGTGTGTGTGTGTGTTGTGTGTTTGATGGGAGGAACAGAGGAAGAGAAGGTCTGTACCTGGGGTAGATGGCATCATTTAGTACATACTTCTGCCTCCCCTCCTGCCCAAGGCACCACCGTGGTTAGAGTCTATTCCCCTCTTGCTGACTTCAGGCTTAGCCATGTGACTTTTGTTTGCCAATGAATATGAGCAGATATCATATCCGCCGCATTGGACAGAGGCTTTATATGTGCTTTTGTGCTTTCATGGTTTGGCTTGGCCTTTCATCAGGAGAAGAGCATGTCCCGGGAAACCAGTGACCCTTCAGGAATCAAACACCCACAGAGCAGACAAATCTAGCCCACGGCTGGCGCAGAGCTGAGCCTGATGCATGAGCGAGCAATACATACTTGAGAGCCCCCGGAATCTGGGATTGTTTATGACACAGCATTAGTGCAGCAAAGCCCTGACCGATACAGTAGCTGTGTCAGGTGCTGGGGGACAACGTGCAAGAAGCACAGGAGGGACGGAAAACAGGGAGCTGAGTCGCACAGTCTGAACTCTGAGCATGTGCTCTGTCTGAGATTCAGAAGGTGCTTCCTGCTGCACACTATCAGTTCCCATCCCCTTTATTTCCTTAACAGGTAAACACCTTTGACACTGTCACAGGTGCTGAAGGAACTGTGGCTGAGGAGGTGACTTGCAGCACTGCCTGTAAAAGGGGATACCAGGTGCACATCCATCTACGGGGGAAAGGATAAAATCTATGAGGGGATATTCAAATTCAGTGGAATACGAAACATAGGTTAAATTCCATGGGTTAGAACCACATGTATATTCACTTGGATGCATTTCACAAACAACACAGAGCCAGAAAAGTAGGTCGCGTGATGATGCGCTCTGCATAATATTTATGTAAAGTTTTAAAACCTGGAAAAACCCACATATTGTTTGTGGATGCATACATATGTATTGAAAGTTTGAAAACAAACAGGTGAAGGAGAAACACCCAGTGGATGAGAGAGGATCCACAGGAGAGGGGGGACGACAGGGCTTAGAGGCAGCTACATGGGGGCCCCAGCGATTCCATGATGTTTTATTCCTTAAAAAAAAGAACAACAACAGAGAGATTTGAGGAAATGCGACATTCGGCTAAGATGTGATAATGCTGTTTGGGGAACACGGGTGTTTATTGCGTTGTTCTTTCTGTGTGTGTTTGAAATAGTGTGAATAACACCGTTTTCAAGAAACATAGGTCTTTCCTGTGTGATGTGTGTGGGGAACAACAGGGGTGAAGTAGAGGACTTGAGGGGTGTGCGGGGGAGGTCACAGGGGCAGAGCTGGGGCTGCTGTGGCAGATTGGCCCCTGGGAAGCTGCCTCTGAGATGGAGGACTCAGGAATCCTGACTTTGTTCTGCCAACAACTGTTCATCTCTAACAAGCCTGGCTGTTACACTTAGATTTTTTTTTGTTTTGTTTTGTCTTTGAGACAGGGTCTCACTCTGTCACCCAGGCTGGAGTGCAGTGGTGCCATCACAGCTCACTGCAGCCTCCACCTCTCAGTCTCAGGTGGTCGTCCCACCTCAGCCTCCCAAGTAGCTGGGACTACAGGCATGTGCCACCGTGCCTGGCTCCCTTTTTTTTTTTTTTTTTGTAGAGATGGGGTTCCCCTATATTGTTCAGGCTGGTCTTGAACTCCTGGGCTCAAGTGATCCTCCTGCTTCAGCCTCCCAAAGTGCTGGGATTATAGGTGTGAGCCACCATGCCTGGCCAGGCCTAGAATTTTAGTAGCATTTAAAAATGTTTAATTTGAAAACACGTCCAAACCTATGGAAAAGTCACAGGAACAGAACAGTGAACAGCCACACACAGACCCTTCTCCTAGGTCCCTGCCTTGTTAAACACACATGTTCACCAAGAGTGTCTTCCAAGGTCCTCTGAGGAAGCCTCTAAGCGGTAGTAAGTTGCAGGCAGCGTGATATTTATCCTTAACTATTTCAGCTCGTGTGCCCTAGGAACCGAGGCCTCTTCTTCTATAATCACAATGAGGTGATTGAGTTCAGGAAGCTCAATATTGATTCAACACTATTATCTAAATAATCCATACTCCGCTGTTCAATACTAGGCCATCTAACAATATTTTCCATAACTCAGGCTCCAAGATCCTTCACTGTATTTCAGAATCATACTAAATATCATTTCTTTTTTGCTGAGATGGGGTCTTGCTATGTATGCTGTTCATGCTGTTCTTGAACTGCTGGCCTCAAACCATTTTCCCAAAGTGCCGGGATTACAGGCTTGAGCCGGCGTGCCTGGCCTAAATATCTTTTTGAAGGAACAGTCGTTTGTGTTTTTTGAGATTTCCTCACGCTTTCTAGATTTAACTCATGCGAAGTCTCTGCTTGGGAACAAAAGCTTTTCCCAACCCAACCTTAGCTTGGCCCAATGCTGGGGGGGCCAAGCCCAGTGCCCTCCCTTGTCTCCAGCCACCCTTCTCCATCTGCACCCCAGGGAGCCTCTGCCTCACTCAGGACACTAATGGTGATTGGGGGGAGGTGGCACGTGGCCTTCTGGTTCTCAGGCCCGGCTTTCTCCACATGCAGCCGCTCAAAGTGCAAACTCTCTGTTGCTGGGAGCTCTGGCCTCACCAGGGGGTTGCAGCTAAGCTGGTTATTGCACAAATACAAAAATATTACAATTAATGGAAAAATATTTGTACCATAGATAGCAGTTTAATGGCCATATTCTTAAGATTAAAAAAAAAAAAAAAAAAAAAGGTCTTACAAAGCAGTAAAAACAAAATTAACCCCAATTTTAAAAAATGGGCAAAACACTTGAGCCAGCAGTTTACAAAGAACCATAAACGGCCCATAAATAGTCACTCGTTCCACTAGGAACTAAAGAAATGGAAACGAAATCAACAAAGAGATCAGGTTTTTGGGTCTCATTTCAAAGGATGGCGTTGGTTCCTGTGTTGGTGAGACTGCAGGGAAACAAGCCTTATCCCACCCAGCTGGTGGGATTTCAAATGTGTATCTTCCTAGGGTGTCAGATTTGGCAGTCTCTATCGGGGCTTTCCAATCATTTAGTCTCTACAAATGTATCTTTAGGAAATAATTCCAGATGTGTTCAAAGAGCTTCAACAATGTTCACTGTCTGCTACTTACAACAGTGAACAACTGAGTTCAACCTAAAGGTCCAATAAAAGGGGATCACCTAGATAAACTGTGACCCTTCCACGCAATGAAAAACTTTGTACCCTTACACGGTGATAGAAAAACGTTTACTAATTGAAAGAGTGTTCACAATTTATATTGTTCAGTAAAAAGGTAGATTAAATACAAAACTATATGTACAGTGTAATTCATTTTGGTAAGAAACTTCTTGTTTCTTTAGAAGTTTCTAAAGAAGAAATATTTAGAATAGAATGTCCCTAAACCTTAACAGTGGCTATCTTTTCTTTGAAATAGGGTCTGTATTACCCATTTGGCTGGTTTTGAACTCCTGGGCTCAAGTGATGCTTCTGTCTCAGCCTCCCAAAATGTTGGAATTACTGGCATAAGCCACTGTGCCTGGCCTTTAACATGCTTTTTTTTTTTTTTTTTTTTTTTTTAAGGGATAATAGAGGTGGTTTTTCCACTTTCTTTGGAATCTTCCAGTCTTTTTCAAAATTAGAAAAGGATCTGGTTTTACAGCGGACAGTGTAAATTCTGCCAGGGAGGTATACCAGATTACTAATTGAGAGGCTGACATATAAGCCTAGAACAGTCTCCTTGCACATCTCACTGAGGGTTGTGGCCTTTGTTCTCAGTCCAACAAAAAGTAAACTCATCTGCTTAGCAGAGTATTCATTACACAATAGGTTGAATGTAGCCACTGAAAATATTCATGCAAATATCTTCATTAGTAAAATCATGCAATTAACCTGAAATATGTGCTAAATGAAGCAGCCAAATTGTTGCATATTTTCCCAGCTCTTAATTATAATTTTGGTAATCAATTTTTCTCCTGATTACCAAAAAGAAAAAAAAAAACACGGTTCAATGTATGCGTGATCCGAGGATGAGCTGGAACGTGAGATAAAACCCTGAACTGTTACAGCAAAGAAGGCCATTAACCTTTCCTGTGTTTTTGTTCATCGCAAGCATTTCCTGCTAATGCTCATTGCTGAAGAAGATTGGATTTTAACAAGAGCTTTTTGGATCAAGCATCAGCCCTTCCTGAACTATACGTTTTGCAAGCGCCACCATCATTAAAGGTTACCAGCACTTCCATTATCATCTTCCCAGCGTTTATTTCTTAAATGGCTTTTGACTGCAGTGTAAAAATTTTCCTTAAGTGAAAACTGGCATCCAAGCTTGCAAACCCAGGCATGCAAATGGCCAAAAATGCCTCAGAGCCACATTTAAAAAAAAGCAGGGTGGAGGACAGTGAGTCCGAATAGACTGATCTCCTATGCTCTTCGAATTCTTGTTTTCCAATTTACTGAGCAGTTAGTGGATTTGGAAGTGGGAAGAGCCTCACCATATAGCATTTCACAGGGTACGTTAGGAGGAGCTGCTGAGCCATGGGGTAGCTCAATTTCTACATCTGTAAAATGGAATGAGGCATGTGAAGATTGAGATGCGTAAGGTCTCTAGCACATGTAAAAGACAAAATATATTTGCCAATATTTAAGGTGCCACATTTTAACTTCCCCTTTTTAACAGGTCCTCCATGAAGCAGTCGGCCTCCTCAGGTTAAATCAGGAAGGTATCACCCTTGGGACAGAGTGGGTACTTGATCTCTCTAGGAAGATGTTGTTTTTCACCACTTGACCTTAGAGATCCTCCCAAGATGCAGAAATGCTTAGTTCTCAGTCATGAGAGTAGAGCTTGGAGGAACACAAACATATTAGAGAAAAGCCAGGAAGGCAGGTCCTGGGAGTACAGGTTGTACACTGTGCAAGGATCTCACGTAAGGGACACCTCTCATTCATGTCAGACATGCTGTAGATTTATAGATTTGTCCTGACAGTTTTCTAGATACAAAATAAATATTGCAATTGTTCTTCCAGATAGAAGTAAAGTGTCCTGAGGAAGGAGGTGCCTCTTTCTAAATTACACCAAGACACTGCGTAGACTAACTGCAGCCTGGGGAAGCCCTCTGCTCATGGCTCCCGAAGTTTGTGGGGTGAACAGACCTGAAGGGAGCAGAGGGGAAGATCGGATGCATGGGGCCTGCTGGGTCTCTTGGAGGAGACCCCTGGTAGGGAGTTGGGAGGGAGCCCGAGTGGGAGGGCTTCTTTTCTGGTTCCTGTTTAGTTCTCTGCTATCCTGACTGCGTTGATACAGCAGTTAAGAAGAAATTATTGGCTTGGCACGGTGGCTCATACTCGTAATCCCAGCATTTTGGGAGGCTGAGGTGGACAGATCACTTGAGGTCAGGAGTTCGAGACCAGCCTGGTCAACATAGTGAAACCGTGTCTCTACTAAAAATACAAAAATTAGCCTAGTGTGGTGGCGGGCGCCTGTAATCCCAGCTATTTGGGAGGCAGAGGCAGGAGAATTGCTTGAATTGGGGAGGTGGAAGTTGCAGTGTGCCGAGATCACACCAGTGCATTCCAGCCGGGGCGACAGAATGAGATTCCACCACAAAAAAAAAAAAAAAAAAAAAAAAAAAAAATTATTTAGGCAGATACTAAGGAAGGGTAAGAATGTCCTTAGTAAGGTTTTCCTTTTAATGAAAAGCAGCCCCCAAATCATTTCTAACAAAAAGCAGCCTGTAAAATCGAGCTACGCACATAGAAAGGCAGGCTAGAACCTTGCGTGGGTGAATGCTGGCAGCTGTGCCAGTAGGAAAGGGGCTGCCTGGGTCTACGCAAGTCCAGCACGGTGGCTCCATCTTCCCATCCCTTTGCCAGCCAAGTGTACAGTAAGGAGCAGATAACATGGCACCCACCAAGTGGAAAGCCAATTTGCTTAATAAGATGAGGGTGGGACGGCCAGCTTCCCCAAATGCTACGTAAACATCACACTTGGTCCAACCAGTCTGTGGGCCCTCTGTAAATCAGACACTCCCCCTCAAGCCTGTCTATAAAATCTGCTGCATTCTGCTGCAGGCCGAAGTCCCATTCTGGCACCCCTCTCTTTTGCAACGGAGAGAGATGTTCTCCTCTCTCTTTTGCCTATTAAACCTCCACTCTTTTTCTGTTGTTGTTGAGACAGAGTCTCGCTCTGTCATCCAGGCTGGAGTGCAGTTGGTGCCATCTCGGCTCACTGCAACCTCCACCTCCTGGGTTCAAGTGATTCCTGTGCCTCAGCCTCCTGAGTAGCTGGGATTACAGGTGTGCACCATCACACCTGGTAAACTTTTGTATTTTTAGTAGAGACGGGATTTCACCATGTTGGCCAGGCTGGTCTCGAACTCCTGACCTCAAGTGATCCGCCTGCCTTGGCCTCCCAAAGTGCTGGGATTACAGCTGTGAGCCACCGTGCCCGGCCTGAACCTCCACTCTTAAATTCACTCCTTGTGTGTGTCGATGTCCTTAATTTTCTTGGCATGAGGCAAGGAACCTCGGGGATTACCCCAGACGAGGACACCACTTCAGCATCAGGGAGAAGTCAGTAATGGAGTAAGACTAGGAGGGAAGGCCTTGTATATCTAGCAGGCCCCTGGCAGGAAACAGATGTCCCACACCGGCTGGGAACTTGACCATGTGTGAGCAGAGCGCAGAGAAGGTTGCAGGGGGCCACAGGGCCTGGGGCCAGCACAGGCAGGAGCCACTGCTGCTCCCAGGCCTGAGAGTGGTGGGTGGTGCTGGGTAGACAGGTTCCCGATAGGTGCTGGGCCTTGGGGAGAGGACCGAACAGTAGGGGAATCAGAAAATGAGGATAAAACCCGAGGCCCTGTTCTCCCTCCTTTTTGCTTCAGCTGGTGCTGCCTGTTGGCCAAACCCAATTGGAAGCCACAGGCAGAGGCGTCTCTGGGCACCAGGCTCGGGGACAGGGGAGGACACTTCTCTGAAGGGGGCAGGGATTGCTCGGGGCACCTGATCCCGGCTTCACTGGGCTCCTTTTGGTTCCCAGGTAGAAAGGGGCAAGGTGACCCTTAGGCAGAGGCTGGGTATGGGCTGTCTGGGACAGGGAAGCAAATGGAGGACATGGTGGAGACTCACAGGAGACCAGTTTGGAGAGGGCTGGGGTGAGACTGAGGCAGCCATGGGATCTCGGGTCCCAAACAAGCCCATCTTGGAAGCTTACCCCAGCCCGCAGTTTACATGTTGAAGGCCCACGGGGCTCCTGGCACCACATCATGGTCACCGCCTGGACCTGAGAAGTGCTTCCCTCTGCTGTAAGGGGTACCATGGGGGCCCCTGGTCTCCCAAACACCCAGACCCCATCTCAGGGAGGGGTGGGCAAGCAGAGACAGAACTGAGAGGCTGAGCACGGCCAGTGGCCAGCTGTGACCTGATTCAGCAGCTGGGACAAAAGGCGGTTCATTCCATGACCCCTGAGACTGGGCCTCGGGAGAGACCAGATGAATTCTATAGAATATGAGGAGGTAGGTGGTCAGGTACAGAAATCTGAATCCCACTATATATCTGTGTCTTAAATACATATTTTTTTTTAATCCCATTTGTGCGTGTGTGTGTATACGCGTGCACTCACACATGAGAGTGAAGTGGGGGAGAGGGAGAGAGGGAGAGAGGGAGAGACGGGGGGGGGGGGAAGAGAGAGAGAGAGAGAGAGAGACTATTAAGGCAAACCCTTCTTGAATATTCAATCCCAGAAACTTAAATGATTATGGTACCCTATTATAATGGAGTATTCTAGAACCATGAAAAATCTTCTTTCTCAAAAATATTACAGATCAATAGCATTTGTAATGATAGATGCAGAAGTCCTTCATAAAATTTTGCCAACCAGCATAAAACAACTCATTAAAGAAAAGTCACCAAGGCCAAATAAGCTTTGTTCTTAAGGTAATTTATCATGGAATAAGAGAAAATATTTAAAGGCATTAATAATTGAAACAGACAATTTTAAAACATTATTCAACACTCTGTTTTCATAAAATAGTGGAAAAATAGTAAAGGGAGTTTTCCCTTAACACGATGACATGTTGCGTTTGAAATTCAAATCCAATAGTCATTTTCAGAGGTGCACGGTTCTGTGCCCGGCACTGCACCACAGCATGACCCTGCCTCCCCCGACCCTAGAGTGATGTACAAAATCCCACTCTGTTTAACCGGACACTGTCTCTTCAGTCTCTCCTCCTCCCCTTTTCCCTCCTACTCTTGCATCACAGCTTGGCAGGCCTTCCTGCTGCTCCTGGTGCATACCAGCCTCACCTCTGTCTTTTGTCCCAGCTGCTGAATCAGGCAGGGTCTTTGCATGTGCAGTTACTCTGCTTAGAACACCTTCCTCTTGGCCAGATAGTTCCATGACTGGCTCCCCCCTTCCTTCCTCCCTTCCTCCCTTCCTCCCTTCCTCCCTCCCTTCCTTCCTTCCTCCCTCCTTTCCTTCCTTCCTTTCTTCTTTCTTTCTCTCTCTCTCTCTCTCCCCCTTCCTTCCTTCCTTCCTTCCTTCCTTCCTTCCTTCCTTCCTTCCTTCCTTCCTTCCTTCCCTTTCTTTTTCTTTCTTTCTCTCTCTTTCTTTCTTTCTTTCTTTCTTTCTTTCTTTCTTTCTTTCTTTCTTTCTTTCTTTCTTTCTTTCTTTCTTTCTTTCTTTCTTTCTTTCTTTTCTTTCCTTCCTTTTCTTTCTTTCTTTCTTTCTTTCTTTCTTTCTTTCTTTCTTTCTTTCTTTCTTTCTTTCTTTCTTTCTTTCTTTCCTTTCTTTTTCTTTCTTTCTCTCTCTCTCTCTCTCTCTCTCTTTCTTTCTTTCTTTCTTTCTTTCTTTCTTTCTTTCTCTCTCTCTCTCTCTCTCTCTCTCTCTCTCCTTTCTCTTTCTTTCTTTCCTCTCTTTCTCTTTCTTTCTCTCTCTCTCTCTTTCTCTCTTAGATGGAGTTTTGCTCTTGTTGCCCAGGCTGGAGTGCAGTGGCACAATCTTGGCTCACTGCAACCTCTGCTTCCCGGGTTCAAGCGATTCTCCTGCCTCAGACTTCCAAGTAGCTGGGATTATAGGCGTGCACCACCACGCTCAGCTAATTTTGTATTTTTAGTAGAGATGGGGTTTCTCCATGTTGGTCAGGCTGGTCTCAAATTCCCGACCTCAGGTGATCTGCCCGCCTCAGCTTCCCAAAGTGCTGGGATTACAGGCATGACCCACTGTGCCTGGCCTGGCTCCCCCATTTCTTTGAGGACTCGGCTCAAATGTCACTGTCTTGCTCAGGACTTTCTTGAGCAACCTATGCTAAGAAAGCATCCGAAGTCTACCCAGCTCTCTCCCAGTGCTCCTCACCTCCCCTCCCTGCCAGTCCTCGATGTCACCTGTCATCACCTGCAGACCACATAGGGACTCGTTTGTTTATTGTCTGTCTCCCGCTGCCAGAACACAAGGGCCACCAGGCTGGGGACTTTACTTTCTTCACAGCCGTTTCCCAGGGCCCAGAACGCCAGGCACTGCAGTTGCTCAGGGAGCGTCAGTGGCATGAGTGAATGAGTAGCTGCCCCGTGGGAGAATAGTTAACATCTAACTTCTGCATTTCAAACCTTTTTGCTTAGGACTTCTGTATTAAAACACATTTAGTTTTGAAAAGGCAAAACATGTCCATGGTATGAAATTCAAAAAGGCCATAAGACTTAAGTGTACACCGTAAATAGAAACACTAAGCGCCCCCTCGTCCAGGCTCTTAAAGCCTCTTCCCCTTGCAGGGTCTGATAGATGGAAAAGGGAAGCTCTTGCATCATTTTAAGTTTCATTTCTCTTTTCCCAAGTGAGACTGAGCTTCTCATCTATTTAAGAGTAGTGAGTGAGTGTTTTTGTTTTACTGGGGACTGTCTGTTGATAGCCTTGCTCATTTTTCTGCACAATTGTCAGTCTTTCTTATTGATCCTCCAGGGGAAGAAAAATAATTTTCTCTCTGTCCTTCATAGTTCTTAGCCGGGAATCCCTGAAACAAAAGACAGATGCACAGGAGAAAAACAAACAGAAGTTTAAGAACGTGTATCCCTCCTGTAGAGATGGGAGATGATCCAAAGAAATGAGTCGATCTTAAAAAAAAAAGAGTGTAAGCTTCAGGCTTAAATATCATTGTTTGCTGAAACAAAGGCAAGAGGGTGGGAAAGGCCCCTTTAAGATGAGAAGGTCAGGAAAAGTCCTGGAAAGCAAAAGTGAGCTTGTGCAGATTTAAGTTGAAGCCTTCTCCATTGATGAAGACTCTTAGAGGGAGACATCCTTTCAAAAGGAGATTTCCTTTACAGATATCAATTTCTCTTACAAAGGATAACTTTTCAGATCTTCTATATCTGCAGTTTTTCAAAATAACCAGGTCAAAATAATCCTTATGACAAAGAGGCATATTTGGGTGGCCTATGCCAGTCTCCTTGGTTCATATTTTGGGGTGGTGTGTCCTGAGCCTCATCAGTTCATACATGGGAGCTCTCTTCATATCAAAGAAATCAGGTCTTTTTCAGTTTGTCATGTTACTGTGTTTATGGTATACATTTCTGGGCAGAACAGCTTAATTTTTCTTTTTTTTTTGAGACAGTCTTGCTCTGCTGCCCAGGCTGGATTGCAGTGGCACCATCTCAGTTCACTGCAACCTCTGCCCCCCGGGTTCAAGCGATTCTCCTGTCTCAGCCTACTGAGTACCTGGGACTACAGGTGCAAGCCACCATGCCCGGCTAATTTTTGTTGTTTTAGTAGAGACAGGATTTCACCATATTGGTCAGGCTGGTCTCAAACTCCTGACCTCAAGTGATCCACCTCCCTCAGCCTCCCAAAGTGCTGGGATTACAGGCATGAGCCACCGTGCCCGGCCAAACAGCTTATTTTTACAGCGAATATATCAATTTTGTCTTTTATGGCTTCCGTCAAACAAAAATAAAATTGTAAGCCTCCCGATCAACTGGATGGACCCTTCCTCTAGATCAAGGGCATTCTAAAGTAAACCTGAAACACTGGTTCAGGTCATGATGGGAATGGGTTGTTGGACATCTGTCATTAGACCTTCGTCCCTTTGGAATTCAGGTACAGCTGACCAGCATTAACATTAAAACAGAGACCTTAAGACTGACAGAACAGATGCTTTAAGTCTGATGAGAAACATTTACATCTGGAGCTGAGGCTCTTGCCTGTGATCCCAGCACTTTGGGAGGCTGAGGCGGGAGGATCACTTGAATCAAGGAGTTTAGGATCATCCCGGGCAACATAGTGAGATCTGGTCACTACAAAAAATAAATAAATAAAATAAAGTAAAATAAGTTAGCCGGGATAGTGGTGCATGCCTGTGTTCCCAGCTACTTGGGAGGCTGAGGTGGGAGGACTGCTTGAGCCCAGGAGGTGGAGGCTGCAGTGAACTATGTTTGTGCCACTGCACTCAAGCCTGGGCGACAGAGTGAGACTCTGAAACCTACTACCTGAGGGCTTCATCTGCATAATAAGAACCTTGGTCTCCACAGCCTTATCTTTTTTTTTTTTTTTTTGAGACGGAGTTTCACTCTTGTTGCCTGAGCTGGAGTACAATGGCGCGATCTCAGCTCACTGCAACCGCTGTATCTCTTAGGTTCAAGCGATTCTCCTGCCTCAGCTTCCCGAGTAGCTGGGATTACAGGCAGGCGCCACTACGCCTGGCTAATTTTGTATATTTAGTAGAGACAGGGTTTCTCCATGTTGGCCAAGCTGGTCTCGAAGTCCTGACCTCAAGTGATCTGCCTGCCTTGGCCTCCCAAAGTGCTAGGATTATAGGTGTGAACCACTGCGCCCAGTCCCCAAAATAAAATTCTAAGCCCTCTGACTGACTGAATGGATCCCTCCTCTCAGCCAAGGGGATTCCAAAGTAAACCTGAAAAACTAGTTCAGGCCATGATGGGAAGTAGGGAGTTGGACGTGCCTTTTTATGCCCTCCTTCCTTTGGAATTCAGGCACAACTGACCAGCATTAACATTAAAACAGAGATTGTTAGGCTGATAAAACAGACTCTTTGTAGCCAGAAGATACCAAATTCCAACCTGACTCTAGTATAGCATCACGTGACAGATGGCAGGCCCTGAAAGAAACTGAAGTATTTTACCTCAAAATATATTTTTTGAGATATTCTGAAATGGGCCTGTAAAGTTGTCTTTGCATTCTCTAGATAATTCCCCTCCCTTTCCAGGTCTTTTCCTGACTCAGGAGAGATTAACAGGCAGGCACCTACTTAGGTCTGATAAGAACCATTTAACTTCTACTCACTCTGAAGCCTGGTACTTCGAGTCTTCATCTACATAATAAGAACCTTGGTCTCCACAACCCCTTATCTTAACCCAGACACTCTTTTCTACTGATTTCAGGTCTTTAGCTAATAACTCTTTCAACCAATTGCCAATCAGAAAATCTTTGAATCCACCTGTGACCTGGAACCCACTCCCCCACCCCCAGCTCTTTGAGCTGTCCCACCTTTCTGGATGGAACCAACGTATACACGTATTGATTGATGTCTGCCTGTAATTCCTGTCCCCCTAAAATGTATAGAATCAAGTTGTCACCCAACCACCTTGGGCGCATGTTCTTAGGACCTCTTGAGACTGTGTCTCAGGCCCTGGTTACTCATATTTGGCTCAGAATAAACCTCTTTAAATATTTTACTGAGTTTGACTCTTTTTGTTGACAACTTTATAGTATTCATAAAACTATATATGGTATTTAAAAAAATTGAACAATGTATAAAAGTGCAAAGGATAAAAATGCGAATGGAAAGACACTCAATCTCCTGCTTCCCAGAAATAGTCATTATTATCAGTCTTTGGTCTCCGCTGCATGGATGAAAAGACAAATAAAAAGACATTAGTTGAAAATAGGGAATTTTACTGTAGATGCTACTTTTATAATGAAAATGTTTGATTTTACTTAGATTTGCCAGTAAAAGAATCTGAAGTTAAACTAAAGAAATTGCTGACCTTTGGATACACACAAACATAGACACCCACACAGACACAGAAACACACACACACACAGAAATACACAAAGGACACAGGAGCATACACACTCAAGAGAAATGAGTTCTCTGTTCCTTTAAAGTTAAGAAAAATGTTTAGAAAAAGCAGAGGCTGAAGTCATTAGCTTTTTCTTAAACTCCATGTTTTAACTTTGGACAGTATTTGTTGACTCTCTGGCATGAAAAATGAAAAAAAACCTGTCTCATTTCTTTTTTCATCATATTCCTCTCCCTATCAGCCCCAGGAAATCATTTTTTTAAAATCTTGGTTTTATGGCAGTTGATTAACAAATGTTATGCCATATAAATCCTCAAAACTTAACTATTGGCTGAATTTAAAATATTGAAAATCTGGGAGTAAAGCAAATTAGATAACAACAATTGTGACACTTGAATTAATTAATCTGTTTTGTCTTCTCTGTTTTAAAGCTGAAATCTAAGAAGACATGAACATAATCAATTGGCTTTGGAGATTCTGTGCCTTTTGGTTCTGCTCAGGAATAAGAAGAGCTTAATACAAGTGGAAAATTAAGATTTCTGTTATTTTATTATTTTATTTTTTTGAGATGGAGTTTTGCTCTTATTGCCAAGCTGGAATGTAATGGCCTGATCTCAGCTCAATGCAACCTCCTCCTCCCAGGTTCAAGCAATTCTTGTGCCTCAATCTCCCAAGTAGCTGGGATTACAGGCATGTGTCACCACACCCAGCTAATTTTGTATTTTTAGTAGAGATGGGGTTTCTCTATGTTGGTCAGGCTGGTCTCGAACTCCCGACCTCAGGTGATTCGCCTGCCTTGGCCTCCCAAAGTGCTGGAATTACAGATGTGAGCCACCGTGCCTGGCCAAGATTTTGGTTATACATGATAAAGATAAACTAAATAATTCAATAGAGTTCAAATTATTGTCAGTGTTCACAAATGACATTTTTCATCGGTGTTTGAGGGAAGGAGAAATAATCAACTTTACTAATAATTAAGACAACCAATATGAGTGTCATTTCCTGAAATGTATTAATGGACATTTTAGTTTTTAAAGCAGTCAGGGGACCTAGATCTGAAATCTGGACATTCTTTTACTCTCCGTAGAAAAGACACCGCAAGTAGTTTCAATGCGATTACATGATTACAGCTGGTCACATTTCCCTTTCTAAGTACACAGCCTATGAAATCGACAATTAAAAAGAGATCATGGTTGTTGTAACTCGATCCTCCTACTCTGTGGCATTAATCTTTCCAACGGAATAAGACGGTTGCATCTCTTTCTTCCTCCCTCTGTCCTCCTTCCTTTCTTCTTTCCTTCCTCCCTCCCTCCCCTTTCTCCCTCCTTCCTTCCTTTTCTCCTTTCTCTTTTCTTCCCCTCCTCTCTCTCTTCCCTCCCTCTCTCTCCCCTTCTTTTCTTTTTTCCTTTCTTCCTTTTTTTTTCTTTTTCCTTTCCTTTCTCCCTCTCCTCCACTGCATCATGCACTCATTCATTTATTCAACGAGTATTTATTGAGCATCTACTAGCACCAGCCCTGCATCCTCTATGCTGGAGGATACAATGGTAAATGTATTGGTTGTTCTGTGCTGGCTAACAAGCCACCCCAATACTTAGTATTTAAACTTAGTTTGACATGGCAATGATATTGCTTGACTCATGATTCTGTGGGTTGGCTGGATAATTCTTCTGCTGGCTGAAAATCTTAATATAGCTCACTTGCATATGAATTTGTTGGTACTGGGTATTGGTGGGATGCCTCAGTTCTCCACCAGGTGGGAGTTAGGTTAGACTAGCTCCTTTAGATGGCAGGAACTAGGATTCTACCTTTGGATGTGAGGAGTGGCAAAATCACAATGCAGAGGGACATATATACCAGGATGAGAGGAATCTGGGGCAATGTGGCCATGTTTTGCATTTCACCATAGCAAATGAGATGGATGGAGCTCCTACCCTCATGTAGCTTGCAGTCTAGTAACTACAATTAGTAATGACAGTTCACACTTGCAGAGTTCCCACAATATAATGTGCCAGGCACTGTTCTAAATGATTTATAAGCATTAAGATATTTCGTCCTCACAACAACCTTATAATATCACAGTATGAGCCACAGGTGACCTGCCTTATTCCAGGATTGTTAGGGGCTCTTCTCCATGGAAGGGATGTCCAAACTCTCACTTGAAGGATAAAAGAGGTATCAAGGGAAAAGGGGAAGGGTGGGGAGAAGAAAAAGGGTGCCATGGAAAAAGTCACTGAAAGGTAAGATTTCGTTTGAGAATTGCCACTGTCTACAGTGCAGTGAAATCAAGACCAAGTAAAGAAAGTTGCCAAGTTGGACAATGAAAAAGGGCATTTACTCCATCCTAAGACAATTACTTAGAGATTTTGAAAATAAAGTTTATTGCTTAAAACTCCATGAATGAAATTAGATAGGCAGATACCAAATGGGAAAAATTATTAACAACATATATTGGTTCAACCATGTATTCACTCAACTACTGAGCACCTACTAGATTCTGCAGTTCCAGACCCTTTTCCAAGCACCTACCTAAATACATTCCCCAATAGAAAATTCCCTAGGAGAGTATTCTCTAACATGGGTTTGAAGTTGATTCACTTTTTACCATATTTTTCTCTCAATAGCATATCTTAATAATCATCAGATAGGTCCAGCTCATTCTTTTTGAATGGATATACACTACTGCTCATTTAAATCTCAATGGATGTTAGGTTGTTTATGATTTTATCCTATTGCAACCACTGCAACCAGGGGCACCTCAGTTATCGCTTCTTGGCACGTGGAGAAGTATTTCTATAATCTAGAAGCAAAATTATTCCAACGAATGGTATGTGCATTCTAAACATTTTAGTAGCTATTGCTGACACCTTCCAATAAGGCTGAACCAATTTGCATCTTATCAGCATATTATGAGAATACCCATCCCTTTGCCAATCTTTAAATCTTTAACAACCTAAAGGATAAAAAAAAAAAATCCCTACAAACCAACAACACAACAACAAAAACAACAACAAAAGACCCATTTTGTCACTATTGAGTTAGCTTGAATTTGAATTGTCCTAATTTCCAGAGCAGTCCTTACCAGTTTTCACGTGGCCACATTTATGAGACACTGCGCATATTTCAGGAATATTTTGCTTCAGGAAATTGCCCAGTTTAAGTTTGTGGATAAATTGAGGGTTAAATTTGCCTCCAAATGAAGTTTAAGGTATATCACAAAATGTATGGCTCCAAAGGATATCAAAGTAGCAGCTCAGAGCAATTTCAAAGAACTTACAAGACTCCTATCAGAAAAAGAGCATAGATGAACAGCGGATCCATGATTTGCCGAGGGCTTATTCATTACAGAGTTATTTTGGGGGTAATAATACAAATAGGCATGCCACCTTTCCTTCTGAGTGGAAGAAACGTGATAATGTTCTCTACAAGAAAAGATGGCAATATCTATGTTGATAAATGTATGCTTTATCATTTCAGAAGCTGTTTATGGAAAGAATGACTCAGCAGGAAACACAGATGAGAAACCACAGGAAATCTGAACTGGGCTTTTGACTGGAGCTGGTTAAATAAAAGCCATTATGTTTTACTTTATACCTAGACATTTGTATTTTAAATTTAATCACATTGAAGTCTTAAGTGGCATAATTTTATTACACATAAAATGGATGAATACAATGTCTTTTTGGTTTTTTCCCATTAAAAATTACTCCAAATTGGGCTGAAATGTTTCTAAGTGTTCAGGACTGGAACATTTGGTGAAGTCGTAGGTGGTGATAGAAAATATCCTCGGTAAATTATTAGGTCCTTCTCATGGAATTTCATATTATGTTACTAACAGGGAATGCTGACACCCCTCTTTGAAGACTCACATTTATAGTAGAATGGTATTTTCTGTGGTGGTTTTGGGATGTGATTACCAGGAAATTGAATTTAGGAAAACAACCATGTAGTAAATCCATATAAAACCTTGATTTCTTGCACCAAGGTAGCCAATCCATAAAAAACAAAAACAAAAACAAAACAAAACAAAAAACGATTGATTCTACCTCTTGAATGCACATCAGCTAATCCAGTCCTCCCAACATTTACTGCTTGTCCAAGGCACCTCAGTGATGTCATGCCTGGAGGCTTGCGGAGACTTCCCATGGGTCTTTGGGAATCCCCTCTAGCTCTGGGGTGGACATGGTTTGGTGCCTGTCTGGCAACCAACACCCGAGTCCTACTTTATAAAAACACTCAAAGACTCAAGGGAAAGTGACCCCTTTTCCAACCCAGGGATAGATTTTGGTTACTCTAAGCCAGTTAGGGCAGCCCCATTTTCCTTGCAGTGGCTGGTTTGGAACAAGCAAATGAACTACAGAGTGGGTTATAAACCCACAAATCTTACTACGTTACGTCTCCGCTTAAAAACCTCTCAATGGCTTCCCGAGTCTTTTAGAATAAAAGTCTGAATAAGGTCCTTTGTCCTCTGTCAAAGTGCTCTGGCTTTTCCTTAAGACCTCCTCCCCGTGTCTGGCTTCCAGCACAGAGGTCTTCTCTGAGTTGCTGGAAGCTCTGAAAGTGGTTGTTCCAAGAGCCTGCACACAAAATGATCACTTTGTTCCCTAGACTATAGCAAGGGTTAAAATAATGATAATAATAATAGTCACTTTGCTTCAGTCTTATCTCCACTTTCTTTGTTCAGACTTTTTCAGCTCCTTGGTAAAATCTTCCTGTGCTCCCTTCCTCTGAGACAAGGGAAGCTTCCCTTTTACAGGTTCTCAAAACACCCTATATTTTCTCATACCCCTTACATATTAGTCCGTTTTCACACTGGGTAATTTATAAAGGTAAGAGGTTTAATTGACAGTTCCTCACGGCTGGGGAGGCCTCAGGAAACTTACAACCATGGCCAAAGGGGAAGCAATACCTTCTTCACATGGTGGCAGGAGACACAGAGAGAGCCCAGGGGAAACTGACACCTTTAAACCATCAGATCTCTTGAGAACTCCTTCACTATAAAGTGAACAGCATGGGGGAAACTGCCCCCATGATCCAATCACCTCCCACCAGGCTCCCCCCTCGACACATGGGGATTACAGTTTGAGATGACATTTGGGTGGGGTCACAGACCCAAACAATACCACCTTATCACAGTTTCTCAGACTTTCCTTGTTTTTGACGACCTCGACAGTTTTGAGGAATACTGGTTGGGTATCTTGTAGAATGTTCTTTACTGGCCTTTGATGATTTTCCTCATAGGACTGGGGTTGTGAGTTTTGGGGATAAAGACTTTATAGTGGTAAAATGTCCTTCTCATCACATTATATCAAGGATGCCCCCAATGAATGGAATGTCATTGTTGATGCTGATCTTGGTCACCCAGCCAGGGTCATGTTTGTCATGTTATTCCACTTTAAAGTTACCCTTTTAGGCCCAGAGCGGTGACTCACACCTGAAATCTCAGCACATTTGGAGGCTAAAGCAGGAGGACTGCTTGAGGCCGGTAGTCGGAGACTAGCCTGGGCAACATAGTGAGACCTTGACTCTACAAATAAAAAATTATACACACCAGGCTTGGTGCTGTGTATCTGTGGTCCTAGCTACTCAGGAGGGTGAGGCAGGAGGATCACTTGGGTCTGGGAGGTGAGGCTACAGTGAGGCATAATCATGCCAGTGCACTCCAGCCTGGGTGATGGGGCAAGACCCTGTCTCAAAAATAAATAAATAAAGTGACTCTTTTGTCCCCTCTTTGGAAGGAAGTCACTGCATGCTGCCCACATCTAAGCAGGAGGGAGTTATTCTCCTCTCGCAGTGTGGTTTTCAGAAAGCTTGGGCAGAGGTGCCAGGGAGTCTGTGAGTCAGGGTCCCCCATCAGAGTCTTGCATCCCGCAGGAAGGGGCCTGGCTCAATGTTTCTGCCATGCTCAGTCGCTGGCTGGGAGCAGCTTATGGCAAGCACGGCCATGCTGCAAACGTGGCAATGGATTTCAGGATTCAGCAGCTGGGGCTGTGGGGCTGTCACCCTCCCTGCAGTCAGAGGCCTGCAAGACATTTTCTCACTGAGGCCTGGGCCATGGACAGCAGCTGTGTGTAGCAATCCTATTGATAGTCCCAGCTGAGGTCCCAGCCAACCACTAGTATCACCTACTGGCCAAGTGAGAGGCAGGGTCTGCAGCCTTCCAGTCCTGGAGCAGGACATGCACTTCCTGCTTTGCCCTACACAAATCTCCTGATGCAGGGCAGGCAGCCCCAAATTGGGGCTTAGCCTGGGAGGGTTCCTTGGCTCCACTCAGGAAAGAATTTAAGAGAGAGCTGGTGGTGGAAGAAACCAGGTTTACTGAGGCAGCAGTGTTACAGCTCTGTGGCTGGTCCTCCAGAGCAGGGCTATCCCATAGGCAGTGTGCTGACAGTAGCAATTCAGGGACAGGTCTGCATCATATTGATACCCACTGATATGGTTTGGCTGTGTTCCCAGCCAGATCTCATCTTGAATTCCCATGTGTTGTGGGAGGGACCCGGTGGGAGGTAATTGAAACATGGGGGCAGGATTTTCCCATCTTGTTCTCATGATAGTAAGACTCACTAGATCTTATGGTTATTATAAGTGGGAGTTTCCCCGCACAAGCTCTTTTTGCCTGCTGCCATCCATGTAAGATGTGACTTGCTCCTCCTTGCCTTCCACCACGATTGTGAGGCTTCCCCAGCTACTACCAATTAAACCTCTTTCTTTTGTAAATTGCCCAGTCACAGGTATGTCTTTATCAGCAGCATGAAAATGGACTAATACACCTACTTTTAATTACACGCAAATTAAAGGGAGGATTATGCAAAAATCTTAAGGAAAACGGTAGTAACTTCTGGGTCATCAGGTTGTTGCCATGGAAAGGGGCAGTAACTTCCGGGTGTTGCCATGGCTATGTAAACTGACATGGAACACTGGTAGGTGTGTCTTATAAAAAGGTGCTTCCACCCAGTCCCTGTCTAGCTGGTCTGGTGTCCAAGACTTACCTTAAGAGTTGAGTCCTCACCCCCATTGGAGGGATAAAGGGTGCTTTATGCTGCCTAGTTTTGGGTGCTGTGTCACAAAGCACAGGCAACTGGGACATTGCTTTGCTTCCATGAGACCCGTCTGTCCCTTCATGGAAATGCCCCCATTTTGCTTAGACTGGGTGTGGTGGCTTCTGTGATGCCCACTCAAGCCTCCTGAAGACCCTCCTTGGCCTGTGGATTAGGGAGACACTGGAGCCACTGGTGAGAAATGCTGAAAAGAACCTTCAGCTTTGATGGCAGCAAAAACTAAGCAATCCCTGGGGGCTCTTCCAATCCCAGGGCTCAGTCCTCCTGGATCCAGGCCATGGGTATTTCTTCTCATTGGTAAAAGCAATTTATAATCCATTCTCACCTTCAAAAATGCTTTTTCTGGGAAAGGACTGGGGCAATGCAGTAGAAAGAAGAGCCACAGCATCCCCGAGCAAGCCTTTGTTTCACCTGGTTCTGTTAGAGGCACCCTCTCACCTAGCCAGGGATTTTTAGTACCTTCTGAGCTACTCAAATAGAAATAGTGAGACCAATACTCTGGTACAAAGAAGCTTCTGGCAAGGACGTTAGAACTAGTATTTTCTGCTTATATAAAGAAATAGAAGCATGGATTTTAAGCAAACAAGATTTGCTGATCTCTAATGCATTCCAGAGTGTTTATTCACCACCTTTCAGAAAATTAGAATTTCTGTTTAAACAAAAGATTTTCTTCTCATAATCTATTTATGGCTGACATTGCAAAAGTCATTTTATTACGTGAATCAAAGTCTGAGAAGCGGAAAGTGAAGGTCAAGGGCAGACCGGATGATGAGGGTCGCAGGTGGGAGAGGAGCAGTTATTGGATTTTTAGTTTCCCAGTTTATGCAAGCACCTCCCCAGGGAGGTGGCAAAGGGAGAGGAGTAAGAGCAGAAAGGGAGGAGGGAGGAGTGGAGAGAGGAGAGGCAGCACTGGGACCCGCTCTGCATCCATTCCCGTTCTTCCTAAAGCAATTCCAGTTTCACTCTGGAATCTACCCTGTGCTCAAAGCAGTCCACCCCTCAGAAGAAGCTGCTCCAACCCCTGATTCCTGGATGCGTCCGCCTCCTCCACTGGCATCGAGAGACAAGGATGTGGTGTGCACTGCTGTCAACTCTGGAGTCAGACAGCTTGGGTTAAAATCCCTGCCTTTCTATTTACATGCTGTGCAATCTTGAGCAAGTAACCTCACCTCTCTGGGCCATAGTTTCCTTGGCTGTAAAGTGTGTGGATAATAATGACAGACATTTCATAGGGCTTAAAGAGGACTGAGCTCATATTGTAAAGTGCTTAGGATGATACCCGGCACAGAGCGTTTTGTTAAATAAAATCTCAATCTCATTGTCTTTACCAGCATTTGGTTCAGAAATGGATGTGTGGCTGTCTCCGGCTAAATATACGTTGAGTGACCTCTCCCCTTCAGACTTCTGGCTTTGTGAGAAAAACCCCTCCCTATTACTATGACCCAGCATCAAGGGGGTCTCTGCTACCCGCTACTGAACCCTTCCTCCCCCGAGGCATTCCACAGCGAGTTACTCCCTCTACTGTTGGCTACAATTTCTCAGCAGTTATCCTGCATACTTGGGAATTTTTCTGACACAAGAAAATGAAACCTACAATTTACCAACACAACATTCTATGAATGCTAAATATATCTGTTAATGAGGTTGGTAGAATGGTATCTTTTGTAGATGTTGATTCAAACATGTTGGACTTTGGAATTTCACTTTGGTATCAATAACCATCCCCTTCCCCACAGAAGTCTCTAATAAATGTACAGGTCCTGAGAAGTTCGTAGGCCCCAGTGCTGGGTCATTTACACCTAATGAGTAAAGCGGCTCTGCTCTGTCTCGGATGTCCCACAGACTCCACTTTGCAACAGGGTGCCCAGGCTGCCGCTTCCTACAGCCGTGATTTCGAGAAAGAAACGCACCTTGGTACCGACGCTGGCAAAAGCACTCTGCTTGGCCTGCCTCGGCCACGTGGCACCTTCAGATCAGGGTTGGGGGACTGTCATGTGACCCGAATAAGTCACATGACTTTTTGCCAGCGTCACATGGGAGATAGCCCTACTTCAGCTTCTCCATTAGCCAAGGTGATTTCTCAGCGATATGGAGTCAGGCTTTTGCTGCAATGATGCCGTGTCCCTAAACTGACCTGACATGAAACGGAGGCACCCCCATACACAGCACGGGCCAGGCACAGCCCCTCCGCTCCAGCATGCGCAAGTGGCTGGGACACTCAGCTCCAGCGCCTCAGGCACCGACCTAGGATGGAGCGGGCTCTGTCTTCCCCGCTCACATCCCATTGGACCAACCAAGTCACGTGGCCACGCCCCCGGCAAGCGTTTGCGACCGATGCTCCGCCCATCGCGCTCCTGTCCACACAACAGGGGAGCTAGGACCTGGCACGCGAATGCAAGCAGCCCCCGTTGCCTGCGGTTGAGCCTGGTGACCATGAACTGGGATTGCCCTCCTGGCTCTGCGGCGCCATCCCCTTGGCCAGACTGCCATAGGGCAGAATGAAATTGACAGACTCACCTTTAGAATACGAATCTGTCATTCTGGGACCCCTGGGAAGCGGTGCGGGGACCTTGTGAGCGTCCCTCTCCCAGGACCCCTGCAGCTCAGTCACCATGGGGAAATGGCGGGAAACGTGGGACACGGCTGTCCTGCCTGTTGGGGAATTAAGAAAACAGAAGACAAAATTGATTATAGAGGTTATGCGTGAATGTGCCTGTTAAAAAATGCAAACAATAAATCAATGTACAAAATCAAATGAAATCACCCTTTTCCCCGCCTCCCTGTAGGTAGACGCTGTGGTGTCATCCTTCAGTGTTAATTTACCTGCACGCCTTTGTTCTACGTGAAAAACAGGACGGCAAGCAAAAGAGGAAGGGGCATGGAGGGAGGAGAGGGGGCCAGGAAGCAGGTCACTCAGGCCTGGCCAGTGCCTCGGCCTCCCTGTGCACTTGTGCACATTCCTCTAGGATGCAGACCCAGCCACCCCAGCGGGTCCCAAAGCCTCTGTCTGTGGGCCAGTTAGGGGGAATAGTCTTTCCACCTTCCCAGGCTGCTGTTGGCCTCCTGGAGCTTCTGGAATCACAGAGATGAAGGTTTCTAAAAATCTACCGAGGGCCAGGAGAGGTGGCTCAGGCTTGTAATCCCATCACTTAGGGAGGATGAGAAGGGCAGATCACTTGCAGTCCGGAGTTCGAGAGCAGCCTGGCCAACATGGTGAAACTCCATCTCTACTAAAAATACAAAATTAGCCAGGCGTGGTGGCGCATGCCTGTAATCCTAGCTACTTGGGAGGCTGAGGCAAGAGAATCGCTTGAACCTGGGAGGTGGAGGTTACAGTGAGATCACATTATTGCACTCCAGTCTGGGAGACAAGAGTAAAACTCTATCTCAAATAAATAAATAGATAAAATAAATAAAAATAAAAATCTACCAGGGTTCCGTATACTGATGTGCAATTTGACGCCACATGTCAGAGGAGATGGTTGTGCTTGCTATGTGGGGCCTCACTTTAGTGAGGACTGAGCCCCTATTCCTTCTTGCTGCTGTCAAGGGACCCAGTGCCCGTCCAGGGGCTGGTGTAACTCTCTCATCTCGTAATAGTCAGGTGCGGAGCACCTTCTTTCCTAGGCTTGTGCCCTCACCTGGTCACAGGGGCTGAGGAGCAGGGAAGATGGTGGTCTGGGTAGGATGGCTCAGGTCCCAGAGGCCTTCACTCCAGTCCCAGGGAACAGGCTGTTCAAAGTGTAGCTCTGCCACCCAGATGATCCTCTGACCTCTCCCTTATCTTCAAGACGGAGGTCTCAGCCCCCTTCTCTAGTCTTGGCCAGGATTGAGTATTCTGAGGGTCTCTCCATCAATGAGTCTGGGCCATGAAAATGATGAACCCTTGACCTGTTCTGACTCCCTCATCCTCTGTCCTGCCAGGGCAGACTGGGCACTGCCATCGGCTTCTCTGCTCTCCCGTCTTCCAAGGAGGATCTGGCTTGGACTGACCGCTTTAAGAGGTGCTTTCATGAAGTAGAATCTGGAGGCAAGTCGGAGGGTGAGGAGGGCTGCAGGTTCCTGGGCCAAGACGGTGAGGTTTTCCTGGGCACGGACACACCTGGGGGTGTGAGGGGTCCAGGGAGGCTCACAGAGAGACTGGAACCCTATTGTTGGGTCCGTGTGGCCTCTTCACAGCAGCGGAAAACTGAAATAAAGACTTGCACAGTTTCTCAGACAGCAACGCCATCCTGGGTCTGCCTCACATGGGTCCCAGCCCTGCATACCCTCTGTTAATAGTGTGGATGGGATAGGAGTGCCCTGGGAGATGAGAAAGGATGCACTGCAAAGCTGGGGGTGGGGGAACCGCTGATTGAGGAAGAGGAGAGAAACTCACTCCATGGCCTCGAGAAGCAGCTATGACAGCACAGAAATCTGGCCTCTACCAACTACAAACTGTGTGACCCTGTACTAAGAGTCCAAGCTGCAAGCACGGTGTGGTACTCCCAGTCACTAGCACGAAGCTCCTCGTTGACCGTTGTGGCACTGTAGGGGCCCGTATTCATTTCCCGGGGCCACTGCAACAAAGCACCCCAAAGTGAGGGGCTTACAACAGCAGACGCTTGCCCTCTCACAGTTCTGGAGGGCAGAAGTCCAAAATCAAGGTGTCTGCAATACACGCTCCTGGGAGGATCCTTCCCGCCCCTCCAGCTCCTGGTGGTTCCTGCTGATGCTTGGTGATCCTTGATGTTCCCTGGCTCCCAGCTGCGTCACTCCAGTCTCTGCCTCCATCATCACCTGGCCTTCTCCCTGGGTGTTTCCTATCTGTGAAAATTACCTTCTTAGAAGGACCCTAGTTATTGGATTTAGGGCCCACCCTAATTCAGTACGACCTAATCTCAACTTGATTATATCTGCAAAGAACCTGTTTCCAAATAAGATCACATTCACAGGCAGCGGGAGTTAGGACTTCCACACATTTTTCGGGGGACACAATCTATATAGTGACCTTCCCATGTCCCTTACCTTTGTCACTTCTGTAAACTCTGGCCTGACATCTGACCTCCAGCAACTGCACTTCTTTGCTTGAGAGCTTTCTGTTGCCGCAGGATTTCACGCTACCATCCGTTCCAGGGAATTAGCACCACTGCTAACCCACCTCTTGACCGCAGCAGCCCCCAACCATGACTGACAGGTGTTGGTATATAAATCCCCCAGATGCCCTTGGGTGGGAGGACTAAAACCAAAAACAAAACAAAACAAAAAAACAATTTTCAACATTTGCTCATATTTGGCAACAAGATAAAGTGGGATGTGGACTGATTAGTGGGTCAGAGGATCTGGGTCGAAGGCCAGTTCCACCTCTTCCAGCTGTGCAACCTTGGGCAAGTTCATTCCTTCCTTCATTCATTCAACAAATAAACATTGGTAGGGTGTGCCAGGCAATGTCCAGGATATTAGGGAGTCAATGATGAGCAAAAACAGTTCTTGCCTTCTTGGTGCTTACAGGCTAATGAGGGAGAAAGACAATCAAAGGCACACAGATACACATCCCACCATGATAGAAGCTCTGAAAAGAACAATCTGGTATGAAAGCAGAAACCAGAGCACCAGGCCAGGTGTGCAAGATTTGAGCACAGCTCCCTGAGGACATGATGTGTGAGCTGAGATGTACACATATGGAGATGTTCGCCAAGTGAAGGAGCTGTGCGGTGGGAGGATGGGATTTCTGCCAAAAACAACAGCACAAGCAAAGGTCCTGGGGTAGAAGGGAGGCCAGCACGTCCCAGAAACAGCTTGCAGAAATCATTTACTCTTCTGTTTAGAAACAGAAGAATATAGAAAAATGCCCAACTTTCAGATTATCGGGAAAATCGAATGAAATATGGCACAGCAAAGTCCCTATCAAACATCCTTCCTTCCAGCCTTGGGAAAACCATGCAGGGTCCTGGGAGCAGAGTGGGGGAGAGGGGGAAATTAGACCGTACCCGAAAGCGATTACTTCATGTTACCTCTTTATTTGCATGCAGGTCATGTGCCTCTTAGGTATCATTTCTTGGGGGCATTGTTTGCTTTAGTTTTGAGAATTAGGCGTAAATTATGCAGGCTCCCTGCCAGACCTTCTAGCAAAGTTGTCCTCTGGGTTTGGGGCCTTGCCCGAATCCTGGGGCTTTAGTTGCACAACGCTGCCCTCTGCTGGCCGCAGATGGAAGTCTGGGCGAGGCTACTGAGCAGGGCAGGACACAGTACCTTGTGGGTAGCCTTCACCCCGGTTTTGCTCTGTTTTTGCGTGGAGATGGGGCTTCCCTTCCACTCTTCTCTTCCTTTCACCCACTGAATGGATGCTTAAGCCTCGCCCTAAGCATGGCACGTTCATAATCTTATTGCAACCTGCACAAAAACCTGGAGGTAATTATTGCTATCCCCTTCGTAGAAATGACAGTCAGGAGGCTTGCGGTGGTCAGATGACTTTCCCAAGATTACAAGCTATAAAGCTGGAAAACAGGGCTGGCTTCAGGGGTCTGTGACCTACGCACAGGGCCCTGTGCTTGGTTTAATGCTCTGCCGTTGTCATCTTGAGATTCCTAATAGTTTATGAACACAAGACCCTGCATTTCTTGGACACGTGCGGTGGCTCATGCCTGTAATGCCAGCACTTTGGGAGGCCGAGGCAGGAAGATCACCTGAGGTCAGGAGTTCGAGATCAGCCTGGCCAACATGGTGAAACCCCGTCTCTACTAAAAATACAAAAATTAGCCGGGCGTGGTGGCGGGTGCCTGTAATTCCCAGCTTCTTGGGAGGCTGAGGCAGGAGAATCACTTGAACCCGGGAGGCAGAGGTTGCAGTGAGTCACGATTGCGCCACTGCACTTCAGCCTGGGCGACAGCAGAGTGAGACTCAAAAAAAAAAAAAAAAAAAAAAGACCCTGCTTTTCCATTTTTGCACTGGGCCTGGAAAGTTTGTGGCTGCTCTGCTGTTAGAGCTGTGGGTTCCAACCAGGCCTGCTTCACTCCAACCCCAGTGCTTTACTGTCTCCTCCAGAGCTCTTTCTAGAAGGCACACCTGGCAGCTCAACGTTTAACTCCCAAGAAGGCGCTCCATTACCTAGAGGATACTATGTCTTATTTCCTAACGCAGGGATTCTCACCCTGGCTGGACACCCAGGGGAGGGAGGGCTTTGGAAAAATACTAATGGTCTGGGCATGTTGCCCAGCATGCTGTGGGTGGGCCCCTGGCATTGCTGTGTGGAAAAGGTTTTCCAGGTGATTCTAATGAGTAGGTAGACTACAGCACCATTTGTAGAGCCTGGCACAGTTCCTGGGTGTTTAATAAATGTTTTCCAACTTTTTAGAGCAACGAATTGACTGGAGGGCTTACGCTGAGAATTAAACTGGGTCGTGAACAAGAAGAGACTCAACTTTGGGATCCATATTTGCGCCAGACTAGGAGCTCGGAGTTTGCCAGGCAATGGGGGAAGCCGCCTGGGGCTGGCTGGAGAGGGAGAGAGAGTGGGAAAGACTTGGAAATTAGGTGCACCTTCCTGAATATTTGGAGCTTGGTGAGCCTTAAATTTACGTAGCCTAGAAATAGCACCTGATCCCACTTAGGTAACTCTTCTCCCCCATCCTCAATTCCAGTTCTTTGATGAGTGGGATAATCCCATGCCTAGTCTCAGCGTAGAGTGCCAATCCAGGCCTGGCCAATCAGATTATTCCATTCCTCTCGGCTGGCTTCTGTGATTGGCTCAGAGATAGGCATATACCCCAAACCAGACCAATGAGATGCAACCTTGGGACATTTGTGGGAACTTTGGCCCAGAGAAGCTCTTGTTGTCCAGGGGTTGGTGCCTGAGGGGTTTGAATGCAGCTGGAACTGCTTGTGGGCATCTTACCATGGTGACCAAGGCATCATACAGGATGGTAGAGTTGACTGGCAGCATCCATTCCTGATGAATTTCAGCATCTGGATTCAGCAATGTCTGAATTTACCCCAAAACTCCTGCTTCCAAGTGTCAACAAATGCTCTTCCTTGCTTCAGTACCTTGAGGTAGATTACTGGTCACTTGCAGCTGAAAGCAAGCGATAAGGAATGTAAATAACCTGAACAAAATTTCCTGTCCCTTGGTTCCTGACTCACCTTACACGGATTTGCAGGGAGCTGAATATTCAGTCCGGAGTGAGAGATGCATTCAAGGAGCAAATGGCACTGGTACCCGAGTCAAAGTCTTGCCTTCAGCCAAGATGGCATCCTGAGATCCTGAGATCTTTCCCCCCAATCAGTGCAACTGCAGACCTTTGATACTGACTCTATAGGATCCTTTATTTATTTTTATTTATTTATTTTTGTCTGACCACAGCTTTCCAGGATATGCATCTATCCAATGATCAAATGTTTGCTGGGCATCTGCTTTGTGCCAGGCACTGTGCTGGTACAGAACTTGTAAAGACGACTCTGTTTCCAGGCCAGCCCAGAAAAGCCAGTGCACACCATTAGACCATTTTCAGAATCGCAGGCTGCAGAGTATGGAAGAATTCTATTTATTCAATTATTATTGTATGTAAGTAGTTGCAAGAATATTTAAACCTATTGCACACTTCAATAAACAGATAAGTAGTAGGTAGCCAAATTTTACCACACTAGTCATGAGAAAAAACGGACAAAAAGGAATGTGCAATTTTTTTTTTTTTTTTGACAGGGTCTCACTCTGTTGCCCAGGCTGGAGTGCACTGGCATGATCTTGGCTCACTGCAACCTCCGCCTCCCGGGTTCAAGTGGTTCTCCCACCTCAGCCTCCCAAGTAGCTGGGATTATGCAGGCACGCACCACCACTCCTGGCTAATTTTTGTATTTCTTGGTAGAGACAGGATTTCACTGTGTTGGCCAGGCTAGTCTTGAACTCCCGACCTCAAGTGATCCACCTGCGTCCCAAAATGCTGGGATTACAGGCATGAGTCACTGTACCCAGCTGGTGCAATAATTTTTAAAACAAATTTTGGCTGCTGGTGTTACTGTCAGGGTAAAATGGATATTTCCACAAGGAATCTGATGGCCATGCTGGCCTCTTGAAGGGCTTTGAATGTTGATAACATAGGTTCTTTGAGGACAGTTTGCTTCTGAGACATTGGCCCATCTCAGGGGGAGCCTGGAACCTTCCTCTCCTGGCAGTCTCTTGTGACCTGTGCCGTGGCACAGTCAGAGATACCGTACATCAAGCAGAGTCACATGTTAGCAGTTGACTCTAGGTGGTACACAGGTGTTCACTATAGAAGTTCTTCTAGCTTTGTTGAACGTTTAAACATTTTCAAAATAAAATGTTGGAAAAAATGAACTTGGTTCAAATTTATTTCCCTCCTCCTTTTTTTTTTTTTTTTTCAATTTTCTGTTTTTCTTTAGCTTCTCTTTGATTACTAAAGTTGCCAGTTCCAGAGCAATTACTTTCTGCAAACAAGTTTTCAGAAGCCTCAGATGAATTTTGGACCTAATTTAATTCCCAATTTACTTGCTTATGAGAAAAAAAAAAAAGCTTAATTTCTTCACACCAAATCAACCCTTGGTGTACCAGCTATGATTGCTTTGAAAAGCTGGCTATAAGATGCCAAGCCAGGCAGCATGAGATAGTCCAAATGAATTCATGAAAACGGGGGAAAAAAGGGGTGTTCAGAGTTTGCAGGACAATGGCAAACCCCATGCACACACAAAGGGAGCCCAGGAGGGGACAGGCACACCAGGATAAAGGGAGAGCACGGATGGTGCCTGTGATCAGGTACAGACGGGAGCCAGCTGCTCTGATGAGCAAGGGTGAATGAGGCCAGTCGGAGCCTCTCTCTGTGTCTAACATGTGGCTTGGTGGTTCCAGGCATGGGGGTTGGGCAAACAGGCACAGAGTTGTCCTTTGACTTGCGTCCCTTGCAAAAAGATATGTTGACATCCTCACCCTTGGGATCTGTGAATGTGACCTTATTTGGAACTAGGGTCTTTGCAGATATAACTAGATGAGATGAGGTCATCACGGATTTGGGTGGGCTTTAATCCAACAACTCGGGTCCTTATAAGAAGAGGTTTACTTGGACAGACACATGGAGAGGAGACCAGAACGTGAGGACACACAGACCTGCGGCGGGAGGAAGGCCATGTGATGATGAATGCAGAGATGGGAGCAATGCAGCTGCCAGCCACGGGATGCTGGGAATCACCAGGAGCCGCCAGGGACCATTAGGAGCTACCAGGACCTGGAAGAGGCAAGGAAGGCCCTTCCCTAGAGCCCCAGAAGGAGCACAGCCCTGCCCACCCCTTGATGTTGCATGTCTGGACTCCAGACCGTGAGAGGACACAGATCTACCATTTTAAGGCCCCTGGTGTGTGGAGCTTTGTTAGGGCAGCCCCAGGACAGTCACACACAGGGTGACAGTGGAGCCCCAGAGAGGTCTGCAGAGTTGCTGCTGCAGGGCCCAGCATGACCTTCGTCTGCCCTTGGTGTCAACACCCACAGTCCTCCTTGCTTGTTGCTTCTGTGTCTTGTCTTACAGCAGAGCACTGCATCTGTCCATTCGCTCTCTGCTCCTGTCTTCTGCAGGCAGCTCAGAGACACAGCGGGACCCTGGAGCCCAGCTTAGTCTAGGATCTGACTGTATCAACATTATCAGTAAAGGACAAAAAGCACCCAGGAGGAGGTGGGCCAGCCATGGGACCTCATGCAAAGACAGCTGGGGAGCAACCACGGGTACTCTGCCTCCCACCTTCTGGGTACTGGGTCCCTGCAGTGGCTGGTCTCTGCTGGGGAGGTAGGTGTGTCCTGCTTGCTTTGGGAGCACATGCTCCAAGCTGCTTTCTCAGTGGAGTTCAGCTGCCTGGGCAGACTGGCCAGCAGAGAGGACTCCTTCATACTTTGATTTCTCACTGAAAATGACTACACGGTCATTTTGGAGCCCAGTGAGTGGAGGGGCCATGCCGTGGAACTCAGTGACGTCACCAGGGCTGGGCCAGCCTGGGTGACCTGTTTGGGTGGGTGGGCAGCTGGTGCTTCTTAGGTGCCTTCCCTCCCCTTCTTGAAAGTATGTCCCGGGCTTAGAGAAGATGAGGCTGTCCCCCAGCCGGCCCTTAGCCAGTCAAGGTTATTTGGGACCCCCTTACCAGTGATGGCTGTGAGGTGGGCGAGTGACCTGCACCTGGCCAAACAGATAGAAGGGCAGGTCTGTTGGAAGATCACAGGAAAGTGTGCTCCTGGGGGAGAGACAGAGACACGCACATACACAGAGAGAGAGAGAGAGAGAGAGAGAGAGAGAGAAAAGGAAGAAGAAGAAGAAGAGGAAGAAGAAGAAGAAGAAGAGGAAAGAAGAAGAAGAAGAAGGGAGGGTAAAGGGAAAGAGAAAGAGAGGATGACCCAAAGCCCCCGCTCTGCCTCCCTGCCTTGGATGGGGCCTGTGAAATGTGTATCCGAGTTGGGATGATTTAAACAAGGGAAGCAGCAAGCCGGTATCGCAAGGCCTCCCTTCCTTCTACCGGGGCAGCGGTCGGTGAGCACACGTCCTTCAACTTTTGTTTTCAAGAGAGTTTCACTATGTTGCCCAGGCTGGTTTTCCCCATTTCCAAATAAGGCCACATTCACAGGTACAGGGGTTAGGACTTCAACCAGTCTTTTGCGGGGGACACTATTCCACCCACAACTGAGGTGGGCAGGGAGGAAAGGTTTGGGACAAGGGCGTTGGGGTGGCCCACAGAGGCGGTGCTTGGAGATACTGTGTCACCCTGAGAAGAAGGCCACAAGCCCCACAGAACAGTCAGCAGCACGGGTGGACAGAAGGGGTGACAAGTCTCCTATCCACAGCACAGCCTCCTCTGGGCATCTCATGCATGAGGTCCCTCAATATCCTTGTGATTTAAACCATTTTTAGTCATTGCTTAAAGCTGAAAACATTCTAATGTTTTTATTAGAGAAAAAAATATGCAATCGTAAGTACTTGAACCCAGTACTTTGATTTTGGGCTAATGTATTACATGTTTTCCTTTCCAGCTATAAGAAAAAGAAGTTACGCGTTAGTTATTTCCTTCAGGATCAATGACCCAAGTGATACATGAGAATCTTGTTCTTTTTTCAAAAGAGCAAATGTGATTCCCTGTTAAGTGCATGAAACTGTGCTTAAAACTCTCCGAAAGTTCAAATTAAACCGTAATTGTACAGCTATCTTTCCCATTATTAGTGAAATCTTGTTATTTTCACAAGTTAAATTCTATTTAAATACATTTATGTATTACAGAATTGTCAAGTGGCGGCTTAACCTGCTGAGGGAATAGAAAAGAGTGTGCCTAGATTAAAAGAATGCACTTACACGAAAATAAAGATAAATGAACTAATAAATTACTAGTTTTTAATAAATAATCTCTGTATTGAATAACTTATCCTTCTGGTAAAATATTTACTATGCTCTTTAAAACCTTTTTAATCAACCGAAACACTCAGGAAGCTTTCAATGATTGGATATCCTTTTGTGGCTTAAGAGTTGAAATGATTTTTTACTGAAGTACATTTTAATCAGAGGCAAATTGATTTAAAGTGATTCAAGTCTTCATGGCGTGAGGGCTCTTCATGCTCAGTTCGTCGGGCTTAGGAGTGGACTCCTCAGTTCAGAAGGCGGAAGAGGTCACACTTGGTCCGAGAGCGTGGATGTTCTGGTAATTAAGAATCAATTCCTTTTCAATTATTTTAGGACTAGCCCAGGCCTGAGACTCCCAGCATGGGAGCTTCGCCCACACTCTCATTTCTCTACGCAGTGCTTTTGTGCATGGGAAATGATATACAAAAATAATACATGAGGGAATTTATTAAAAATATGAATCTCCAGCCCCTGTTCCAGATATTCTCAATCAGGATCTACAGAAAGGGGGCCTGGGGACCTGCATGTTAATCAGTGCCACGTGAGGCTTTTTGGTTTAGACATCTTTGACCCTAAAGCCATTAGACTAAAGGATACTGGGCAACCCAACACCCTTGCCCCAAGGCCCTGGTTGATGCCCTCAGGTGCTGGTTGATGCCCTAAGGCCCTGGCTCTCTCACTCTCAGAGTCACCTGGAGGATGTGTAAAAACACAGGCTGCTGGACCTCCCTCCCAGGGTCTCTAATTGAGTAGGGCTAGGTAGGGCCTGGGGATCTGCATTTCCAACAAGTTCCCAGGGGATTCTGATGTTGCCGGTTCAGGACCGCATTTTAAGAACCACTGCCCTATGGGAAATGTCTCCAAGGAAGAAAATATTCTTCCATGTATGTTTTGTTGAAATCCGAGGCAAAAAAAAAAAAAAAAAAAAAAAAAAAATCCATCATTCTCTGACCGATTATGGAAAACAAGTATCAGAAGAGAGCAGAAGAATGAATACTGTCAGAACTTCAGTGATTCAGGGGCTGCTGCAAACCTTTCAGAACCAAGACCAGATACAGGGTCGTCTGCCGAAGGGCTTATGAAGAGTCCAGAAGAGAACATCAGGTTGGTTCCCAAGCAAGAAAGAGCTTAACATCTCAAAGGTGTTTAATTCAGCATAAGAGCAAATTAATACATCCATTTCGTTACGGGTGTTTCAAAGAATTCTCACCAGTTTATTAGTCAGTGTTAGGATAACAGGGATTCTTTAAGTTCTGAACTTGCTAAACAGTAACTTGTTGGAAGCATTACTAGCAAATCTTGTCCACAATTGTTCTGGAATACAAGTCAGCTTGAATAAATCCAAGAAATTTCTGGCAGAGTTGATGGTAGGGAACAATTTCCGGGTTGGTGATTCCAGAGATTTTGTGCCAGAGAGTCTCTATGGGTTCTGCTTTTCACGATGGGGAAGACAAAGTCGGATCACAGATCACTGTCAAGACTTGTCAAAGCTTGAGAAAATGGGAGTGGCCCAGGAAAAGAATCTTCCTGGTGTCTCCTTCTGAGGATGCTGGCAACATGTGCATCTGATACAATCAACCTTCCAGACAAGGATTCTGATAGGAAGTTCAGCCCCGGAGATGAGGGCTTACAGACCCAGTACCGACCCACAGTAACCATGAACCTCTGTAAAATTCTATAAGCAAGACTGCATACTCTTGACAGATGGCTTTCAAAAGATTCTTTCCCTTTAAGATTCTTAATTATGGCCCCAGTGAACACAGGTCCTAATTGAGGCGCACCCGAGCCTGGCTAACAGGAGAGGTACCTATCAAAGGGAAAGGCTGATTTCTTTTTTCTTTCTTTTTTTTTTTTTTTTTTGAGATGGAGTCTCCGTCTGTCACCCAGGCTGGAGTGCAGTGGCGCAATCTCAGCTCACTGCAAGCTCTGCCTCCCGGGTTCAAATGATTTTTCCTGCCTCAGCCTCCTGAGTAGCTGGGACTACATGAGCCTACCACCGCGCCCGGCTAATTTTTTGTATTTTTAGTAGAGATGGGGTTTCACGGTGTTAGCCAGGATGGTCTCAATCTCCTGACCTCGTGATCTGCCCGCCTCAGCCTCCCAAAGTGCTGGGATTACAGGCGTGAACCACTGCGCCTGGCCAGGAAAGGCTGATTTCTTTTGAGGACATTGTTTTGCAGCATTTCCTGGACTTACCAGTCCTGGGCTTCTGTTCCATGAAGAATTTGGTCCAGTCCTTTGCCTCAATAAGATTCTGGAGCAGAATCAGTCAAATGGTCTTACATTTTCAGGAGAACGCACTGTTAAAAGAAACAGCCATATTATTTACATTTCCAGAAATGGCTCTTCTGATGATTATCCATAGCCCATCAAAATTAACTGGATATTCTGCATAAAAGATCTTTAAGATATGTAATATTTAAAGTTTCTTTCTGGAAACACTGGGTTTTTGACAGCAGCTTGTAAAGACCAAGGTAAGAGATAATAAAACTACAGCAATGGTTTACAAATGGAGGTTTTGAAGGTTGATTAGAGGGAGATGAATTCCAGCTGGAAAACCTTTTGATCATGTCAACAACTTTCGAGCGTCTCTGAGGAGTGAATGAGATGATACAGGTGAAAGCACCTAGTGCCGTACCTGGCACAGGACAGGCAGGGAAAATGTCAGGCGGATCTGAAGCTGAATCGGGTTACCGAGGGATCAGAAATCCTTATTTTCAAACAGTTGGGACACAATCAAATTGTTGAGGCACGCATGACACATGGATTGAGTTGAATGCCAGGTAACAGGGGCCAAAGCCCTGATTGTCCAAGTTGGAGGTGTCAGCTGGGTTGACACAGGCGTGGAAGAATCCCATGGAACTTGGTGAACTACATCATCGAACGGTCTGCAGTAGACAAGCCTTCTTGAATGAAGTTCTCGACTTTGACTGCACACTAGCGTCTAAAATGAACGCTGCTGTCTGGGCCCACCCACGGAGATTCTGATGTGAGGGTTCTGTGGTGCTGCCCAGTCTTGGGCCTTTGAACTGCTCCCCAGGTGATTCTAATGTGCCACCAAGGTTGGCAGCCAGCTAATTCCGATTTAACCACCTCCAGTGTTACCAGTGTTTATAATCTAGAAGCTACATCTGGAAGGTCTGTAGCAAACACTGTAGGTTATCCACCCAGTAACCATTCTGATTTCCTTTCTGACGGAACCCTGGTTTTGTTCTTGTATGTCTCTACCTCTGAGGGTCCAGAAACTGACAGCAGAACCATTACACCAGGCTCAGGTGGTCTCATGAGTGAGTTAAGCTGGGATTCCTCAATCTTACCACTGTTGACACTTGGGACTGTGCCATTCTTTAGGGTGAGGGTTGTCCTATGCATGGGTGTGAAAGCAGCGTCTCTGGTTTCTACCCTCTCGGTGCCAGTAGCACCCCCAACCTGAGTAGTGATAACAAAAAAACAATAACCACACTGCTCAACCTATCATGCAGGTCCTGTTTGCCAGGATCATTTTAGGCACAGGCAGTGGGGTGGAAACACCTTCAAAGAAACATTTTCTTCACTCTTGAGAGACAAAAGGAAAGGAGAAAGGCATTCTCTGGCTGGATGCACCCAGGTGGGACAAATCTGGGGTTTGGTCTTTTTATTTTTATTTATTTATTTATTTATTTATTTATTTATTTATTTATTTGAGACGGAGTCTGGCTCTGTCACCCAGGCTGGAGTGCAGTGGCGCGATCTCGGCTCACTGCAAGCTCCGCCTCCCGGGTTCACGCCATTCTCCTGCCTCAGCCTCCCGAGTAGCTGGCACTACAGGCGCCCGCCACCTCGCCCGGCTAGTTTTTTGTATTTTTTAGTAGAGACGGGGTTTCACCGTGTTAGCCAGGATGGTCTCGATCTCCTGACCTCGTGATCTGCCCGTCTCGGCCTCCCAAAGTGCTGGGATTACAGGCTTAAGCCACCACGCCCGGCCTGTCTTTTTATTTTTTATTTTTATTATTTTATTATTTTTTGAGATGGAATCTCGCTCTGTTACCCAGGCTGGAGTGCAATGGCACGATCTTGGCTCACTGCAACTTCTGCCTCTTGAGTTCAAGTGATTCTCCTGCCTCAGCCTCCGGAGTAGCTGGGATTACAAGTGCCCACCACCACGCCCAGCTAATTTTTGTATTTTTAGTAGAGATAGGGTTTCGCCATGTTGGCCAGGCTGGTCTAGAACTCCTGACCTCAGGTGATCCACCCACCTCGGCCTCCCAAAGTGTTGGGATTACAGGCGTGAGCCACCGCGCCCAGCCCGATCTTGCTCTTAGTTTTACTGAGGTGCAGAATTTACTAGCCCCAGAGCTGCCCTCCCTTGGGACTTCTTGCCATGTGAAATAATACATCCCACCATTATTAAAAGGGCTGATTTCTGCTATTGGCAGCTCAATGCTTCTAAGCTGCTGGATCCTGAATCCAGACTATTCTTAATTATTGGGAAGCAATACTGTTCTCTTTTGAAAGGTGGACATTTTGCAAGACCAATGTGACTAAATGGTCAAATTCTGTTTTCTACGGTAGGGACACAGAATTTGACCATTATTAGATCATTATCGTGAAGATTATTATTGTGAAGCAGGACAGTCAAGCCTGTTCTTATGAGGCAGGGTAGCATCTACATGATAGTTCATGTATGTGGTGTCTACATAAGCTTTGGTAAAATGGAGCTCTGTTGAGGAGACAGCCACACATTACATTTCATCAGTGTCGGGGATCCCACAGAGGCTGATGCTGTACAGCTTTTAGGGTCACTTGAACCCTAGGCAGGGGTCTGAGGAGCTTCCAGGCACCTCTTAGTGAGAGCCTCAGGGGTGAAGACCAAGCCTTAGGATCCCCCCTCTCTTTTTTTTTTGAGACAGGGTCTTGTTCTGTCAACCCAGCTGGAGTGGAGTGGTCCGATCACAGCTCACTGCAGCCTCGACTTCCTGGGCTCAAGTGATCCTCCCACCTCAGCCCCCTGAGTGGCTGGGAGCACAGGCGTGTGCCACCACACTCAGGGCTAATTTTTCTATTTTTTTGTAGAGATGGAGTCTCACTATATTGCCCAGGCTGGCCCTTTTTTCTTTTTTAAAATAACAAACTCTTTTCCTATTTTCATATTAATTTGTGGGGTTGATAAGTGCAATGTTCAATCACAATTCCTCTGGTTTTGCTTTTGGGCAGTGACTAATGTCTCCCCTCCCTCATTTTCACTCATTGGAAAGTTCTCAACTGGCTGCAGCTAAAATCAGACACTTAAAATTAATGCAAGATTCAGATTCCAGGTGATGGCTTCAGGAGTGCATTTTAAAGTCTTCGTTGCTGTAAAACAACAACAAAAAGCGTGCTCCAATAGGATGGTAAGCTAATAGGTCCTGGAGTTGGGGGGGTGTCTTTTTCTCCCCCGGGTTGGGCCTCAAGCAATAATTTTTGTGGGAGACGGGACGGGTACAGGCATGGAAAACCAATGTGAAACCCTGCGGTTCGTACTCCCCGCGGTTGTGCTCTGGGCAGATGTTCGAGGAACTTAGTTTCTGTCGTTGTTCTCAACTGATTTAGGAGAAAAAGGCACTGATCCAGGAGCACACATTTTCTACCAGCTCTGAATAGTTTAAATTGCAAATAAAAACTCACATCCAGTGTGTTTATTACTTAATTTTAGGTCATGTTTAATTGAAAACACTACATCAGCCTTTTGAAACTAAATTTCGAGACCCAGCGAGTGGGGCTGATGATTTCCAGACAGCCTGGACAGATGAGATTTGGAGCTCGGCTCACATGAAGAGGCAGATGATCAGCTGTGTTGGTGAGCGGTGCAGGCGTGCAGCTGTGAGGACATTCCAGGGTCATCACTGCCAGCTGTGACCTCCGGCCCCTGACTCCCAGTCTCGGGTTCCTTTTCCTTCAATGGGACTCATCAAATGAAAACCTCTCAGTGTGGTCATGAGGATTAAGCCAAATAGTGCAAACAAAATGCTTAGCGCAGTACAGCGGTTTATAGTCAATGCTTTCAATGGTGCTAGCTGTGAACAATCGGTAACTGTAGCCAGTCAACTTTCAGGGCTAGATATGACAACACATGCTGCAAATGCCTCCATTTTATTCTAATCAAAATATATAATCTGCAAAATCCAAAGAAAAGAGGAACACAGTATCTGTTTGGGAAGGCTTCCATTTACAATCAGCATGTTGAAAAAGTTCACTTTTCATTGTTTGGAGGACTCTGTTCCCATAGCAACAGTGCTCTAAGTGGGGGTTAAAATTCCAAGGACTCACTGGGGCAAATTAACTCTTAGTTACCTGAAATATTGTATGCTAGTCCTGACAGGGTCAAACAATGACTGCACTTTACTGGTAATGAAACAAAAAATTGCTATGAAAATAAGATTAAAATATTTAAAAATCCTGTGGCTCAAAGGACAGCAGGATGAACTAGGGGCCAAACGAAGAAGCTGTGGGGCCTTGGGGTTTGGGAGACAGGGCACTTAAATGTAAGGCTGTTTTCCTTGGTGCAAGGGCCCCCATACTCATCTGTATTTGTCAGCCCTCAAGAGAATCTTCACTGGCTGGTAAATGAACAAGAAGAGTTGGAGAAAGAGTACTTCATACAGTATAAAAAAGACCCTTGGCCAGGCATGGTGGCTCAAGCCTGTAATCCCAGCACTTTGGGAGGCTGAGGCAGGACTGCTTGAGCCTGGGAGTTCTAGACCAGCCTGGGCAACACAGCAAAACCCAGGGGTGGTGGCATGAACCTGTAATACTAGCTACTTGGGAGGCTGAGGCAGGAGGACTGCCTGAGCCTGGGAGCTTAAGGTTCCGAGTGACCTATGATTATGCCACTGCACTACAGCCTGGGCAATAGCAGGAGAACTTGAAATCCAGCAGGCGAGCAGGTTTAAAGATGAGTTCTCTGCTCTACTTTCCGAGCCTTTAATACACTAATTTCTTCATGAGGTTCACAGCATGTCGTCTAAACCCAAGTGACCATAACCCGTTTTTCCTGCAGCATCTCTAGGGGCAAGTGTTCTGGGAACGTACCTGAGACAATTCTCCTGCAACGCGAGTCCTCGCGAGCCCTCCTCCCGCTCCTCAGCTTCCCCTTCCAGCAGGCAACCTCCCCCAACACGCCCCTCCTGCTTTGCCTTGGGCTACTTGTACTTAATCCATCCAGAGGTTTTAGTTGATACTCTAATGTGATTTCTGCATTTCAATCTGAAAACCAAACAGATTTTTGACACAAAGGAAGCTTCATAGCAGGATTTCAGGCACCTTTATTCATGGCAGATATTTTTGGTCAGGGCAGCCTGCCTTTGAAATCGTTCCATTATTTGAGGAGGTCGACTCCTGCCTAAGTCACAACTCTCCTACAACTGCAACCGGCCATATCATTTCCATTTGCCACTTAGGAGGCTTGAGAACATCAGCAGGGACGCAGGTTTCAGCTGGTCTGGTCAATGCCTGCAGTGTGTGCGGGGCATTCAGGGGCTCCAGCCTGCATCACAACTGGCCTGATCAAAGGAGGTTCTGCAGTTGAGTAACCAGAGTGGTGAATTCATTTTATTACAGAAGGATCTGACTCCTTTATGTTCCCCATGTAACTTGTATACAGGACAAATTATTTCTTACTATGATAGATTTGCAATATAAACACCAAGACTGGTGATACGAGAAACTTAAAAAACATCATGTTTTTCAATTTTTCAAGTTTTTGTGTAAAAGCACTTTGTGGTGACAATCATGGATCACCTTCCATGTCATCAATATTGGCTTCTCGGTTTAGCACTCCTGGCACTGCATTTTTGAGTGGCAAGAGTTAAAAGGTATTGTCCCTGTCTTCTATAATCAATAATATTGTCACTCTGCAAGAATTTAGATAAGAAACAGTTTAAGTAAAATAGTATTTCTTAAAAACTTGAGTCTACCACACACCACTGATCATATTCTAGCCAAGCAGCTGGCATGGGCTTAACATGGTCTCTTTTCCTTCTCTTTCTTTTCCAGTCAGTAGCTCAAAGGAAAGATGGAGTGATTGAATTTTAAAATCCTGCCAGATTTTTTATGGTAACCATTGTAGATGAACCATGTAGGGTCCTGCTGAAGTATTAGAATCTCATGCAAAACTCTAACAAATGCCTCATTACAGAAGGCTATTGTCATTTTCTGTACTGTAAAAGTTCTAACACAAGAAAGTGGCAGTGGTTACTTTTCATTGACTTTAGCATATGACCTCAGGGACTCAGACATAAGTCTAAGTTCTATTCTGAGTTTTGGCAACAGAGCAGTGACAGATATTTCTGAATAAACAATTTTTAGGTGTTTTTAGCCATTCGAAAAGTATTGCCAACACACTATTTGGTGTTAGCTCAACAGTCACTTTGTGCTGAGAATTAAAGAACTCTAAAGTCTACAAACATCTTACTTCACCAAGACTATAATCGAAGGATTTACTACTTGTGTAATAAAAAAATCACACAGCAACTTTTATCCAAACAGCAACTACTACAAAAGGAATGACAAGAAAAAAAATACGACTTCACAGAAATACACTAAAAGATTTGACAATGTTATGCAGGAACCGCCAAAGTTTTAGTGTTTAATGATGAATAGCACAACTGACCAAGGTCCAAGATGTGAAGATACTATGTTCAAGAAACTGGGGGTTAAATCACTCTACAAACTAACTATATAGTATGTGATAAGAATGCATACTTTATAATATAAAACCTGTCTACACATAGTAGTTAGCTGTAAAAAGCCATTCGATCTTCTCTTGGCTTGGAAACATGGTGTTCCAGATTCCAGTATAAATTATTAGCAACCTGTTGAAGAAGGAAAAATCATCAACATGTTTTTCATTGTATGAGTGCAAGTAAAAATGACATACAGAACTATCAACTAAAAATCCCTTTACACTCTCCTATTGAGTTAAACTTATTTTCTTTGGACAATATTTTAGCAAAAATAGATTTAACTGGAAATATTTTTTAAAATTTTGGAGTCAGTTTCCTACTCCCATTCTTTTCTTTGAATGACCCCCATCACTAGCCAGTCTACAATCCTGAAATTCTTGTGGCAAGATTCTCAGTCGGTTGATGGGAGTTTTGGCTGCCACATAACATAAAAAGAGACCCACAGATGCATCGAAGACTGGTAGGACATTTTTCCAAATTATCTCTGGATAAGAATAATGATGACATCACCCATAGAAAGCAGTTATGTGATGTACTCACATAGTGAATAAACCCTACCTATTGTAAAGATAAAAGCAAAGTTAAGAGTCTGTCTTCAACATCCCAAATCTGTATTTCGCAGTAACTTAAAATGTGGTCCAGAGCAAGCCCAGAAAATAGGAAACTAGGCATCTTTTACTGTATATTCTGCTTGGTACACTACCTATCTAAAAATACTCAGGATTTTGATTTATTTTATTATTTTTTTTTGAGACAGAGTCTTGCTCTATCACCCAGGCTGGAGTGCAGTAGCATGATCATGGCTCACTGCAAACTCTGCCTCCTGAGTTCAAAGGATTCTCCTGTCTCAGCCTGCCGAGTAGCTGGGATTACAGGCGTGCACCACCACGCCCATTTTTGTAGAGACAGGGTTTCACCATGTTGGCCAGGCTGGTCTCGAGCTCCTCACATCAAGTGATCTGCGCGCCTTTGCCTCCCAAAGTGCTGGGATTACAGGCATGAGCCACCAGGTGCCAGCAACCGTTTTTTTTTTTTTTGAGACGAGTCTCACTCTGTCGCCCAGGCTGGAGTGCAGTGGCGCGATCTCAACTGCAACCTCTGCCTCCCTGGGTAACATTCATTTTTATAGAGAATTAAAACGTTATAAATGAAACATGAGAAAAGGGAGTTTAAAACTTATTTTTCACATATACAGAGGAAAAGGACTGTGCACTCAGTGCTGAGTGATAGTGTACATTTACCTATCTTGCTGTTGGGTAGTTTTAACGGGCTTTCCTCTGACATCTGAAACTATTCAGTGGAAATTTAAATGAACTCCAGAGTAAAAGCTTAATGTGGCCACAATCTAGTTTACCTATGTCAAGTTACCAAGCAAGTCTCCAGAATTTAAGCCATTTAAGAAGGTGGTAATGTGGGCGACTTATCAGCGATCCCCTCCACCGCCCCCCGCCTCCCAAGAAAAGCAATGGAAAATCTTCCAGTGACAGGCTTTATAGGCCAACAAAAACCCCTTTATTAGCTGGAATGATAAAAACTCAGTGGTTATCTAATGTTAGCCAGTTGTCTTAACTAACAGTGACAGAAGTCTAATTAATAAAAACTGGGAAAATAAATTCGGTGTAAAGAATGAGTTTGGCATGAAAAATTCCAAAACATGAAGTCCACAGCGGGTAAAGAATACAGGGATGTTTGCTGGGATCATGGCTGGGAACTGATCTACAGAATGTCTGACTACATCAAAATTATACTTACAGGTTCTATTCTTTTAAGGGAAAAAAAAAAAAAAAAAAAAGGCCGGGCACGGTGGCTCACACCTGTAATCCCAGTACTTCGAGAGGCTGAGGTGGGCGGATCACTTGAGGTCAGAATTCGAGACCAGCCTGACCAACATGGAGAAACCCCATCTCTACTAAGAATACAAAATTAGCTGGGCGTCGTGGCGCAAGCCTGTAATCCCAGCTACTCGGGAGGCTGAGGCAGGAGAATCCCTTGAACCCAGGAGACAAAGGTTGTGGTGAGCCTAGATTGTGCCATTGCACTCCAGCCTGGGCAACAAGAGCAAAACTCCGTGTTAAAAAAAAAAAAAAAAAAAAGAAAAGAAAAAAAGAAACGAAAAAAAAAATTGCCCCCTTCCTCACCTTCAACTCTTTTGTGTGGCAGGTATCTTGTTTTCACCTTCCAGTTCTTCCACCCCAGCCTGTGTCATGAGGTCTGCGATGTTCTTCTCCAGATCATCAATGCGACTACTCATATCATCAAGTGGTGAAGTTAAAGACAACGCGTGCCAACATCTCCTCATTGAGCCCTTTCCTTCCGTCCCTGTAGACTACGGCCTTAAACACAACGATTTTAGGGAAACCGGTCTTCCAATTTCCTTTAGACACTGTTACAGGCTGGTGGGTAAGAGTATAGGCCTCTGGGGCATGGCTACCCAGCATCGGTTTCCGGCCCTGACCCTTACTAGTGATGGAACCCCTAAACCTCAATTTATGCATTTGCTAAAGATGGTAACACTAAACCCACTCATAAGGTCATGCTGAGTATCAAAAGAAAGACACACACAAAAGCGCTTAGTTCACAGTCCATGGTCAACCACACCAGCTATTAGGATTGGTAGATGTACGCTCCTTGAGCCAGGGATCTGTCTAGCTCAGCTGTACCCCGAGCTCTCGGCGCAGTCCTTCTTGGAAACACAGTACAATCCAAGCTCAAATTCTGTAAGTGACTGGCTGAAGCTGGCCTGAAAACTACTCATTTATCCCCACCGCTGCCCGGCAAAGAGACTCCAAAGGCCCACAGGAGGCCCACTACAGATAAAAAGGATATTTCTCCCAATGATCTGGTCAGACATGGTCTGAAATTTATCTTGCATCTGCTGCAGGAGTGTCTGCACCTAAGAAAAACCGAAACAAACAAACACGGTCCACACTGATCCTGAGACACCTTCCTGGGATCAGGACGTGAGCTCCGGTCTCGGGTTCCAGCCCCATTTCTGCCTCTGGGCAGCTGTGCCGCCTTCAGCAAGGATCTTCCTTCTCGGGGCTTCCGTTTTCCCACCTGTCTAATTAGACTGGTGGGCTGGGGAGGCCGCTGCGACTCAAAGTTCAGGGTCTTTAGGCTGTTTCTGCCGGGTTGGGGCACCCGGGGGTGTGTAAGGAGTCGAAGGGCGGGGAGGGTGTCAGAGGGAGGCAGGAGGGGCCCGGGGGGCGTTCGCCACAGGTGAATGGGGCTACCGGAGGGGGTCGGGCTTGGGAGCGCCCGCGGGGAGACGGGTCCGCACCGAGCGCCCAGGGGGTCAAGGTGGCCGGGAGCCTCGGCCAGAGACGCGGCCTCGGCAGACGCCACGCGCGATCGCGGTGGGCGCGCCTCTGTCCAGCAGGGCCTAGCCCGGCGCCGCCCGAGAAGGCCGCGGCCTCGGGCCCTCACAGCCGTCCCTTACCACCGAGGTGAGGTCCTGCACGGTCTTGGGGTCAGTCTCGGCCATCTCCCCGACGCCCAGCTTGGCGGTTATGTCTCAGACCGTAACCTACACTTCCGTTTGTCGGCTCAGACGCCCCCGCCCGCTGCTTCTCGCGACGAGACTGGCTGCTCGCGGGACCGCGGGGCATTATGGGAGTAGTAGTTTCTCCCGCACCGGAAGGGCCTCGAGGCCGAGCGCTTCCGTTCCAAGGAGCGGCCCCACCCCACGCTCCCCGCCCTCTTTTGCATAGCCCCTCCCCTCCCCAGCGTGCCGTTGGTGGAGTGGGAAGTGAGACCAACTCAGAAATGGAGCAATAGAGGCAGGGAGTGGCCTTGGCCCCCATTGCAGGCTGTAGTCAGTCGAAAGACGGCTCTGGGTTTCTTTGGCCTGTCAGGACGAACTTACTGAACTTTTGTCCTTCAACAAGACCCACTATACCCTTGTAACTGCCCCCAAGTCAAGGAACATGAGCCCCCCGGAAGCCCCATGGCCCCTGTCCTGTCCTGTCCTGTCATCTCCACCCTGAGGGTGGCCAGCGTCCGGAGTTTAACCCTGCAGGTTCATTGTGCCCGTCAGGTTCATATGAGGGGATTTAGACAGGAAGCTGTCCATCATGTCTGGCTTCTTGCACTCCACGCGATGCCTACTGTTGAGTGGGGAAGGCTTCCGGCATCAGGGTTAGACTGTGGGTTTGGGTGTTGAAGGAGGTGGGCACTGCTGAGGTGGAACCTCTAGTTCCAACCCCACAGATGGTCTTTAGGATTGGGTCTCAGGGCAAGGGGATAGGAGAGTCCTTGACTGCGGGCCTGGCAAGGAGATGTGTGAAAGTTCTGGAAACTTTCACACATCTCATTTAAGGACTGCTGTGTGTGAGGGTCAGCTCCAGTTTGAGTTTAGGTGGGGAGAGTCTGTAAGGGGTTAGACCTGTTACAGGAAAGGGTCCTGATCCAGACCCCAAGAGACGGGGTTCTTGGATCTCCTGCAAGAAAGAATTCAGGGCGAGTCTGTAAAGTGAAAGCAAGTTTAAGAAAGTGAAGGAATAAAAGAATGATTACTCCATAGACAGAGCCCCGAGGGCTGCTGGTTGCTCATTTTTATGGTTATTTCTTGATTGTATGCTAAACAAGGGGTGGGTGATTCATACCTCCCCTTTTTAGACCATATAGGGTAACTTCTTGATGTTGCCATGGCATTTGTATACTGTCATGGCGCTAATGGGAGTGTAGCAATGAGGACAAACAGGGTTCATTCTCATTGCCATCCTGGTTTTGGTGGGTTTTGGCCGGCTTCTTTACTGCAAGCTGTTTTATCAGCAAGGTCTTTATGACCTGTACCTTGTGCTGACCTCCTATCCCAATCCTGTGACTTACAATCCTTTAACTGTCTGGGAATGCAGCCCAGTAGGTCTCAGCCTCAGTTTACCCAGCTCCTATTCGAGATGGAGTTGCTCTTGTTCAAACGCCTCTGCAAGACCCACCAGTGTCTCTAACAAACCTGGAATCCAGTTGGCCTTGAGGCATAAGACTCAACTCCCTTCACCACCCCTTCCCCCTCACTTACACCTTTGCCTCTCACCCTACACACCTCATCCTTCCCTACAGAGAGATCTTCCTTTCTGTGTAAGGATGCACAACTTTTTTTGTATTTGGCTGTTGTCAACTGGTGTTTGGCTAGTACTTCACCCGACTACTTGAAATAAACATACTCAGTGTTTTAACTTAATCCTCAGAAGACCCTGTGATATAATTATCATAATTTTACATTATTGAGAAAACAGACGCAGAGGCATTAAGAAACTGGAACAAGGTCATCAAATTAAGGAAGTAAGAGATGCAGGACTTCCTTTTTTCTCACCATTCTAGAATTCTCTGATTTTTTTGAGCTTAGAGCAGAGTTTCTCAAGAGCTGCAATACTGGCATTTGAGTCAAGTCATTCTTTATTGTTGGTGGTGGAGGGGGTGACCGGGTGCCCTGTATATTGTAGGACATTGAGCAGCATCTCTGACTTCTACCTGCTAGATGCCATTATCTCAGTTTTCTTAAAATATATATATATTTTTTGAGATGGAGGCTTGCTCTGTTGCCTAGGCTGGAGTGCAGTGGCATGATGTCGGCTCGCTGCAACCTCTGCCTCTCCAGTTCAAGTGATTCTCCTGCCTCAGCCTCCCGAATAGCTGGGATTACAGGTGTGCACGACCACGCCAAACTAATCATAAAAGACTTTTCACAAAACTTCAGAACTCCTTAAAAACTAGTGAGTAGCCAAGGTGAAGAAAGGCCTCAGGCTTCTGACTTTAGATCCCAATCCCCGGGACTCCCACACTCAGCAAAGAAAGGTGAGTGCCTGCACCATGAATTTCTGGGCAGATCTGTCTTATGGCTGTGGGTTACTCAAGAACATGAATTAGCACTAGAATCTGGAGTTTTTCCTTTTCTTTCTGGTAAGACACTTTTTTTTTTCTTTTTTTTCAAATCCCAATTGGAAATTTGCTTTACATAAACAACAAACAAACTTGATACTCTTTTAGTGGAGGCATTATTTGTTCCTTTATTTTTTGCACTTAAACAGGTAGGCAGAATGCTTTCTCTGTGTGGAGACCAAGGTCAGTTAAAGAGCTGCTTTTCATGGAAGCTTCACTAATTTATACTCATGGCTGACATACTCACCTTATGGGGCTGACACACCGAACCTAACTGAATATTGTCCCATTAGCAAAACTAATGTATTACGTGTAAGGCACTGGTAATTAACCTTTAAACTTCAGTTTTGAACAACTCTCATTTTTAACCTTTATTTAAGTGTCACAGTTGTCTTATCTCCTCTTAGCATTTTTTTAAAGCTCTTCCTAGATTAATTGCATGTTGTAACTCCCTTTTTCCATTCAAGACAGTTTTGTTTTACGTGTGCTTATTATGGTACTTTTATAATCCCTTTTTGGTTCTCTGGGCCATTCTTTTGACATGCCTCCTTTCTTGGATCTATACTATGGAAGGTGGCTGGGCATAGTGGCTCATGCCTGTAATCCCAGCACTTTGGGAGTCTGAGAAAGGCAGATCACTTGAGACCAGGAGTTCAAGACCAGCCTGGCCAACATGGCGAAACCCCATCTCTATTAAAAATAGAAAAACTAGCTGGGCTAGGTGGCATGCACCTATAATCCCAGCTATTCAGGAGGCTGAGGCAGGCCAGGGAGGCAGAGGTTGCAGTGAGCTGAGATCGAGCTACTACACTCCAGCCTGGGCAACAGATTGAGACTGTGTCTCAGAAAAAGAAAAAAAAAAAAACTATGGAAGGTGTTGGTGTGTCCATGTGGCCACATGCAGTGAGGTGCTTTGTGCGTTTGCCTTGTGTGAGCAGTGATGGAATGATCCTAGTGAGGACTTGGAGGAGCTGGAATGTGTTCTTTGCTTAGCTGCACCTGCGTCAGCTTTATAGGCCCAGCCCTGGGGCCCAGCAGCTGCTCCCCTGGTTTGTTTTCCTCTCAGGTTGCCTCATGTTGCTGCTGAGCTCCCCTCACCTGATGGGTGGTGCCACAGCAGGGTGGGTGAAGGGTGCCCCTCCCTTCTAGTGACCTGGGCTGCCCTAGCCCCGGTCCTTCAGTAGCCATTCCAAACCTTTCCGGTCTCCCCAACCCCAGGATTTTATCCCCTTCACCCTCAGAGGATGACCTTATATTCTATTTTGTGGAGAAAATAGAGATTGTCAACTCCCGTCCTGCGTGCCGTCATAAGTTCCTGCATTAACCCTGGTGTCGTCACTGGCTTTCTGTCTCAGGAAGAAGTGTCCTTCCTCGCGCACAGGGCTCTGCGTTCGTCTAAGGCAGAGAGACCTGGGCCCTGATCCCATTCTCTTTCCTCAACTCCAGAAACGTGCTTCCTGCCGTCGTTTTCCTTTTTCTGATGATTCCTCCTTCTCAGCACATAACAGTGACCAACCCCCGCCCCTGCCCCGCCCCACCCCTGCCGCACAAAAAACAAATAGAAAATGGAAACCAGAACAACCGAGGTGACCCTCCACTGACTGTGTGCTCTTGTTGAGCTACGGCTCATAGGCGAGTTTCTAGAAAGGAAGGACTTATCGTCTTAGTTACTGGAACCACTTCCTTACTTCCTGTTCATGCAACTTTGCTTGTTTTGCTTCTACTAAAATGATTCTAGGTGCTGTGTGGACAGGTGCTACATAAGCCAGGTGGATGTTACTGTGTCTTTGAGACCTCTCTACTCCTTATTTATCTCTCCTTTTAATACAGTTTCATACACAGACCTTAAGTAGACATAGTATCTAGCTAAAAGGTAATTATGCCTATTTTTTCATTGTATTTTGATTGCTGCTTTAGTGTATTCCAAGTGATACTGGTTTTTCATTCATGTTAGCATGTACAATTCTCTTTTCTTTTCTTTTTTTTTTTTTGAGACAGGGTCTCACTCTGTCACCCAGGCTGGAATGCAGTGGTGCAGTCATGGCTCCCTGTAACCTCAACCTCCCAGGCTCCAGCAATCCTCCTGTGATGGGCATGCGCCATTACACCTGGCTAATCTTTGTATTTTTTGTAGAGCTGGAGTTTTGCCCTGTTGTCTAGGCTGGTCTTGAACTCTTGGGCTCAAACTATCTACCTAGTCGCCTTTGCCTCTCCAAATGCTGGCATGATAGGTATGAGCTACCATGCTCGGCCAATGTACCGGCTTCTTTTAAAATAAATTTAAGCCAAAATTATAAATGTAAAATTACATAGTTTAAAACTAGAGTTGTAGCTGATGGTACAGGTGGCATTTCAGTGTGGCAGAGTTAGTGAAGGTGCAGAGATGAGACAGGGAGATGGCTAAATCGTGATTCTATTCTCTTGGGATTAAAGTTTACAAAATCCTGCCTTGAAAGACGGCAGGGAGCCAAAGGGTAAAGAGATTGGGTGTGCTTTGAAACAACATGGTCATATAATGTGATAAGGGGAAGCAGAGGAACTATGACTGCATCAGGGTAACATCGACTCGCTTCTCCCGGGGGATAAAGTCAGAGAGGATGCTAAGGAATGTCAGCAGGTGCTGGGTCCCTAGTTTTCACAGAACAATCCTTCAGGTGCTAGCAAGCCTCAGGAGGAGGATGCGGTCCTGCTGGTACGAGGAGGGGCTGGGGCAGGACAGTCATCATCCAAGCAAAGGTAGGGCTTCGTTACAGACACAGAACGGCAGATGTAATTTAGAAATATCACCATCCTGGCACCAGTCCTCTTGGCTTGGATTCCCATGTAAAAATCCAGCGTTGCTGCACGCTCAAAGGTGTGCCCTGGCTGGAATGAGTGGATATTTTGCCTTGCATTACCAAAGCACAAGCACGTTACTAAAGCACAAGGAGGTCTCTTTGAGGCCTTGTTTGCAAAAACAAAACAAAACAAAACAAAAAAACCCAGAAAATTGCTTTACTGGGGAAGAATGGTGTGATCGATGGTGGTTCTGATACATCTGATACATCTCAAATTCTCTTGCTTTTGGACTGAAGCATTGGTTTCTGTGTCTTATGTTCTTTGGAGGCAAATTTCCAAATTAGCATCTCCGTGACTGGCTGCCAAGGCATCCGTTTGCTATTTATTTACCCAAAGTAGCAGTTTCCTGGAGACAGACTGCCTGGGGGGAAGGAAAGTTTTCCTATAGACCAGATTTGTAAGTTTAGGTTTCCTCTGCTTTACTCCCCCGTCATTGTCCACTTGCTTAGTCCACAGCATTTTCATGCATTGTTTCTGATGACACAGTGTGTTCCTGGTGATAAATGTGGTGGTGCTGCCTTAGCGTATAGCAGGAAAAGTGCCAGGGTGGAGCCATGCATACCACTCAGTAGTCGTGAGACCTACCATGAGATGGTTTTAACTGTGTGAACCTCAGTTTCTTCAGCTATAGAATGGAGTTAATGTCTATTTCAATATCCCATGAATTACATAAATTATGTATATGATATATAATTATGTATTACACATAAATTACACATATAACTACAAGGTAATCTGTATATACACGTCTATATAGATAAATACAGTATCCGGCCTATAGGAAGCACTTATGAACACACCCTTCCCTCTCTCTCTTTTTTTTTTTTTTTTTTTTTAGATAGAGCCTTGCTCTGTTCTGTTGCCCAGGCTGGAATGCAGTGGCACTATCTTGGCTCACTGCTCACTGCAACCTCCAGCTGCTGGGTTCAAGTGATTCTCCTGCCTCAGCCTCCTGAGTAGCTGGGATTACAGGTGCCCACCACTACACCTGGCTAACTTTTATATTTTTGGTAGAGATGAGGTTTCACTGTGTTGGCCAGGCTGGTCTTGAAGTCCTGACCTCAGGTGATCGGCCCACCTCTGCCTCCCAAATTGCTGGAATTACAGGCGTGAGCCACCACATCTGGCCCCCTTCTTTTTTTTTAAAATGATCTCACTAAGTAACTTTCTTGCAGTCTATCTGTCTGATCTACCTGTCTATCTCACTCTCTCTCTCTCTCTCTATCATCTATATATCTGTTTTTCCAAATCAGAATGATTGACTTTTATGAAAGAAGCAGAAGAGAGCCAATTATTAAGCAGGAATCACTTGGTTTTAGTCTTGGTTTTTAAACATCATAGACTAACATGGTGTGGAGTCCTGATAAGTAAGCAACAGTGAAGAAGGGGGTCCCAAGTAGGGGAGAACAACTGTTCCAAGAGACAGCTAATCACAAACAAGACGCTGGCACAACTACCTCGCTCCGAGTGTAACATCCTCCAGCATGACCTAAAACTTCCCTCCAGCCCCTGCCTCTTTCCAGACAGCCCCTTCTCTGCTGTGCTGCCCGTTGCTTCCTTGCAATGTACTTTCCCTTGAGTAATTGAGTAATTGGCCTTTCTTTACCTACAACTGTCTTGTTAAATTGGTAAATTCTTTTTTTTCTTTTCTTTTTTTTGAGACAGAGTCTCACTCTGTTACCCAGGCTGGCGTGCAGGGGCCTGATCTTGGCTCACTGCAACCTCTACCTCCCAGGTTCAAGCGATTCTCCCACCTTAGCTTCCCAAGTAGCTAGGATTACAGGCACGTATCACCATGCCCAGTTAAGTTTTGTATTTGTAGTAGAGACAGGGTTTCACCACATTAGCCAGGCTGGTCACAAACTCCTGACCTCTGGTGATTTGCCCGCCTTGGCCTCCCAAAGTGCTGGGATTACAGCCGTGAGCCACCATGCCCTGCTGGTAAATCCTTTGCCACCCAAAACACTGGCACCAGCCAGTTGCACCCACGACACTGCGCACCACTGGACAAAAAGGTCCCTTTGCTCTGTCACAGTGTTTAGACTAGACTGTACTAAAGATGGTCTAAGACTAAACACACAAGTTAAAAATCCCAGATAAGCTTTATTTGAATATTTCACAAACAAGTTACACATTTCTTTGTAACTACATAGTAAAGCAAATGTTAGTTTACAGCTCAGAAACTGTAAGCAATTCAGCAGGGAGGGCTCAAAGGAGTGACATCTGCCATAGAATGAATATTTTAACATGATTAACTTTTATCCCTTTTGAAAAGTGTTTATGAATAAAAAGCATTTAAAATTTCTTCAAATTTTTATCTGGGGGGATAAATAAAATTTTGTCATCAGGACAGTGTTGACATGTGCATGACAACACAGATTTTATATATATATATAGCCTGCATTTTCAACTCTCTAATAGTCTGAATTCATGTATACGATAGACATAATGGATTTATTACTCTCTAAAGAAAAAGCTTTTTAAAAAGTAGCAGAAAATAGAGGCTCCAGCTTATTTTCATAGTGCTTCTATAAACCCCTTTCTCCAAGTCTTCATAGCTTCAGAATGAAAACTTCCCTAATCCTACACCACTCAAGGCATTTCACCATCTCCCTACCAACCAGCTGGCACGTGGAAAGTCAAATAAAATGGTTCAAAGGCTTATCAAGCTTAGCAACCCTCCAACAAAAGATATGATGATAGCAACGTAGCATGACAGAGAGGAAATTTTTCTGCTTACTTAATTTGATGAGTATCTAAATTATTTCTGCTTAAATTATAGACTTACTCTTAAATTATATAATTGAAGTTCTTATCTGAAACCCGCATACACACATCCATTCCCACTATTTTTTGCTGTCTCTCTATATCTTGTACATGCTTTCATATGAACACAGTCACAACTGCAGAATTTTTTTTCAGTAGTGGGCTAATCTATTAGCAATAGGAAATATAGTAAGGGTAACACACTGGATATAGTAAAAGAATTGTTAATTGCATTGGATGTACAATTTTGAAAGCATTTTATCATTAGACTATGAAAAATACCAAATCTCAACAGTCAGTTAAGGAGAGAAGATGGAGGTCTTTATGAAAGATGTAGCCAGATTATTAGATTATTATTCTTAGTATTTGGTAAACAGAAAATGTAGGTGGCTTTTTCGGTGCTTGGGTTTCCTGTTGGTGTGATTTACCCTGTTGACTCATGTTTAAGGCAGCTACACGTAAACAGATTAATGGGCTACCTTTACAAAATCAGAAACTACTTAGAGATCCTTTAGAATTTGCCTCTTTGAATAATTTATAGCAAAGCACAGTGTAAATCCTTCAAGATCCCACCCCACTTTCTCCCTCAGTTTTCCCTCGCCTCAGTTGGTTTGGTAGTGAATGGGTACTCTGGAGTTCATAATTTTTTTTTTTTTTTTTTCTGAGACGGAGTCTTGCTCTGTTGCCCCAGCTGGAGTGCAATGGCTCACTGCAAACTCTGCCTCCTGGGTTCAAGCGGTTCTCCTGCCTCAGCTTCCTGAGTAGCTGGGATTACAGGTGTGCACCACCACACCCAGCTAATTTTTGTATTTTTTAGTAGAGATGGGGTTTCACCATGTTGGCCAGGCTGGTCTTAAATTCCTGACCTCAAGTGATCCACTTGCCTCTGCCTCCCAAAGGGCTGAGATTACAGGCATGAGTCACCATGCCCAGCTACTTTTAATTAATTGAGATGTTAAATTAATCTAGGAGAAGCCCCTCATCTACCTGCTAATAAGCCATGGAAGGGAAGGGGCAAATAATTATGTTATCTTGTACAGGAAAAATTTCTAAGGTCTCAATATTAATTAAGAATGATGTTAACATTTTTTTTTTTAAACAGAAAGCTTTCAGAATGAAGAAGTATAGCAGGAACTTAATAGTAGGTAATAGAAGATACTGTTAGTAAAAGGTACTTAATAGTAAAAGATACCTCATAGTAAAAGGTACTGTTGCTTAACAGTAAGTTGGTTTAGCTGCATAGTTATGCTATCGGAGGCTTCAAACTAGGGTCTCCTGGTCTGCAGTAGGCAGATGGTCTGGTTCTGCTCCAGGGTTGAGAGTGGCATTGTGATGTCGTGGGACGAACATGAACCCTGGAGCCAGACAGCCTGGGGTTTGGTTCTGGAGGCCACTTACCTTGGGCAAGTCATTCAATTTTTTCTGAACCTCAGCCTTCTTTATCTGTGAGTTGGAGAAGATAGTAGTACTTGCCTCATATGTTACTGGAGGGATTAATGAGTTACTATCTATAAGGATTTTGTACAGTATGGGCACATAATAAGCAGTTGATAAATATAAACCATTATAATTATTAATCACCTTTTTGGTACCATGTGCATACACCCCCCAGGAAAATTGTAGACTCCTTTCCTCAGAATCATCTGGAGAGCTTGTGCCTGGGTGCAACTGCACCAAATCCAGGATCAAACACAGACTTATTAAAAATTTTTTAGTTGTCACATCTTAAGATTAAGACCCAATGCATTTATTCTGGGTAAAATGCCATTTGAGCTACTCTATGAGTGTGATGGTAGATGGTTGTTCCATTTATCACACTGTTTAAATTGACATTGTGAAACTCTGGAATGAGCTATCAAAATTTCTAATGATGTTCTTTAAGAGCTAAAGTCTTATTTGATACCTACCATGAAATCTGGCTGGATTTATTTCGTTATGATGCTTTGATTTGCTGGTGTCGGCCAAGAGGCATAGCAGGTATATCTACCTGAAATGATGCTCATTTGGAGAGAATTGGCAGTATTGAAGGTGACTTTCATTGAAATTAGAAAATGTGTGCATATTCTTATTAAAACAAATTATCCAAAATAATTAATTAATCATATGTAAAATGAGGGAGAAAATGTGATTTTTAATCAACTAAGGTGGTTGAGTATTAATAAAAAGAAGTGAAGGTGTGACTGTTTGCTCAGTGGAAATAAGACCCTCAGAACCTGTGCTCAGTAATTGGGAAAAGCAATTTCTGGTTCTTACTTGACTTCATTTTTTAATAAGTTGGACTCAGATAAAATGCATAGGTAATAATGAAATAACATTTTGATTCTACTATGGTTTTCAGTAAACAATGTAATATATTCCAGTAGGTTAACAAAACATCCTGTGATTCAGGAAATGTTATCACTTTGGCCTATAAGAATTGGTTTCTTTTTTCTTTTTTTTCTGGAAAGTATTAGAAAGAACAACATGACGGAAGTATCCCTGTCCTGATTAGAACTGTGGGGACAGAGAATATGTTTAAATAAGGGAAAGTTGAGGCATATTCTATTTATTAATGAAGTGTGCACTTTACTCCTTTCTGAATTTTCAGCTAAGTTAAGCTTCTGGTTCGGTTTGCAAAGTGCAGGAGAGCTTACTGCCTTGAGAGAAAAGGAGTCGTCTCGTATCTATTTCCTTCAGTGAATGGTCACTCAGCTGCTGTGTATCTCCTTGCAGGTGGCTGAAGTTTACGTTGGAGGGCGACTTCCTGATTGCCAGTTAGCATACGTGTCCGGCTACCAGCTGCCTGACTGGCTGAGGATGCTCTTGGTTTGTTCAAGGGTGAACGTTCTCCCCCTGGCTTGCAGGAAGAGGGCAGCGAGGTGCGCCAGGGAGGCACGTGATAGTGCCCTATAAGCCAGTAGAGGAAAAGTTGTAAAGTGTGAATGCACAGGCTTAGATTCCCCTGTCCCTGAGTCGGGGGCATGTGCTCGTGGAGAATGACCCTATCAAGTTCAAGGTATGGCATCTCCTGATCCAGCAACAGGATTTGTTCCAGAGAAAAATCCCCAGGTCTTCGGACTGTTGACAGATGGCCGTGACTGCGCTTAATGTGGTCATCAAATTGAGAAGGGTCCGTCTCATCTTTGAGTATGCAATTACCTTTATAGCTGATTGTGATACCCTCAGATCATATCATGAGGTGGACAACATGAGTCCATTGCCCATGCTGACAACTGGTATCTTTATAGACCCACTCACCTACCAGAGATGTACGACAGACCCCAAACGGTCAGTCAAAAAGTGAACTTGCGCTAAGACAAGACCCAGCCAGCATCAGTGACATTAGACACAAGATAGAAATCAGAGAAAAGTTACTGTCCAGCAGTTTTAACCACCAATACCCATTTATTTTAATGGAAAAAAAAATCTCTGCATTCTATATGTTCCAAAAGGATTTACTATGGAAACAAATACAATATATGGAACTCTATCTGTATAATTTCACTACAACAAAGACAACATATGACTTCTACTTCCTACAGAAGGCTAACTGAAAGCACAAGTGCAAACATAGATTGCATAAGAAAGCGTGTGTGTGTGCGTGTGCGGTTAAAACCTTTAGTAAAGCAACTGCATTAAAATATGCTAAGACACTTACCTTACCCTAGTTCGTGGCGAGCTCTAATCAAAAGCCACAAGCTGTCACTAGTTTTGATAGAAAAATTTGGTGTGAGCTTTGATGATTCATTTACGGTTTATCAACAAGAAGGGAATCTTAGAACAAGCACTAACTTTCTGCTTTTACATGCTCACAGAATACAAATCAGTTACTTTTCATACATAATGAACGTCTTTTATTTTCAGGTTTGCAAACAACGGTAGTCAATTCACACAAAAGGGTACTTTTAAAACTACCTGTATTTACTCTATTTTATGCCTGTATATATGAAACAAACGGAGTGAATGTGCATAAATGTATGTCTGTACATGTGGGTATATATGTGTATACAAGATGGTACCTGTAGACCTCTTTGTATGCAGGTATGACCTCCGTGATGACAGTTGCAGTTACACATTTACTGAGGAGGGAGAGATTCTTTACCATGATCTGTGTCCCCATAAGAATCAGTGCGACTGTGGATTCGGGACACAGACAAATGCAGGTTGGTGCCCATGAAAGAAAATGTCAGCCCTTTTCTTGGCATGTGGTGGTGAAATTGCCCGCCCTGCTCCTCACCACCTTGGCTCAGGATCACGGCATCAGATGGCAGTGAAAATCGGTTGCAGTCCTCGAACTCAGTAAAGAGAAACGACTTCTTTCTCTGCTCTCCCTCTCTGTGGACCTGCCTGGCTGGTCGTGGCAGCATTCAGACTGAACGGGACAGTGGAGAAGCAGCTTCAGAGCAAAAGTGACAGCTCTGTGGTCTGTCCTCATGCTGACCTTGAAGCGGGAGGCCCTGGAGGGTTCAGTTGTCTTAGTTTTCACCCACCTTGCTTAACCTTGCAAGGAAGAATGGCATCAAAACGAGGCTTCTCCGGGATAGTCTCTCTCTATAAATACCGTGTATATACACATACAGATACTCATACATACACCAATACTAACCCACAGACAAAGCTGGGTGCCTGGAACCCTGGCTAGCGACATGTTAACACACCAGAAAAAGTAGTCATTGTTCCTGCTCCCAGAAGATCAAGTCATATGTCATGATCTTTAAACATTCAGGGAAAATTCAGAGGATTCCATTAATTAAAGGAGGGAGGAAGATGCTGTCAAAATGATGAAGTACAGACTAAGTGAAATTGCAAAGAAAACAAAAACCCGGAACAATTGAGGCCTAGTTGTGAAGTTCGATAGCTGTAAACCGCAATCTTCAGATTTGGATAGATTTTTTTTTTCTTTTTCCTGTTGCTATGGAAACTTGGGAGTCAAGCTTCAGACGTCAGGAGTTCTCACAGACCTGAATAGAGAGGGTTCAGAGTTAAGTCGGGAATATCACCAGTCAATTCAAAACATTTTAGCTAAAAACCAGATAAATGACAGGCAAACTATAATAAACACATTTTTAAACATCACACGACTTCGGGAGATTTTTTTTTTCCTTATGGATCACATTGGAAGACAGAATAAATAGTTATACCGTAAAAAGCTGGACTTCTCTGAAAATGCTAATGGTGACTTCAGATGCCAGACATTGCTCAGACCGAGAGCTGCTATTACCACTATTACCAATGAGCCTTATGTCTTTGTCTGTTAGCGCAGAGACTGCTATTTTTTTTTTTCTTTTTTTTCGAGATGGAGTCTCGCTGTGTCGCCCAGGCTGGAGTGCAGTGGCGCAATCTCGGCTCACTGCAAGCTCGGCCTCCTGGGTTCATGCCATTCTCCTTCCTCAGCCTCCCTAGTAGCTGGGACTACAGGTGCCTGCCACCACGCCCTGCTACTTTTTTGTATTTTTAGTAGAGATGGGGTTTCACTGTGTTAGCCAGGATGGTCTCGATCTCCTGACCTCGTGATCCACCTGCCTCGGCCTCCCAAAGTGCTGGGATTACAGGTGTGAGCCACCGCACCCAGCCAGAGCTTGGCTATTTTATGAGCACACTGACTATGTATTTTAGAGATTGGTGATTATCCCATATATGTATTGACTTCCTGTGACTATATACATATATATATATATACACACACACACTTAAGGATCACAAGTCACAAAGCAAGACACCTATTGGTGGTTCTTCAAACATGGTATGTTTTTATTTTATTTTGAGACAGGGTCTCATTCTGTTGCCCAGGCTGGAGTTCAGTGGTACAGTCTTGGCTCACTACAACCCCTGCCTCCTGGGCTCAAGCAATCCTCCCACCTTAGTTTCCAGAATAGCTGGGACTACAGGCATGCACCGCCATGCCTGGCCAATTTTTATATTTTTTGTAGAGATGGGGTTTTGCCATGTTGCCCAGGCTGGTCTTGAATTCCTGGCCTCAAGTGATCCTCCCATCTTGGCCTCCCAAAGTGCTGGGGTTACAGGCTCACCTGTGAGCCACTGCACCTGGCCCAAACATGGTATATTAATTTCCTGTTGCTGCTGTAACAAATGGCTATAAACTTCAAACAACACAAATCTCTTCTCTTACAGTTCTGGAGGTCAGAAGACTGAGATGAGTCTCACGGGGCTAAAATCAGTGTTGGCCGGGCTGTGCTCCTTCTGGAAGCTCTAGGAAAGCATCTGTTCCCTTGCCTTTCCTGGCCTCTAAAGGCTGCCTGCAGCCCTTGGCTTATGGCCCCTTTCTTCATCTTCAGAGGCAGCACTGCAGCATCTTCTCATTTCACCTCTGGCCTCCCTCTGTTTTCGTCATCGCATGGTCTGTTTCTAAGTGACTCTTCCTCTGTCCCTCTTAGGACTCTGTGATTATATCAGGCTCACCTGGCTAATTCAGGATAATCTCCACATCTCAAAATCCTTCACCTAGTCACATCTGAGAAGTCTCTTTTTTCTGGAGACAGAGTTTCACTTTGTTGCTCACGCCCGAGTGCACTGGCACGATCTTGGCTCACTGCAACCTCCGCCTCCCGGGTTGAGCGATTCTCGTGCCTCAGCCTCCTGAGTATCTGGGATTATAGGCACCCACCCGAAGTCTCCTTTGCCATCTAAGGTAACATGTTCACAGGTTCCAGGGATTAGGATAAGGAACACATATTTGGGGGCTATTACTCAGCCAACCACGAAAGTAGCATTGTGCTCCCAGAGGGAAAAAGGCATCTCGTGGCAGACTGTGTTGCAGACTTTGAGAACATGTCATTCATGTAGAAAACTTCACAGAAGGAGACATCAGCATAGTGTGCATTCAAGAGCCTGTCTTCCCAGTGCCTGCTCGTGGCTCCTCCGTACGGCCAGCTTGGGGGTGGGCTCCAGCGTGGACGCTGTCACTCTGCTCAACTCAGCAATGTCGGCTGGGAGAGGCTCTGGCTCTAGGATGCCCAGATCCAGTTTCAAAATGAGGCATGTTTTCGCCTGCATTTTTCTGTTTTTGCCACCTTACTCCTTCCAAGCACGTTTTGTCTGTGCAATTCCAGCAGAGGTGTGAATTCCAGCCCAGGACTAAGAGTTCATGAAATTGAGTAAACTATTGTGTCTACAGTAACAGTTGCCAAAGCTCTTCCTCACTCTCAGGCTTCTGTTACAGTCTTGCTCCATCAAAAGAAGGAAAAAAAAAAAAAAGGGACTTAATCAGTCTACAAGTGCTGTGTACTCATTTATCTGACCATTGTTCTCACTCCTACTGATACCCTAGTCCTGCCTCCATCCAAAAGGCTGCTCTCTGCTCAGAACTTCAGACGTTTTGAGGCACTCTTTTCATGTTTACAATGATTAGGTCTCATTTACACCCACGCTGCAAGACAGTTGTAAAATATGAACTATTTTTGCAAAAGCCTATTAGGAAGAATGTTCTTTAAGATGTTGTTTTAGGTTGGATACTTACTCCTCTTTATGTTTTTAAATGGGCAAAAGCCATTTATGTTGTCAGGTGGTAGAATGTCTCTACTTTCTGTGTCTAATTTTGGTTAGAGAGCAGAGTGGGGTTTCTCAGCCTCAGCGCTACTGACATTTGGGGTTGGATAATTCTTTGTGGAGGGTGCTGTCTTGTGTATGGGAGGACGCTTAGCAGCACCCTTAACCTCCACCCACTAGACGCCACTAGTGGCGTCCTGCCAGGCATAATAATGAAAATGTCTCTAGACATTTCAACTGTCTCCTGGGAGGCAAATTAGTTAAAAATAGAAAAACAAAACAAAACAAAATGAAACAGAAACAGCTTTGGCTGCATAAAATCTACTAAATAGGCTCCAATCTCTTGTTTTCAAATTAGAGTCTCAAATTCCTGTTTTAAGTCAATTTAGATGATAACATAAGTGATTCCTCCCAGGGCTACTGAGATAGTTACTTGAGGAAATTTATGTAATTTAGGTAAAGCCCTTAGCTTGTATGTGCAAGGTGCAGGAAAAGCCCCCAAGGGTCAACTGCCATTGTCCATAATGTCATGTCACTTAAAGGGACCACAGCTCCTCTGCAAGCATGACTGCGGCTGTCTGCAGGCCGAGGACAGCCCACTCTGCCTGGGTTTAATGCCTTTTCAGGCCCTGTGTCTGCCCATAATATGTTTCACAATAGAAAGGAACAAAATACTGATACATTTTAGGAAATTCTAGAAAAGACAAAACCATTATTAGAGAAAGCAGATCAATGAGAGCCTGGATTGGGGAAAGGGATCAATAGCAAAGGAAACTGTATTTTGACTAGGGTGTGGTATAAAATTCTGTACACTTACCACAATGCATCAAACTGTACACTTGCAATGGATGTATTTTGTTGCATGCAAACAATACATTAAAAAATAAAATTTAAGAAGAGTTTAGTGGCTATCTTTTGCTCATCTTGGCTTTTTTTTTTTGAGACAGAGTCTTGCTCTGCCTCCCCGGCTGGAGTGCAGTGGCACAATCTTGGCTCGCTGCAACCTTCGGTTCCTGGCTTCAAGCGATTCTCCTGCCTCAGCCTCCTGAGTAGCTGGGATTACAGGCGTGTGCCACAACGCCCAGCTAATTTTTATATTTTTAGTAGAGACGGGGTTTCACCATGTTGGTCAGGCTGATCTTGAACTCCTGACCTTGTGATCCACCCACCTCGGCCTCCCAAAGTGCTGGGATTACAGGTGTGAGCCACCCCGCCCAGCCAGGCATGCACATTTTATTTTTATTTTTTTGAGATGGAGTCTTGCTCTGTCCTATAGGCTGAAGTACAGTGGCATGATCTCAGCTCACTGCAACCTCTGCCTCCCAAGCTCACTCGATTCTCCTGCCTCAGCCTCCCGAGTAGCTGGGATTACAGATGTGTGCCACCACGCCCAGCTAATTTTTATAGTTTTAGTAGAGATGGGTTTCACCATGTTGGCCAGGCTGGTCTCAAACTCCTGACCTCAGGTGATCAGCTCTACTAGGCTTCCCAAACTGTTGGGATTACAGCTGTGAGTCACCATGCCTGGTCCACATTTTATTTACTGTTAATTTTTAGCTGATACGGGGCAGGACTTTCTTTTTTCTTGCTTTTTTTTTTTTTTCCAGAGATGGGGGGTCTCACTATGTTGCCCAGGCTGGTCTCAAACTCTTAGTCTCAACCAAGCCTCCCGCCACAGTCTCTCAAAGTGCTGGGATTATAGGCATGAGCCACTGTGCCTGGCCCACTCACCTCTTTAAGCTTCTTTATTGTGTCTGAGTTTGTCTACCTCCTACCCCCCATATAGAGACATTTAATTTTGGTATTTAAGATCGTTCACCTGATCTGTCCTTTTACAGTCTTGCTAATACTGGTTAATTAAGTCTAAAGCAATGGTCAGAAATGGTTTCCGGACAAGTTCTTTTTTTTGAGACTTGCCATACCATGCAAAGCCGTGCTAGAAAAACCACAGAAACAGCTGAATGGCAATGCCAGCTTCCTTCACTGGGACGGAGCTAGGAGAAGAATTACACATCCGCTTCATGCCACTGACACGCACTTTATACAACAACTGATGGTAAAAATCATTTCATTTTCATTCTTTATTACTTTCAATATCATTAGTTTTATTTCCTTTATCTTCAGATGTCAAAGAAGGAAATGCCGATCCTTCAGTTCAATTCTCAGTTGCAGTAAAGCCACCTACAGGGTCAGATCATACTAAATTGAAATACTACTATTATCCTTTTCCGTAAGGGACGCAGTCAATGGTGAATGCTGGCCTCACTGATTACTCGCCTGGGGACCTGTCTGAACATCAGTTTTCTCATCTAGAAAATGGGATAATCACCGAAGAAAATACAGAAAAAAGTCCCCAAACATCAGCGTGTTTGGTTGCTGCTCGTCTACTTGGATCTGAGTATTTTTTCTTGCCATGAGTGTGACGTGATTATCTTCTCCTACATCACACGCAGTTTTATGAACGATGCTTTAAATTGGGAAGGGCCAGAGAGTTAATATTTTCAGCTTACTGGGCCAGGTGGACTCTGTGGCAGCTACCTAGCTCTGCCACTGCAGCAGAGAACAGCCACGGGTGATATGGAAATGATAGGCACGGCTGTGTTTCAATAAAACTTTATTTACAAAAATGGGCAGTGTACCAGATTTAGTCTGTGTCTTAGACTTGGCTGACCCTGCTTTAAAGAAACATCAAAGAGATTCTACCAGCTGACTTCCTGGCTCCCAAAATTACTGTAAGGACTATGGCTGAGTTAGGAAGCTATGTACTTTAAAAGCTAACTTCAGGCCAGGCATGGTGGCTCATGCCTGTAATCTCAGCACTTTGGGAGGCCGAGGCGGGTGGATCACTTGAGGTCAGGAGTTTCAGACCAGCCTGGCTAACATGGTGAAACTCTGTCTCTACTAAAAATACAAAAAAATTAGCCAGGCGTGGTGGCAGGTGCCTGTAATCCCAGATACTTAGGAGGCTGAGGCAGGAGAGTCACCTGGGAGGTGAACCTGGGAGGCAGTGGTTGCAGTGAGCTGAGATCACACCACTGCACTCCAACCTGGGTGACAGAGCGAGATTCCATCTCAAAAAAAAAAAAAAAAAAAACAAAAGAACGCTGCTAATTTCAGTGTTTTTTGAAATCACCCTCCCCCGTCTCCAACCCTTGCTTAACGGTTTAGGCTCATTTCATTTCTGTGCAGCCTGTTGTCAATGTCATATAAATGGTAACACACGTGAGGTCGGCCACTTTGATGTCTGCTCTTAAGCATTTGAGTGGTTGGGCACTCGTGGTTACCTGTTCCTGCTACCTCTGACCCAGATTCTCTCATGTCTTATTATGTCCATCTAGGAAGAATGTCTTGGACTAGGTATATAATAAAACATAAATCATGACATTTGGCAGGCATCTCTAACATTTAAACAAACAGTATTAGAAAATTTTATGCCTTTTATACATGACCAGACAAGGTGTGTTTTTGAAGGTAACTGGTAACACCTATTTTTAACTGCTTTTTGGGGGCTGAAACTACCTGTCTTTGTGGAGCAAACCATTGGAGTGTCAACTGAGTACCTTTTCAGCTACACGGGGAGATCCAGGGTTTCATTTTGGGAATAATTTTGACTTTACATACAGGTGCCCCTACTTACAGTGGGATATAATCACGTGATGCTAGATGGGCTGGCTCCCCTTAGATGAGCACATAAAACACATGTGGCATCTCACACCTGGTGTACCTGTGTCTGTCTTTTATCAGTGATACTAACTGTGAAGCAATTCTTTAGGGGTTATCAGGCAATTCCGCCTCAGATTAATTGATCCAAGAGCTCAGTTGAGAGATGAGAAGTGGGACATCCTTGGGAACCTGCTCATGATTGACATCTGTAGATCAGGAGTCTCAAAGTGACGGCCACAAGAAAATCCCTTGTTGATAAGAAAAAAATACTGCCAAGTCTTTTTCTTTAAATCTAAAAACTATTCCAGGTTTACTAATACTTACTATGTGGAGTGGTGGTAGCAGAATGTGTATTATTATAAAAACATTGTATACAAATAACCAAACACTGGGCTTTGTGCTAGAGGCCCCTGTCACCGGGGATGTTGACGCCATACGTTGGATGGGCCTGGAAATCTGTATTTTAACAAGCAGGGGCACAGCGGCTCTGGTCTCCATTTAAAAACACTCATTTCCAGTCCAGAGTGGCTGGCCTGCGAGCAGCGTCCTGCAGTGCCTTTGTTCTTCAAAGAGATGTCACTGAGTCAGGCTTTGATGTCCCGAAATTGGATTTACAGAGGGCGATGTGTGACGTGACCCCCTCAATTGTCTTCTTTCTGTGTACACACATGTGCGTGCACATACACCACATACATGCACATGTGCATATGCATTCCCACTGCACACACATAGAATTTTTATCTCTTTGCAATCACATAGGAAGTACTGCTCTCCAATTTATCCAAACTCTGTTATACTTGAGTTCCAATTGCTCCTGGACCTCTGCAAGTGTTGTTATTTGCTCTGTCACTTAGGCTGGAGTGCAGTGGTATGATCTCAGCTCACTGCAACCTCCGCCTCGCAGGGTCAAGTGATTCTCCTGCCTCAGCCTCCCGAGTAGCTGGGATTATAGGTGCCTGCCACCACGCCTGGCTAATTTTTGTATCTTTAGTGGAGGTGGGGTTTTGCCATGTTGGCCAGGCTGGTCTTGAACTCCTGACCTCAAGTGATCCGCCGGCCTTGGCCTCCCAAAGTGCTGGGATTATAGGGGTGAGCCACCGCACCGGGACGCAAGCATTGCTTGTACAGTAGTGGCTTCTAAGTGCTGGTCCTTGGGCAGTGCTGGGCTTGTGGTCTGTCTAGCAGTCACTCCAGGAGCTGGTGGAAAATGGAGATCTCTTACTGTAGTAGCGTTGGTCACAGTAAATGATTCTAATGTGTCTGCTGATAAGGGAATCCACTGCACCGTATTCAAATGACAGGATCCTCCAGCAGTCAGAATGAATGGAGCACAGTGGGGTTCAGCCAAGGAAGGCTGTGGGCTGGCTAACCTCAAGTCCGTGTTTGGATAGGTCCCAGGCAAAGAAGGGCTTTCACATTTTTTAAAGGGTGGTACAAAAGACAGAAACAAACAAACAAACAAAAATAAAGATGAATATATGACAGAGACTAATATGGCCCACAAAGCCATCTGGCCCTTTACAGAAAAAGTTTGCTGAGTGCTGAGTTAGAGCAACATGGATGGACCTTGTGAATGTAACACAGGGAGGAAGAAAAGTTGTAGAATGGTATGCCCAATATAATATGAATTACAGGAGGTTTTACAAACTGCACAAAATAGAACTGTATGTGTTATGTGTGAATGTGAGTGTTTGTGTGTAGTAAAAGTATAAAAACATCTGGACATGCACATGAATAGCTAATTCATGGTAACTATTGTTTCTGAGGAGAGAGAACAGAAAATAAAATTGGGCAGAGAAACATTTTACCTTTGCCTGTAATATTTTATTTTTTGAAGAAAAAGAAAGTAAGGGGCCAGGTGTGGTGGCTCACACCTGTAATCCTAGCACTTTGGGAGGCTGAGGCAGGCAGATCACCTGAGGTCAGGGGTTGGAGACCAGCCTGGCCAACATGGTGAAACCTCGTCTCTATTAAAAATATAAAAATTAGCCGGGTGCTGTGACGCTTGCCTGTAATTCTAGCTACCTGGGAGGCTGAGGCAGGACAAACACTTGAACCCAGGAGGTGGAGGTTGCAATAAGCTGAGATCGTGCCACTGTACTTCAGCCTGGGCGACAGGGTGAGACGCTGTCTCAAATAAATAAACAAACAAATAAACAGAAAAGAAAGATGAAGGAAAAAAAAAGAACAAAAGAAAAGAGAGAGAAATACATGTTTCCTTTCATTTAGCCATCTGTCTGTCCATGCGTCCATTCACTTCTATTTCCCAACCCCCTACTCCCCAACCTCAAGTCATAATCCAGACCACAAATGAAAGTTTCTAGGGCACTGAGCCCAGAAATTAGCATTTTAAAAATGTTTCCTAAGTGGTTCTGATGTGCAACAGCATTTAGGAACTACCAGTGCAATTAACACGCTGCTCTTATCACACAGCGGCAAGTGTGTACGGCAAGCCAACAAGAAGCTCAGGCCAAATTTAGTGTCAGTCAGCTCCATCCCCAACTCTTCCTAGTTGGTTTCTCTTCCTTGTCAAGTTTAACTTCCTGTCTTGTTCACGTTTTAATTCTGTAAGCTTCTGAAACACTTTTTGGAAAGTTGGTGCTATAGAAATTCTCATATTGGATGTGTTCTGTCATCTCACTGTACCCTCCTCCCTGGAGGAGGGATGGTGCCAGGTTTCCTGGCACCATCAGTAGCAAACATCTTCACATTTATATTCTTAAATTTGCCCTCCTCCACCTGTTTCCTATTGAGTTGTGAACTGAAGGAACCAGCACATGTTTAGGGTGTGGACAAGATTAGAGGACACTGTTAGAATGTCCAGGAGCCTGTACCTAAAGCTTGTAGTCACACCAGGATGGTCCTGATTTCCCAGTATCTGTGGACCATCTGGAGAGCCTTTAAAACGGACAAATGTCTGAGTTGCCCTTCCAGTCATAGGGTAGGGCCCGGGTATGGGTAGCTATATTGAAAAGTTCCCCAGGTGCTTCTATTGTGCAGTCAGACTTGAGATCCACCACCATCTCCCCAGCTGATGCTATACAAGAGTGACTTGCAGGTTGCTGGTGATGACTCAGCAAACCAGGCCCCAGACAGTACACTCTCACAAAGGGAACATTCCTACACTCTAGAAATCTAGGTCTAGGATATCTGTCAGCAAAGTAAGGGGGCAAACAAGCATAACGTGCTGCTATAAATTCATGGTATCTGCTATGGTATGGTGCTAATGTTCACTTAACCTCGATTATCTCACTGGCTTTCTAACTTTCTCTTCTGCAAAGAGAGAGAGAAAATAGAAATCAGGAGGCTGCCCCTGGGAGGCTTCTCCTGAGTCTTTTCTGTAAAGTAGAGACAATTTCAGATGAAGGGATAGAGATGGGACTGGGGGCCGAGAAGAAATTAGGAAACCTTGTCAAAGGGCAAATAATTCGACTGTACAGCAATTGGGTTGAACGTTGAGCAGGGGTGGTCCAGAGGAGATGGGATACTGTCTTAGTCCGTTCAGGCTACTATAACAAAATACTATAAACTGGGTGGTTAATAGTATCTGCTGAAGTTTGTGCCCCTCCAAATGTCATATGCTGAAACCTGATCCCCAAGGTGATGGTATTAGGAGGGTGGGCCTTTGGAAAATCAGTAGGTCAGGAAGTCAGAGTCCTCATGGATGGGATGGGATGAGTGCCTTTATAAAAGAGGCCCCAGAGAGCTGCCTTGCCTCTCCCCATCGTGTGAAAATGCAGGGAGGAGGCGCCATATGTGAACCAAAATGTGGGCTTTCACTAGACAATGAATCTCTCAGCATCTTGTTCTTGGACTTCTCAGCCTCCAGAACAATCAGCAATACATTTCTGTTATTTATAAGCCACCCAGTTTATAGTATTTTGTTATAGTAGCCTGAACGGACTAAGACAGTATCCCATCTCTCTGGACCACCCCTGCTCAACGTTCAGCCCAACTGCTGTACAGTCGAATTATTTGCCCTTTGACAAGGTTTCCTAATTTCTTCTCAGCCCCCAGTCCCATCTCTATCCCTTCATCTGAAATTGTCTCTACTTTACAGAAAAGACTCAGGAGAAGTCTCTGAGGGGCAGCCTCCTGATTTCTATTTTCTCTCTCTTTGCAGAAGATAAAGTTAGAAAGCCAGTGAGATAATCGAGGTTAAGTGAACATTAGCACCTGAGACAGGAGGGTGGAGGCAGGTATGGATGGAAAGTGTTGGACCCTTAGACTCTGTTGGGCTTTGCAGTGGGAAGATTGGGAAGGAGACATGGAGATGATGGTGATGATGATGATGGTGGTACAGTCATCAGAGGCAAGGCAGGCAGAGGGGCAGGTCAGTAGGGGAAGATGATACGTTCGCTTTCAGAAATGCCCAGTCTGAAGGGCTAGTGAGATGCTATAATGGCTTCTTCTTTTCCTTCTTTTCCTTCTTTTCCTTCCTTCCTTCCTTCCTTCCTTCCTTCCTTCCTTCCTTCCTTCCTTCCTTCCTTCCTCCCTCCCTCCCTCCCTCCCTCTCCTTCCTTCCTTCCTTCCTTCCTTCCTTCCTTCCTCCCTCCCTCCCTCCCTCCCTCCTTTCTTTCTTTTTTTTTTTTTTGAGACACTCGCTCTGTCACCCAGGTTAGAGTGCAATGGCACGATCTCCGCTCACTGCAACCTCCGCCTCCCGGGTTCAAGCAATTCTGCTGCCTCAGCCTCCCGAGTAGCTGGGACTACAGGCGCATGGCACCATGCCTGGCTAATTTTTGTATTTTTAGTAGACACAAGGTTTCACCATGTTGACCAGGCTGGTCTTGAACTCCTGACCTCAAATGATCCACCTACCTTGACCTCCCAAAGTGGTGGGATTATAGGTCTGAGCCACCGTGCCCAGTCCTTCTTTTTCCTTCTACTCACAGGACTCTGGTCTTGCACAGAGCTTTATACACATGAATGCCCAGTGTTGGACTATATGATTTCCTGGCAGCTCACCACTGTCACTAGGGTATAACACCTTCTGTTTTCTTTTTCTGCCAATTTCCCAACTTCCTAATTTGCAATTACACCAATACCTTCTCAAAACGTAAATAGCAAGGCCCAGACGGCTTTTGGATGGTAACAGTTATATATGAATAACTGCTAAAGTTAAAATTGGACTAGTATTTCATAAATAAGGAATATCTGACACATGTATTTATTCATTTTATCCTCACATCTATATTACTTGGCATAATAACTCATTTGTTTAAAACAACGTTTCATTATATTATAGTCATTATTACTAGCCAGTGAAAAAACAGTGTGAATTATGCGTTGATCATTTTCCCTGCAGCCCAACCTCCATCCATAAATTCTCATGACTATTCTCAGAAAGTCTCATCATATCTGTTTTAACCTTGCAAAAGATTATTCCGCATAATGTAGAGAGAAACAGGCCTCTGATAGACCAGTTAACTAATCTGGGTGCATTTTCATTAGCTCAAGTTGAGTGGCAGCTGGTTTGCAGGCTACCAATGAACACCTTTGCACAATTCCTCAGACTGGCTGGAAGGGATTGTTAAGATGCCTTTAAACATTAGTGGGAGCACTTCTACATATAACATGTTCTGTCATACAGACATACACTAAAGATGAATGATTCTTCTGGGATACATTTTCTTGGAAAGGTATATGGAAAAATGCCGGCTTCATGAACCCCATGAAGTTACAATTTCCTACTTGTGCATGCACTGGAGTTATGCCAACTTACAAGCTAAGCTGAAGAGGCTGAGGAGCAGGAGTGAGGGCAGGCTGAAGCGCAGGGCCCCTGCCGCGTTGCAGTCCACTTTGGAATTCCTGCAGGAGCACACTTGTACCCTGAGATCTGTGATGTTCGTCATGGGTGGTTTCCCTGAATCTGTCACCATGATGGGCAGGTTGTAGTTTGCTTTGTTCAGATTTTGAAGAAGGCTTACCAGGGCGTGAGTATCTGTAAAGGCAAGGAGGGTCCCGGTGAGAGTGGATGAGACTTTTTCCAATAAAAGAGTGAGGTTTTGGTGACTAAAATCACACCAAACAGGTGCTGCATTTTCATTTACAATCGTGGGAATGCTTAAATTTAAATTTATTAACGTCAAGTGAAAATACCAGTTCAGATCCTCAGTGGCACCTGCCACATTCCAAGTGCCCAGAAGCCACACATGGCTGGTGGCTCTTGTAATGAACAGCACAGAGACAGAGTGCTTCCATCACCAGAGTTCGCTGCCTCAGCGCCATCATAATCAATTTCAAGGAAAGCTCCTTTCATGAAGATGATTGATTACCAAGAACTCCTCCCTGCAAATTTATTACATGAAAAAGCCATCTTGACAAAGACTGCGTTCCACATCTAGAAAGCTGAGGTGAAAATCCACCTGCTCTCAATGTGGGCAGGACCCTGATGTGTTATCATGGAGATAGGTTCTATAGCCTACGTTTTTTGTCTTCAGTTTTTTTTTTTTTTTTTTGAGACAGGGTCTCACTCTGTTGCCCAGCCTGCAGTGCAGTGGTGTGATCTCAGCTCACTGCAACCTCCACTTCCTGAGTTCAAACGATTCTCCTGCCTCAGCCTCCTGAGTAACTGGAATTATAGGCACACACTACCACGCCCCGCTAAGTTTTGTATTTTTAGTAGTGATGGGGTTTCACCATATTGGCCAGGCTGGTCTCAAACTCCTGATCTCAGGTGATCTGCCTGCCTCAGCCTCCCAAAATGCTGGGATTACAGGCATGAGCCACTGTGTTCAGCCTTGTTTTTGGTTTTTAATCAACCCTCAGTCCACAGCTCTAGATTTGGGTGGGAACCCGCAACATAGACACTGGATCTTTAAGCTTCCCCTCCACTTCCCTAACGTCATATGCGTTGGCGATAGCCACGATCACCCAGGCCCTTGGGAGACACTTGGCAGTGGCTGTACCAGCTGGCCTATTCTTTAACCTTGGGATAAAGTCACTGACATGATTAGGGGCATACATATTTTTAAGTACCCCTTTCTGGGAATAAACAGGGCTAAATATTCAGAAAAAAAAGTGTGAGACAACAAAATCATTTAGAAGGCATTTTTTTTCCATTAGGTAAAACGAGGAGAAAAAAACAAGAGTGTAATGACAGGAAAATAAAAATAGATGAAGCATGATCATTACTAGAAGGTGACAGCAGCAGCAATGACTAATGTGATGGTCACTTAGTGAGATGGCAGATTAAATCAAACGGCATTTTCCCATCTTCCTTGAGCAGAGGAGAAACTCTCTCTCTCTTTTTTTTAAATTTAAGTTCCGGGGTACATGTACAGGATGTGCAGGTTTGTTAAGTAGGTAAACGTGTGCCATGGTGGTTTGCTGCACCTATCAACCCATCACCTAGGTATTAAGCCCAGCATGCATTGACTATTTATCCTGATGTTCGCCCCCCTCCACCACCCCCCACCAAAAGAAACTCTTGAATGAGAAAGTTCCGATTGGAAAGATTTGGAGATGTTTATTCAAATTGGCCACAGCCATAAAAACTAGCAAATAAAACACTAACCCCTCAAACAAGAGAAGGGCTGTTTTAATTAAAAATAATCAGTGTAACAGAATTCATTCTTCAAAAAGCAATAAAATAGACAAAGAGGCAAATAGAATCAATAACAAGCAAAAGGCACTAATAAAATAAGATATGAGATAGGGCTATAACAATAGATATGAGATTTTTAAATAGAAAATGTTATGCACAATTGTACATTAGGCAAAATCTAATGAAATGGGTAATTCTCTGTCTCCCTCAAAACTTCTACCACCTATATAAGAAGTGGGAACCCTGACTGGGTCAACAGCAGGATAAGTATATTATTGAAGACACAGTATCTAATGCCTTTTTTTGTTTGTTTTTTCTTTTACTTTATTGGAAGACAAGGTGAACTTAGTAGTTAGTTTACATTTGGGGAAGAAGGTGGGTGAGATTGTGGATATAGAGATACTCCATATTAATACATTGGTGTTTCAGTCTTGATAAGGCAAGTGATAGAAGCTGGGTTAAGTTTTGAATTCCACCTGCCTATGTGGAAGGACTGGTGGAAGGAGACATTGCTTGCAAGTTTCATAAAGGAGAAAGAAGATGCATGGAAGAAGACATCAAAGTCAATGATGGCCAAGGATTTGAAAGAAAAGCCAAGGTCATCATTAGACCAAGTCAAGTTTGAGGCAGTCTGCAGCATACTATGGAAGGTTGGAGGTTGAAGACTATAAAGATTCTTATCCTAGTGCTTCTCTTTCCTTTAGTCTTTTATGATGGCAAGTATACCATGAAAAGTCTCTCCAATGCGCTGGTGAAAGTTAATGTTAACACAGTTCTCTGTCTCTGAGATTGGAGAGACAGCTGAGCCAAGAGATAGCTGGGGAGAAGCAGAGACTGCTGAGACTGGGCAGGTTGGCCAATATTCTTCGTAAGCTAGTTACAAAGAAAGAATCTGTGGAGTTTAATTAAAAGAGAAAGAGGAAGAACAAAGAATCACAGTCTTGTTGCTGGGAACTCTGGGATGGCAGAAACTACAGATTAGTTAAGAGAAAGTTCACTGTTGGGTGATGGGGACACTTAAAGCCTAGATTTCACCACTATGCAATCAACGTATGTATATAAGAAACCTGCAGTTGTGCCCCCTAAATATATTAAAATTTTAAAGAGAGAATATTGGAGTTACAGTATGTAGCAGACAGGTTAGGATATACAACACAGGGTGTACAGTACAGAAAACATCAGAGAGGAAGCAGAAGAGAAAACGTCTATGTTTGAAACAGATAAATTGCATTTGTTTGTTGGTGGGAAAATTGTCAGTATTTATAATAAGCCAATAACTTAAAATGAACCAAATGAGAATACATGAGAGAATAGTACAGAAAGAGCATTTTGGGAAGAGAAACTAAACTGAAAGCTGGAAGAACAGGGAGAAATGCTTTAGCTAGACTTACTGTTGATCTTGGAGATCTTCCAGACTTTATCAGGAACAGCTTGTTTGTGGATTTCAAATTTGAAAGGATCTGTATTCGGGTGAAGATCCTTATCTGATGCTCCCAAAATGACTACACTGAGGTTTTTGGCATCATCACAGACTTCAGCTACCGTGGGGTAAATGAAGGGGGCATTGTCGTTCACGTCCTCCAGGGTTATCAGCAAAGTCCCAGTGCCCGTAGCAGGAGGGTTGCCTGTGGGAAAAAGGGAAGATGTTGGTATGCAACTGGTATATGCGAGAGCAATTTACCATAGTACTTTTTACATTGTAAACTTATCTTGCACTTATCTTATTTTTTGAGACAGGGTCTCACTCTATCACCCAGACTGGAATGCAGTGGTGTGATCAAGGCTCACTGCAGCCACAACCTCCTGGGCTCAAGCAATTCTACCACCTCAGTATCCCAAGTAACTGGGACCACAGGCGCACGCCACCACACCCGGCTTAGCGTTTGCATCTCAGAGGATACTTTTTGTATTTTTTGTAGAAACGGGAGTCTCACTATGTTGCCCAGGCTGATTTCAAACTCCTGGCCTCAAGCAATCCTCCTGCCTCAGACACCCAAAATGTTGTGATCACAGGCGTAAGTCACCATGCCCAGCCCATTTCTCAGTTATTATTAATAGTTGCAAACAAGATTAACAATAACAGATTTTTTTTGGTACAAAGTTTAGTGGTTTACAAACCCATTTATCATATATAAGACTTTTTTTTTTTTTTTTTTTTGAGATGGAGTCTCACCCTGTCACCCGGGCTGGAGTACAATGGTGCAATCTCAACTCACTGCAACCTCCGCCTCCTGGGTTCAGGCGATTCCCCTGCCTTAGCCTCCTGAGTAGGTGGGACTACAGGTGCCCACCATCACGCCTGGCTAATTTTTTGTATTTTTAGTAGAGATGGGGTTTCGCTATGTTGGCCAGGCTGGTCTCAAACTCCTGACCTCATAATCTGCCTGCCTCGGCCTCCCAAAGTGCTGGGATTACAGGCGTGAGCCACCGCGCCTGGCCTTAAGACTGTTGATTGAAGTTCTTTAGGCTTAATACTTTACCCTTAGAATACCAAGCTTCTGACACACTAAAAAGTCATTCTCACACACTGAAATCTATTCAAAGAATGGAGATAAATATGACTTTTCCTCATTTACCAAATTAAATCTTTTACATAAGTAGCCAGGTATTCACACATGTTGGTGGTAGGGGGAGGATGGAGTCTCCATGAGAGATGAGCACGGTTTCCCTGCTGTAGCTCTCCTCTAACTAGGGAGTTGACTAAAGAGGGAAAGATTTAATCTGAGAGATTTTCTTCTGGGGCTGAAAAAGAGTCTCAGATGGCCGATGGTGCCACTGGGGGCTGGGATGGCTGACCCTGCTGGACAGGACAGATTTAGGAAGGTGGGTTAGTGATGAGAAATGAGATCAGCAGCTGGCTACAGGGGCACAGAAGCAATCATTATTCAACCTTTGGGCCTTATTTTTAAAGCCTTGTTTTTTTCCTAATATTTCAGCTACTTCCTGAAATGTTTTGCATTTTAGGAAATACTATTTTAAGATAATGGCCCTCATAATCACCAATCTAATAATGTCTTTCTTTTCTTTTCTTTTCTTTTCTTTTTTTTTTTTGAGACAGAGTCTTGCTCTATCGCCCAGGCTGGAGTGCAGTGGTGCGGTTTCAGCTCACTGTAACCTCTGCCTCCTGGGTTCAAGCGATTCTCATGCCTCAGCCACCCAAGTAGCTGGGGTAACACGTGTGCACCACCATGCCTGGCTAATTTTTGTACTTTTAGTAGAGATGGGGTTTCACCATGTTGGCCAGGCTGGTCTCGAATGCCTGACCTCAGGAGATCCACCTGCCTTGGCCTCCCAAAGTGTTGGGATTACAGGTATGAGCCATTGCACTTGGCCCTAATAATGCCTTTCACTTAAAGAAAGGGCGTTTAATGTTAATAAAACTCAGATTGCCTTTATTTAAGTTTTCTCTGAATTCATTTTCAATCATTTGTGCATTAGAGGTTTGCTCTTGGGACAAACCATTGGTTAGTAATTTCTAATTTTCTGCAAGAAAGGTTAGAGCCAAATTCATAGGTCACACATTTTAAGTATACAGATTTGCCTGATTCCCAAAAGAATTTGAAGCACCTCTAAAATGACAGCACCATAATTTTATTCAGTAGTACAATCGTTTCTTGGCGTTTGGCTAAGACCAAGTGTAGATCTGTTCTTATCAGTTTTAAAAAGTAATATGATACAGTACTAACCTAACCTATGGCTTGGTTTCCTTTTTCTAATCCTTATTTTCACTTAGCCAGACTTCCAAGTATAATTTTACTTTATCTTGTACTATATTTATGTTTGGAAATGACATTAAGTTTGCAGTTAGGCAATCGAGTTACTTGGGGGTTAGAAGGGTAGAGAGTATTTGAAGTTGGCATACAGGACACAGGCAAGTCCTAGCGAAGAAACAGGGAGACCTCTTTAGATGCAGACAGTTTATTACTTAGACAGTAAAAGGAGGCATGGGCATTGTGGCCTTGGTGCAGGTCATGGCAAAATAAAAGGGACTGGACAACTGCAACAGAAAGAAGGGATGTTGCAGCAGAGCCAACTCCAAGCTGCTTCTCAGCAGTTTTATAGCAGCAGCTGTGTCCTGAGAGGGGCAGGCAGAAAGCCCCTGCACCTCATAGAACCTGGAAGGCAACGAGAAACTGGCTGGGGGACTGCAGGGTGTTCTGCCAAGACTCGGCGCAGCTGCAGGTCACACCCTCCCCGTGTGGCTCTACATGCAAAGTCGTGGGGTGCCGTGGTGGAGCTGCTCCCCCAGAGCTGAGGGCACTGATGGTGGCATGGGCTCCTGGAGGGCCTTGAGTAGCATCACGAGGGGCCTGTACTGATTCTACAGAGTGCAGAGCCTTTCCAGGAAGGCAGTGATCCAGGAACAATCGGACCTGACTTATTTTCAGAAAGCACACAATTGTATTGATAGGAAATGTGAGACACTGCAGGCAGGCGGACCAGCCACGGATGAAGAGAGGCATGACGCGTGCAGCTGGAGCAGGAAAGCAGTGTCTTGTCTAGGTGATCAAGCACTCAGACGAGCCTGCCCGAAGAAGAGCAGAGTGCAGTGGGAAGTGGGAAGACCAGCAGTTCAGCCTTGACTGTGCTAATGGCCCGTCGAATTCAATGCACCTGTGCAGATGTGTGCAGCTTGGCGGAAGTGCCCAGGCTGAGCCAGGGGTTGGGAAGTCATCAACTCATAGATGCCTTTGAAACTTCTCTATCAAAGTGGTTACCCAAGGTGAAAGTTCAGAATGCCAGAGGGGTGGAATACGGAATCCTGAGAGACCTCAAAGTTTAAAGAGCAGATGCTACTTTTACAGGAGAGAACTGGGAGTCAGTGACCCATAATTAAGTGTGTCATGACCCCCACAAGGATAAGAAGTAAAGAGAAGTAATGGGATTTTGCAAGGAGAATGTTACTGGTGACATTTTTGGAAGAGGTTTCCATTAATGGTGAAAAAACCAGCTTAAAGGAAGTTGAGCAGTGAGTCATGAAGAAGCGCAAGCTGATACTTTTCAGCAGGGCTGGTGGAAATTTAAATATATCAACACCCGAAGACAGTTACAGAGTAAACATTCAAATAAATGTCTGCTAAAATACCAACACAAATGCAATTAATCATTTGAAGGATGGCTATTTCTAATGGTGGCATATCATCAACTTTTGTTAGAGCGCAAACTCAAAAGAAATGCATAATTACTTTGAAGTTGGTTTTTCACTGTCAGCTTTAGTCATTTAGCTAAATTTCTTTATTGAAAAATTATTTTTTTCTTTTTGTTGAACTAATTGAGTATCTCAGAAGAATCCATTATGTTTTTTCACTCTGAATATATTGTGAAGCCAAGTCATTTGGTAGAATGGATGAGAAGGCGTTGTGAGCATTTGAAATATGGCCGTAAGAATTGGCCTTTTGTGAACTTAATTATACTACTGTCTTCAGTTTCCCATGTGTTATTCCCAGGCCAGGCTGGTGATGTCTTTTTCCGAAGTCAGTAAAATGAGTTCATTACTTTGGGCAATGAGTTAAAGACAAGATTCACAAAATCCTAAGGGAAAGAGCCTCTCTCAGCCTCTGTGCACACGATAGAGAAAAATCACATCCAAAATTCAGGTGAAATTCAAAATTTCAAAATTCCTCACAAGCCCATTTGGATCCAATCATTTCAGGGGCCCAGGAAATATGGGGGCTTCTAAGTAATCTCTAGATTTTCAGCAAAAATCCCTCACCCCTCTGTTCCCCTTTCCATCAGCAGCCTCCACCACCATGGAACCACTCATAACCAAGAATCGAACCAAGGCACAGTGAAGACAGGGGCCCTCCTTTACGAATTTTCTCTTTCTTTTCTTTTCTTTTCTTTCCCTCCCCTCCCCTCCCCTCCTCTCCCTTCCCTTTCCTTCCCCCTTCCCTTTCCTTCCCCCTTCGCTTTCCTTCCCCCTTCTCTTTCCTTCCCGCTTCCCTTTCCTTCCCCCTTCCCTTCCCTTCCCTTCTTTCTTTTTCTTTTTTTTGAGACAGAGTCTCTCATTCTGTCTCCCATGCTGGAGTGCAGTGGCACAATCTCAGCTCACTTCAACCTCTGCCTCCTGGGTTTAAGGAATTCTCCTGCCTCAGCCTCCTGAGTAGCTGGGATTAGAGGCATGCAGCACCACGCCTGGCTAATTTTTGTATTTTTAGTGGAGACGGGGTTTTGCCATGTTGGCCAGGCTGGTCTCAAACTCCTGACCTCAGGTGATCTGCCTGCCTCCCAAAGTGCTAGGATTACAGGCATGAGCCACCATGCCCAATACGAATTTTCTCTTTCAATAGGGAAAAAGCATCAATTTGAGCAAAACACCTAGAAATGGAGCTAGAGTGGGACTCCCTCTTTGCAGCTCCCTTTTGGAGGAAGCCCCGGGGCCCATGTTCTCAGGGTAGCCATTTCAAGGATCAGAGGAAGCCCAACCTCTAAAGGTGTGGGGGTCTGGCTGAGTTTGTAGGGGCTTCTGTCTCTATAATGTTAGGAGCTGGAAGGACTGCTGAGAGAAGAACCACTCCAGCTTTCAGGTCTTCAACATAGTTGGGAGGTGGGTTTCCCATTGGGAATCTGCTGAAGGTCATGGCCCCTGACTCCAGAGAAACATACCTGCATTTAGAAACACACCTGAGGGGTCCACAGACACCCAAATTGCAAGCCCAGGCTTGGTGGAAGTTCAGAGCAGAAGATCTGAGACCCATTCATTGTAGGTATGGTGAGGCTGAGGTCTAGAGAGATTTAGGACAGGCTCAAATGGACACTGTGAGTATCAGGCCTCCTTCTCTAGAGCAAGAATTAACTTACACTTTCTCCACCAGAATTTTTATTACATAGCTTGAGTCTTGCAGGCTCTCATTTTAACCATGAAAGCAAACTATAGTCCCTAAACCATAATTTCAGGTTATTATTATTACTATTTATAGCTTCTTTCTTATGAGCTATTATTTTAATTGTGGTGAAATATACATAACATAAAATTGACAATTTTTAACCATTTTGAAGTGTACAGTTCAGTGGTGTTAAGTACATTCAAATTGTTGTAGGAACATCACCACCATTTATCTCCAGAACTTTCTCACCATGCAAAACTGAAACTCTGACCCATTAAACACCAACTCCCCATTCCCCTTCCCCCGGCCCCTGGCAGCCACCATTCCACTTCTTGTTTCTATGAATCTGATGACTCTGGGGAACTCATATAAGTGGATTTTTTTTTTTTTTTTTTTTCCCACAAATAAATGGTAGATCAGGCGCGGTGGCTCAGGTCTGTAATTCCAGCACTCTGGGAGGCTGAAGCGGGCAGACCACTTGAGGTCAGGAGTTTGAGACTGGCCTGGCCAACATGATGAAACCCCGTCTCTACTAAAAATATAGAAAATTAGCTGGGCATGGTGGCACGTGCATATAATCCCAGCTACTCTGGCGGCTGAGGCAGAAGAATCGCTTGAACCCAAGAGGCGGAGGTTGCAGTGAGCTGAGACTGTGCCACTGCACTCCAGCCTGGGCAGCAAAGCAAGACTCTGTCTCAAAAAAAAAAAAAAAAAAGAGAGAAATGGCATTTGACTAGGTCATTCTAAATGTATTTGACATTCTTAGCTTCCTGTTCCTATTTTGCTTGCTGGAACTAGTGATTCTTTGGCACCCAGCCTGTGTCATAGTCAGGCTGGGTCCCCAAGGAATCATCAGTTCCAGCTAGCATAGTCACAGTTGTCCCTGTAGTAGGACAATAGGCAGGATGGGGGCTGGGACCAATGCCCGAGGCTTGCTGGTTATCACTGGCCATGCACGGTAAAATAGCATTTACTATTTCTGCAGGAGGAATAGCTCAGTAGCCAAAAATGATCCTAGAGTGGAGTAGATCTTTTTCAGAGATAACAGCAGGGGGCTGGGCTCCACATGGGGACGGTCTGTGCTGATGGAGGTTCGTGAAACAGAAACTAGACCCCAAAGCTGAGGCCTTGTCTTCCAGCTACAAGACCATGCCAGGCAGGGAAGGGGGAGGGATAAGGATGGAGAGAAAGGAGGAATCTTGGCAGCAGGACCTTATGGAAATGGGCATCTGTGGGGTAGTGGTTCAGAGCCTCATGAGTGGGGAAAAGTGTTGGAGCCTGTGGCTCAGCCACCAGGAGAATCACCATATACTAATGCTCACCCTGGGTTTGAGGCAGGGCTAGAAGAACTTCCTTACCTCTTAAGGATAGATAGCCTTGACCAAGAGGGCCATAACCTTCCCCTGTGCTGGACTACACTTTAGATGGGCTTCTTTCAGACTCTAGAGCCCTGATATGGTTTGGCTTTGTGTCTACACCCAAATCTCATCTAGAATTGTAATCCCTACATGTTGAGAGAGGGAGATGATTGGATCCTGGAGGTAGTTTCCCCTATGCTATTCTCGTGATAGTGAGTTTTCATGAGATCTGATGGTTTTATAAGTGTCTGGCATTTCACCTGCTAGCACTTCTCTTTCCTGATGCCATGTGAAGAAGGTTCTTGCTTCTCGTTTGCCTTCCACCATGATTGTAAGTTTTCTGAAGCCTCCCCAGCCATGTGGAACTATGAGCCAATTAAACCTCTTTCCATGATAAATTACCCAGTCTTGAGTAGTAGCTATATAGTAGTATGAGAATGGCCTAATACAGGCCCTGACTTCTCTTTTCTTGAAGCATTTACTTTAGAAACTTGCAATTGTATATTCTTTCTCTGTCCCTGTGAGATATAAGTCTCCCAACCTGTTGCTAGTTTTGCAACCCAGAACCACCTTTCTCAAGGACCTGGTACCTCTTTGAAATGTAATCATGGAGAGGAATAGCGTCTCTGTGTCTCAGTCTCTGTGGAAGGGTTGGAGCCTAACTCCAATAAACACCCATTAGCAAACACAGATGCCTAATCACGTGGACCAACCTCCGACAAATGTCCTCCAGTACTTTTCCATTAGCTCATCCCAGGGCTTAAAAACCCTCCCATTGTTTGTTTCAGCAGAGTTAGTTCAATCTCTCTCCTTTATTGTAGCCTTGAATTGAGCCTTTACCTTCAAACTCTGTCCTGCCCAGTTTTCTTTGACATGTTCAGATGTTGGCAAGGCTGAAAATTGCAGGGGATCTGGTTGTGATAATCCGGGTAAGCCACAGTTCAGGCAGAAGCAGGGAAGCGAGGTGAGGGGTGGTGTATCCACGAAAGGAAGGTTCCAAAAACGAATGATAAGAATGATCATGTCACACCAGGAGTGTGGTACTATGTGTACCCTTTGGCAAGCAATTTAAGGAGACTGCTTTAAACATGGCTTGATTTTAATTTGTAGGACAAAATTGAATGCATGATTGATCCACAAGGCCCTGTGAAGTGTTTGGTAAAAACATGCGCTAAGTCTTTATGGTCAGAGTTTCTTTGATGCCAGGAGTTTCTGCTGATCTATATTCAGTGCTATAAGTAATTGGCTTTTTCTTTTTAACCAGTAGTTGCACACTGGCATTTGGTCTGCTAATTCATTATGTTTCTGGGATATCCAGTGTTCTAAGAATCCTTGTTTTTCATCCAAATGGCTTCCAGTGGAGCACATGTTCCCAAGATGGCCAGTGGTCCTTACCAGCCTACTGCCTCTGCCCTGGCTTCTAGGAGCGTAAGACTTGGGCCTTCCTCATATGTTGCCTCCTAGCTAACCTGAGTTTAGTCAGTATAGATTTTTCTTCATTTCTCCATTCCTGACTTATGGCTCCCTCCTTTCTCTTAAGCATGTCTTTCAGTCTCATACTACCTCTTTTCTTAATATTGAGCCTATTTGTGTACATGGATAGTTTAATAGGCATCTCATTTAAGGTTCTGAAATAAGTATACAAGCTAAAAAGTCTTCCCCCATTTTTCTCCACCCACAAAGTGTACGTTGTGTTGGGCGATATCATGGGGAAAATACCAGGAGCAAACCTTAGCTGCAGGAATCTCTTTTCGCTTGTGTCACTGACTTCTTATTAGAAAGACATTTTTTTTGGTTACAAGGTTGGCAATTCCATCATGCAGCAGTGTGAGTGGGATGTAAGGAGATATTTTTAATTTTACCCCCTAATACAATCATATCAAATCTCATTTCCAAATGAGGAAATGAGGACTTGCAGCAAGGATATCTGGCAACAAAGCCTATTTAAAATTGCTTAGTAGGAACGACAGTTTTCCTTCCAACCCGTTTTCAGTGACAGCCTGTCACTCTTGACTGAGAGATCTCCAACCTTCAGATGTTGGTGGGCTATTTATTTTGCAAACAGCCCTCTTGCTGATACAATGGCAAGTCTTGAGGGGGAAAGGGTTACCATTTTCTTTCCTCTGGATCTGAGTTACTGGCTCTGTTGCTCTAGAGGACTATGCCTTTTAGACGATGGTAGTCTTTTGCTTCATGGACTTGGCACCCTGCCATGGTCTTCCTGGCATTCTACCTCTGCTTGCCTTTGTTTCTGGCTTTGTCATTCCCACTCAGCACTGACAGCTTGTAAGAGACTCAGTACATTATATGACCACGATAGGACCACATGGATTCTACTGCCGGATTTCAAACTCCAACAATTAACCTTGTATTTCTTCAAGTTGAGCAGTGATAACTGCCTATGAGATGGCCAAGTTGGCCACCTGGGCATTGCACCAGGCCTGCCTGGCTTACTGTTGGTCTGATTGGCTCATGATTTATACTGAGCCTTTTGTGATCTTGGTGTAGTGAGGGCAGAACTGTGCATTTTCTAAGAGACGCAGGGTAATATAATTAATAAATGGTGAAGATTTACATAGAGGAATTGAGTGCCTGCTGTTATACAGACTAGGAAAAGTCCAAGCCAACCAGGCAGGTTGTTGCTTTGAGCACATGGGGGTCTACTTTCTAGTTTTTTTCTCATTTTCTAGAAGAGAAAACTGGAAACTCAGATTAAGGAACATGTCTAAGGTACTCTAACATCAGCGTATCAGAGGCATTTAAATCAGAGCAACTCCATCTTGAATAGGGGCTGGGTAAAATGAGGCTGAGATCTACTGGGCTACTTTTCCAGGCGGTGAAGGCATTCTAAGTCACAGGATGAGATAGGAGGTTGGCATAAGATACAGGTCATAAAGACCTTTCTGATAAAACAGGTTGCAGTACAGAAGCCGGCCAAAACCCACCAAACCAACATGGTGACAAGGGTGACCTCTCGCGGCCCTCACTACTGCACTCCCACCAGCACCATGAAAGTTTAAAAATGTCATGGCAACATCAGGAAGTTACTCTCTATGATCTAAAAAGGGGAGGCATGAATAATCCACCCCTTGTTTAGCATATCATCAAGAAATAACCACAAAAGTGGGCAACCAACAGCCCTTGGGGCTGCTCTGTCTGTGGGGTAGCCTTTTTTTTATTCCTTTACTTTCCTAATATACTTGCTTTTAAGGGAGGAGACCACCCCTCATATTGTCTTATGCCCAATTTCTACCTCCAAAGATAGAAGAAGTAAAAACTAAAAGGCAGAAATGAAATCCACAAGCAGACAGCCCAGCGCCACACCGTGGGCCTGGTAGTTAAAGATCGACCCCTGACCTAATTGGTTATGTTATCTTTATTTTATTTTATTTTATTTATTTATTTTTTTTGACGTGGAGTCTTGCTCTGTGCCCCAGGCTGGAGTGCAGCGGCGCGATCTCGGCTCACTGCAAGCTCCGATCCCCTGGGTTCACGCCATTCTCCTGCCTCAGCCTCCCGAGTAGCTGGGACTACAGGCGCCCGCCACCTCGCCCGGCTAATTTTCTTGTATTTTTAGTAGAGACGGGGTTTCACCATGTTAGCCAGGATGGTCTCGATCTCCTGACCTCATGATCCGCCCGTCTCGGCCTCCCAAAGTGCTGGGATTACAGGCTTGAGCCACCGCGCCCGGCCGGTTATGTTATCTTTAGATTACAGACATTGTATACAAAAGCACTGTGAAAATCCCTGTCCTGTTTTGTTCCGATCTAATTACCGGTGCATGCAGCCCCCCGTCGTGTACCCCCTGCTTCCTCAATAGATCACGACCCTCTCCAGTGGACCCCCTTAGAGTTGTGAGCCCTTAAAAGGGACAGGAATTGCTCACTCGGGGAGCTTGGCTCTTGCTGATGCTCCTGGCCGAATAAATCGCTTCCTTCTTTAACTTGGTGTCTGAGGGGTTTTGTCTGCAGCTTGTCCTGCTACACTTTCGCTTATGGACTTGTCCTGAATTCTTTCTTGTGTGAGATCTAAGAACTCTCTCTTGGAGTCTGGATCGGGACCCCTTTCCGGTCACAAGCATGTCACCTGTTTGAGAGCTGTGGCTCCATGGTAGGGCATCCCCATTCCTGGAGCTTTCTGGCTATTCCATAAAGCGAACGGAATGACTGGCAATTGTAACGCACTTCCCTGTCCGTAAGAGCCAGAGCCGCAGAGCTCAAAGTTTGAGTATTTTGGTGCTTGTGGTTGGTACTAAACACTGGTAGAAAGGGTAAAAAACAGTCTCCTGTGCTTTTCTTACCTACATGACCAACAGTATTTTCTTTGTGTGGGAAGCCTGTAGAACTGAACCAAGACTCCTCCAAGAAGCAGGAGCCACGCACGTTTCTCCTGGCATTGCTTTGACGATGTGGGTGTGGATGCAATGAGAAACAGGGCCAGGTTTTGAAACCATCCCCACAGGAATTGCATGCCAGGTTCTGGGTACAAATACAGTTATAATTCAGCATTAATCAGCCTACACCCTGCCCAGTTCCTTGTTGCAATAGGTCATGTATTGTAACCAAGTTCCTCGATTTTTCTGAGGTGGTTTAATTACCTTTTTCTCTTCTCTTCTCCTTTCTCCTTTCGGCCTGCTTCCTACCTAGCCCTTTTGGAAATGCAAAATAATCTCTAAACTCCCCCTCACCAGACATTCCCTACAAGGCAAGGTCATCTATATGCCCCAGGGATCTTTCCTCCAGAATTGACAGTCAATTTGCAGATCAAAGCACATCTCCAGGGAACTCTCACTTCCAGGGTGGCCTCAGGAGGACATACTGAAAGCACGCCCACTTGGCCACTTTTACAACTTATTTCTGCCCAGGAAGGCATTGACTCAACTGTCAACTCAACTGTTTAGTAGATAAGACACCAGGCTAGCAGGGGGACCTCCTGCCCTTGCTCACTTCCCCTTTAACTTTATAAAAATGTCTGCTTTTTGCTCCAAAGATGAAGCAGCACACTTAAAGCAGGACACTTTGTGTCTTTCCAAGCTAACTTCAAAAATAAATTCACTTTTCTTGTAGCAGGCCTGGATCTTGTTAACTGGGCTCTCCTGCAGTGAGTGGTTAACCAGCTCCTCAGTTACAGTAGCACTAGATCCTGCCATTTGCATCCCCACTGTTCCCCTAGATAGGATCTCTGACATTAAGGCCAGAAGACTGTTTAAGAATTGATTTGCATCCCCATTGTTCCTATAGACGAGATCTCTAACATTAGAATCATAAGGCTTTTGTTTAAGGATCACTTAAGATGTTTTTCAGACACACCTCCTTTGAATTCCAGCAACCAGTTGGAAGTCTCCCACACAGGAACAGGATCAGCATGAGAATACACCTGCTTCCTCGCCCCTTCCTATGACTTCAATCTGCACTCTTACCAGTCAGGGATCTCCATACTTCTGCCCACTCCAAAGTCCTCAAAAACCCGAACCTCAAATTCCTTGGGGAGATGGCTTTGAGGTTCCCTCCCATCTCCTTGTTCTATGACTCTGTTGTCAACGTGTTTGAACCAGAGCAACTCCATCTTGAATAGGAACTGGGTAAAATGAGGATGAGACCTACTGGGCTGCATTCCCAGACAGTTAAGGCATTCTAAGCCACAGGATGAGATGGGAGGTCAGCACAAGATACAGGTCATAAAGACCTTGCTGATAAAACAGGTTGCAATAAAGAAGACGGCTAAAACCCACCAAGACCAAGATGGCAATGAGAGTGACCTCTGGTCATCCTCATTGCTACACTCCAACCAGCACCATGACAGTTTGCAAATGCCATGGCAACATCGGGAAGTTACCCTATATGGTCTAAAAAGGGGAGGCATGAATAATCCATCCTTTGTTTAGCATATCATCAAGAAAAAGCATAAAAATGGGCAACCAGCAGCCCTTGGGGCTGCTCTATGGAGTAGCCATTCTTTTATTCCTTTACTTTCCTAATAAACTTGCTTTCACGTTACTCTGTGGACTATCCCTGAATTCTTTCTTGTATAAGATCCAAGAACCCTCTCTTGGGGTCTGGATCATGACCCCTTTCCATTAACACTATAATTAAACCTGTTTCTCTGCTGCAACCCGGTGTCTTGGCATATTGATTTACTGTGTGCATTGCTTAACAAACCTATTGTGATTACAATTTTTATGTGTGGTTTTTTTTGTCTATTTAAATTTCAGGGATTTTATTTCATGCAAAACCTTGTCCAAACAGGATTTCCACTTAGCTAAAAAACACTGAGTTTTTTTGACAGGTTCTGTTGTTCAGTAGCTATATATATACATATAAGTGCTTTAAATCTTGTCATTAATAGACATAACTGAAAACATAGTGTGATCCTAATTTAAAAATCTATATATGATTAAAGAAAAATCAGAAAGACATACATAAAACTGTAAGTGGTGATTATTTCTCTAGGTAATTAACATTAAAATAATACATTTATCTATTTTTAATTTTCTTTACAATAACCATGAACACATTAAACTCAAAATTATACAAGGATTAAAAATATTTTTTTCCAATTCTACTTTTTTTCCCACTCTTTATTTTTGCAATAATTAATTTTTAGTAAATTTACAGAGTTGTGCAACCATCACCGCTACCTGCTTTTAGAACATTTCATCGCCCCCAAAAAGAAACCTTGGGCCCATTTGTACTAACTCTTCATACCGACTCCCAGCCCCTGGCAACTACTAATCAATTTTCTGTCTCTATAGATTTGCCTATTTTGAACATTTAATATAAATGGAGTCATACAGTAGGTATTTTTCGGGTCTGGATTCTTTCACTTAGCATAATGTTTTTGAGGGTTATACATGTTGCAGTGTGTATTAGTACTTCATTCTTTTTGATGGCTAAATAATACTCCATTGTATGGACAGACCACATTGTTTACTCACTAGCTGATGGACATTTGAGTTGTTTCCACACTTGTCTATTATGAATAATGTTTCTGTATTAGTCTATCCTCACACTACTAATAAAGATATACCCAAGACTGGCTAATTTGTAAAGGAAAGAGGTTTAATTGACTTACAGTCCCACGTAATCATTTAGAAGGAGAATGAGAAGCAAAGTCATGTCTTACATGGCAGTGGGCAAGAGAGCTCATGCAGGAAAACCCCCATTTATATAACTATCAAATCTCATGAGACTTATTCACTACCATAAGAACAGTATGGGGAAAATTGCCCCCTTGATTCCACTACTCTACCTGGCCCCACCCTTGACACTTGGGGATTATTATGATTCAAGGTGAGATCTGGGTGGGGACACAGCCAAATCCCATCAGCTGCTGTCCATATCTGAACACAAAGGACTAGATATACATATGTTATGAAATTTCTGGACCAGTAAGACAAGACTCCAAATGCCTCTCCCAAGAGGGTCCCCTTAGAAGAACAGGATCCCTGGTCTTGCCACAGTGAGATGGTATATTAGTCCATTCTCATGCTGCTATGAAGAACTGCCTGAGACTGGGTAATTTATAAAGGAAAGGGGTTTAATTGACTCACAGTTCCGAATTGCTGGGGAGGCCTCAGGAAACTTACAATCATGGCAGAAGACAAAGAAAAAGCAGGCATCTTCTTCACAGGGTGGCAGAACAGAGTGAGAGGAAGCAGGGGAATGCCAGATGCTTATAAAACAAGCAGTTCTTATGAGACTCATTACCATGAGAACAGCATGAAGGAAACTGCCCCACGATTCAATTACCTCTATCTGGTCCCACCCTTGACATGTGGGGATTAAAATTAAGATGAGATTTTGGGTGGGGACACAGCCAAACCATGTCAGATAGGTTGGTTTCATAGGCACTGAATGTTAGGATCTCAACACAAACTTTCAGAAGTTAGCTCTGAGAAGTCTTAGAAAGTAGTAGACTTTTCCAGCCAGTTATCCCAAATCCTACCTCTATCCCGGTGGTAGGCCCAGAGGCATGCAGCATATGTCTTACCTTGGAAGTTATGAGTACAAGTGGTTTTATTTGGAAACAGTGTGCAAAGTGAGGTTGTGTGAAGAATGAAACGTAGGAAGACAGAGAACAGGGAAAACAGGAAGCCCTTTTCTGAGCTCTATAGAGTCTGAGCTTTAGGATTTTTCTTGGTCCTGGTATATAATCAGTGCTCAACATATGTTTGAATTCTTAGGTTGGTGCACAAGTAATTGTGTTTTTTGCCATTACTTGCAATGGCAAAACCACAATTACTTGTGCACCAATCTAGAATTTGATTTGAAAAAAACCAAATATGTATGGCTCTTCCTGTAAATATAATCATATACGTTTGTATTTCCACAAGTTGGCTTCTATTTTGAGAGCAGTGGCTGTGTCTAAATTCGAATCCTTCATTATCTAACCCTTGGGGAGAAAACAGTGTGTGGTGGGGCAGAGGTCTGCAGAACTGGGACTCAGAACAAGGTGTCCATACCAGGGACATGGAGAGGGACCTCAGCTAGTGTCCCAAGGAAGCCTGAGGCCCAAATTCTGGGAGGATAATCAGGAAGATGGGCCCATCTGAGAGGAGCCACAATGTAGATGTGAGCTAATGAGCGATCTTGAGCATGGACACATGAGCAGTACAATCTATGGCCCCAAATTCCCTCTAGGTTGCTGTGTGTCTGTTGAACCTTCAATAAGCAGCTGTGAGCAAATACATGCCTGATCTCTTCTGTCATCTGAACAGGACTCTACATGTACCTTCACCTTTGCTTTAAAACTGAGAGTGAGCCAGGCAACAAACCTGTGCATGTACCTCCTGTTTAAAAAAAAAAAAAAAAAAAAAAAGCTGAAAATGAACCAGGAGTTTTCTCTCTAAGGTTATCCTTTGTTTTATTTTATCCTTTGTGTCCTCTTTAATATGGTTTTTCAGCACCAGTATGTTACGAATCACTTTTACTGAGCGCTCTATAAGCTGAGAATCTCTCTTTTTTTTTGGAGACGGAGTCTCACTCAGTCGCCCAGGCTGGAGTGAGTGCAGTGGCCGGATCTCAGCTCACTGCAAGCTCCGCTTCCCGGGTTCATGCCATTCTCCTGCCTTAGCCTCCCGAGGAGCTGGGACTACAGGTGCCCGCCACCACGCCCGGCTAATTTTTTTTTTTTGTATTTTTAGTAGAGATGGGGTTTCACCGTGTTAGCCAGGATGGACTCGATCTCCTGACCTTGTGATCCGCCCGCCTCAGCCTCCCAAAGTGCTGGGATTACAGGCGTGAGCCACCGCGTCTGGCCAGAGAATCTCATTGTTTTTAAACTTAAAATCAGTTTTATTGCTTTGTTAATAGAGATCTTGCCAATTTCATCTCAGAAATCTCTCTCTCTCTCTCTCTGTGTTTATATATACAGAAACATTTTAATAGTAAGCCAACAACGAATCTGGTGGAAAATAAGTTTGCAATAATATAATGTCAGGTTTCTATGTGTACTATACTTGATGTAGAACTGAAGCAATTATCTACATAATTTGGGCTGAAAAATTATCTTAGAAGAGACAATAATATAAAACTAAACTGTTGTACAAAAATTCAACTTTCTGGTTTTTGTTTCCATATCACTGACTTTAGACAAAAGGAAAAAAAAGGGAAAGAATTAATTTCAAGGCCATGTTTAAACATGACAGTTTCATTTTATTCATTCAGTCAATAATCATTTACTGGGACTCTACCCTCTGCCTAGATGGAAATGCGTTAATGTCAATGGTACAGGTGCCTGCTCTTGAAACGTTAATGGTATGGCAGGAACAGATATGTAAGCAGATGCGGGATGGCGTTACAAGCACAGGAAGAGAGGTGATAATAAAATGCTTGTGGCTTGGGATAATTAACTGCCTGGGGATAGATCTGAAGGCTTCATGAAAAGATAGCATTTGAGTGTGCTAGAAATGAGAATACCTTGTGGAGAGGATGAAGGTTGTCGTAGGGGAGGAAGTGGTGTGGGTATTTTGTGAGAAGTGCAAAGACTTTAAAGCAGGAGAATGGCTTTGATACAAAGCAGAGGATTCAGAGGCACAGGCAAGAATGGACTTGAGTGAGGAGGCCAGGACTGTCACGGAGGCCATGGCGAGGGCCTCAGGGAAGGTAGGCAGGATGCAAGAATAAAGGGCTGACTTCAGGAGGCTGAGCAGGCTGATGGGGTGGGAGCCTCAGGGAGGAAGGGGCCTTGCTTGGGGACTGGGTAGCTGGCAATGCCAATATCAAGCTAGGGAAGGGGGACTCCAGAGGGGGACCAGCTAAGAGACACTTTGGCAGGGTGAACTGAGCTGGTAGAGATGGGCATCACTGACAGTATTTTAATGTCAAAATCAGTTTCTTTCCCATAAAAAAGGAATGAAAATGTTCTGTTTAAGATGGTTAATTTGCCTGATCAATGTAGAGATATCCTGCTGTCAGGCTTCCACCTGCCCATTCAGCCAGAGACAAGCTCCATGAATTGAGGCCAATGTCCAAGGACACTTTTCCTGGCTAACTGGATTTAGCATTCTTGTCCAAGTGGGGGGCTCTGTGGCCCATACATTCCCTAGAAAAATGCTCAGATCACCACCAGGGTAGTCATAAGTGCCTTTTCATAGTTTGCCTCAGCACTCATGATTCTGTAATAACATGCTTAGAAGATCAGTCCACAACGCAGTTCAAGTCAGTTCACTTAAACATTTCTTATATGCTTATGAGTACTGGGAATCGTGCATTCATGATTTCCAACCCTTGAACAACCCAGCAGGCAGATGGCATTATCTTCATTCTGCAGGTGGAGAAATTGAGGCTGAGAGAGTGTAAATCTCTCGCCTATCGTTGCACAGCTGAGATGGGGAGCTGAACTCATCTTGAGGTGTGGGTGGCACTAGGCTCCGTTATCTCAATGGACCCAGTGTGCTGCCTCCAACGGCTCTGATCACAGCTCACTATTACCAGATCTTAAGAGTTCTTTTATTGGGCCATTTTGTCAGTGACAAAACTGTAGGTAGTATTTTCAACATGATTGATATTTTGCAAATACTTGAAGTAAGCAGGAATGATGGCTGGGTCATCAATTTATTTTTCTTCCTCAATTAATATCACAGTTGAGATAAGGGGTGTTAAACTGGCTTAATTGGGTTGCCATCATAACTAATGGCTTGATTTTATCCAAACTAGCATCTTTTAAGTAGAATCAATCTAAATAATCTTACTCTATCCCCCTGCAGTCTAGAGCTTGGTTGAGCTATGAAAAGAGAAAGACCACAGACTGAGGTATCTTTCTGAAGTTCAGTTCAGAGCCCCTCCCACCCTCAGTTTGGGGGCTATAAATTCAGTAGTTCGTAGTCATTTCACTCTGGGGCTGAATAACAATTTTTTTAAAAAATCAATCTAAGCGTATTTTGAACAATATTTCAATTTTGAATCAGCTGGCATTATCGGAACATCTATCTTACAGGGGACTGAAGGAGAAGACAGGCTGGGACATGATATATCTTAGCCTATGAAAAATCATTATCTTAGTCTATTCCATTTTAATTTTACAGCTGTTATGCCTGGTTCTATATCTGTGTGTCTTCTTGGTAACCCACACCACATTTTTCACTGGCAGGCTCAAACATGCTTTATATAAGTTGCTAAGTCATGAAAACATGCTGCTGAATTTAGTGGTAATTTGGCTTGTTTTAAAGCCATCACTCCCCTGTTCTTCTAAATGGAAATAGATGGGGAACATGACGCGTTTGATGATCATATAAAGACTTAATACGGGCCGTAGAGAAGGTTTTGGCTTCCAGGTTCAAACTATTTCATACGCCCTGAGCCTTAAAGGGAGCTAACAGGGACACCTTTTGTTTTCTTCTTTCTTTAAACTTGGCAGAGTATGAGAGGGCATTTGGGCTTCCTGGAGCAAAATATTTGTCTTCATTATCTGCAGTCATCATTTAGACCTTCTGTGAGAGCATAAGGGGCCCCACTCAATAACAATCATGGAACAACGAACGTTAAACAATTTTCAAGCAAGAGGGGGGGAAAGATTAGGTTATAGGTAAGAAAGAGGCAGGAAGACCAGTCTCAGAGAATTCTGAGCAGTGAGCGTGGAGTGACTGAACCAAGAAGCTGCAGCCAGCGATGCTTTTCCTGCCTGTGGCCGTCCCCAGTGGGATTCCAGAACCCTTACGAGAAATCGCTTGTGACAGTTTTCAGCTCACATAAGACAGGGCGACTAACATTTGACCTTTCTGGTGATTCCCTGAGCAGGATCGGTGTTGCCGCTGGGATTCGGCCAGTGCTAATTGCTACTGCCTTGCATTTTATTGCATTCCCGAATGTTCTCTCTACATCCTGGGTTTGTCCTTAACAGTTATTATTATTATTTTTTCTCCTTTCTTAAGAGAGGGCAGCAATTCCGTGTTCGTTGAAGTCTTTAGTAAAAGAGTTCCTGTACTCTGAAGGCACTATCTTGACCTTTTCAGAAAATCTAGACCATAGAAGGCAAATGACGATATTCATCTCTAAAGATAAAATGCCTGCCAGCGTTAAAGGCCACACCTTATTCATCTATAGGATTAAAGGCTTTACTCATGGAGTCATTTGGCCACAGCCAGTTTTGATGTAGCAAAACAAAAGCTTTTATGCTCTATTGAAACAATGTTCTTAGGTAATTTACAGCTCATTAAAGTTACTTATTTTATTTTTATTTTTAAATGGGGTCTCGCTCTGCCACCCAGGCTGGGATGCAGTGATGTTATCTCGGCTCGCTGAAACCTCTGCCTCCCAGTCACAAGCGATTCTCCTGCCTCAGCCTCCTGAGTAGCTGGGACTACAGGCATGCACAACCACACCTGGCTAATTTTTGTATTTTCAGTAGAGATGGGGTTTTGCCATGTTGGCCAGGCTGGTCTCAAACCACTGACCTTAAGTGATCCACCTGCCTCAGCCTCCCAAAGTGATGGGATTACAGGCGTGATCCACTTTGCTGGTTATAGTGCATTAAAATTATTGATAACAGTTTGTAAAATCAAGTTAGCCTAAAGCTGCCTCCTTAAATATGCTAAGTTCCCCCTAAAGGTTTCTCTGTACATAGTGAACTATAACCTGAACAGAGGTGTAAACAGACTGTCACCTACTCTCGTGCCAATCTCTGAGTCTGAGTCAATCAAAGGGCCAGCTGTTCAAATCGCGTTCAAAGAAGGCAAATGCCCAGTGTAACCAATCCAGCTGCTTCTGTGCCTCATTTCCATTTTCTGTACGTCACTTCCCTTTTTCTGTCCATAAATCTTCTTCCACTACACGCCTGCACTGGAGTCTCTCTCCACATACTTTGGCTTGAGGGGTTGCCCAATTTACCAATTGTTCTTTGCTCAACTGAACTCAGTGAAATCTAATTTAGCTAAGGATTTTCTTTTAACAAGTTTAAAGAAAGTACCTTGAATATTCTCTTGGTTACAACATGTCTTTTCCTCCTCAAGTCATCTGCAACGTAGGCATTATCAATATTATGATGAAGCATGATTCTAGAAATTATCTAGATTAGCTTTGGGGCCCCAGGCAAAGAGGTCCAAAGGGCTCTTTATTTCTGTTAACCTCAGATCAGGTTTTCAGTCCTGCTCTTTTGACATCACTCCATTCTGATCTCACAGTTTGTATCCTCTAAGAGGTATCTAAAGGAAAGTTATCTTTTGGTACCATCTTATAATTGTTCTAAACTGAGTAAGTTGAGCTGTGTGTAGCAGGTTACAATAGTGTCACTTCTGCCCTTTGCAAAGCATGGTAGGGACTGCAGGGAACATGCTTTGCTTTGTTCCTTATGCAGAACTCCCCTCACTCACCTTTCCTGGCAGAACTGGCCCATCGGCAGACTGGGATTGTCCTTCCTTGGAGTAAGATGCTGGGAGTCTGTCTAAAGGCTCAGAAGGTCCTTAGAGAACATGTGAATGGTTACAGGACTAGGCACATGCTCTCTCTCTGTAACCATGCATTTTTTGTTAGATTCTTATTGAAACAAGGAAATCTTCATGTATCAAATACACAGTTTGAAGAATTTTCACAATCTGAACACACCCATGTGGTCTAGTACTACCAGATCAAGAAACCCATCCACAAGGTGATCTCCCAGCAAGGATTAATTTCGCCTGGGTTTGAGCTTTATATAAATGGAATCATTTAGCATGTGTTCCCTTGTTTCACTCTTCTTTTGCTGCACACTGTGTTTGCGAGATTCACCCATATTGTTGTGAATAGTTGCAGTTCATTCACTCATTATTATTGTACAGACTCCATTTTTGAATGTATCACAATTTATTCTTCTACTTTTGCTGGGCATCTGGATCATTTCCAACTTTGGGCTCTTATGAATAGTGGATATTCTGGCACTTGTGTTTTGGGGAACACATTTCTGTTGGATAAATAATACCTACGCATGTAATTCCTGGATCATAGGGCATATGTATGCTCAGCTTTAGTTGATCCTTTGTTTCCAACATGGCTGTACCAATTTCCACTTCTAGCAGCTGTGTATGAGAGTTCCGGTTATTTCACATCATTGACAGCACTTGGTAATTTTCATCTTTTCATTTCAGCCATTTTATAGGTATGGTGCTGTACTGTACTTCATTGTATTTCCTTGATTAATTTGTGCTTTAATTTATATTTGTATAATTTAATGTATGTATCTTTATTTAATTGAGTTGAGCATCTTTTCATACATTTGTTAGGATTTGTGTAACTTCTGCTGTGAAGTATTTAAGTCTCTTATCTATTCTTTGGGTTGTGTCTTTTGCTTACAGATTATAGGATTTTTTGTTTGTTTGTTTGTTTTGAGACAGGATCTCACTCTGTCCTCCAGGCTGAAGTGCAGTGGTGTGATCATGGCTCACTGCAGTCTTGAACTCCTGGGCTCAAGTGATCGTCCTGCCTCAGCCTCCTGTGTAGCTGGGACCACAGGTGTGTGCCACACCACTTGGATAATTTTTAAAAAAAAATTTTTTTCGTAAAGATAGGGTCTTGCTTTATTACCCACACTGGTTTCAAACTCCTTGGCTCAAGTGATCTGCCTGCTTTGGCCTCCCAAAGTGCTGGCATTATAGGCATGAGCCACTGTACGAGGCCTGTAGCATTTCTATGTACTATAAATATCTTCTACTCTGTAGGTTACCTTTTTACTTTCTTAACTGTGTCATTTGATGAATCAAAGCTCTTAATTTTAATATAATCCATCATTTTTTTTTCTTTTGTGGTTAGTATTTTTACATCCTAATTACAAAAAGCTTTGCTTACACAGAGGACATATATGTCCTCATACGTTTTTCTCTAAAATATGTACTATTTTTCCTTCTATATTTTGATCTGTAATATATCTAGAATTAATTGTTGTATATGATTTAAGAGAGGGATCAGGATGCATTTAAAAAATATGTTTATCTAATCAACTTGGCCTTATTTATTGAAACACCATGCTTTGTCACCTGCGCTGCTGTGTTGTGTCGTCCTTGTTAGAATCAGAAACTGTGTATGTGTGGATTTCTTCCTGAATTCTCTATTCTATTTCATTGGTCAGTTTTTTCCTATCTTTGTGCAAATACCATGGTTTTAATTACTATAGTTTTCTAATAGGTCTGGATATATGTATGTTAGTGTAAGTTCTACAACTTATTCTTCAAGATTGCTTTGGCTATTTTTCACTCCTTGTATTTCCATATAAATTTTATAATCAGTATATCAATTTCTGCCTCCACCCCCATGCTGGGTTTGGGATTTTGCATGGTATTGCATTGAATCCCTCAGGTCAGTTTGAAAAGAATTGTCATTTCAATAGCATTGAGGCTTCCAATCCATGAACATGGTATATCTCTCTATGAATGTGGGCTTCAAAAGGGAGAAAAAAAATTATCTTAGGCAGTCATTTGTAGTTTTCATTGTAGAGGACTTGCATATCTTTCTTTAAATTTGTATCTTGCTATTTGATGTTTTTGATGATATTGCAAATAGTATCTTTTAGAATTTTATTTTCCATTTGTTTATTGCTGGGGTATATAAAACAATTAATTTTGTATACTGATCTTATATCTGATGACCTTTACTAAAATCAGTAATAGATTCTCTGAAAATTCTTTTAGATTATTTTAGGCATACCTTTTGTGAATAAAGAAATTTCTTTCTTTTAATTCCTAAGCCTAGTATTTCTTTTGCTTGCTTTCTTGCTCTGGCTGGCACTGATGTCACAGAAAAAGTTTTTAGTATTTCACCACTGAGAAAGATGTTTGCTGTAGCAGCAGCTCCTTCTGTTATTTTTTTTAAAACCAGACTAAAAAAGTTTCCTAGTTTGCTAAACATTATTTTTAAAAAATCATAAATCAACATGAATTTTTTTCAAATGCAACTCTTGAGATGATCATATCTTTTTTGTTTGATTCATTAATATTTTTGTTAAGAATTTAAAAATTTATGCTCATGAGTGAGATTGCTCTGCAATTTTAATTTCTTATAAGATCTTGTCAGGTTTTGACAAAACCTGGTCTCATAAAAAGAGGTGTTAAGTATTTCTTCTATTTCTGTTTCTGGAAGGGTTTGTGTAAGATTGTTTTTCCTTCTTAAATATTTGGAAACATGTAGTGAAGCCATCTGGATCTGCAGTTTTCTTTGTGGAAAGGTTTTCAAGAACATTTTTTTTTTTTCCCATAAGCATTGGGCTAGTTAAGATTTTCTTTTATTATTATTATTATTATTATTATTATTATTATTATTATTATTTTTGAGACAGAGTGCAGCTGGGGTTACAGGTGTGCACCACCATACCTGGCTAATTTTTGTATTTTTTAATAGAGAAGGCTTTGTCATGTTGGCCAGGCTGGTCTCGAATTCCTGACCTCAAGTGATCTTCCTGCCTCAGCCTCCAAAGTGCTGGGATTACAGGCATTAGCTACCATGCCCAGCCTCTTTTTAGGTTATTTATGATAAGTTTTAATTTTGGGGAAACTTGTCCATTACATCCAAATTGTCAAATATATTGCATAATGTTCTTCACAATATCTTTGTATCTTTTTGATGGCTATAGTCATTTTTCCTTTTTTATTCCCAGTTTGGTAATTTGTGTTTTTTTCTCTTTATGCCCAACAGTTTCGGTAAGAGTTTACAATTTTATTCAATCTTTTTATAGGACAAGCTTTTGGATTTGTTGATTTTCAATTTTTAAAAATTTTTTGGAGATAGAGTCTTGCTCTGTCACCCGGGCTGGAGTGCAGTGGTGCAATCTTGGTTCACTGCAACATCTGCCTCCTGGGTTCAAGTGTTTGTCCTGCCTTAGGCTCCCAAGTAACTGGGATTACAGGCACATGCTACCACATCTGGCTAATCTTTGCATGTTTGGTAGAGACAGGGTTTTGCCATGTTGGCCAGGCTGGTCTCGAACTCCTGACCTCAGGTGATCCACCCACCTCAGCCTCTCAAAGTGCTGGGATTACAGGCGTGAGCCACCATGCACAGCCTGGATTTGTTGATTTTGTCTCGTATATTTGTTTTCTATTTTCTATAATTTTCTTCTGGGCACTGGTTTAGTGCATCCCACAAGTGTTGACATTTCATATTTCTATTTTTGTTTTTGATTATGAGTTATTTGGAAGTGTACTGTTTTATGTTCAGTCAGGGTGTTTCTGGTTATATTTTGCTACTAATGTTTAGCTTAATTCCATTGTGATTGGAGGATATACTATAAATAATTGCAGTTAAAAACATTTGTTAGACTTTTCTATATGGCTCTGCATGCAACCAATTTAGGCAATTTTCCTTGTGAATTTGAAAAGAATGGACTCAGTTGTAGAGTTCAGAGCTGTATATATGTTAGTCGATGAAATTTGTTAATTATTTTATTCAAATCTTTTACATCTTTACTCCTTGTTGTTTTTTCTTGAAGCTGATATGAGCGATGTTTTAAAGACTCCCACAGTGATTGTAGATTTGTCTACTTCTCTTTTTAGTTTTCTCTGCTCTGTATATTTTGAACCTGTGCTGTCCGGTGCATACAGATTTAGGGTTCTGATGTCTTTCTTTTTGATTGCTCCCTTTATCATTACGAAATGGCCTCTTTACCTCTTGTCATGTTTGCTGTTTTAAACAGGGGTGTCCAATCTTTTTGGCTTCCCTGGGCCACACTGGAAGAAGAATTGTCTTGGGCCACACATAAAATACACTAACACTAATAATAGCTGAAGAGCTAAAAAATAAAAAGCACCACAAAATTTCATAATGTTTAAAGAAAGTTTATGAATTGGTATTGGGCCACATTCAAAGCCATCCTGGGTCACATTCAAAGCCATCCTGGGTCACATATGGCCCACAGGCCGTGGGTTGGACAAGCTTGTTTTAAAATATATTTTCATGTGTTTTTAGGAGAGACTGTATTATCAAGGTATATTTTTCTTTTATTTCCATCCTTTCTTTGTTCTTTTATTTAAAGTGTGTCTGTTGTATGCAGCATCTAGTTTGCTGATTTTTAAAAATAGTCTGATAATCTTACTTGAAATATTAGTCTAAACTAAAAAACATTTAGTTTACATTTTACATTTGACTATGGTATAATTAGGTTAATACTTACTGTATCACTTTTTTGTTCTATTTGGCCATCTTTTAATGTTGTTTCCCCCTCCTCTCTTGTCTTGTTTTGGATTAGTCAAATATATTTCCTTCTATTAATTTGTTAGTTTTACTTGCTTTTTATATTCTTTTAGTAATTACCCTAAGGATTATACAATATGATACTTGACTTATTACAATCTAATACAAAGTACTGCTTTAACTACATCTCCAACGTTGCAGAAACTGTTTTAACTAAATTTATAGTGTCTCACTTTTTCTGTTATTGCTGTTATGCATTTTAATTCTATAAATATTTTTAACTGCTTATGTCCTTACAATTTTACTTTATTTACTTTTTTACTTTATACATATTTAACTTTCTGTTTTTCTGTTTCTTGTGTTTCTATGCCTCTCTGGTATCATTTTCCCTGTGCCTGAAATATTCTCTTTAGTAAAAGGCATAAACCTGCTTGCAACACAATTCTTTTTTTTTTTTTTTTGCCCCGGAAGTCTTTAATTCACCTTGATTTTGAAGGGAAATTTTTGAGGACTATAGAATTCTACGTTGGTAGGTATCTTTAAAGTGCTCAGAGAAATGTTATTCCATTGCCTTCCACATTCCATACTTCTATTTAGAAGTCAGCCATAAGTCATATTGTTGCTCATGTGTAGGTAAATACCTCTTTTATTCTCGGGCTATTTTTTAACATTTTCTCTTTGAAATTGGTTTTCATTAGTTTGGCTATAGTATCCTGAGGTGTGTTTTTCTTCAAATTTATCCAGCTTGTGGTTTGCTAAACTTTTCAAATTAATAAGGAGAATGTCTTTCATCAATTTTGGAAAATTCCCACACATTATGTCTTCAAATATTTTTTTTCCACTCCATTATCACTCTCCTATCCTTCTGTAACTCCAATTTCACACACTAGTCTTTTGCCAGATTTTTTTCCATTCTTTATCCTCATTGTGCTTCCCTTGCAATGTTTTCTATAGATTCATATTCTAGGTCAAAAATCTCGTGTTCTGCTTTTACTTTTTATTTTTTATATATTTTTTTGAGACGGAGTCTCGCTCTGTCTCCCAGGCTGGAGTGCAGTGGCCGGATCTCAGCTCACTGCAAGCTCCGCCTCCCGGGTTCACGCCATTCTCCTGCCTCGGCCTCCCGAGTAGCTGGGACTACAGGCGCCCGCCATCTCGCATGGCTAGTTTTTTGTGTTTTTTTTTTTTTGGTAGAGGCGGGGTTTCACTGCGTTAGTCAGGATGGTCTCGATCTCCTGACCTCGTGATCCGCCCGTCTCGGCCTCCCAAAGTGCTGGGATTACAGGCTTGAGCCACCGTGCCCGGCCTCGTGTTCTGCTTTTAAGTCTACTTAATGAGTTTTTAACATGATGATATGTATTTCAGTTCTGGAATATCTATCTGATTCCTTCTTAAAGATTTCAAATCTCTTGTATAATTCTCCCTGTTTGCATCTATCTTTTATTGTAGCTCCTTGAACACACTACTAATCATATTTATTTTAATGTTCTTGTGTGCTAATTCAAATATCTGGATCCTCTGTAGTCTGATTTTTCTCTTGGTCATCACTTACACATTCTTGTTTTTTACAGGTCAAGCAATTTTTTAAAACTGTAAATTGGGAATTATTAATAAAAGATTGGAGAGGCTTCCTATGACATATTCTGCTATGAGATTTTCCCTCTCTTGTATTTGCCAGATAGGGTGAGGTATTAGTCCATTTTCATGCTGCTGATAAAGACATACTGGAGACTGGGCAATTTATGAAAAAGAAAAAATGAGGTTCAATTGAACGTACAGTTCCACATGGCTGGGGAAACCTCAAAATCATGGTGGAAGGACAGGAGGAGCAAGTCCCATCTTACAGGGATGGCAGCAGGCAAAGAGAATGAGGAAGACGCAAAAGCGGAAACCCCTGCTAAAACCGTCAGATCTTGTAAGACTTATTCACTACCACGAGAACAGTATGGGGGAAACTGTCCATATGATTCAATTATCTCTCACTGGGTCCCTCCCACAACACCTGTGGATTGTGGGAACTGAAATTCAAGATGAGATCTGGGTGGTGACACAGAGCCAAACCGTATCAGATGGGGACTTGCTTCATCAACTTAGTAAGGGTCAGACTGGGCTGCAAGATGAACAAGACTGAGTCAGCTTCTGGCTTACCCCTGTTGCTGAGTATGGCCTGACTGGGATTTTGATTGAAAGTCTAGAGTATCTCAGCCTGAAAGGCTCCGGGAAATCCAATTCTTCCCTTCAGTGGTTACCATCCTAACTCTCCAGCCATCCCATACCCCATCCTTTAACCCCTTGTACCTTCGAAATCTGGCAAATACCTCAAATGAGAGAATGGCTATGTATTTGAGGAGAGCTTGCTTCCTTTGGTAGGTCTCTCTTTCCGGTGAGACCCAAGGATATTTCACTCTGTCCTTTACAGCATTTGTCCACAGAGGAAAAGCAGCTTTGTGTTTAAAACCCCTCAAGTTTCCAGTTTGTCACGAAAGCTCCCTGTGATTCTGTCACCCATTTCTAATTTCTTTTCCTCCATCTTAGGCTCTCTGCATGGGCCAAGCTTGACTCACCTAGAATCAGACAATGCCCCCAGAACAAAAAAAGGTTTTCTTTGTGAAATAATTTTTCCCTCTTTGGTAATTTAGTTTATCTAGGTTTCACTGCTTCTGCAGCTCCCTGATTCCTTTACAATTAAGATTTTTTATATTATCTGATTTTTGTAATTTATCTAGGTTTTTCTAGTTTTACAGTGGAGATATTTCCTTACTATATCCTACATGGAAGTTCCTGAAGCCATATATTTTATCAACATGTTTTGGCATTAATTCCCGAGTTACTCTTTGTTTGGAGAAATCAATTTATTTTGGTTTAGCTTTCTTAGTGTTATATGCCAAAAATCCTTATTCTTTCATTCCATCAAATAAATTAAATTTCTAAAAAGCTAATAAAAACAAATGCTCACTTTGGATAAAGTTGAGACATCAGTTAGCACTATTTACTTTTTTTTCTTTTTTTTTTTGAGACAGGGTCTCATTCTGTTGCCCAGGCTAGAGTGCAGTGGTGTGATCTTGGCTCACTGCAGCCTTAAGCCTTGACCTCCCTGGGCTCAGGTGATCCTCTTTCCTAAGCCTCTTGAGTAGCTGGGACTACAGGCATGTGCCACTGTGCCTGACTAATTTTTGTATTCTTTTTGGGGATGGAGTTTTGCCATGTTGCCCAGGATGGTCTTGAACACCTAGACTCAGGCAATCTGCCAACCTCAGCCTCCCAAAGTGCTAGGATTACAGGTGTAAGCCACCGTGCTTGGCCTACTAACTCTGATCTAATAGATACTGTTGGTTTTTCCTGGTTAAACATAATACTTAGAGGTAAGTTTTTGATGAGGCAAAAAGGAGCTTTTAAACAAAAGTTGCTCTGATTTATAAGGTCTTTTGAATTTATGTTCTTTTTGCTGTAAGTCCTTTGGGTCTTGTTCAGGATTATTATTCCTAACGATGGTTTTGTATATTAATGTCAACCTGGTTTCTATTTACCATTACATCTTTGGGGACATTTTAGCTCTCTGGAAACATCTGTGGCACTAGATTTTAAATTTCCTTGTCTGATATTAGTGTTAACAGAGTTAGACAACAAGTAGATTTCAAGCTGTATTTTTCTTGGGTCATAGAAGGATCATTCCTGGCTCTACTCTTTCCTTTCTGGAACCCCCACTGGGGTGCGATTAATATGTAGTGAACATTTAATATGGCTTTTGATGGAGAATCTAGAGGGTACAGGACTTCACTCATTTCTCACAACAACGTTATAAGTAGGAATTATCTTCTTCATTTTGTATATGTAGAAAACGAGACTCAGAGTCTGTAAGAAGCTTTCACAGTTACACAGCCAGACCATTCATACAGGTGTATGCTGAATGTTGAGAAAACATAGCTGAGACTCAATGAGTCTCATAGATGAGAAACCGCTATAAGGTATCGTTAGGTCCTGACTACATTGTACATTATTTCTTCAAAATCAGATAGCTAGTAAGTGATATGGCAGAAGTTTAGACCAGATTGCTGCTTCCACACAGAAATTTTAAAGAATGTTAAAAATGCAAGAAACTAAAGGTAGAAAAATGCTATCCCAACGGTACGACTTTTAGAAAGTCAACTACATTCGATGTCTGTTTCCTAATCTGCAAATTTTGGTTTTGTTCTTCTTAATAACCAGGGGCAAAGTATTTACACACATAGTGTCACTTAATTGATTACTGCATACCTGTAAAGAAGGTTCTCGCTTCTGGTAACAATTCAAGTATACTGCATTTCTAGTTTCTTTGGATTTATAATTGCACGAAAAATTTCACAAAGAAATGCCAGCCATACTGTACTATATTTCATCCATACTTCATGACATTCTTTGCTGAGAAATTTCTCTACATATGCAGATACTTCTACATAGTACAGAACCCTGCCATTGTTACTTTAGCTGACCAGTAATGGATACTTTTCATTTCACACAGCATCTTAAACATTCTTGCCTTATTTTCATCCCAGAGTATGTACTTAGTACTCTGTCTAGACCTCTTCCTTCTGGAAAGCTCTTCTGTTCTCATAAGTCCTATCTCTTTTGTATGGGCAACTCCCTAAGCAAAATCTCTCCTTATCCCATTTCTATCTTACCAGCTTATTCTGGGACATAATCTCAACACCCACCCCCAAAACAGGAAGGACCAATCCTCTGAAACTCATCCCCTGTTTATGTTGCTGAAATCATCATTCCTGATTTCTGGACCAGAAACCTGAATATTGCATTTCTCTAGTTCATGTTTAGTATAAACTCTCGACAAAGATTTGTTTCTTACTTTCAGATGTTATCTAGGTTCTTCCTCTCTGGTCCATTCATGTTATGCTTGTGCAGACTCTGACCCCATCAACTAAGATACCTGCTATGGCTTCTAACACATTTCCCCACTGCAGGCTGACTTTTCCCGAACTAACCTCACTACCTTGGCTTGGTCTTCTCTCTTCTCTTACCTGTATTTCTGCCGCAGCTGCCTAATACCTCCCTCCTCACATCTTGCCATCATCGCATCCATTTTCTATGCTGCTATAGGATGTATCTTTCATTTTTGTGTGTGTGTGGGAGGTATATATATTTTTTTAGTAGAGATGGGGTTTTGCCACGTTGGCCAGGCTGGTCTTGAACTCCTGGCCTCAAGCGATCTGCCCACTTCAGCCTCCCAAATTGCTGAGATTGCAGGTGTGAGCCACTGTGCCTGGCTGGGATGTATCTTTGTGAAACACAATGTTTATTCTGGGGGCAAGTGAGTGATACTGTCAAGGCCAAAGTCCTTGGCATAGCGTGTGGAGCATCTCATGATTGATTTCATGATTTATTCTACAGGCGTGTGAGTGCCTGCTCTAAGTCAGGCACAATGGCAGGTGCTGGGCATTGAGCACAAGACCCAGTTCCAACTTTAGAACAGTCCGGTATCCACACACTTCTCTGCCCTTATCTTTGCACACAAAGAACCTGCCATGCTAGCTTCCACTAATGCTGACCGACTTCCCAACTTCTCACATATTTATTCTTCTAGAATGCCTTACCTTTAAAAAAAAAAAATAGTTAAGTTTTATTGAGCCCTTGCTACATGCAAGGTATTGTTCCAAATGCTTTATAGGTAATGACTCCTTTAAATCTTACATTACTTTGCTAGAGCTGCCATAACAAAGTGCCACAAAGGAGTGGCTTACACAGCAGAAATCTATTGTCTTACAGTTCTGGAGGCCTGAAGTCCAAGACTGAGGCATCCGCAGGTTTGGTTCCTGCTGAGGGATGTGAGGAAGGCTCTTCTCCCAGCCTCTCCCCCGGCTGCTGGAAGTTTGCAGGGAATCTTTGGAATTCCTTGACTTGCAGAAGCATCACCCTGATCTCCGTCTTCATTTTATGTGGTGTTCTCCCTGTGTGCATGCCTGTGTTCAAATTCCCCCCCCTTTGGTGAAGACATCAATCATGTTGGATCAGGGCCCACCTTACTCCAGCATGACCTTATCTTAACTAACCACATCTGCAACAAGCCTGCTTCCAAATAAGGTACATGCTATGGAACCAGGCATTAGGACCCCAATATATCAACATTGAGAGGACACAGTTCAGTCATAACAATTGTTAAAGTAAATTAAAATGGAAATTAGGCCTGAAGAATCACTGGGCAGAAAAAGCCAGTTAGGTTTCATAAGTCACCTTAACCTTGCTTGATCTGCAAACATAAGCAAAACTGAACATGAGCAATTTCTTTTTTTTTTTTTCTTTTCTTTTTTTTTGAGACAGTCTCACTCTGTCGCCCCAGCTGGAGTGCAGTGGCACAATCTCAGCTCACTGCAACCTCTGTCTCCCAGGTTCAAGAGATTCTCCTGTCTCAGCCTCCCGAGTAGCTGGGATTACAGGGGTGCGCCACCACACCCAGCTAATTTTTGTATTTTTAGTAGAGACGAGGTTTCACCATATTGGCCAGGCTGGTCTCAAACTCCTGACCTTGTGATTCACCCACCTCAGCCTCCCAAAATTCTGGGACTACAGGCATGAGCCACTGTGCCTGGCCAACATGAGCTATTTCTTATAAATGCCTGTATTAAAGAAAAATGAAATTTAAGGCTAACCAATCAGAAGCTGCCAACTAACTCTTAACACCAGGACTAGCATGCCCTACCTTTAATCAACATATCCTTCATCACGCAGGTGAGATGTCCCCTCTCTCAGGCAGCTCTCCATGACTACCCCCACGGCTGGACAGGGGCTTCTCTCGGCTTAGCTCCATCAGAAAGTTAGGACACTCTACTGTGATCTTCTGTGTACTTGACTAATCTTCCAAATAACTCATGAGCCCTCTGAACACAAGGACCACGTATTATTCATCCATGAGTCTCCAGGAGCAAGCACAAGATCTGGTCCAGCTCTCAGTTGCTGAACATTGCCTACCTGATATTTCATCATGTCAGCTTCCTTCTCAAGAAGTTACACGGTCTTCTGGTTGCCTGTTCTATCAAATGAATCATCTGGCTTTGAAGATGTGACTTTTCCACATACATCCAAATAGATTCCTACATATGCACTTATAGCGGACACAACAGTTATTTTTTCCTTTTCTCACCTCTGTGCTGTGCCGCCTTCTAGTTTTGATTCCTCTGTCTTAGATTCCTGGGTAATGACACTCATCCAAATCCTACCCATTTTTCAAGGCTAAGCTCAAGGCTTGCCTTTATTGTGAAGCACTCTCCACCTATTGTATGCCACATGGATTGCTCACTTCTTAGACTTGTCTCCTAATGGTTTGTGTGAGTAGCCGGCAGATGAGGACCAGGACTGAGAATTCTTAGTTCACCCTTGTTGAGTATAACAATGGGCACCTATAAATATTCATCTTGATATGGAAGGACTGAAAAATGAGTCTTTAGCCATAAACAGCTGGCTTTTAGGAATAATAGGGAGAATAAAACTTCTTGTGTGATTGACACAATACATATTGTAGCTTAACATGTCCCCAGACCAACTGGAATGCCCTCATCTCAGTTAATGGCAAATCCTGTGAGCTCTGCATTCAAAATATATATGACCTCTCTTTTTATCACCCCCTCCTAGTCTCTGGTCCAGGCCACCATCTTGCCTAGATTACCATGCAGTCTCCGAAGAGGTTGCCCTTCTTCTGCCCTTCTGCCCAGCAATCTGATCTCAAAAGAGCAAAGAACAATCATGGCACTTTGAACTTTGCCTTCTTTCTGCACGTCAGCTCCATGAGGACAGCTATTGTTTTGTTTACTGCTGTGCCCCCAGCACCTAATCAGGGACTGGCATACGGATAGTGCATTATCATCTTTTGAACGAACAGCAATAGCTTTGTGGTTGTGCAGCCACTAACTAATTGTACCTGCTGCCTTTCCTTGGCAGTGCATCATAATAGGATAAAAGCCACGGGAACAATTCAATTGTCAGGGTCAGTGATATCCTCTGGGACTTTCTTTCAACTTGCATTAAGTCCAAGAGCCTCTTTGCAAATGAGAGCATGACACCAAGACAAAGCACATCAGTGTGGCTTTCTAACCTCCATGCTTGCCCAAGATGGGACAGGGTGAGTTCACTGCTCTGACCTCTCACCAGACATTACTTGCTTTCCAAAAAGATCCAAGGATTCTGGGACGTGGAGATATTACTGAACTCAATATGTGTATATTTAAACATTTACTTCGCTGTTCCCACACACTTATATTCTTCCCAAGAACACCCCTGGGTGTATCAGAAGATATTTAAAAAGGTAAAAGTATATTTGTAGTAGAAAAGTATACTCTTGATGGTCTTTGTCAAGTACTCACCACTGTCAATTGCCAGGAAGAGAGCAGTGTACACGCTGTTGTCGACAAATGGGGACTCACGGTCCAGCACAGCTGTGGTGTCAACAGTCCCATTGATGGGGTTAATATTCAGCCAACCTGCTGGGTCCTTGTAAACAGAATACCTGAAAACAAATCCCAACAATGTCACACTCTGCATTCAAAGTAGATTCAAGAAACATTTACAGAGTGCAGGGCATGAGCTCCTATGAACCCAAAACCATCATTTCTGTTACAGTTGCTCATTCACAAAGTCATGAGGCCACTGACTCTGGGTTTGCTTTGTGTTAAGCACTTTGTGTGTGTGCCTCCTTTATTCCTCTTGACACTCCTAGGAGGAAGATGCTGTTGCCATCTGCCCAGCTCTCACAGAGGCAAAGCAGAGTTCACAGTCCAAATCCTGAGTCCATGTCCAGTCTTGTATCTTTCACTCCTGGGATACATCTTGTCTGTGGACTAGTGGGAGAATTGCTGTTGTGAAGGTACAAGCAAGGCACATCAATGCTTGGAGGAAGAACTCACTACCTCTGATCCAGGGCAATATTGGGTACCTCACAGGGAATGCTGCATCCAAACCAAGACAGGAGGAATAGATAGTATGTCATCAGAGATGGAGAGGACAGAAAAACCAGGAAAAGAGAGTATGAGTTAACAAATTGTATCAGTCCATCTTCACACTGCGATAAAGACATACTAAAGACTGGGTGATTTACAAGAGAAAGAGTTTTAATAGACTCACAGTTCCATGTGGCTGAGGAGGCCTTACAATCATAGTGGAAGGTGAAAGGCACGTCTTACATGGTGGCAGACGAGAGAGAATGAAACCAAGCAAAATGCGTTTCCCCTTATAAAACCATCACATCTCCTGGGACTTATTCACTATCATGAGAACAGCATGGGAAAGACCTGCCCCTACCATTCGATTACCTCCCACAGGGTCCCTCTCATAATACGTGGGAATGCAAGATGAGATTTGGGTGGGGACACAGCCAAACTATATTCAGATGGAACAGACACATTCATTACGATGTAGGTTACATGAGGGCAAGAAATTTGTTCACTGCTGTGACACCAGCTGCTTGAACACTGCTTAGCACATACGCGACACTCAATAAATATTTGCTGGGTAAATGAATATTTAGAGACTAGAAAGTAGAGGGTTGTGTTTGAAACAGCTTCTTTAAGGGAACTAAAAGTTAATGAGTTTTGAGAAACAGATTAGACAAGATTGTAGAGAGCGTGAACTACTGTTTTAAGGGGTTTGGACTTTGGATAATGGGAAACCATCCAAGATTTAAAAATGTTACTTGTTTTGAGGTTGCTCTTTTGAAGTTTAAACAATACAGAGATGCACAGAGTAAGAAATAATAGTCTTATCTATCAGGGAGACTCAAATTGGGCATGATTCAGCTTTCTTTGAATTGGGTGGCTTGCATAACGTGCCACTTGCAGACCTAAGCCAGAAAGATGCTGTTGACGCTTTTCTGCCATTTCCTACTGATCTTTGAAGTATATTCCCATGAAGAGACATGGGAACTGATAGCTCCTTGGTTTGGTAAAGATGCATGAGGTTTATTTTCTCTGCCTTGTATGGCCAGGTTTGGGTCTAAGGATGTTTAAAACCTGATTTAACCAACAGGATTGAAAATCTCCAACTGAAGGGCTTGGAGCAAATGACTCTCAACTCTTCACAGGGAAAAAGATATCTATCTCCTAATCCTGGAACTTGGGAATGTTACCTTACAGAGCAAAGACTTTGCAGAGCTAAGGATTTTGAGATGAGATTGTTTTGGGTTCTCTGGGGGTGTTTGGGGGGTGCTAAGTGCAATCACAAGTGTCCTCAGGGGGAGGCAGAGGGAGATGAGAGACACAGAAAAGGAGAAGACTGCGGAGGCAGAGATTGGAGTGATGCGGCCACAAACCAAGGAATGCTGCAGCCACCAGAAGTGGGGAGTGGCAGGAAGGATCCTCCCCTAGACCTCCAGATGGAGCATGGCCCTACCAACACCTTGGTTTTGACTCAGTGAGACTGATTTTGGACTTCTGGCCTCCAGAACTGTGGGAGAATAAATTTCTAGCCTCCATGTCTGCAATAATTTGTTACCGTGGCATTACTGATTTATTATAGTAGGTATAATATCCCCACTTACAGATGAGGACTCTGAGACACAAACCAACAGCTACTCAAGTAATAGAGTCAGGATGTGGGCCCAGGTGGTCTGACCTCGGAGCTGCGATCCTGAACCCACACTCAAAACTGCTTCCCAGCTAACTTAGTGACTCAGGGTGGGTGGTCAGCAGGTACGTTTCATCTGAAGGATCTTACTTTGAAAAAGATACTGAATTCTGAGAAAAGGTGGCCTCTGAGGATACATTTAGGTTGAATCGAAGTGTGGTAGGTAGGATTATTCAGATGTAGGTGGAAGCAAGGGGGCTGCCTCCTGTGTGGCCAAGGAGAAGAAGAACTGCCCTTGTCCATGACTTAAAGGTCATCATGGGGGCAGCAATGGGATTGCTACCTGGGAGAGGCTGTGGTCACTGAAGAAGGGATGGTCAACTTGGGTTGTTGAGAAGGGGAGCCAGGGAATCAGAAATTGCTGGCTGACAAAGGGAATGGGCATCTGTGCAGTCACCACAAGCCTCACGGCGCCCCAGGACAGACAGCAGTTCACCTACCACCCTCGCCTAGCCACCATCCAGAGCACCTCTGAGTGCTCCGAGCATCTCCTGGAGTCTCAGCACCAACCACCTGGAGGTCTTTGGGCTTCCAGTCAGCATTGCCAGATGCTCCGATGCAGAGCTGTTGTAAATTTAATTCACACGGAGGCACTCTGGTTTGGTATCAGTCCTTTTTGTGTTGGGGTCATGCGAACTGACCCAAGAATCAAATCAAGTTTTTGTCCTGCAAAGTGGATGTACCAGATCCCCCAACTGCAGAAGGACGCCAGGAGAGGCTCCTGCTGATGCTTCCTGGAAGACGTCTGGTCTGGTCTTTCCTAAAACAGCCTCGGGGTGCAGCCTCCATTTCATATTAGTAGTGACACAGCTGCAGCAGCATGGAGCCTTACATTGCACGGGCTGGGCACCGCTCCAGGAGCTTCCAGCATCTATGCTTTTAGCCCTCACACCAACACTGGGAGGTTGATAATATTATTCCTCCCCTTTTACAGATGAGGAACCGAGAGGCCTAGAGATATGTGAACTTTGCCAAGGTCATTGGTTAGTATGGGGCATGCTTGGGATTTGGAGGCTGGCTCTCTGGTGCCAAGGCCTGCCGTCACCCTCTGTGCTGCCTCTGCCCAGCCGTTCACATCGCCATCATCACATGGCTGTTACAGTCATGGACTTTGGAGAGGAAAGGACCTGGGTTCTAACTTTGAGCTTAGCAAGCTACTTCTCTGTGTTTCCGCTTCCTCCTTTGTGACTTGGGGACAGTCCCAGTGGTATTGTGGGGTAGCTGTGAGGGCAAACTGAGGCTGACACAAAGGGCTTGGTCTCGTTCAGGGCACTTGCGGGGGAGCTGTTGCAGAGTCAGACTGTGGGTATGTTAGCGGCTTGCTGGGGTCATGGCCTCGTGTGTCCTCCCTGGTGTGACTCACACTGTCCCCCGGAATGTTTCAGAAACGTCCGACTCAGCAGAGCCTCGGGGAACAATGCTTTGAAGCTGCAACTGTGACAGGGGACAGATGGGGAGAACGGATGAGGCGAACGCGGGCTTCCACACGCCCTTGCTGCTGCAATGATCCTTTCACTATTTTGTGAAAACAGAAGCAATGAATTACTCACGAGAATGAACTGCTTTGAAAACACCAGCCTTTCGTTTAAAGAGTCATTTATGCTTCCACCTGGCAAACTTCTACTGTGTTTCAAGACCCCACTCATACGTCTCTTCTCGTTCACCCGGTGTGACTTTCCCAGTAGAATTAATCACCCTCAGTAGGTCTGTGCGAGGCACATGCACTGGTAAAAATGCTTTTGGGAGCCTACCACGGGCCCTGATGGCTCTGCCATCTCCACCAAACTCTAAGCTCCTTGGTGTCAGGACAGGTAAAAGTTGGTCATTAGACACACAGAATGCTTCCTTGGGCCCAGCTTGGTGCTAAACCCCTTAGGAGCATCATTACATTTATTTCTGTGATTCACGACCATCTGATGAAGTGGGTATTGTCCTTGTTTTAAAGTTGAGGTAACCAAGAATCAGAGAGGCTTAGCAACTTGTCAAAAGCGGCCCAGTTAAGAAGAGGCAGAGCTGGAATGTAGCACAGCACGCTGGATTCCAGGGGCTGGGCTTCTCGGTGCACAGTGTTTTTCATGCCCAACGCCAGGGTTGTCTGCTCTGCACCCCCAGGGCCGAGTAGAGTGCCTGGACGCAGAGGGTGCCTGCTAAAGGTTTATTACATCTTTTCTCCTTCAGTTGGAACAATCATGGGGACGGAAAAAGCAAAACAAAACAAAACAAAAAAAACCAGGCAACTCATCAGGTAACAAGTTTCCTGTTGATCTAGGAGTGATTGGCAGTGGTTCAACATATTTGAAATAATGAAAGTTTTAAATGAACCGCATTCTATTCCCTGATTACTCAGCTCAGTTTAGAAAATAAATAAAAACTGAATTAAATAAATTTGGCTTTCATGTTTGGTGTACAAGCAATGCTCTTTGATGCTCCTTCTGTCATTCCCTTTTTGTCGCACGATGCCATGATTTTGCTGTACGATTAACATGTTTGCTTGTTGCTTTTCAAAGAAATAGTTGTATTCAATGAAATGCTTAGAGACATGAACTCGGAGGCAGTCCTCAGAAACAATACTCAGCACGGTTAGGCCTGCTTGTGCCGTATTTCCAGGGAAAGCCAGGGCTTTGATGATTTTACAGGACAGTGTCTCATTCTTTTTCTTCCTTAAAAAAATAATCAAGTATCTAGAGCTGTGCTATTTAACTGAGTTTTCACAGGACCCTTTCTGCTCCCCTCTGTTTGCTTATTTTATTCTATTTCTTGAGATGGAGTCTTGCTCTGTCGCCCAGGCTGGAGTGCAGTGACAGTGATCTCGACCCACTGCAACCTCTGCCTCCCGGGTTCAAGCAATTTTCCTGCCTCAGCCTCCCAAATATCTGGGATTACAGGCACCTGCCGCCATGCCCGGTTAAATTTTGTATTTTTAGTAGAGCAGAGTTTCACCATGTTGGCCAGGCTGGTCTCGAACTCCTGACCTCAAGCGATCCACCTACTTTGGCCTCCCAAAGTGCTGGGGTTGCAGGCATGAGCAACCGCACCCGGGCAGTTTGCTCATTTTATTTGGCGCCTCCTCCCATGGGAGACCTCAAGGAGGTATGCCCGCCCCACAGATGCCCTGGAAGTCCAGTTTGCTGCTTCTACTCAGAACCACGCCTGCAGACAGAGGAGGACAGAGGGACACTCATTTGCTGAGCACCCACGTGATGCAAACTAAGAGCTGGGTGGAGACACTGAACGGTGGAGCCATCGTCCCCGATGTGGAGGGAGAACAGCTCAAGACCACGGAGCAGCCTGCTCTCCCGCTTCCTGGCTTCTGTGCACTTCTGTCCAATCAGCCTTTTTGACCAATTGGCCAGGCACGCTATGTAAATTTCTGACATTTTCAAAACTGTCTTTTTAATAAACCTTTCAGTATAAAAATACCAATGTGCAAGATGTTTTCAATGCTTCTAGGCCTAAAAAATGCATATGCCTTATTAAATTGGAATTTCCGGGCAATTTATCTGTAATGTGAATTTTGCTTGTTACAGGAAAAAAAATCAAATTAAAAACTGAGCTCATTTCAGCCTGTAATGTAGCTTCACAGAAGCTGCCCTGAGTGCTTGCCAAGCCTCAGCCTCTTCTGGGTGTCAGTGTTGGGAGATGCAGGACAAACTGATGAACAGAATCCGAGTTGCAGACAGTACAGTGGGGGTGACTGGGGCCTGTGCCACCCTGGGAGGCGGGCTTACTCTCAGCAGGGCCCCCTCGGAGCAGGGAAGAAAGCTTCCAGGCAAGTGGCCAGGGTCAGCTGTTGACCTGGAAGGACTTCCAGAGCTGAGGGCTGCCAGCCTCTGCCCTCAGGGGGCTCAAGTATTGGTGGGAAGGAGAAAGAGATCGAAGGTTTGACAAGTCCCTTCTGCAGGCTTCTTGGGGTCACTCGCTTTCTGTGAGGTAGGGCAGCAGTCCCCAACCTCTTTGGCATGACGCACTGGTTTTGTGGAAGACAATTTTTCCACGAACAGTTCAGGGATGGCTTGGAGATGAAACTATTCCTCCTCAGTTCAGGCATTAGATTCTCGTAAGGAGTGCAGAGCCTAGATCCCTTGCGTGTGCAGTTCACAATAGGGTTTGTGTTCCCAGGAGAATCTAATGTTGTGACCCAGGGGTTGGAGAACGTCCGTGGCCCTGGGGTTGGGGACCCCTGATGTAGGGGACCCACGTTTGCACAGCATAGGTGCCAATATTACATGACTTAGCATAGCTTTCCTTTCAATTTACACTTAAAAATGTCACAAAGTAATATTGGGCAATTAGTGCACAATGGTCAAATGGATCGATGCAATATAACAGAGCACTAGACATGGCACAGATTATATACACATAAAATTTATATATAGAGAGATTATAGATATAGTAATAGATGGAACTATCTCTATATATGATATATATATGTCATGCCATATATATAGTTCTATCTATTATATATATTATATACTTTATATAATATACTTTATATTATATATATAAAGTATATATAAGTATATTATATAGTAGATATAAAGTATATCTACTTTATATATAAAGTATATAATAAAGTATATTATATAAAGTATATATAATAAAGTATAAAGTATATAAAAGTATATATAAAAGTTTATATAATACACTATATATAAAGTATACTTTATATACTTTATATGTATAATACATATGTAACTATATATATGTTTTTTATATATATATATATATTTATATATATATAAAGTAGGATGGGAAAGACTACGAGAAACCTAGAAAATAAAAACTACAAAAGGAGAGGAAATACAGAGTATTTTTATATTCCTACTGAAGGCTACAAACAACCCTGTAAAACTGTAGGAAAGAAGGGAAGCAGTAGGGGAATACTTCACACCCTACTGAATTCCAGTCCACTGGACCCTGTATTTATTATTAAAAGCAGAACCAGAAAGACACAGAACTCCGTACCGAAGGAAACACACTATCTTAAAATAGCTCATGCAGCTCTGCCTCTGAGTATAAAGTAAAGGACATGTTTCAAATCTTCTGACACAATGTACAGATAAAATTGAAGGGCCAGTGAATTCCAGAATCCTAGATTAGTTAGACAGCCACAGCCCATCACAGTCTAGGGTACCGTTCTCTTCCTCTCCCAGGAAACCAGAGCCAAAGAAAGCAGTCTCAGTAAACAGAAAGGGCTGCCATGGACTCTAAGGCCCTAGAGGATCCATCTGGACCTGCCTGACTTTCTACCCACATTTTCTATCTCTTTCCTCAGCATCCCTGAGTTACAGACTCACTGACCTTTCTTTTACTCCTTGAAATTAGCAAATTTCCCAGGGATGGGGATGCCACAACCAGCAGATGTGGACAAGAAGAGCTGCCCAGTGAGTGGTCTGGGCAGGGCCTCTTGGGGTTGGGAGGATGGGATGCTTCCTGCCTTGCCTATCCTGGAGCTATGACCTTCTGTGACTCTGTAACAGCTGAGAACTGGGCAGGAGCTCTTGACACCTCTGGCCCCTTCCCTGGATCCCCTTCCCAGGCATCCCAGAGCCCCTGGTGAAATCCTGTGGACGTCTGCTTGAGGCTGTAGCACATGACAGTTCTGACCGGCACATGGCAGCTGGTATTTTCTGATGGCACATGGACCAAAACTTTGCTTTTTACAGACATTCTGACCCCTACCATGACGACAAGTGATATATATATCATACCCAAGAGAATGATCACCCTTCACACACGCAGTGGACCAAGGTAGCTGTGGTGTGGGTCCACTTTCTTTGGATCATTGTAGGAGGTAGGTAGTAAGACCACTAGGGATCATCTTTTGTGTAGACCACTGCAATGCACCTGTTTCTTTGCTTGCCTTCTGCTTGCTACAATCTATTCTCCAAAGAGCAGCCAGGGTTATATCACAGTGTGTGAATCCCTGGCTTGAAACCCTCCAGTGACTTCCCATGGGGTATAGAATAAGATCCAAACTCTTACCTATGGTCTCTAAGGTCCTAGAGGATCCATCTGGACCTGCCTGACTTTCTACCTGCATTTTCTACCTCTTTCCTCAGCCTCCCTAAGTTACAGACTCACTGGCCTTCCTTTCATTCCTTGAAATTAGCAAATTATTTCTGGTCTCAACACCTTTCTACTTGCCTCATGGGATAAGTCGTAGATTTTTCTCATGTGTGTCTTATGCTTTGTAGGATCTCACTTCTGACACTGAGGCCTTTGTGTTCCCTAGAGAAGCCACTCTGGATGGTCTGTCTAAAGTCTGCCTCCTTCGCTGGCCAACTCTACAACCTAGAATGTGAGCTCCTAGGGGCAGTGACCTCATCTATCCTACTCAACCCTTCACACATAGAATCTGGAAGAGTGGCCAGCACACACTGAATAGGTAGGCACTCAGTTGCTGAATGCATACATGAGGGAACGAATGAGAGTACAAACCTTCTTTACATGCATTGGTTGACCCATGTGCTAGGTGACCCAGAATTCTAAAGGGACTTCATCCTAAAGTGCTCATTCATCTGTCCGCCACAGGCAGATCTCTCAAAAGAGCCACTGGACCATCTGTCTCTCTTGCCCCAGCCAAACTCCCATTTCTTTGCTGCTCCAGACATTCCCATCCCTTTAGTTGCCTTGGATCTGATACATGCTGTCAACAGGGGTTAGTTAGCTGGGTTTGTGTGTTGGGGCTTCCGAAGACCACTCCCAGGTTCAGTGATTTGCCAGGAAGGCCCACAGAACACAGCATATTGTCATATTCAATGGCTAAAACTTATCACAGTGAAAATATGCAGGGAAAACAGCTCAGAAAAAAGGTACATGGGGTAACATCCCAGGGAAACCAGGTACCAGCTTGCAGGGGTCCGCTCCCAGTGGGGTCACACAGGATGTGCTTAATTTCAGCAGCAAGTTGTGACAACATACATGAAATGTTCTCCATCAGGGAAGCTCACCAAAGATTCAATGCCCAGGGTTTTTTATCGGGGGCTGGTCACATAGGCACCCTCCACCTGGCATTAGCAAAATTCTTGACTCCCAGAGGGAAAGCAGAATTCAGCATAAACCACATTTGTTTGCACAAGCAGTTTAGGTGCAGTGAGCCACTCTTCTCAGTTAAGAGAGTGGGAACCTTCCTCACATCCATAATTCTGCACACCAGCTGAGGCCAACCTTGCAGGCAAGCCTTTCTAGGGACAGCGGTCTCAGGCCTGCTGTGTGAGCTCTTTTTTGCATAATCCATGATCAGGACAAGGAAATGGTGAATAAGAACAAATTCTACTTATCTTTAGAAATCACTAAATTCCTGTTTCTCCTAAACTATGCCCCGCTTTTTTTTTGAGACTGAGTCTCACTTTGTTGCCCAGGCTGGAGTGCACTGGCGCAATCTCGGCTCACCGCAACCTCCGCCTCCTGGGTTCAAGCGATTCTCCTGCCTCAGCCTCCCAAGTAGCTGGGACTACAGGCACATGCCACCATGCCTGGCTAATTTTTGTACGTTTAGTAGAGATGGGGTTTCACTATGTTGGCCAGGCTGGTCTCAAACTCCTGACCTTGTGGTCCACCTGCCTTGGCCTCCCAAAGTGCTGGGATTACAGGCCTGAGCCACCACGCCTGGCCCTAAACCCTTTTAATTCTAGAGACTACATATTGAAACCCCCAAAGAAGCCAGAATCACAAGAAAATATGCTCTTGTAGGCACAGTGGTAGCTGGTGGCTTCAACTCCACTTGCATTTGCCCAAGGAAACACTGATTTGGTCCTCTGTGTTAATTGCAGAAAATTCAGACAATATAGAGGAGAAAAAAAGGAAAAAATTAAAATCACCCTAATCCACTTCCAGAGATAAGCACTATTAACATTTTTGCCTAGAGGCTTCCAGCCTAGGTGTCGATGTATACATACACACACACACACATTTTTAATGTGACGTACTATTCACTTGCTCATTTGGAATCAATATTTGCTGGGTGTCTGTTACCCACCAGACCCCGAACTTGGTGTTGGGAAGACAGCAGTGTATTCCCCCCAGTTTTTGGAACTTACACTCCAGCAGGGAGACAGGATATAAATTAGTAATTACACAAATGGTTATTTAATTACCCTCATGACAAGGGCCATGCCAGCAGGCTCCCTCACATCGTAAATCATGCGTTGTGAGTGTTTTCCTATTTTTCAGCATTTACTTTCTGCTGTTGTATCTACAACTGGAAGCACACATTCATGGATCACTGAGGAGGTGGTGTACGATGTATGTATTCATATACATTACTGTCTGCCATTGCCTCATCAACTTGGGAGGTAGATATTACCACCCTCATTTTACAGATGAGAAAACAAAGGCTCAGAGTGGTCTAGGAGCTTGCCCGAGTCATGCAGCTTTCAAGCAGCAGAAGTGTCGTTCCAACGTGGATCTCTGCCTCCCAAGCATGGCTTGATTTTTGTTTGCCTTGTGAATAGCCCACGAGGGTTGGGCATTTATCTGTGCCACTGGTTCTCCAATTTGGGCGTGTATCAGAACGATCAGGGCTGTTGATGATATGAGGGGACCTTTCCATTTTTAATATGTTTTCCAGGTGGCTCTGATTCCCTGAAGTTTGAGAACCACCATTCTGAGAAGAATGATTTAAACTCTCAGCTGGAACCCAGGTCTATGTCCCACAGCTGGGCTTTCCTTAGTGGGGAATAACTCGGGAACACAGGACTGGAATTCACAAGATGGCAATATTTCCTAAAAAAAAAAAAACCCTATTCAATTGATATAAACCTTTCTTAAAACTATATTTCTGTTTATAAAAATCATACACATTTGAGAAAGGTTTAAAATTATACAGCCCATGTGTGTGAATTTAATATCTGCATCACTATCAATGGTGAAACAACATTGGCTTAAACTGTTCTTTTATTGGAAGGCTCTTAGTAACTTCGAAGTCAAACTTCGAGACTTACCACTGAGATAAACTACTCAGTTGTGATGTAGATATCAAGGAACTCGTGTCTAACAGTGACTAGTAATAACTGAAGTCTGAGAATGATTTAGTCTAGGAAATAGGCGCTCTTTGCCATGTAGTTACTTTCAAAAGTGGGCAGGAAAGGGGTGGGGCCACAGCTAGGTGCCACTGATGGTGGGCGTGGTCAGCGTGAATTATGGGCGTGCCTGCAGACAAGTGCCTGAGAACCACCGTTCTGAGCTGCCACCCTTTCCTGTGGACTCTCTGACCTCTTCCTCTGTGTGTGAGCCCCACGTGCACCGAGCCTTCCCTGGTAAACAATGGAACTGACATTTCCTGGGCACCGGCTACTTGCCAGGGACTGCACACATCTTCTCTAAAAACCTTCTCACCACCTGTTCCAGGCAGGCAAGTCTGCTCCTAGTTTCTCCTGGCAAAGGTCATACCTGGTGTCTTGTTCAAGGCCATTAATTCTTTGTTAGAATTTACCAAAGATCTCCCAACTGCTGCAATAGGACCTTTTTGTACCTGCAATAGGATTTTGCTGTGGCCAGACTCTTCCTAGTCAGGGCTTGTTAGTCCATTTTGCAGATTTATTTCTAGGGGTGATTGACATAGTTTCACCTATGCCCTCACTGCCACTGCTCCCCACCCCATTTTTGAAACCTAAGTGAATGCAGCAGTTGTTAGAGCAAGGAAACAACGTCTTCACAGCTTTATAAGTGTCTTTGCAAAGACATTTAGATCCCATATAAAGGGACATTTGACACTTCGTAAGGATCATTTCATTGTTGCTTTTGACCAAATTGATTGCAAAGCAGTACAGAGAAATACAAAGAGATTCAGGGTATAAAGCCACACACTTAACAATGTCATACACATTAAGTAAATTAGGAAATAAAAAATTAAATAGTAATTAAACATTGAGAGACTAGGACCTTAACATATTTAGTTACCATATTAACAGGCTGTGACTTCAGAAGCTATCTGACTTCTGAAATCCAGAAACACACTTATCAATCCTAGATGAAAACAGGGATTGAACACTCTTAGTATGGGTGAAAGTGTTATACAGTTGCTTAAAGTGCAACCACAACAGGAATAGAACATTCTTAGTGTGGGTGAAAGCATTACACAGACGCTTTAAGGTGCAACCACAAGATAGCTTTCATGATTAATGATCATTATCATTGTTAACGACTGATCAAGCCTGATCCTATATGTAGTCTAGGTCTAGGGTTAAATTTGCTACATCCACGTGTCCAGATTGGGTGACTTTTTCTAAGCAGTAGAAACTGTGCTTGGAAAAGAACAGGATGACTTGGAGTTTGGTACCAGTTGGTAGCAATGTAAGCTTTCCTTGGTGTGAGGCTTTTCATCCATTCGTTCACACTCTTCTTGTTCAGTGTGTTTTATCTCTTTTTCCCCTCATTCCTAGGCCTGAGAATACAAATATGAACAAGACCCACAAGGACTGCTCATCACCCCAGTATTCCATTTACAATGTCAGGAATGAACTCCCAACCAGGCCTCTAATTCTCTCTTGCAGCCAAATATCCCTGCTTACTCCTGGTATTTACCTGGTCAGCAGACCTCGTGAGTCATCTCCCATTGACAAAACCACCCCAAAGATGCACCAGTCCAGCACAAAGTATCACTGTCAATCTCACAAAAGTTGCAGGGTTCCAGGAGGATGCTCAGAGTATAAGAATTATGCTAAGTGAAATAAGTCAAGCCCAGAAGGACACATACTTTATTATTTCATGTATCTGTGGAATCTAAAAGAGTCAAATTCATGGCAGCAGGGAGAGGGCTGAGGAAAGGGGAGATGTTGATCAAAGTTTCTATGTATACAAAGACCAAACCATCACATTACACCTCATAAATATATACAATTATTATGTGCCAATTACAAGTAAAGCAATAAAAGAAGAAAAAAAGGAATCATAAGTAAATCCATGGCAAGTGAAAATGCAATGGAGAGAAGGGAATCAATGATTGAAGGAGAGAAAGGAGAGTAGATTTATAGCTGCTTCAAAAAAGTGATTTGACTGGCAAAGGACCGGGGAGAGGTCCTTTGGGAAATGGACAAAGCCCTTGAGTGGTTAGGAAAGACAACCTCTTTACAAATGCATGTCATAAGCCGAGCACAAGGTGAAGTATGGCATGGACTGTCATGGGATGCTGTAAAAATTGTGTCACAAGCAAAGCAATTCTTAGTTCATCTGTGTTCACTCTGAGACTAGCCTATTATTGGGGTTGAACTTATAAAAAAACTTCTGTTCATCATTTTTTTCTCCAAAATAAAGTGATCAAATTGTCCCATAGAACTGATGCTTATTATTATATTATTATTATTTTTTGAATAACCACAGAAATTTACGCTTCCAGTCTTAAAACTTGAGAAAGTTACAACAGTCTTATCTGAGTTCCTTTCTCAAGAAGCCAACCATCAGGTCTCCCAGATAAAATCAAGGAGCTGAAACTCACCAGACCACTGCCTCTGGACAATGAGGAGCCAGACCCCTCATCCATCAGGATTGCCTAAGGACCATCTGCTTCCTACTGACCAACTTCTCTTCCTTGCCTCTCTTTAATCCCTGTTTTCCCATGCATGGTTACGTTTCCTCTCTGGTGCATTAACCCCTCATTTCAGAGATGGATTTGAGACTGACCTCCCATTTCCTTGGCTGCAGCAGCACCCGATTAAAGACTTCTTCCCTGGCTTTTGTCTTGTTGTCTCAGTGATTGACTTTCTGTGTGGTGAACAGCAGGACTCAGACCAAACCCCTGGTGCTTCGGTAACAATTATATCTTAACCAAACATATCTATTTTTTTTCAGTTTTGAGTCACACTTTGGTCCTCAGTTTAAACTGATTCATGGTAAGCTGCATTTTTGTGCTTCCAGTCTTCTTTTGGTAAGGGCTGTTGGTGGTCCCTGTTCTTCAGTTCATGATTTGGAGTACATGGATGGTCACAGGAGGGGAGGCAGGGCTTCAGGGTTTATCTGGTGACTAAACACTAATAACACTTTATTACAAGAGTAAAAAGCAGAATGAAATATTCTGATGCTTTGCTTCAGAGTTTCTGATAAGGCCCTCCACAGTGCACAACCTGGGACAGGGGGCTCTCTGCCTAGGTCTCGGGCTGCACTGCTTGCAGGTCACGTTCCACTTTTGCTCACTTATGCCAAGGCATAGTGGTGTCTGGACAGGTGCTCCATTTCCCAGGGTGGTTTATCTCAAAGAAACACGCTCACTGGGAGAGCAAATCGGGATGTCAGAAGACTAGAATGAGAAAGTTAATCACCCCTCTGCGTTTGCTCTCAGAGTTTATTTTTATTGGGTGATTAATCGACACATCTTGGCTTTTGCTCTGGCACCTGGGTCTCTGAGTCCAGCTCAGACCAAGCTGAGCAGGGATATTGGCGCTTTCAAGAAGTCAATAAATGAAGCCAGCTGCCGCCGGGACCACAGTGAGATAGATGGCTGAGCCTCGCATTATGCCTTGAAGGTCAGTGAATGTGGTCTGGCCGGCTGCCAAGCAAGGAGGAGATTCTTAGGAGATTCTTAGAGGCAGCTGTGCTTAGCTTAGGTGATGACTGGACCTCCCTCTCCAGTGGCATCCTAGTAGAGAGCCATCTACAGAGACTGCATTCCTGATGGAGGCCAGGCTACCGGGAGAGCTGCAGGGTCCCTGGGAGACAGAAGCATCTGGGGTTTCACATGGAGAGAGCTCACCCAGGAGCACAAGTCCAGTGTGCTCTCACGGATCATCATCTGGAGGCACCATCGCCAAAACACGTGACGCTGCTGGCTGTTCTGTGAAGGAGCTGGAGGGTTATTTCCACCACTGAGTGCTCAGAACCGCACATTCTCAGCCCTGTTTACTGATTTCCAGTGTTCATTCAATACACATGTTTGACCATCTTCTATCTTCCCAGTACTCTGTTAGGGACTGGGGAGTTTGCAGTGATCAAGGTGGGGAGCCTCCTGCCCTTGGGATGTGTATCTTCACCAAGGCCATTTACTATCTGATGTTGTAATTTTCACACAAGATGGTGAGCTCCCAGGGATGGACTTTGTCTTTCTCTCTTCATGTAGGCAGTGACTGGCCACATGTCTGGCCATACAGGTCTTGGTTAAAGATGGGTGAGTGAATGGGTAGAAAAGTCAACGTGTCAGAAGCAGGTGGAAGAGCAGCCTGGAATTCCAAGGAGTTGATATCCCCGGGGATTTCAAGGCTATGTGATGACAAGCATGGCTGAATCCCTGCAGGAAGCAGCTGGGTTTGGTGCCCCTGGTGTGGTCAGCGGTGTCAAGCACCGAGATCAGCAAGGGGGATGAGATGCATCCTGGGCCTGCAAGCCTCCCTCTGTACAAGAATGCCAGCTGTCTCTACACACGGGAACGTCAGTTGCCAGGAGGAATGTGGCTCAGCTGCGCTATCATCTTTCTGGATGTAGGAGGTTCTACATTAGCACTAGTGTAGAAACAGAATCCTACTGCAGTTTCCGGGTCCTCTATTCTATTGCTCATAGAACAGGAGAGTGAGATTTAAAAAATGTACATCAGGTGCCCTTCAGGCTTCAAACCCTTTGGGGCTTCGGGGGCTGATCCCTGCTCACCTCCCACCATCAACTCACCCTGTTCCCCCATCCAAAGCTAACCAGGCTATCCTGTCCTCCCAGCCTTTGCATTAGCTGCTGGTTTCTCCCCTTACCTCTCCCCTTGGCTGGTTCACTATCACTCTTCAGATCACACATCATCTCCCTCCTAACCAGCCCATCTAAGGTGGCCTTCTCCAGTTACTCTCCATCCCATTATGCTGTTGACTTTCCCATGGGTTAGAGCTGTAAGCTATAATCACACCAGTTGTGTGAACAGACATTCATTGGCTTGTTCATTGCTGGTCTTCCCACTAGAATGGAAATTCCACACTGTCTCGTTCACTGCTATACTCAGGGCTAGTTAGGACCCGGCTCATAGTGTGAATTTCTCAATATTTTTTGAATAAATAAATAAGCCAGGATGATTACCTTAGGTTGGATGTATGAGGAATAGGTAGCCTGTCCAAAACATTTACTTTCAGACTTGTTATTTAATCTGAAAAGCAATATTCACAACTGGCATTTATCGACTACCTGCTACCTGTCATGCAGCATTTAAATCTTTCACAAACATTTGAGCCAGTTTATGTACTAGAATTTTGCTCATTTCACATTTTCCTGTCTGAAGTCTAGAAAAAGAAAATGGGTACTTTCTGAATAAATCAACCTCTTCTAAACTGACTTTCCAGAAGATGAGAAAAGAATCCAGATGGAAAAAAACTAGGAAATAGCATTCTGGACATTGACCTTGGCAAATAATTTGTGACGAAGTCCCCAGAAGCAACTGCACCAAAAACAAAAATTGGCAAAGAAACTATCAACAGAATAAACAGACAACCTATAGAATGGAAAGAAATATTCACAAACTATGCATCCAACAAAGGTCTAATACCCAAAATCTATAAGGAACTTTAACAATCCAACAAGCAAACAACAACCCCATTAAAAAATGGTCAAATACATGAACAGACACTTTCAAAAGAACACAAACATGCAGTCAAGAAACATATGAAGAAATGCTCCATATCACTAATCCTCAGAGAAATGCAAATCAAAACCACAATGAGATACCATCTCACACCAGTCAGAATAGCTTTTATTAAAAAGTCAAAAAATAACAGATGCTGGCCAGGTTACAGAGAAAAGGGAACTCTTTTTTTTTTATTTTTTTTTTATTTTTTATTTTTATTTTTTAAAATTTATTTATTATTATTATACTTTAAGTTGTAGGGTACATGTGCATAACGTGCAGGTTTGTTACATATGTATACTTGTGCCTTGTTGGTGTGCTGCACCCATCAACTCGTCATTTACATCAGGTATAACTCCCAATACAATCCCTCCCCCTCCCCCTCCCCCCTCCCCCCTCCCCCCTCCCCCCTCCCCATGATAGGCCCCGGTGTGTGATGTTCCCCTTCCTGAGTCCAAGTGATCTCATTGTTCAGTTCCCACCTATGAGTGAGAACATGCGGTGTTTGGTTTTCTGTTCTTGTGATAGTTTGCTGAGAATGATGGTTTCCAGCTGCATCCATGTCCCTACAAAGGACACAAACTCATCCTTTTTGATGGCTGCATAGTATTCCATGGTGTATATGTGCCACATTTTCTTAATCCAATCTGTCACTGATGGACATTTGGGTTGATTCCAAGTCTTTGCTATTGTGAATAGTGCCGCAATAAACATACGTGTGCATGTGTCTTTATAGCAGCATGATTTATAATCCTTTGGGTATATACCCAGTAATGGGATGGCTGGGTCATATGGTACATCTAGTTCTAGGTCCTTGAGGAATCGCCATACTGTTTTCCATAATGGTTGAACTAGTTTACAGTCCCACCAACAGTGTAAAAGTGTTCCTATTTCTCCACATCCTCTCCAGCACCTGTTGTTTCCTGACTTTTTAATGATCGCCATTCTAACTGGTGTGAGATGGTATCTCATTGTGGTTTTGATTTGCATTAAGGCTACAGTAACCAAAACAGCATGGTACTGGTACCAAAACAGAGATATAGACCAATGGAACAGAACAGAGTCCTCAGAAATAATACCACACATCTACAGCCATCTGATCTTTGACAAACCTGAGAGAAACAAGAAATGGGGAAAGGATTCCCTATTTAATAAATGGTGCTGGGAAAATTGGCTAGCCGTAAGTAGAAAGCTGAAACTGGATCCTTTCCTTACTCCTTATACGAAAATTAATTCAAGATGGATTAGAGACTTAAATGTTAGACCTAATACCATAAAAATCCTAGAGGAAAACCTAGGTAGTACCATTCAGGACATAGGCATGGGCAAAGACTTCATGTCTAAAACACCAAAAGCAACGGCAGCAAAAGCCAAAATTGACAAATGGGATCTAATTAAACTAAAGAGCTTCCGCACAGCAAAAGAAACTACCATCAGAGTGAACAGGCAACCTACAGAATGGGAGAAAATTTTTGCAATCTACTCATCTCACAAACGGCTAATATCCAGAACCTACAAAGAACTCAAACAAATTTACAAGAAAAGGGAACTCTTATACACTGTTGGTAGAAATGTAAATTAGTTCAGCCCCTGTCCAAAGCAGTTTGGAGATTTCTCAAAGAACTTAGAACAGAACTACCATTTGACTCAGCAATCCTATTACTGGGTATTTATCCAAAAGAAGATAAATTGTTTTGCCAAAAAGACACATGCACTTGTATGTTTATCACAGCACAATGCATGATAGCAAACACAGGGAACCAATCCAGGTGCCCATCAATGGTGAACTGGATAAAGAAAATGCAGTACGCGTATACCATGGAATACTATGCAGCCGTGAAAAAGGATGAAATGGTGTTCTTTGCAGAAACATGGATGCAGCTGGAGGCCATTATCCTAAGGGAATTAGCACAGGAACAGAAAACCAAATACTGCATGTTCTCAGTTCTAAGTGGGAGCTAAACATTGAGCACACACAGACACAAAGATGGGAGCAATGGACACTGGGGACTACTAGAAGGGGGAGCATGGAAGGGGTGTAAAGGTTGAAAACTATTGGGTACTATGCACACTGTCTGGGTGATGCGATCACTCATATCCCAAACTTCATCAACACGCAATATACCCAGGTAATAAACCCCCTGCGGACCCCCTGAATCTAAAAAAAAAGCTAAAAAAACCCAAAACATAAAACAAAACAAAACAAAACAAACCCCAGGTGATTCTTTGTATCCGGTTCGATTGTTTGAATTTTTTAAAAGAATATCACCATGTATTTTAGTGTTTTGAACTTTTCATTGAATTGTGATTTTAAAAAGTCACAGTTTAGCCCAAAAGGAGGTATCTCCAAGTTTGTCAGTTCCTAAAACAACATTCTAGAGGGAAATAAATGAAAATCTCTTGAAACTGTACATATTCTTTGATCCAGAAATTCTTCCTCTAGTAATTTAGCTTAAAGAAATAGCTAAAGGGAGCACATTCCAAAATTGGGGAATGCTGGATTAATAAAGTCAAATGAGGTCCCCTTTTGTGCAAGAATTCTCAGAGCCTTTAATACTCAGATTTTCACTCTGAAGATCTGAGAGTGGGCCTTAGAATAAAGCGTAACTCAAACTTATTTGGCAGAAATATTTAGCAACAATTATATTTTCTACATCAATGTTTACTATAGAGAAATTAAAAAGCCATCAGGTAACTGTTGATTAAAAGTGATAATGGAATGCTACATAGACATTAAAAGCCATGATGAACACAACATGACAAGATGACAACGTATATGAAGTAAATCTTTATAGTATGTAGGTATGTGTGTAGCACCGTGAGGGTCCACATGCAAACATGTGGCAGGCTCGCTGGCCCCCTCTCACAAACACAGTAATGACTTGGCAAAGGCCAGGTCAGCTTCAAAACCCCTCTTTGTATCAAGCCCTGTGTGCCGAACCCTTCTTATTCACAGGGCTTGACATAAATCCCAAACCTATTTGCTGCTGCTGGCTGAGAAAATACCCTGGAGGGGAATGCTAGTGGCAGTGGCGTAATAATTATGACCATCATGACGATAACAATAGAGTCACAGATAATATTTATTGAGCACTTGCTTTGTGCCAGGGACTTTCCAAGCACTTTACATGGGTCAGCTTATTTAAGTCTCACAATAACTTTATGTGGGTGGGATTAGCGACCCATTATACGGATGAGGAAACAGAGGTGGCGAGGGATTACCAACCCATTATACAGATGAGGAAACAGAGGTGACGAGGGACTAATGACCCATTATACAGATGAGGAAACAGAGCTGGTGAGGGACAAACGACTCATTATACAGATGAGGAAACAAAGGTGGCGAGGGACTAAGTCGCTGGCTGCAGGACACACAGCTAGTAAGTGATGGAGTTGTCCAGCCACAGGGCCCATGCTCTTAACGGTGATGCCTCGCCATCTGGCCTGGGTCTTAGGAGTAGCGGTATCTGGCTAGTGGGATTTACATCTTTCTTAGTTTTGTTTATCTCAGTTTCTAAAATTTTTACCATTAGCCTATATTTCTTTTGCAATAGGAATTTTTTTTGGCAATAAAAATACTAGTAATACAAAGATGATTTCCTTTATATCTCTACATTTCCATTTTCTCTTCTTTGTGAAACCTTATTATTATAGATGGTATATTTACTATATATACATACACATATGTATAATATGCATGTCTTATATGTGATACATAACAGTATATGATGTATATACACATAAATAATATATCCATTTTATACTTGTGAACTGAATGTTTGTTTCTGTTCCCCCCAAATTAGTATGTTGATACAACTCTAACCCCCAGTGTGGCTGTATTTGGAGATGGGCCTCTCCTTAGGAAGTAGTTAAGGTTACATGAGGTCATGAGGATGGAGCTCTGATCTGATAGGATGAGCATTCTTATAAAAGGAGACCCTGTTTGCTCCCTAACCCCTACCCTCCAGGTACATGCCCCAAGGAAATGAGGCTACATGAGGACACAGCAAGAAGGTGGCTGTCCGCAAGCCAGAAAGAGAGCCCTACCCAGAGACTGAACCAGCTAGAACCATGATCTTGGACTTCCAGCCTCCAGAACTATGAGAAATACATGTTTGTATTTAAGCTGCCCAGTCCATGGTATTTGGTTATGGAGCCTGAGCTAAGACAATACTATCTAAATATTAGGTTGAACCACACAGTTGCCATTTCTCTGGTCAAAACCCATGACGTCAGCAATTTCACACGGCCTAACCTAATATATAAACATATATACAATAAAAACGGCAAGTCGTAACTGTGTGTTTTCCTTCCTGCTGGGCACGGCGCTTTGAAGGCTGAGAGACGCGCTTATTTATCTTTGCTTTCTCTTCTCCCCAGGCATCCACTGGCACTTGGAAAACACTGGTGACTGAGTGGGTAAATTACAAAGATGAGCATTTTGAATTCCTGTTCCAACAGAAGCTTTAATGTAGTTCCTATCAAGCCTAATTCACTCACTAAAAAGAATTGCATTGCACATATTGGCAGGAGCTATTGAACTGTTGTTCGCCAAGACCTTTTCTCCTCGCTTCATAGGGACTCAAATTAAATGTGTCTTCACCACACACACACACACGCACACACACGCACATGCACACATACACACACACATAGCCAGTGCCATTCAACCCTTAGTGAATCACATCACTTACGGCTCACAGGCTTGTGGGGTCAGCCCATGAGAGCAGGTGCCTTCTCTCCAAGGCCCTGTGTGCACATCAAGGACTTAAAACCTGTGGTCAAGGATAGACTCTGAGGCAGAGACGTGGTGTGTGGCTCCAAGGCTTGCCCGTGATGCCATTCCCTGTTTCCAGGCACAATGCCCACTGCTGCCCACATCTGAGTATGTGTTGTCGCATAACGGACTCCTCAGAGGAGCTATGGCTCTTTGTGTAGTCACAGTTTTCAAAAGCTTTTGCCTCACAAAAGAAAAGGCAAAGTGCCTTCCCTCAGGCAGTTTTCAATTCTTCCCTCCAAATGCATCAGTCAAACTTGATACTTAAACCCTTAAATTCCAAAAGCTCCTATGAGAAGTGAGCCTATTAGCAGCGGGTGGGAATGGCTGCCCTCCCCACCAACCAGCCTGTTCACTCCCTGGGCCACCCTGCTCTGACTGGTGAGCAAAGTTGTCAGCCGGTCCCATCAAGGGATTTGTCATTCCCAAACTTGTTTGGCCCACAGTCTTCCTGTCCTGAACACACAGGCCTTTCCTGGAGAGCGAACCTATGACTTTTTTGGCCTTTGAACACAATTTTATCTTTCAGGGCTTCTAATGTTGATGTACTAACATTCTCAGCTTATAAAATCTCCAATGTTGATATTTTATTGAGTAAAATTGAATATTTTTCTTTCTCAACGCGGGAAGGTTGGAAGGTTCTCCTTTGAGAACCCACTGCCACAGTGGTGATCTCTGGAACGGGTGGATAGGTGTGCACTAAATAAAGCAAGCAGAAGAAAATGTGGTGGGAGAATCTCAGTGATGGGGCAAAGGATGCTTGCTATAAAATTCTTTCAACGTTTCCACATGTTTGAAAACTTTCATAAAGTTGAAAAAAGAAAATAAAATGATGAAAGTGTCTTTTCTCTAAACACTCAGCCGCATCCCTTCCCACGTAGGTGTCTTTCTGCTACGAAACCTTTAAGGATATCACATGCTAGATGATTTCATTCCAATGAAATGTCCGTACTAGGCAAACCCACAGAGACAGAAAGCTGCTAGAGCAGTGGGGAGGAGACATGTAATGGTTAAGGGGGACGGGGCTTCTCTTCAGGGTGCTGAAAATGTTCTAAAATTGATGGCGGTGATGGTTGCACAACTCTGTGACTACACTAAAAACCATTGAATAGTATATTTTAAATGGGTGAATTGTACAGTATGTGAATTATATCTCATCAATCAATACAGTTGTTATACATCAGAAAGATAACTTCAAGGAAGGGAGTTCTCCATGACTTCCAGGACTGCTAAAACATAACAAAACAAGGCACAAACCAAACACCCCTCCCTCGATAGTCTTCAGAATACTCTTGACTTATAGAGGGCCAAAAAAGGACAGTGATTTTTTTCTAAATTTTTTTTTTTTTTGAGACAGAGTCTCGCCCTGTCACCCAGGCTGGAGTGCAGTGGAGCAATCTCGGCTCACTGCAAGCTCCGCTTCCTGTGTTCACGCCTTTCCCCTGCCTCAGTCTCCCGAGTAGCTGGGACTACAGGTGCCCGCCACCACGCTTGGCTAATTTTTTGTATTTTTAGTAGGGACGGGGTTTCACCGTGTTAGCCAGGATGGTCTTGATTTCCTGGCCTCGTGATCTGCCCGCCTCGGCCTCCCAAAGTGCTGGGATTACAGGCATGAGCCACCGCGTCCGGCCAACAGTGATGTTTTGATTTTTCTTCCATTTTTGCCCATTTGGCAAATACTGAACAAAAAAAAGACCTCCAGAGTCTCCCCTGCAGGGCCTGCGTTCTTAGTTGCAATGGCTGCGGCAGAACGGGCCAAGATAGCGATATGCCTGGAGAATGAACAAGTGAATGAATAAATGAATGAACGAATGGACCCTACCTAGGGTTCTTGTTTCTCCAAAACCCGAACAGATGCCCTGGTCTTATCACAAACTTGGCCTGTGACCTGCAGTACATGACTGTCACTCTTGGGCCTCAGTTGCCCCATCTATAAAACAAAGGTCATGTGAAATGATGGTCTTTCAGGTGCCTTCTAACTGATACATTATGACAATCTTTCCCAAAGCAGTTGTTATTCATGGCTGAGCAAAAAAGGTATAAAATCATCCCTGTGGGAGGATTCAAATCAAGGTCCGGTTTTCTCTACATGACAATGCAACACTTTACAATGTTGTGTGAGTGGGGAAAGTGAAAAGACAGTCATTAAAAAAACCGAGAAAAATAAACAGTCCGGAAAGAATGCCTACATAAATTGCTCATTCTGACTTCAAAGGGAATTTTTTTTAAAGTAAGATCATGAGAATTAGATTTATGTCCTCAGAGCCAATGCAAATGCAGGATTTGTGCAATATCCATTTATCAGTTCCAAAGGAGCTGATTTATGGCTCAACTCTTCTACTTTGTATTCTGTCCGGCTCAGAAAGTTAACTGACAACACAGAAAGAAATATCCTCCGTCTCATTGCAGATGACGGGTTATAAATGAGCACAACTTGATTCTCTGTTCTGGAAAATTAGTGTTTTGAAACTCTCATTAGAAATTAGTCATTAAAGCTGTTCCCAAACTTGACTGCTTGGCCCATCACTTTGTTGTTGTTTTTAGTTGTTTAATGTTCTGACAATGTTGGCCAGAGAAACAACTGCCTTTGTCTTAGGTTATTCTAGGTCGACTTCCATGTCTGGATGTAACACCAAATCACCAGCCAGACCGTGACCAGGACACACCATACTGCTTGCCCCCTGCAGAGATCCTGTGCCCATGTGTGATAAAGTGGGTGATGCAGACCTGGTGCTCAGTATGTCAGTCACAAACTGTATGGGCCTGGAGCGAGTGGAGACAGAGGTACGACTTGACTCTCCTCCCCAGATTAGTGGAGAAGATGGAACTCACGTTTCCCAGACTGATGCCCAATAGCAGTGGATCCCAGAATCTCCTATGAGACTTAAAGATGCAGATTCATAGGTCCAGGCACTGAAGACCTTGATTTGGTGGGTCTGAGGTGGGGTCTAGTACTCTGTGGTTTTAACAGTTTCCATGGATTTTTGATGCTGCTGGTTCAGAGACAGGCATCTGGGACTTGCTGAAAGACCAGGGCTCGGGCCATTTCCTCCAAGCAGCCATGAGACGAAGGCCTCAGGCAAAGGGTAGAGTCAAGTGTGCTAGATCTCACAGAGATCAGTGAGGAGGTCAGGAACCTTCTTCCCAACCAGGGAAACAGCCCAGATCCTTTCTTTTCACCCTCTGCATAAAGTTAATCACCAAATCATTTCTATTCTGCCTTCCTTGGCTTTCTGAGCTCTTGTACACCTTTGATTTCCTTAGTTACTCCTTTGGTCCAGGCTGGCTTCCTCTCTTAATGTGGTCTCCCAGTCTCTTCTCTCTTCCCCCACAGTCTGGTCTTGTGTTGGAATGAGCTTTTTCTAAAATTCAGATCCAATCAGGCCATCTTTCTGCATTTAGGCCTTCAGGTGTCTCCACTGGCTGCAGACCCAGGCTCAGATTCCACAGCAGGATACACAAGACCTGTCACAGTCCTGCCTGTGTGTTGAGTGAACAGATCTAGCTCTCTCGGCCACCATGCCTTTGTTTATCCCGTTTCCTCTGCCTGAACATCCTTGCCCTGGTCTACCTGCAAGTCTGAACCTAGCTGTCCCTTCCTTCTTTGATTTTGACTGATGTGCCTTTCTCTCTGCTGTTGTTATACTGTCCTGTTTTCACCTCAAATGTCACTTTCATCGTAGCTTTTATATGAAAAGCATCTGTTTATTCATCTCTCTCTTTCTCTAGACCGAGTGAAACTGGATGATGGAGGCCATATGTGTTGTGGTGACTGTATATCCCCACCATCTGTGAATCAGGGGTTCATTTGCATTTGTTGGCCTAATGAGGACACCAGTAAGGGAGTTCCAGGGTTAGGAAGATCCTGCAGCTGGAAGGAAGGCTGGGAAGCCATATAGGGTTGTACCCAAAGGCCATCTCAAGGGAGCAACTCCTGGCTGCTGGTTACAATATAGCCCCTGCTCCCCCAGCTGGCTGTGTCCCTGCTGACACTTCATCACTCATCTTGCTCCTGATGCTGACACTGCTCAGGTTGGGAAGGGAGGGGAAGGTAGGGATACAAGTCTCTAGGAGAGAGCTTAGGAGATAGGCTCCTTTAGTGAGATGGTAGGAGACAAGCCCCAACATAGTCACAGGGGGCTTCAAGTAAGAAGAAGCGTCCTCCCAATATGAGCTGGTTTAAGCTTGTACAATTTCATCCATCCATGTATCCATCCATTCATGCATTCATTACTCATCCATGCATTCATCCACCCACCCATGCATTCATCACCTACCGATGCATTCATCACCTACCCATACATTCCTCACTCATCCATGCATTCATCACTCACCCATGCATTCATCACTCACCCATGCATTCATCATCTACCTACGCATTCATCCACCCACCCGTGCATTCATCACTCATCCATGCATTCATCACCCACCCATGCACTCATCACCCACCCATGCATTCATCACCCACCCATGCATTCCCCACTCATCCATGCATTCATCGCCCACCCATGCATTCCTCACTCATCCATGCTTTCATCACCCACCCATGCATTCATCACTCACCCATACATTCATCACTCATCCATGCATTCATCACACACCCATACATCCATCACTCACCCATGCATTCATCACCCACCCATGCATTCATCAGTCATCCATGCATCCATCATCCACCCATGCATTCATCACCCACCCATGCATTCATCACTCACCCATGCATTCATCACCTACCCATGCATACATCACTCACCCATGCATTCATCACCCACCCATGTATTCATCACTCATCCATGTGTCTATCCGTGCATACATCCATTCATATATCCATCCATCCATCCATCCATCCATCCATCCATCCATCCATCCATCCATCCATGGATCTATGCATCTATTCACCCATTCCTCCCTTCTTTCAATATTTATTGTGTAGCTATTATATGTCAGACATTCTTCTTTACTCTGCATATATGAAAGAGAACAAGACATGAAGTTCCTGTTCTCATGGAGATTCTGTTCTAGAAGAGGAAGGGAGATCATAAGCAAACAGGTAACACACCATACGATAACTTCAGAGAGCGGTATGTGCTCTGAAAGCAGTCCCATTGGGCAACAGTACAGGGAGTGGCCAGTGATAGGTCGGCAGAGCTGAGGAGGGCTTCTTTAGTGAAGGTGATCAGGGAAGGTCTTGCAGAGGAAACGATGATGAGACTGAAGTCAAAAGGAGACAGTCACGTGAATTCCTGGGCAAGGGAGAACATTCCAGGCAGAGGGAGCCATGGTGAGCTGATGTCACAGAGGAGCCTCCAGCTGAGCAGCAGCTTGGAGACAGTGGGCCAAGCAGAGGTGAATCAGACGAACCCACACTCAAATCTTGGCTCAGCCCTTTAGTATCTGTGGGACATGGAGAGAGGTGCTAACCTTCCAAGCTTTTACTTCCCTATATGTCAAATGGAGACACTAAAACATCACTCACAGGGTGGGTGAAAAGATGAAATCATATACAGAGCATGGTCCTTGGCATGAGGTAGGTTATCAAGCCTAGATACTTTCAAATCCTTCTGCCAAGTGAAAGCCATCATGCTTCTCACATCAGCATCCTAAGACAGGCAGGAAGATTGATCACCTTGCTTCTGGTAACCAGTTTCAGACTGACATGTCTGCATGATTCCAGTTTCATTCCATATTTTAAAAATGCCCCATGTACTCCCTTTATTATGCATGTCACCCAGCTCTAGTTACTGTGAAACTAGAAGGTCACAGCTCGGCTCTGTGCTCAGAAATATGGCACCTGTCGGGCGCATGATTTAGGAACTTGGCCTTCCTCGGTGGGACCTCAGTGTAGTAAAATCAAGTCAACGATTCAATCCATGGCTGCTGAATAAAGCCTGGGAGAAATATGAAGCTGCTGTCTTAACAATACACTTTTCATTAGTGAACTTTTTTAGTAAGATGACATTGAAGTCCACCCCCCACCCTGGTTTCCAAACAGCTCAGCACTGGAACCTGAATGAGACGTGGTGACTCTGCTGGACAAAGACAAAAAGCCTTTTGAGGGTGTGGGACAAACAACAGGATACACCAGCGCAGTTGGCTCAGGTTTGCAAGGTTAGACTTCTCTCATTTGATTTCACCGACCTCTGGATCTTTTCCTTTTCTTTGCCAGAGGTACATTGGCAAATGTTTAACATCTGATTCTCTGGAGGTGGGGAAAGCCTGAATTAATAGTGTTTGCCTAATTCCATGATAGAAATACTTCCACTGTGGCCAGTTTCAAGTTACTCCCACAATGCCACTGAATGCAGAGCTGGGAAGAGATGATAACAATCGGCTCCTGCAAACTGCTATGAACTGGCTGTAGGGCAACACTGCTACACCATCTCCCTACGAATAACAGGAATCCCCTATGTGGGGTTGGACACTGTATATATGTAGCTGGCACTATATGCATGATATTTCATACAATCTTAACTATCATTGTTTGAGGCTGGGATTATTATTGCCATTTCAGGGATGAGAAAAGTGAGGCTCAGAGAGATTGTGTAGCCAGCATCAGTTCACATAATCAGCAGGCAGTGAAGTTGGGATTTGAATATTGTGAGCACCTCTCACCGTGGCACACTTCTCCTCCCCACTGAGTCCTCCTCTTTTTTGCCTGGATGGCTACCTTGCTTCCTAACAAGCTCCACAGCTCCAGTGTCCCCTGGATCCTCTCACAGTGCTCTTTTGCACATGGACCCCTCCACTCCCAGTTCAGAATGAAGTCCAGTTTACTTAGCTTGGCTCCAGGGTGCAGCCTGTACTTCCACATCCAATCTCTCTACTCCAGCAAAATGGGTTTCCCCACGGTCCCTAGATGTGTCTGAGATGGTTGACCTTCCTGCATTATCAGCTTTTCCTTATTCCGCTTAGCTGCAATGATCTCATTCAAACTCTGTCTCGTCCTGCTAGCCCTGCTAAACCACTTCAGCCCCTGGAGTCTCTTCCTCCCTTGAGCTTCTACAGCATTCCTATCTGGACCATTCGCCAGGTGGTTAACACTGGAAACTTTTATAAAAACTATGTTGTTTACTGGTTTGGATTTCTTATAGCTCCCAGGAGACCACAAGCTACTTGGAGACAGGACCAAGTGGTGTACATAATGACCAGACAGGCACGAAGAGTCACTTGCTCAGACAGGTGCTCAGCAACTCTCCCCAGAGCAAAACACACCTGTCTTGCCCACTTAGGAGTAATTGCAAGGCAGTGCACTGCTCCTCTGGGGTCTCAGACCCAATGGCAACCTTCCAAGACCAAACTCAAGCTGTTTTAAAAAATACTTTTAAACAGCAAATCTCTCCCCTGTAAATGACATTTAATGGCTACAAAGATCAAGAGAACTTCTCTGTGGCTGGGTATGCAAGCAATCTGAGTTCTTCGGGGCTCTGGGTATGAGTTACAGGATTCATCGTGACTCAATTCTCCAATCCACTGAGTTTTGGAGGACACAGGCAGTGTGTTACTGAAAAAGGGTTGCCAACCCCCAATTAAGCTGTTCTGGATGGCTACTGGTGGTGACCTTCAGGTGACACTGGTCAAGCCTCAAAGGAGTGTGGCCACCCAATCCTAGCAGAGTTTGAGGGTGCCGGGTGCTCATCACTGAACCCACTTCTCGGTCTACATCAAACAACCATGCTGGCCGAAAACGGTGTGCTGAGTTCTGACGATACAGAAACACCACACTACTGATGATACAGGTGCATACGTGAAACCTCCTGGTGGCAGGCAGACTCATAGTGCCTGCTGCCTCCCACCCTGAGGAACGCTCTGCCAGAAGCCAGTCAGTTTCAGGCACAGTTATAACCCACTCCATAAAGGTTGTGGCAGGGAGAAAATTATAACAGGACCTTGCTTGAAGGAAGAGGCAGTCACAAGACCCCATGGGGCTTATCTTCCAGGATGGACTGGCCCTGGGCTTGGGATTGCATCAAGTTCATTTCTGGCTCTCATGAGTCAGATTCCCTCTTTTCTCAGAGTGTGGAAGCCAGTGGAGCGTGGCAAAGGTGTCTGGCAGCCTGTCTTTGCTGCTTCCTGTGAAAACAAGATGGTCTGCCAGAAGTGAAACATTGGCAATCTCATTTCTGGGCTCCCCTTGTGTCTTTTTTTTTTTTTTTTTTAAAGACAGAGACGGGGTCTCACTATGTTGCCCAGGCTGTCCTCGAACTCCTGGGCTCAAGGAATCTTCCTGCTTCAGCCTCCCAAAGTGCTGGATTATGAATGTGAGCCATTACACCCAACTTCCCCTAATCTCTTATGCTCAACATAATGCTGGTATGCAGTAGGTGCTCAATAAATGCTGACTTGGGTATAATGTTGATGAACTCTAAAGAGCTTACTGGAGTGTGTGTGCATGTGTGAGTGCACATGTGTGAATGTGTGTGCATGAGTGCACATATGCACGCATGAGTATTTGCATGTGGGTGCAGATGTTGCGAGTGGTGTATGAATGTGTGTGTACACATGTATGTGCATGGTATACATGTGTGTGCATGTGCAAGTGTGTGAACATGTATGTCTGTGCATGTACATATGTACTGGATCAGAGTCAGGCAGAGCTGGCACTCAGATGACCACCAGCACCCCTGCTCCAAATGTAGCAGCCGCAAGCATTTGGTGCCTACCCTGTTCCCTTCTCATTTAGTGCCATCTTCATCAATCCACCAGAAAGACAAGCTTGATTCCATTTTGAATATGAGGAAACGGAGGCTTGGTGATGTTCAGTAGCCCATGCAAGGCCTCTCAGTGTATGCAGGGAGATGTAGATTCGGACGGAGTCTGACTCCATTGTTCCCTATGCTGTAGTGCCTTCTGGGCAGACGCCAGGCATCAGTCCAGGGAGATTCTGCCCCACAGTGAGTGGGGCCACCTGAGACTGATGTCAGTGTATTCCATAGCGGCTGTGTGTGATGGAGATGGAATGGGATTGGTACTCAGGGGCTTCGGGATTGGCATCTGGTATACTGGGTGTCTGAGGATGTGGCACTGAACATTGTATGCCACAGCCTCCTCACCTTATAATGGAAATAACCATGCATGCCTCCCAGCATCATCATGGGGGTTTAAATTCTTACATGAGAGGTGTGTATAACTGCATGTGGTATGCAAAGCACTCAGTAGATACGCTTCTAACACACTCTCATAAGCAAACACTTACCTAATCTAGTTGTGCTTGAAAATGTGGTGCTGGAAAAGATCCAGAGCTTGACCATGACACAGACATTCAAGGTATGGATCCTGTGTCCACCGTTTACTGAGAGGGCTGTGGGTAAGTGACATGGGGTGTGGCATAACCTCCCCCCATCGCCCTCTCCTAGTGCAGAAATTGGAGATAATGGCGGCTCCCTCACAGTGTTGCTGGGATGACGAGTGAGGTGATGGACCTAACATATCCCATGTAGGGTCTGGTATGCAGTGGTCCCTCAACAGTGGACAGACATTATTAGGATGTGGTCATATTCTGAGAACAAAGCTTGGCAAGTTCTGGAATCAAAATGTCATTGTCAAATGTCCCTGTTCAATGCAATTCTACATGGCTACTTGACTCTCTGCAATAATTTATCTGAAAGAGAGGCAGGAGCCCCAGGAGATGAATGAGTTGGTTTTAAGGAGAGAATGGTTTTAAGAGGCATTGAGGGTGCCCTGGAAGCCATCCCCCTATAGTGCATATCAGGCCAAATGCACCTGCCAGCACCTGCATTCCTTTGCCAGAGAACTTGCACCAACAGCCAAAGGCCTTTGCTCATCTGAAGAGCAGGCTGAATGTGATGAGGAATGAGCACCTCTCTCAGGGGCAACCCTCACCCAATGACTGGGGTATTTATGCCCCAGCTCCCTTGCTCCCCATGAGACAGGAAGAATACAGGGTGGTCACAGCAGAATAGAAAATTCCAGGCAGTAGTTTCAAATGATTACCAAAAGGAAAATGTTGAAATAGCTGCCGAAGCTAGGGCCCGATAAGACCCTGAAAAAACAGGATGTGGGCCAAGTTGGCTAAGACCAACTGGACCCAACGTGGTGGTGGATTTGACCTAGGTTTTCCCTAGGACCTCATTATATGATCATTAACATACTACATCACACACCCACTGACACCTCGACAGTTCCAGGAACACCCATATTTGGTGCAAAAATGGGTGGCACCTCAGTTCTGAGAAATCTCCACCTTTTCCCAGGAATCTTCATGATTGGTTAAAATCTTCACTCCTTGGTTAAAGAAACCCATAGAGGTAGCAACCCCAATACCCCTTGAGAGTGATTCCTTCACTCTTGAAAACGCTCGCACTCCCCTTTCTTGAGTGTGTACTTTTCGCTTTGCAATAAATCACCATACTTTCACCATTTTCTGACTCATTCTTGAATTTCTTCTCACAGTCAAGAGCCTGGACACTGACTGGGGTCCAGGTCTCACCGGCGTTTGGGGACCTACCCCAGCCTACAGTATCACTTGGATGGAATAAGCCCAGGAGCGTGTTCTTCTGGGATTCAGCTCCTGTACCCATAGTGGTGGCTGGTTGGACAATGCAGAGTGTGTGGGCTGCGTTCCCCTCCTGTCCCACTTCCTGCTCTCCTGCTGGTATTTTACGGGATTTTCTCCCAAGTAAACTATTTTCACCCAAACCCTTGCCTCAGCATCTGCTTCGGGGTAATCCAAAGTAAGACAGTCACAGTCGTGTCGACAGAATTCCCACCAGACAGTGGTTGATTGTTCCAGAGGTCAATGCCCAGAGCAGCAGGAAGTAACTTCATCAGGCCAGGGTGGTGAATTAGTTCCAGTGGGTTTTCCTGAGCCTCTCAACAACAGGAGAGGCAATCGGAGCACAGCAGGACCCGAATGGGGTTTGCGTGAATGAAAAATCCAGAGAAAGGTGTCCCGTGGAATTTGCAGGGTAAGATTTTAAAGAGCTGCCTCTGTCGCAGAGAAATAACAAGCTTTGCATGCAGGGAAACTGGTTAATTGACCTACATTTCTCCAAACTAGCTCTCACACTCTCACAATAGTCCTGGAGGAAGGAATTATCGTCACCACTTACAGATAAGGAAATTGAGGCAGTGAGAGGTGAAAGGAGCTCACAGCGTCCCCGTGATCGTTAAATGAGAAAATAGACACCAAGCCTCAGCCCTTGACTCATAGCAGGTGCCTATTTCATGTCACCACCTGTTTCTTCCTGATGCGATGGTGTTGTCTTTCGACAGGATGGCCTGGGTCTGTTTCTCAGCTGCCCTGAGTCTGTTTCCTGAGACAGAAGAAAGCGGAGACACAGGCTTTCATGTGTGGTGAACCAGGCAGTTCAGACTGATTCAGTTCAGACTGAACCCAAAGGGAAAAAATGGAAAATATATACAAAAAGTGGGGAAGAAGTCAGGGTAGGTTACAGGATTATAGTAAAGCAATCACCACGAGTCTTCATCTGCCTCACTTTCTTTCTTTTTTTTTGGAGACAGTATCTTGCTCTGTCATCCAGGCTGGAGGGCAGTGGCGCGATCTCGGCTCACTACAGCCTCTGCCTACTGGGTTCAAGCAATTCTCCTGCCTCAGCCTCCCGAGTAGCTGGGACTACAGATGTGCACCATTACCCCTGGCTAATTTTTGTATTTTTAGTACAGACGGGGTTTCACCATGTTGGCCAGACTGGTCTTGAACTCCTGATGTCAAGTGATCCACCTGCTTCAGCCTCCCAAAGTACAGTGAAATAAATAACCATACTTTCACTATTTTCTGACTAATTCTTGAATTTCTTCTCACAGTCAAGAGCCTGGGATTACAGGCGTGAGCCACCACATCTGGCCCACGTCCAGCCTTCTCTCTTTTTTTTTTTTTTTTTTTTTTATGGCTATTACCCTATTTCAAGGAGGGTCTTAGAGAGTTTTACGGCCACTGACGTTGATCTGAAAATTCAGAGATTTCCAAAGACTTTTTGATTTTGAAGAGAATGAGCAGGACTGGAAGAATGTACCTATCCAAGTAAACAATCATTAAACATGCCAGGCTGGGTGCGGTGGCTCTCACCTGTAATCCCAGCACTTTGGGAGGCTGAGGTGGGCGGATAATGAGGTCTGAAATTTGAGACCAGCCTGGTCAACATAGTGAAACCCCATCTCTACTAAAACTACAAAAATTAGCCAGGTGTGGTGGCACGTGCCTGTAGTCCCAGCTACTCGGAAGGTTGAGGCAGGAGGATCGTTTGAGCCTGGGAGGTGGAGGTTGCAGTGGACCGAGGCCGCGCCATTGCACTCCCACCTGGGTGAGAGAGCACGACTCTGACTCAAGACCAAAAAAAAAAAAAAGAAAACCACTGAGGGGTGCAGCTGAGTGGAGATTAGTGATTGCCAAGGGTTGGAGGGAAGGAGGGATGTACGGGTGGAGCACACGGGATATTTAGGGTTCTGAAACTACTCTGCATGATGTTATAATGGTGGATGCATGCTGTTATACATTTGTCCAAACCCATAGAATGTCCAGCACCAAAAGGGAACCCTAATTTGCACTATGGCCTCTGGGTGATCATGACATGTCAATGTACGTTCATTAGCTGTAACAAATGTCCCAGTTTGGTGGGGGATATTGATCATGGGGGAGGCTGTGCATGTGTGGGGGCAGGAGGCATGTGAGAACTCCCTGTACCTTCTGCTCAATTTTGCTGTGAACCTGCAACTGCTCTAAAAAACAAAGTCTATTGAAAAAAAAATAAAAGTGGGCAAGTCTAAGTTTTCCTAGCTTTACGGAAAACAAAATGAACTCAGCAAAATGGAAGATTGTATCAAGAAGATGATATTAAAAGTAAATTGCATATACTGGGGAAAGATTTTAACAATATCTGACAGAACAGTCATCAAATATGGAGAGAAAATTACTGCAAAAGGGGAGGGTAGTGGACATCTGTTGTTTTTTTCCCCACCGAGGAAGGCATTTCGTCTGCCTTCGTTGTGGTGAAAACTCCCTAATTGCTACGATCCCACTCCTGTCACAGCCTGTTGTCAAGGTTGACCATTCCCGAGCTAGGAGGTGGGCCCTGACCCAAGCCAAGGCATCACAATCACTCCCAAATCTGACTCCTGGACTGGCTGACAGTTGGCACTGAGCATCAGACTGCCCCTCAGGGCTCCCCCGAGGGACCCGCCTGCCTGTCAGCCGCACATGGCCCTCCAAGACACTGTTTTTGCATTCGTTCTTCAGAGTTAATTTCTACTGCTTGCATCCAACTCTAATGGATAAAAATACTATTTCAGACACAGGATAGTATTGGGAAATGCATTTTACTAACGCTGCTGCTGCTACCAGGAAGGAGACTTACCAAGCCCCAGGCTCCTGGCTCCCTTACCGCAGCCAGTAGAAATACTCGAAAACGCTAAAACAAACAACTGCCTGCAGGAAATCCTGGCACCACCTGCCAGGGTAAGGTCAGCAAGGATAAAGTAGATGGATTCTTGCAAGCGAAAAACAGCTGTGAATGAAGCATTATCCAAACCCTGATCAAGTAAACGGGAACGTTAACCTCTGATGGGAAAATAGACTTTGCATTGGCCATAAGTAACTCTGCACTACGTACGGGAATAGCCCAAGTGATTATTACACAGAGCTTAATATTTATGCCAGCATGAACTCAGAGCAATAAAGCTCCATTTCACATCTTTTGTGGAATGAGGTGGGGGTATTTATGAGCAAAGGCATGCATGCATGAATGAAGAAATACTCTGAATGATAGCAATAAAACTCTCACGCTCGAACCTAGCTACAGCTTTATCCAATCCTAGCTGGAAAGTCCTTGCTCAGCAAATAACAATTACCTGAGATCACAAATGATGTAAAGAAACAGACGGGCAGAGGCAACCCACTCAAGACTTTTCCTTTCTTTTACAATCGCAAGGGAAATAAAGGTAGTTGGCAAAAACTTTAACTAGGAATTAAAGATAAAGACCCATTCTCATTGAAGATAGATGAGTATCATCAGAACCCTCTCCTTCAAGCAGATTGAGAAGGCATTTCCCATCTCTGTCTTCTAGAGAAAAGCTACTAAATGTAAAACAACACATCCACAGATGCCAGGATGTCAAACATTTTGCCTATTTACTTCATGAATATGCAACAGTTCCTGAGTCTGTCTTGTGACAGTCATATGTTAGTCTCTATAGACAATGTTTTGAAACTGTCCCTCCTACTGATAGCTGAGAATCCAAGTCAATAGGTAAAAGTCTTTAGCTTTAGTTACAGAGGTAGAAAGCATCACATGTTTAGTTACTGAATGTTTGCAGAACATTCTGTTGTGGGGCTCTGGGAAACAGTTTCCCCCAGGCTTACCAAATACCCTCATGTGAACACACTTGGGCTCACTGGGGCAGCACAGCTAGGTACACGGTCACTTTGGAAGTATGCTTCACAGTGTTTTATTTAATTTTTATGCCAGCTGTCTATGACTGAGAGTGTAGATTTCACTTCTATTAAGTATTTCTACCAACAATAAAAATCAATCTTTTAGGGACAAGGATATTAACAGCACTTGCGGCAAGACACTAAAGCAACGTGATCCTCTCTACATTTCTGGAAACTATAGAAGGGGTCCAAAGTGCCATTTACTATTGTGTGATTTGCAATGCATAGGATTGTTGTGGCTTCTGCGGCATCTATTTTCACTTCTTCCTGTAAGACCACCTGACTTGACTTAGGGCAGCCACCCCTCCACTCACTGCCCCAGGGTTTTGCATGGGGCCAGTGGCCAGTGATGGGTGTAGGCTGGGCTAGAGATCTGCTCTGGACCAGTGAGCGTGAGCCCAGGAATTTTGGAGAATACTGGACAGGCATTTCTCTGGGATGCAGAGCTGGTGAGCTCTAGACCCAGAGCTACAGTTGGCCTTTTGAAACCTGACCAAAGCCTCTTTGAGAGTAATGCTGACAATGAGGAAGGCAGTCGAGAGGGAGAGAGGTTCTTGATAGCCCCACCCTGAGGGCACATGCAGGGCTGATGTCACTGGCATGGACTGTTCTGATTGGCTGGTGCCCACTGTTAACTGTTCTAATTTGAATATTTCCCACAAACACTCAGGTTGAGTTCTGGTTAAAACCACATCCACCCTTGGATCTCCCAGTTATGTGAGATACATCAATTCTTTCCCCGTCCCCATTCTAGTTTGAGTCAGGTTTCCTTTGTAACTAAAAGAGTCCCGGCCGATAGGTGAACATACCATTTGTGAGGGGTAAAGTTAAAGTTACATGTCTTTTTACCTACAAATTTGAAGAGGAAACTTTTATTTTCCTTTTTGGTGATGGGAAAAGTTAAGAGATACAAATATCTACTTGGTTCATGTTTTCCGCCTTCAAAATCTCCCTCCCTCCTCAACTCTGTATAAAAGAACGCAATGCTCATTGTAAACCAGTGTGACTTTGTCGAAAATAAGTCAGACTCAAAGAACCTCATTGGAAGAAGGTGGGGTGGGAGGCCAATGGCAGAAGATGAGGTGAGCTCCCCGGTGGAGTAACCATTTCTGGTGGGTGCTGGACTGGCACATTGTCATCTATCAATGCATCCATGAAGGGCCCCAGCCCATTAGATGGAGAGAGGGTAGGAAGAATCCTCAGCGAATGAAGCGCAGGCAGCTGCTCTTTTCCCGGGTTGATCTGTTTGCTGCTGGGTGGTAGAGACGGAGGCTCAAACACAGAGCTCCCTTGCTACTGGCTTGAACTATAATCTGTACAATAGTAAAAAGCCTAAAGTGCTCAGATCATTTTAAACAGGGATATTTGGCCAGAATTATACTAGTATTTGAAAGCAAAAGAGCTCTCCACCTTAACCTTTCTTTAATGTGGCTCAGAATCATACTGTCACTTCAAAGTCACTTTGCGGAATGCTTTTGCTACTTTAATAAAAATCCAGGTGATGTACCAACAAACTTAATAGGGCTGAATTTTTAGAGAAGCAATGCTGTTTTACATATTTCTCTATGCTTTTATTAGTGTGTGGCAGCACATGGCAGATATGATGTTATGTGGTGAGCTAAACAGAGAGTCTAGTTACTTAGAGGAAACAATGTCCGCAATACTGAAACTCAAGTGGCAAAATGGTCTTTTTCCAGAAAAGGATAGATGTGTAGATAAATTGAATAACATAAGTAAAATATAAAATGTTGCCTCAAACCCTGCAACCAGGCCTCTTTGCCTTGCTGGCTTGTGCAGGTACAGCACCTGTGCTTGCCCAGACCTTGAGGGGTGCTCCTGAAAACGTGAAATAAAACGCAGTGCACAGAGCATGCCCTGATGATTTTTTGCCCTGGGATATTTCCTTCTCTAAAGACAATTAAGGCAACATGTGGGAATTTTTATTTTGCTTGCATTTTCTTCTTAGATGCATGCCTCATTCTCCAACCTTCCTGTTGGACAAAGATCCTGTTTTCAATGCTAAAGCAGGCCTGTCCCAAACCAGGTGTGCCTAGACCTGGAGTTTGGTCTCATGAGGTCGTCAGAGCATCCAGTGCTCTGGTGGCTATTGTAATCCACAAGTTCTCTCCTTTCCATTCAAGGCCCTTTGAAAAGGTGCTGCCAAATTTTAATGGTGCCTGTTCTGGTCTGAATTGTGTTTCCCCAAATATATATGTGGATGTCCTAACCTCCAGCACCTCAGAATGTGATTGTGTTAAAGAGGTAAGTTAAAAGGAGATCACCATAGTGGGCCTTAATCAAATACAACTGGGTTCCTCATGAGAAGAAATTAGGGCACAGACAGGCACAGAGGGAAGGCTCTGTGAGGACACAGGGAGAAGACAGCCATCTACAAGCCAAGGAGAGAGGCCTCAGAAGGAACAAACTCTGCCAACACCTTGATCTCAGACTTCTAGCCTACAGAACTGTGAGAAATTAAATTTCTGCTACTTAAGCTGCTCAGTCTATGGTACTTTGTTATGGCAACCCTGGAAAAAGAATGCAATGTCTACTAAGCACCTACAAACATGCTGGCCAGCTGGGCATGGTGGCTCACGCCTGTAATCCCAGCACTTTGGGAGGCAGAGGCGGTGGATCATTTGAGGTCAGGAGTTCGAGACCAGCCTGGCCAACATGGTGAAACCCCGTCTGTACTAAAAATACAAAAATTAGCCAGGTGGTAGTGGTATGTACATGTAATCCCTGTCACTTGAGAGGCTGAGGTAGGAGAATCACTTGAGCCTGGGAGGCAGAGGTTGTGGTGAGTCAACATTGTCCCACTATACTCCAGTGTGGGTGAGAGAGTAAGACCTTTCACAAAACAAAACAAAACAAACAAACAAACAAAAACCCCAAAAACAAACAAACAAAAAAAACCCCCAAAACACCAAAAAAAAAAAAAAAAAAAAAAAACAAGCACAAAAAACCACGCACATGCTAGCCAATGTGCCTCTCAGTCATTAGGAAAGTTTGCTAATTGACTGATTACATAAAGATAAAGCCCCCCAAGATGCCAAGATGAACCAATTCCTACTCTGTCATCTGTTATGCCTACCACAGCCTGTCCGGCATTTGTTTCCCGATATTGTTTGCTCACAGAATACACTGCACACAGGAGGCTTCTATTCCTTCAGCCCACTTGATTAGTTATGGGGCATCCTTGCTAAAGAATGAGGTAGGCAGACTATTGACTTTCTAATGGGATAGCTTCAAAATCTCCCTGCGCCTGAACTCACAGATGTTTCTAATTGGGGTGAGTGGAGAAGGTGCAGCTTCAGTTGTCCACCCAGGCTACTGTCCAGTGGCCCCTGCCTCAAGGTGGTGGCGTGTAGCAAGTTGCCTCTGCTGGTGGCCAGAATGAGGATCACCGATCCATGTTCAGCAGCCTGCGGGGCTTCCCCAGGTTGAGTTCCAGTATGCCTGTGGAATTTCGCTAACATTCATCCTAGTTCAGCCCACTAGAGATGGTCTGTTTCAAATGCTGCACAACGATGATCGAGTCTGTCCATCAATCATTCCTTTTCCAGCCCCAGCTCTTCCCATTGTGCCTCAGGTGACCGAGTTGGAGCCCTCTCCTGTTCCGAATAACAAGCATAAACAGCCCTGTTTATTGAGTGCTTAGAGGTGGCAGTCACTATGCTAAGCGCTTCACACATGAACTTGAACTCATTACAATATTCCTGTTAATTCCCAAGATGAGGAAACTCTGGTTCAGGGACGGTGAGTCGGCTTCTCGAGGTCTCATGGCTGCTAAGTGGCAGTAACGGGGCTGGAGGAATCTGGTTTTCTGTGTTTCCACAGTCCTCCTTCTTCAGCTCCCCGGAACACTCTTTTTTTCTCCCAGGTTGCCTTCCTTGAACACACCTGAATTTGTCAATATCCCTCTTAAAAAGAGGCACCAAGAGGAACGCAGAAGGCCAGCATGCAATGCAATGGCCCAAGTCCCATGCCAGCTGTTGAACTTTGAGATGCTCTTAGCTTTTCTAGCAGTCATAAGACACTTTTGCCCAAGACCAAGCTTGCAGTCAGTGAAAGCCTCCAGGTTTTTTGAAATGGCCTTGAACAGGTTTCACATTCACTCTCTTGCTTTTAATCAGAGGTCATTTGGCCAAGTTGCAGCCTGTTGTTCCAGCCCAGGGTTTCTCCACCTAAGCTGATGCTTCTAATTGGGGACCGTGGAGAAGGGGCAACTTCAGTTGTCCACCCTGACATCTGGGGCTGGATAATTCTTGTTGCAGAGGGGCTGTCCAGTGCATTGTGGGAAGTTTACCAGCAACCCTGGCCTCTGCCCCCTAGATACAAGTGGCATTCCCCTCGCACCCCTTGAAACGTTCTAGACACTGACAAATGTCATCTGGGGGCAAGATCACCCCTGGTTAAGAACCACTTTTCTAGTATAATTCAGTCATCTAAAAATAGGCCATTTGTTTGTACTATTTGGAGAAATCCAAGACTCTGAAGGAATGAATAATGTTTCTTAAAAATCTCTGTTCTTTCTACAAATCCAGATGACTAGAGAGAGGTGGAAATAATGAACTGAGAAAGACATAAGGTCAGGCACTGAGAACTACACATCAAATAGATTTTCCATACGTCTGATGTTCTAAAATGCAGAGTGAATCCTCAGACTCTATTACACAGGATGACAAAGTCCATGAATAAAATGTTTACTTCCTCATGGCAAAAATAAAATTATTCATTTCATTCTCCTACCATCATGCATGACTAGCTCTGGACAAATATAAATGGGTCTGATGATGAATGTATTTTAAGAGGCTCACTGTGGATGGCAATGGAATACAGGCTTTTTATGCAATTAAATACATGTTTACAGGGCGTTTACTATGTATAAAGCCCATGTGGGCACCATAGTAGATGCAAGGATGATTTTGCTGTAATTCCTGTGTAGAGGCAGTGTTTTTCAAATGGTGCACACACAATACTCCTGGGGTGGAAACCTTGGGGTGTGCATGGATGAATGCTGAATGGACAGTACTGATTATAGAGGGAGCCCACTGGGGGAACCCTCATGGCTTGGAAGAGAAAACAGATGAGGGTTAGTATCTTAGGTTCCTGTGTCTGCTGTGCAAAAGACCACAGACCTACTGGATTAAAATGACTCAGATTTATTCTTATAGTTCCACAAATCAGAGTCTAAAATTAAGGTGTTGGCAGGGCTGTGTTCCTTTTAGAGTCTTCAGGGCAGAATTTGTTTCTTGGCTCTTTCTAGAATCTAGAGATGCCTACGTTCCTTGACCTGTGGACCCTTCCTTGTGTGGCACCAACCGCCTGCTTTTGTCGTTGCATCTCCTTCTCCGACTCTGACTCTCCTGCCTCCCTCTATTTTAATTTTTTAATTGAATTTTTATTTTTTAATTTAATTTTTTGAGACAGGGTCTAGCTCTGTTGCCCAGACTGGAAGGCAGTGTTGCGATCTTGGCTCATTGCAACATCCGCCTCCTGCGTTCAAACCATTTTCCTGCCTCAGCCTCCTGAGTAGCAGAGACTACAGGTGCGCACCACCACGCTCAGCTAATTTTTGTATTTTTAGTAGAGATGGGTTTCACCATGTTGTCCAGGCTGGTCTTGAACTCCTGGCCTCAAGTGATACATCAACCTCAGCCTCCCAAAGTGCCAGGATTACAGGTATGAGCCACCGCGCTCAGTCCCGCCTCCCTCTTATAAGGACTTTTACGATGAAAATGGGCCTATCCTGATAATCTAACACCATCTCAAGACCTTTCATCTAATCATAGCTGCAGAGTCCTTTTTACCATATAAGGTAAGGACTAGGATGTGGACATCTTTGAGGAGTGGAGGGTGGGCATTATTTAGCCTAGCATGGTTAGTAGGAAGAGAAGCCACAAAGGCTATGAATTCAGAGAAGAGGACACTCATGATACAGAACTTGGACAGAAAAAGACAGAAAGAGAACAAAGCATGCTGAGGGGTGAGTAAGCCAAGGGCATTGGGGAATTTCAATAAAGAAAGTGAGGGGACTGCCTGAACCCCACTTTCAGAAACCTGAACCACCATGCTACCTCCTCCAGCTAATGCCATTATAATGAGGTTGAAGCCAGGCAAATGAAAAACACATTTGAAGAAGACATGGAAGCATATGTCTGGTTGACTGTCCCTTCCAATGAGGTCCTGGGAAGCATTTGAGAGGAACTTGTGCTGCAAGCGATCTGGCCATGAGCAAAAGGATGCTTTTGTCACCCGGAGGGATGTGTTGGTTCTCCTGGTGGCTTTGGGTGGAGCCTCTATGGGTGGTAAGTCTTGCACTCGACAAGGCACTCTGGCTTGCCTGTTCTTCCCATCAGCATTGCTGGCTGGAAGAGCCTTGGCTGGGAAACATGGAGCTCATGCCTTCCGGTGCCTTGGGCAAGTTGCTTGGGAATAATGGTCATGGTGGCAGCTGCTGCTTAAGCTGCTCCCCATTCCCCTTGCCAACTCACAGGAGGGTGAGTCCAAAGAGAAGGTGTCATTAGGGTAGAAGGAAAAGAAAGTATTCTTGCCTTCTCCTCAAAATTCAACTTTCCCAGCTTTCTTTTATTTTGTTTTTTCCTTTAAGGTCTGTCACCAAAGATAAGTCCCACTCAGTTCACTTTAACTTCATTCTTTCATCTCACTCTTTCTCCTTCCCTCTTTCTCTCTTTCTATTTGTTCACTCAATGACTTTTTATTGAACAGCCGCCAGATCAATAGCACAGTGCAGCATGTCAGGGATATGATACATGGGGGATCTAAGAGCTGATCTCTGTCTTATAGGAACTCAGCCAGAATAGGGAAGAGTAGTAGAACAGGGGGTCAGCAATTATTTTAAACATTTCAATAATATGTGTTTTAATGTGAATGGTAAAAAATATAGCTTGCACATCACAGATATTATTGCTAAGTTAAAAGAAAGACAAGTCAAATGAAAGTCAACTTAAAAGCCTTCAGCAAATGACAGTACACAGACAGCAGATAGGTTATAGGAGATGAAGATGCCTGGTGTTTGGAAATATTTGGATAAAGCAAAGTGGAAATGGCTAAAACAAGGAAGGAGGTAATAATGGCCTAAGAAAGTTATAAAACAGAATGGAGGAATTCAAGGAGAAAGAGATTACTTCCTACTCACCAAGTGTTATGGACCATGCAGTATTTGAAATTGACCTAGAAAGACCAACAGGATTGTGATGGGTAGAGGCAGGAAGGGAAATATTTTAGGAAGAGTGACTGATAGTCAAGTTCTAGAGCATGAACATGCATGGCATATTGGGAAGTGGGAACAGTACCCCATATTATGCTTTCCATCCCGGATCCTTCTTAGTCCTGCAAATGACCAGAGTAGATATGCTGTTTGTCCATTTCTCCTTCTTTGTGGGGACACCTGCATTTTCCCATGAGTTCACCCCATTCTTCATGCAGCCTTGCTAAGACTTTCCATTACAGTGCCTCTCTCTCCTATAGTGAAGGGATGAAGTGAGTCTGACTCAAGACAGGCCACCAGGACTTAATATCCTGGGAGTTTACAATATTGTCAGAGAGACATAAGAATGGAAAATACTTGGAACTGCTTTGTCCTGATCATGAGGGCCTAAAAATATCATCCATTCAACCCAGGAACCTAGATCACTGAAGCAGCTTTTTCTGGCATTCCTGAAGCTTGCTTCATCCTATTTTTCTTTACTTCTCTCTGTCTTGTGTGTGTGTGTGCACACATGTCTACATATGTGTTTTCTTCTTTTCATAAGGTTTGGTTTCCATGGCTTACAACCAAAGAAATGATTGTATAGCCTGACATAATCAGTTAGCAATCACAGTCATTTTACAAGTAACAGAGCATTAAAGGGTTCCCTGATTTCCCCATGCCACAGAGCTAACGAGCAACGAAGCTGGAATCTGAACTCAGGTACCTTTGACTCCCAATCTGTCTGTTGTTCATGCAGACTTTGGCTCTACAGCATTTTCCAAAAATGGCCGTGATAATATTTCTAACGCTCCTCTCGTTCACAGGTGGCGTCTAGTTCCTGTCCCCTAGAATGTGGGTTAGTGTTTATGACTGCCTTCATGAATAGAGTGCAGAAGTGACACTGCATGATTTCTGAGGCTGGATCATAAAAGGTGAAAAGGAAATCACTGCACACTGGCTTTTGGGATGCTCAACTTTGGAACCTGACCGCCATGTTGTGAGGGAGCCCAGGCCATGTGGAGAGGCCACAAGTAGATGTTCTGGCTGACAGCAAACAGCAATTGCCCGATAAACAACCGAATAAGCATTCAGATGACATCAGTTCCCAGCCCTTGGGGATTCCGGCCAAGGCCTCAGACATTGAGGCACAGAGATAGGCTGCTCCCAGTGTGCCCTGCTCACATTCCTGAGCCATTAAAACCACAAGAGACATGAAATGATGTCATTTCCAGTCACTAATTTTGTGTGTGATTTGTTATGCATGAATGGGGGCTGAAAGAGGCACCCATCCCTAGGGCAGACTTATCTACTCTCCCATCTAAACAAATCCATTGTTTTATAAAATTTAAGTTAGGATGCGAGACATGGAGATTGTTGGTGCTTGAAGGAACCCTGGGGATCACTTGACCCAACATTCCCTTCTCTTCTCCTAAGAGTCAGGTGTAGAATGAGTGGTGCAAGTGCAGAATCACCTCTTGGGATCACACTATGCAGAATCTCCAGTGGCCTGAGGTGTGTAGCTGAGCTCAGTCTGCGAAAGAGACTTCCAGGAGGAAGCGACACGATCCAAACAGGTGTCGGGGAGCCCATCATCAGAGGAGGTACCAGGAATAGACTACAGAAAGAACACGGTTAAGAGGTCATTACCAATAAATAGCCTAGCAGAGGGATGATAGAATTCAGAATGAGGAAGATGTTTCTAGCACTGAGACGAAAGGGCAGGTGGGAGTAGGAATGTCTAGGAACAGATGGTCCATAGCATGGAAAGTGGAGTTACCAAAAGACATAGCCAAGGTGCAGGGGGCATACAAAAGACAATGGAAATTTTCAAAGCTGCTAAATAAACACTGAAGTGAATGCATGATGAAGACATGTTCTTAAGAGGTAGTAGCTCCAACACAAAGATAAACAGCTCCATAAACATCAAAAGCAAGACCAGTATCTGACCACGGGGATGAGGACCTGGGGATGATCATGGCACCAGTTTAATAAAGAATTACGTATTGAGCCTTAGTACATGGAGGGCACAGGAGATGCAATGGTTGAAAATAGAAATAATTCCTTCCCTCACTGAGTTCATGGTCCAGAGGGGAAAATAGATGTGAAACAAAGATTTGCAAATGAGATTTGGGTTATGAAAGGGTAAGTGAAACAGGCTATAGGAATATCATCATTGGGTCGGGAGAGGTTGCTCTGAGGAAGTGATGTTTGAGCTGGGACTTGAAGGAAGAGGAGGAGGAGTACTCCAGAGGCTGCCATCTTCTTGCAGCAGGAGGTAAGGACTTGGGTGGCAGCAGCAGGCTGGAAACACACAGACGAATTGGGGAAGACGTTGAGAAGGCAAAGTTCACAAGGTTTGATGATGAAGCAGATGTTGGGGACAAGGGCCAAGGGGCACCAAGGCTTCTAACTGGAGCTTGGGAGATGGTCCGGTCCTTCACCAACACAAGGAACACTGGGAGAGAAGGTGAATTTGGTTCTGAACATATCATGTTTCATGGGTCTGTGAACTTCCAACATGGAGATGTTCAGCAGAAGTTGTTTGTATGGAACAGAGGAATAGGAGAGAGGACAGAGCTTGACACACACATTTGGGAACCTAAAGTAACCACACTAAAGCCTGTGTTGGGATGGTGGGGTGTGGACACCATGGTGGATTAGGAACAGGTCAAACTCAATGGGGACAAGACTTGAGAAGGACACTGGCCTGAGGTCATGAAGAGAATGAGCAGTCGGAAGGAATGGAAGAGGTGAACTGTGAGGTGCAGTTTGAGATCCTGGAGCTGGTGGAGGTAGGAGTGCCAGAAGGTTGAACCTGTTCAGCTGGCTCTATCAGCTAATTTTCAATTCCTTTGGCAGTTTCAGGGGAGAGGTTGTGGTGAATTTCCAATCAGATGCTATGCTTTTCATTCTTGCCACATCTAAATATCTTTTTTTTCTTGTCTTGTTTGGATTCACATGATTTCCAAGATTATTTTGTCTCTGTTTCTGAGTAAGTTTTGGGTATGTGTATGCCAACCACAAGAGCCTGGGACAAGATGCTCTGGCCATGTTCTGAGACAAGTTCAGTGATTCATGAATTTATATTTTGCTGTGCCCATTTAACAGTTGTCTGGTTTGGAGCATAGCAACTTACCTAAGTGGCATAAAGTCTTCGTTTGCTCACCCAGGAAACAGGCATAGCAGTGCTGATCTCATGGTGGTGGGTGAAAATGAAGAGAGAAAAGTGATGAGAATGTATCTGGCCCAGTGTCTGGAATATTAGAAACCAGTAAGTGAATGCTTGTTAGGTGAATGCATGACAAAGATGTTTCCTTAGCAGGTTGTAGCTCCTACACAAGGATAAACAGCACCATAAACATCAAAAGCACTGAAAGTGATTTCCTGACCACAGATAGAAAGATGCAGACTTAGCATAGGCAGGCTCTTAATAAATACAGATTGATCGACCCATTGAATGGATGCAGAAATGAATGTGCTTAGTTTTCCCTCTGAATGCAACAGGAGAGACTCACTTAGAATACCACCTATCCCTTCTCATTTTGACTCACACGGTACAGCTGAGATGCCACCAACTTGGGACCACCAGTGCTCAAGGTATGGCTGGGCCATCCCTCTGTCACTCTTCTTCTTCCAAGAAGACACAGCTGGTGTCTGGCTGCTGTGGTAGCAAACAGCAGCGGGTAGCTGAGAGTCTGTGTTAACAGGAGAGATCCCATGGCAAGCTCTGCCCCAGACTGGATAGAAAATATGCATGGACCCTACTGCTGTGAAGAGTCAGCACTGGCTACCTTTCTTCCTTGAGGGCACAAGCCCCAACTTGGAAGAAGGAGAAAATGTTGACTGAGACCTCAGAGTAGGCCCATGCTCTGAGGTCTACAGCAGGAGAGCATTGGCTAACACCTGCTACTTCTTAGCTGTGTAACTTTGAACAGATGTGTGTCACCTCCAGGCTCAGCAGCCTGTTGTGTGAATACTTAACAATAAGGTCAGCCTTAGGGTTGTGTGAAGGATGAAATGATAAAATGCGCAGAAAAATGCCTGGCACGTAGTAGTTGCTCAATAAAGCTTAATTCTTTCTTCCTTAGGCTTTTCTACTAATATCATTCTTTTTCTTTTCTTTTTTTTTTTTTTTAAAGTCAAAATTCTCAAAAAGTTTGGTTGTCTAATTTGTTTTGCACGTGGATTTCTGGAGTCAGGTTTAGTGATCCCAGCATGCTATTTTGTATGAAAGCACAGAAGAAAGAAACAACTCAAAATCAAGTAAAGCATTGCCTTGGTTCACTTATTAACCTATAAGAATGATTACCTCAAATGACCTGAAATTCTTTTCCCACGCTCTATTTAAGAATCAGGGAAACATATTTTAGAAATGTAGTCAATATATAGAAAGATATAGCACTTGAAGTGGTGAGCTTCAGTTTCACAGAAAACTCATCTAAGTGAGATAACTTATTCTTGGATGTTGCCAGAAAAATCTAAAAGTTTCTAAATGATTGAAAACAAAAGTTTTTAAATGATTGTTGGCCTCTCAGAAAGTTCAACACAGGCCAGAGCACTGGCCTCTGACCTGTGTTGGAGGACAGGTTTGATGCTACACAACCAAGAGTGTGATTTCACTCACGCTGAAACTATTTTCCTGAAATCGGAGCCTTATTATTAAGTTACTGGGAAAAAATTCCAATTGAACTTTGGAAGATTTTTTTCTATTATGGTACCATTATAGAGTTCAATTTGGTGAAAAATGAGCTCTGAAGGCTTTCAACAATTTTCTAACAGAGCTTAAATTCAATTCTAAGGATAGTGACCACGTAATTGGCAAAGAAGGAGTACTTAATTCTTGGAACTGCACTGATGGGGAGACATAGCTTTCCCTGGCATTGGAGCCTGTGGCAGCGGGGTTGTGGGCAGACTGTATCTCACGATGGCTTCCTGGTGGGATATTGGAGCGGCACCTGCTCTGAGATGGAGATTTGGTTAATCCACTCACTGGGTACACTGCAAATATTTCTCTGAACACTCTAAACTTTCTTTCCTAGGACCCGAGTTTAAGCTTGTAAGGGGCATGGTGCATAGGAGTTGGAGAACAATCTCGGTGTTCATATTCCGGCATCAAGATGAGAATGAGTGCATTTTATTGTATCTTTGAGGGTAAGATTATTATTTTTGTTCATTATCTCTCTTGTCTTAACAACCTAACCTCACTGAATGAAAACTCCACCTAAGATAAAACACTGAAAACACCTATCTATCCTTTAGCTTCCTTCGAGGCGGTTTTCTCCTCCAGACCAAATTGGAAATCACAGCTTCAGGTGAAAAGGGAAAACACTTTTCAAATTTCCATGAATGCTTTTGAACTGTAACCAAGGTTAGGGACGGGTGTGATGTGAAATCTGCGTAGAAGGGTTCTTGTCATTTTCTAGATGCTAAGAAACGTCTTTATAGAACTTACAAAGCAAAAAGCCTTTTTCATTTCTCCATATATAAAAAAGTGCCATGTGCAGGGTTGTCTGGATGAGATTTTGGGTGATACATTTTGTGCCGCTGAATGGATGTTACGGTGGCTGAAAAGGTTGTGTACCAGGCAATAATTGCGAGTTCGTGCCTATTATGGACTCAGAGGCCTGTTGGTCTAGGCAAGCATTTGATTTCTGAGAAAACTGCAGAAGAAACGGTACCTCTGAGTGAGTCTGCCGAGAAAGGATGGTTTTCTTACAGTTTCCTTGTCCTTTGTTTCTTAAAAAATATTTTTCTGTTTATAAAAGTAATGTATGTGTTCAACATTAACAGCTTGATAATGCAAGAGAGTATGAGGAAAACATGAAAAATTACCAAATAATTCCAGGAGCCTGAAAGCCCACTCCTATCCTTAGACACTGTATTCAAAGTCTTCTCCACATGTGATTTGTATAATTGGAATCGCACAGTTTACCAACTTGGATGTCCCACTTTTGTCACTTCAGTTTATATCAGACACAATTTCTCCTGGCTTCAAAAATTTTAATCACTGCATATTATTCCATCGTATGGCAACTCTATATTTATCCAGCCTCCTATTGTTGGACACTGGGGCTGTTTTCTAACTTTTGCTATCATAAATAAGGCTTCAGTGTACAACTCTGCACATAAATCTGTTTCATGAGTATATACATTTTTGACACCTTTTCTGATTATTTCGAGATATATTCCTAGGAATGAAATTATGGGTATGGAAGAGTATGACTGTTTGAAAAAAGTTAATATATACTGCAGCATGTCTTTTAGAAAGTTTATGCCAATTTCCATTCCTTGCCTGTTCTTTAAAGTACTACTCAACACAATGCGTTTCCTTGGCTTAGGGATGCAGCTCTATTCAAAGAGATATTTGACCCAAGGAGGAATGCTCTTATTAGCCTGGCCATTGGAACCAAGGAAATGTAGGCTCCATAGCAGAGGCAGACAGGTTCAGAAATGCTGGCCTCTACTTAGAGGGTTGTATGCTCTGCTCTCCTGAGCTGCCCTGGCTCATCCCTGCCCCGCCTCCACATGCACCCTATGCTAAGGTGGTAATGAGCTATTTTTATGCAGTAATATGTGTGCAGCCCAAGCAAATGCTGCTGTGGTGTGCAGTTCCCTGAAGGGGCCAGGTTTCTCACAGCCCCTCTGTACCTTTGCATCTTCTATCATCTGTGCTTGGAAAGCCCCTCCCCACGGTGCCACCTGCTCAGCTCTGGAGGTGACCAGGGGAGGCAGAAGGGAGCAAACACTGGATAAGAGACCCAAGGCACATGGCCACTGACCTTGAGCATCTCATGGCCTGGTGGGGAGATGAGAAGCACTCCTGTGGTCAGAGACAATTTTGTCGTCTTTTTGGACATACAGGCAGGCAGGCTGCATTTCTCAACTTCTAATGCAGCTAGATTGGGATAGAGGAAAGTGAGTAGATGTGATAATGTCACTTCTGGGCCTGGCCACAAAACCCCTACAAGACCCTCCTTGCTCTCTCTTTCCCTTCCATGGCAACCCTGGAGGCCACACCCTGAAGAGGCAGCCTCATGAAATGGAAGGTGCCAAGGATCTCTGAAAGTTGTGGAGCAGAGCCATCCCACCCCACCATCTGCAGTTTGACTGTAATAGGAGTGAGCAATGCACTTTTGTGTTAAAAAGTGAGATTTGAGGGGTTGTCTATCACAGAAGCTAATTTTACTTATTCTAACTAGCATACTCATGAGCAACTACAACATACAGTGTGATGGAAACTATGCCAAGTGAGTACCAAGGAGGGTATCCAAACCTCTGGAATATGTCAGAGTTTTGTATTATACCCGAAGGAAATGATGAGGAAAGACTTAGCACAACGTATATTTGGAATGATTCTTGTCAGATTACAATAATAGTTAATATTTATTGGGTTCTTCCTATGTCCCAGACACTGTGCTAAGAGCTTTGCTGGATTAGCCTATTTAATCCTCTAGGTATTATCTCTCTTTATACCTGGAGAGAATGAGGTCTGGAGAGGTTAAGTAACTTACCCAAAGTCCCACAACCCTCAATGGCAGAGCTGGACATCAACCTCAGTCTTACTCTGCTGCCAGCAAATACGCAGACATTAGCTAGGCAGCTGTTATTTGGAGGGAGAGAGGGCAGAGGCAGCAAAGTGGGCAGAGACACAGAGAAGGACTGATATGCGAAATATTTAGCATCCCAGTAGCAGGAATGCTGGGCAATTGGTGGGTGCTGAAGTGGGGTTGGATTGTGGTAATGTCCTGAGGAAGAAGCCAGGATAGGGTTGCAGGGGTTGTGGGGTAGCAGTCAGGGTAGAAACCCCAGCACAGAGGCAGAGAAGAACTTGACACATTTGGGAAACCACCAGATGTTGGCAAAGGTATACAGAGACTTCAGAGTTTTAGTTGTAGCTCAAACAGATATAGCTTCAGTCTCCCACAGGGCGAAGGCCTGTGCGGTCAACTGTGCCGAGAGAACAGCTGTGCACGGGGTATGGCCTATGACCGGATGTGGCCTCTATGACTGGCACACAGGGTGCACTGCATGGATACGTGTGGACTGAATGAACTGATGAAGGAAACATGCAAATATGTCATTTAGAAAAGAAATGAATTGGGACCGCTGTATCCATCATCGAACTTCTTTACGCAGCCACCCGATGGCCCCACTTGGCTGCCCTCTTGCTTTTTCTGTTCCTAAACATCCTGACACTGAGTCTCTCATCTTTTCAGGGACTGAGAGTTTTTATTCTGGCTCAGTAGTTGCAGCCATCACAGAATTAAGTAATGACAAAGTGAGTTATTATCCAGCCCTGGCTTCGGCGGGGAATGTAACCTGCGGCTGAGATCCCTCACTGCTGGAGCACTCACACGACTGTCTAGGTAGTGACATGAAAAATGTCCCTAGAATCCCCCAGCTCAGGGCCATACATCCTCAGAGTCTCGACTCCACACTTGGTGGGGAATAATGTTGTTTTATTGAGAAGGGGAAGAGGGTGTAATTAGATTCCTCTTAAATGTTACATTCATCCTTGTTAATCAAAAATTAGTAGCTCTTAAAAAAAATAAACACAACTCAGCTCCCCAGGAAGCTGATAGCAGTTCCCGTGGCCCGTTTAATTACACAAAATGAAACAAAACATACTCCTCTACTCCTTGCCTGTGGAATTAACAAAATGAAGTATAATGGTGGCCATATCTGGGCAGTGGGATTAAAGGTGATATTTAATTTACTTCTTTAAGCTGCTCCATGTTCGTTGATTTTTTTGCGATGAGCATGCATTGCTCATAACAAGTATTTCAATGAGTAAACAAAGGGCATATGGGATTACATTCCCTAAACCTGTAAACAAAAGAAATATATGCACACCTACTGCAACTTTTTAGCAGTTCCCTACTCATTTTCTGACCATTCCCCAACAGGAAGGCTATGTTTTCCTGATTACCACTCTGTCCCTAACAACAGTGCCTGGCCCATAGTAGGTGCCTATTAAGTAGCTGCTGAGGCAACTGAAAAACAGCTATTTTTAATAGGGAGAAAAATGGCTATTGAACCACCATGGGTTCCTAAAGACAGAGAGCCCTTTTGGTCTTTTGGCATGTTTCCGTCTGTTAACAGGGAATTCGAAGTTCTTTCGAGGTAGGGGCTGCATAGAATTGAATCTTTCTGCAGAAGGTCTTTGTCTCTGTGTAACTGGTGACACAGGTGACAACATGGATGAATCCCAAAAGTATTGTGCTGAGTGGAAGGAGCCAGACAAAAAAGAGGGCGTACTTTATGATTCAGTTTATATGAAGCTCTAGAAAATGTACACTAATCTACGATGACAGAAGGCAGATCAGTGTTTGCCTGGGGCTGAGGTATGGAAAAGGAGGGGCAGAAGGGAGGATGAGAAAGGAGTCCAAGACGCTTCTGAGGATGATGGACACATGTACGATCTAGATCATGGTGATAGCGTCAAGGGTGTGCACATATGTCAGAACTCATCAACCTGTGCACTTTTGCATGTCAATCACATCTCCATGGAGCTGTTTAAAAAGAGAAGGTGCAGAGGAGAGGGAGAAATTGGAGAGAGGAGAGGAGTCCCAATATGTACCGAGGCTGGGTACGTGCTGGGGTGATGTGTCTTGTGAGAAATACAGAGGGATGGGATGCTGAGAAGGATGGAAAATCGAGGGCCTTCCAGGGTCTCGGGTTGAAATTGTTTGATGTGATGTAACTGCCCTTTCCATGCCTCTAAACATCCTCAGTGAATTAGATCACATGCACCCAATTCTGATGACAGTGAGTGTGTGTGTGTGTGCGCATACACGTGTGTGTGTGCAGATGTGTACCAAGGGGGGACTGGGGAGAAGGGTGACATGGGATGCCACAAGTTGGCACA